>NC_083753.1:5035365-6235365 GCF_033458585.1 Syngnathus typhle
AATAATAACACATAGGCCAAAGAGCTCAAGTCAAATCATCAACCAAACACTCTGGGTGTATATTTGTAATGGCACATGATGGAAACGTTAGCATCAAGACCTCTAAGTGGAAAATGTCATCCATTCTTTTTTCTTGTTTCACTATTGAAAGGATTGGTTCAGCGATTGCCGGCTTGTGGCTTTGACTTTGTCAGCTTGCCAGGCTCCCACTGTGATTGTCCCTCGTGTATGTTCGTGCCCGTGCGTGCGTGCGTGCGTGCGTGAGGGCGAGCTGTTAAATCTGAAAGCTAATCTAAACGCTGCTTGGCGGTACAAGACATTCTAATGACATTGGTTCTGCAGTGAGTGATAAGGATGCCTCTTGAGAGAATGGAGCTCCCCAAGCCCCTTTTCATTACCCAATCACAAGATGTCAGGTGTTTTATATCACGTTCTTTTGTTCTGGCAATTTCAGTGGGGGCTAAGCCCCCAACAAGCAATGCCATGCCATGCCATGCCATGCCATGCCATGTCATGCCATGCCATGCCATGCCATGCCATGCCATGCCATGCCATGCCATGCCATGCCATGCCATGCCATGCCTTTGCCGTGCCATGCCATCCCATCCCATCCCATGCCATGCCTTTGCCATGCCATGCCATGCCATGCCATGCCATGCCATGCCATGCCATGCCATGCCATGCCATGCCATGCCATGCCATGCCATGCCATGCCATGCCATGCCATGCCATGCCATGTGTTTTTTGCTGCAGTCCAAACACAAAGCACTTTGCTTGCTTAGCCTGACTTGACCTGACGTGACCTGACCTGACTTGCTCCCACATTGTGGACACAGCAGCGTTTCAAAAAAAGTGTTGTTTTTGTTTTTGTTTTAGATTTACAATCAATCCACCTTTTTACACATCTTGGTCACTCCTAAAATGACTCATCAACAGATCTTTGAATGAGCATTTTGCAGGCGATTAAGAATGTATCGTCGCACTCCTACCTTGCCCCTTTCGAATATGCGGGCATCGTCTTGATTTTGAGGCCCCTGGCTACGTTCCGTCGTATTGTAGAAAGGGTCCGGGTTGACGGTCTCGTTAGATGAGACGAGATTGAGCGATGAAGTGGAGTTGTTTCGAAAGCAAGCGAATCATTTACAAATGCGTCTAGGTTGGATTACACAGCGAGGAAGTGCTGCCGCGCAAGCAGTTGCGCCGTGTTATTTGGCCGCTACTAGAGCCCTATCCCATTACGGCCAGTTTGAACAAGATGAGCTAGCTCTGCTACTCTTTAATCAATGATTCATTCATGAGGCCAGAAAGAACAGGAAATTAGCACAAGTGCTGTGTTGGATAAGAACAAATGATGAGAAAGCCAGTGATAAAAGTCCATATTAGGTGACTCAGATGAATAGAGCAGATTTCGGCGAGGGCACACTATATTCGATTCCTGTGAAAACACAAATGTTTCGCCATTTTGCCTCGGTGTGGTCCGCCCTACCGAAAGACGAACTGCGCTTAACGCATGCAGATGTACGCGCATGCCTCGCGGAAGTTATTTCGTGTTGGCGTCGCGTTACACTGGTTCTCCTTTTCAAACGAATGAATGCTTCATGCTTATCTGATGGCCTTACGTTCATATTAACAGTCACAGCTAGCCAATTAGTCCCAGCCAAGGAAATGAAATGCGTCTTAAATCATTTCAGATGATATGATTGTTTTCCAGGATTTCTTTGGTCCTTTATTTTGTTGGTTACCTTCCACTTAAATATCATCTTAGAGAAAACAAATAGAGAAGTCACTCTTGCTAACAGTGTGCTGACCTGACCGCAAGGTCTTTCTCGCTGGCACGCCGGTACAAAACATACACACGGCTGAGCTGCCAGCCGTTTGTATGACTACGCCGAGAGTGTTGTTATTTGCATGACAGTCAACATGCAAGCCATGAAAGTGTGTCTGATTTCTTCTTTCTTTGCTTGTCTCTGTCTCTCTTTTGTTTCAGAGATCAGCAGCAAAGCACCAGGTGAGTTGAAAAGAAAAAAGATGGCGTGCGATTGAATTTCCACGTCTAATGCGATCAAATATTCGACAGCAAATCAAATGTGAGGAAAGAACCGCACTTACTGACTGGAGACTTTGAAAATGAAGGAGAACAAGCTACTGGTGGCTGGCTTATTCTCCAGAAATTCTGCCAACGTCCCATAGAGTTGAAGCGTAGCTAGCTGTTGGGAGCTTTCTGCTTCAGACGTTTCTTCTTGGAAGAAACTGGAAGCTTTGTGTGTGTGTCTGATGTCATGCTTCTTTTCCCTCTTGGGAAAAACTCATGGATCATCCCAATACCAGCCAACGTGTATTGGCAAGACGCTTAAGTGTTCTCTTCTGCTTTCTTCTTGTCCTTCCTCTTTTCAAGGCCTTGCTCACATGATGGCAGAACAAGGTACGACTCTTTTTGATACCTTCCTTCCTTCCTTCCTGTCGACACTAGAACATAATGACGTCGATACTTTGCTGCATGATGGCACGGGTGTTTGAGCACAGCGTTACGTGGCGTGCTGTTAATTGCCGGACGGCCGGCCGGCCGGCCGGCGTTCTCGTGTACACATGTGGCGAAGCCGAGTTAGAAAATGCAAATAAAACCCAAATGGGTTGCCATTGCTATTATTGTTCCAAATCATTTCATTCCTTTCATAGGATTCGGAAAATGAACAAAGAGTAGTCACAACACGAGCTCCTTTGTCTCCTGTGTATTTATTTGCTTGCCGTGATCGGTTGCATGTTGCGAGTGTCTCGTTTGATGCTAAGGAAGCGTGTTGTCATGAGCAGCCCCTATCCGAAAAGTACAAAGGAAAAAGCCCCTTCCCCACCAAGCAAAAACAACGCCTGCTAGGTTTTTTGGCTTCATAGTTCATTATCATGTTTATCAATGACACGGCTAACGAACAGCAAAGGCTTTTACTCTCCAGACTGCTCATGAGAATGCGTGCTAACGACATGGATGGATGGATGGATGGATGGATGGATGGATGGATGGATGGATGGATGGATGGATGGATGGATGGATGGATGGATGGATGGATGGATGGATGGATGGATGGATGGATGGATGGATGGATGGATGGATGGATGGATGGATGGATGCATGCATGGATGGATGGATGGATGGATGGATGGATGCATGGATGGAGGAGTGACCTCACTGAGTGTATTTGACTTGTCTCTCTTCTTTGTTGCTACTGGCTGTGGACTGCCTTCTCTCTCCACCTCCACCTCCACCTCCACCTCCACCCGCTCCCTCGCTCTCGTAGCTAAAAGCAAAGGTACTGCCTTTTCCCAATCTTTCCTTTTTGGCCTTTATGAAAAGCAGCGGCGCTTGCTCTGTGAGTGTTTGAGAGCACATTACAAGTGATGTTTAATGTGTTGAGATGTCTCTCTTGCGTTGTTTTTCATTTCTCTAATGGCTTCTCGGCCGAAGATTAAATTAGCAATGGAGTCTTACTTTATTGAAGGAGAATGAAAAGACTGTGTTACTTTGCTTTTTGTCTCTGCACATTTGCTCCGTTTTGTTGTTGTTCTGAAACGTGCAAAGGGGAACCAAGAGATAGATCTTTTTTGCAAATCCGAGCGATCGATCGATCGGCAGTCTTTGACGAGAAAACCATTTGATTGCCTCGCTCGGAACAGGACGATGATGGAAATGTGCAATGGAAGGTCTGCCCAGTAATTCATGTGTGTAACATCCACAAACACCTTCCAGGTTTCTCTGCTGCCATCTGGTCGCAGAAAGAAAAAAAAAAAAACAAAGTCCGGAAAAGGAAAGAGCAAGCAAGCGCATGTCCGCTACGTGTCCGTTTGAACAATGTTTCTTTGCAGATTTTTGCAGAATGTCATCACTTGAGACGAGCCACTTTCTGTTGGGATTGATGAAGGTGGCCGTGCTCGCTTCGCTTCCTCTGCCCACGCTGAAAGCAACGCGCCATATTGTGTGCTGGCTGGCCTGTGTGCCAAAAAGCAGCAGTGGCATCATATGGACGTACATACAAACAAAAAAACAAACAAACAACGGAGCAAACGGCCAAAGAGCATTCTCCTCACTGCTTCCTTCTTTCTCAGGATAGTCTGTCATGTAAATAGTAGAGCAACAAAAATGTCATTAAAGGTGAGGAGGGTTGCGTTTGAACAGAAAACCGACAACGTCGTTTGGGTGCTAATTAAGTGAAATGGATTTTTGCTTTTGATCAAAGACCGTGGCAAAATATTTGGACATTTTACACCACGACGCCTTACACAATGGCTATATCTAATCCAATGGGATTTTCTCAAGTATTCCTCATTTAGAGCAAAGCTACGTATTTCTTTTTCAGCGTCTCATGTTCGGACGTGTCAACAGAGAGCGTCGTACGTAGAATGAATTGAAGCCCGTTTATTCGAAGAAGTCAGCCCCAGTAGTGCAATTGCCCCGGAGCAAGCGCATTTGAGCTTTCAAACGCTCCCCAGACGACGTTTCAAAGAGGAGAGGGGGGTGGGCGGGGGCAGAACATGCTTCAGGGGAAGAAAAACATGCTGCTGATCTGGGAAACGATTAAACCCAGATTCGTACCGACAAGTTTTCTCTCCTCCCAGAGGGAGATGGCGGCGGCGGCGGCGGCGGCGGCGGCCCTCTGTATAGACACAAACATGAGCAAGCGACAGCGATAGGGGCAGCAAAGAAAGAGATTATGGGTGAGGAAAGGCTGGTTATCATAATTAAACGGAAGTGCATTTTATCCTCACGCTATTGATTTGTGCCAAAGCTGGTGTGTATGTGTGTGTTTCCCAAGTCAAGTCAAGTCTGCTATTTATATTGGCAGTCAGCAATCTAGGGAGGGAGGTAGGGAGGGATGGATGGATGGATGGAGGGATGGCCTTTTTCCCCATTAATGGGAATGACATTCCATTTCTACTCCATCATTCATCTTTCCCAGCTCCTGCCAACGCCTGGCCTTTCCTCTAGTTCACGTTATACCTATGTACATGCAGTGTATTTGTAAAATTCTCTTCTCATTTGACAAACGACACCATTCTAATATTGTCACGCACGGCAGTACATCATATGCTTGACTAAGGAGGCAAGCGTCGTTAGAGAAACTCCTGTTAGTATGCAAATGTAGTATTTCCACCTTTTTCTACGTGTAAATCCCCAAAGGGCCCGTGTACTTTGAAAAAGAGCAAATGCACGCAGGAGTTGTGCGCCTGTGACAAATGGCTCTGTCCAGCCTGCAATGCATGAGAAATTTGGCTGCGTTCTATATTTCGGTCCAACTGGTCAATGATTGCTGCAGCCTGACTCTTCTAGTGTGAGAAGGATGATGAAGACACCACTGTCTTTTGGTGTCTTCATCACAAACTTCCTGCTGTGATTTCCTTTGGCGCCGAGGGCGTGGTCAGCAGAGCCCACCAGGCAGCCAACGGTATTAGTTTCTGCTGCCGCCGCATATTGAAGCTTGCCAGAGGTTTTGCCTTTTCATCATTCCAAGCAAGGGCTTATGTGTTGGGTGCGTGCGCACGTGCATACGTATGTGTGCGCGGGTGACCAAACGATTGCAATCTGCAATCAGTCCTTTGCTCAAGCTCCTCACTCACTGATGAGGTAACGAAGCGTGCAGTGGATAGGCCATCTTGTGGTGATTTGATCACTTGGGCTGGCTGGCCTGGCTGGGTGGGTGGCTGGTTGGCTGGCTGGCTGGCTGGCTGGGTGGCTGGCTGGCTGGCTGGCTGGCTGGCTGGTTGGCTGGCTGGCTGGCTGGCTGGGTGGCTGGCTGGCTGGCTGGCTGGCTGGCTGGCTGGCTGGGTGGCTGGCTGGGTGGCCGGATGGCCGGCGTCTTTCTCCGTTCACCGTGCAGCGAGCGGCCTTGTTTTGTTGAGACATCAGATTGGTGAAGAATGACCCCGGGTTAATGAGCGCTGACCTCTCTTTTGCAGTCTTAACATAGTGTGCTTTTAGATTGCCAAATGAGTTCATCAGCAGAGACAATTGCCAAGCGTCTCCCATGTATTTGGACGATGACTTTTAAACACCGCAAAGGATTTGTATCATTAAAGTGGCAACTCTCCCCTTGTATGTGGTGGATTCAAATTGCTCACTTTTCAGGAGACCCCAAAGCAGTGCACAAAGAATGCTGGTGCTCAACTCTGGTCATCGCTACGTATGTTTTTCATTGCTGTATTCTACTTGCGCTCTTCTTTCATCTCAAATGTAGATGCGTGCGCAAGGCAAATTCCTGAAATGATACTTTGTTGGATTCATAGTAGGTGCTGTTGGCTGAGCTGACACTTTAGGATGAACATCTAGCCTGAGTCCATTTGATGATTTGGAAAGATTCGTTTCCATGTATGTGCAAGTGTTTGCCGAGCAGATTATTGAAGCGGACTTCCTCCTATCTGTGTGGGCCAGGTGCTCGCTGTGACACACCACTCGCATGATGAATCAGACCGAGGGAGCCGTTATCTCTCTCCCTCCAGAACACACGCACACGCTCGCCCCCCCCTCCCCTCCCCGTCCCTCCCCCTTTCCCGAGTCCCTCCTCCTCATCATCACCCATCCTGTCCATTCGCATTACTCTTCATTGTCTCCCTAGTCATCTTTATTCATGAAGGACACTTGCGCCATACTTTTCAATTGCGACACCGAAAAATCAAATGTACTTCAATGTGTTAACTATGACACCTAGTATTTAACTCTTTAGTTTAAACATATTTGTGAACAAATAATAGTGAGTAATACCTTGTGGGAGTGAAGTAGCATCTTATATTGGAGATGCTGCATGGTGAAAAGGAGCCAATCTACGCACCGCTGACTTGCAGACTCCCACCTCAATAACGCCCCCATCCTTTGTTGTTCACAACCCATCGACACATTAGAAACCGATGCACAGCTAGCTTCATTTATCGTGTGTATAATATAAATATCATGTTAGAGCCTCGTGCTTGGAGGAAATCGAAACTTTCCATTTCTCAATGGTATGGCTGCGCTGCGCTGCACTGCATCGCACTACATCCTTCCAGTTCGGCTCCTGTCCCGTTCGCAGTCATGGGTGGGCTGAAGCGTAGCTCACACAGCGAGGGAGCTGGGATGGGATGGGATGGGACTGATCGCTGTTCATTCATACTTATGGAGCACTGGGGTCACCAATATGATGAAGAAAAAAAAAAGGACACGAGTAGCCCACAGGCCTGTTCGGCTTGTAGCTTTGCAGTGCAGGGTTAGTATCATATTCCATCCCCCACGTCTGTATATCGTAACATATTTCTTGAAGCAAAGTGAGAACTCGTTTGAATACGTGTATGGTAGACTTTTCTATTGATCCTAATACTAATAATCATTCCAAAGTAGGAGGGCCCGTTCCGCAGAATATACAGTCAACGAATCTGGTATTTTTGGAATACCTGCTGATGTATTGCTCCACTGAATTGTCCGGAATGAGCTTTGAGTATGGTGTGTTGTGAGGGGAAGGGGGAGGGGCAAGCGGGAGGTGATTATTAGCGCTCCTCTGGGGCTTTTGTCCGGGCCCCATGAGAGAAAGAGGTTAATGCCACTTAGCCTGGGGATAGCCGGCCGACCAGGTCCATTGTGTGTTTGTATAGTTGCAGGCAGGCAGGCAGGCAGGCAGCGCACGCATGTGTCTGGATGATAGGCCGGGCCTCCCGCTGCGATCCAGAATCACTTACTATTTCCCTCAACCAATCGCTGGCTCCCCCACCCTCACCCACAAAGAGCATCTCGTTTTGGTAAATACTGCTAAGACGAAGGCTAATCGCTGCATTTTCCCTCAAACGAGATCCTAATTGTCACTCTTCCAAAGGCCTTTCATGAACGCTGACTGGCGCGACATAAAAGGCTTGATTTCAGAGCACCAAAACACGACCAATCCAACATGAGCAACCTTTCCGCAAGAGCACCGACCGCTTTTGGAAACATCTCCTAAAGGTCTGGCGCATGATGTCCCACACGCATGTCAAATGCTGAAGAGGTTTGCTCTGGAGGCTGACACACGTCTCATGGTCCCGACCTGAACGTCCGTCCCTTCATTAGGTCACCGTGTCGATCCGTTATTAGTCCTGCCACATCTCATCGGAGCTCTCCTCTCCGACGCGCCTCAGAAATGAGTCTAATGTTGATGATTATTCTGTCTCTCAAAATGCAATTACGTCTCGGAGGAAAAGGCCAAATCATCCGTCAGCCGCTCCGGCATACAAATGGCTGTGAAGCAGGGACCGTCCAAGAAAAAGATCAAGCCAGAAGACTCAACCTCCGCTCAAATATAGCCAAGAAACTTCCAGACGGATGACCTTAGCAAAAAGGCCCAGAGCGGCGTGCGCGGACTTGCACAGTTCAAACGACAATGCTTTTGCTCCTTTGACATCTTTTCTTCTGCCATTGTTGCTGAACATAGCACAAAGAGGCACTTTCTGAAGTACACGGTTGTCCTTTTTCCCTCCTCGTCTCCCCCTCTGTCCCCCGGTAACCAAGGTAACCGTCAGCTGAGAAATGGCAACCGTGGCCCTTCATTAGCCATGAACACAGGCTCAGACGGCGCAGATAATAGCCAATAAGTGGATGTGCGCGCGTGCGTGTGTCTGTGTGTGTGTTTGTTGGAGAGGCATGGGGGCACAGGGATATGGCATTATGTTGGGCAGTAAATGAAAAGCCTCCAAGGGATAGAGCCAACCTCACTGTTATGCTTCAGGGAGTTATCGGCTGGCTGGCTGGCTGGCTTTGTGTGTGGGGGGGGGGGGGGGACTCTGTCACTTGTCTATATGTGGGAAGATCTGCACATGTGGAGAGTAAAGCCGCTTGCTCATGTGCACATGAATGCGTGGTTGTCATTGTGCATTTTGCTTGAGCACCACACAACTTCCTGTCAAGCCCAAAATTGGAACGAATAAATCCTGGAAGCAATCAGATGGTAGCGGCGCTTCCTCTTTGGATTGGCGCAGACGCCAACGCTTTGGGACTCTGTGGCGCCCCGCATTGTGGCTCGGTGCAGATATCCGCCGCAGCATTGGTCAAGCTGCTGTACAAATGGAAATCCAGCAGCTTGCCGAAATTACTGATGCTTATCTGTGCTACGTGTCATTGACCCTGCACCCGCACATGCGCACACGTGCACACGCACACATACATCCATCCATCGCGACTTCCTTCCTCCCTCCGTCTTTTACAGGCCGTGTCATTTTGCTGCCGCTCGCTCCTGTTTTCAGTCCAGTGGGCTGGTCCCTTTTCGGAGATGATCTTCCCGAGGTAGATGCCATCCAATTACGTAGCATCAAAGTGGATGTAAATATGGTCTTGAGCGCAAAGGCTCCAAGCCAATCATGCGGTGAAAGTGTCAATATTCATTTGCCCTCCCTCTGCTGCAAGGATCAGAGGAAACGGACGGCGAAATGGTTCCGTGCGGTCGAGCTGGCCAACGTGGCCTCCCGTTTTGCTTTAACCTGAGCCACTGCAGCGGCAATGACTTCCTCCTCACCCAAATGTTTGCTGCTTCCTTTCAATCAAGTCTTCAACATAAGAGATGGCACCGGATTTGCCATTGGCCTTTACCGAATGCTAGCAGAGGAGACGTGTTTCACGTGGCACCTGCAGGCAGTCATCTCCGCCTTCTTTTCTTTGGTGCCATCTGTGCGTCACATCGTGGTCGTACGGAATGCGCTCAGTGGGCCGTGTAATAGGTTTGGTGCTGTGCCGTGCCGAGCTGTGCGTCCTTTCCTGTGCGGGCGGGCAGGCAGCCATGCAGGCAGCCATGCAAGCAGCCATGCAGGCAGCCAGCCACGCAGGCAGCCACGCAGGCAGCCACGCAGGCAGCCATGCAGGCAGCCACGCAGGCAGCCATGCAGGCAGCCACGCAGGCAGCCACGCAGGCAGGCAGCCACGCAGGCAGGCAGAATGTTGCCTACGTCCCTGCATCGATCTACATCAATATCATTTCATGCAAATGCTGAAGGTTTTGATGTGGTGACGTGCAGCACTGACAAATGCAAATGAGTTCCTTCCCTCACACAGGATCATTTGAGATCCCTGCCTCAGCTTTCCACATTGTGTTCATCAAATGGGTCATTTTCATCAAGCTCTCCCAAAAAACAAGGCAACAATACCGTACTGTTTTCTTGCTGACATTTCTCAACCGTGTGAGAAATGACCAAATGAAAGGTCATTGAAAGTCCAAACGCCATGTTGACCTTGTCTGAGACGTGTTTTTATGAAGGCGAATACTTCAACCGTGTCCCCATCTTTCTTTTTTGCCTTGATATTTGAATATCTGAACTCATAGAGTATATCCCAGCAGTCATGAACATCAGCGCACTCCACTGAGGTAAATGTCTTTTAAAGTGTGATGCCTCTATTTCTCTTTTGACTCCATTTGTCTTTATAAAGACTGATGAACGCACCTTTTTGTTGAGCTTTAATAAATGCCTCCGATCGCAGACTTGCAACTTTAGGCAGGCCACCGTCGCAGTTTTTCTGTTGCTGGCAAGTGGCACAAAGCCAGTGAGTGACAATGGCTCTCCCCCCCCCCCCTCCCCTCCCACAGCAAGGGAAGAGAACGTGGCCACATTCCGTGGTTCGGAATACTTCTGCTACGACCTCTCTCAGAACCCAATCCAAAGCAGCAGCGACGAGATCACGCTCTCGTTCAAGACTTGGCAGCGCAACGGCCTTATCCTTCACACTGGGAAATCGGCCGACTACGTCAACTTGGCCTTGAAGGACGGCGCCGTCTCCCTTGTGATCAACTTGGGTTCCGGAGCCTTTGAAGCAATCGTTGAGCCGGTCAACGGCAAATTCAACGACAATTCCTGGCACGAGGTCAAAGTGACTCGCAACCTTCGGCAGGTAAGGCCGCGGCGCGGCGCGGCGCGGCGCGGCGCGGCGCGCCTTTACTCTTGGAGCATGGCAGTCTTGTACTGAACCTTGTCATCAAAATGGTGTCAAATGGTTTGTTTCCTTTGGTTTTGGGCCATTTGACTCACACGCAACTCCTTTTCATTGGCTTTCGTTGGTGTTGCTGCTGCCACTTAAGTTGATGTGTAACCCGCTTCCCCTTTTTGCAAAGCAATCAGGTTTCCAATACGCCACGTTCAAAACACTTCATTGTCTGGTAGATATCAATCATTTATTATTGCCATATTTTGCTGCCTTTGGTTGTTGGTGGTGTTGTTGTGCTTTTGGCCAATGTTTGTTTGTTTGTTTGTTTGTTTGTTTGTCCTCTGCTTCCATTCCCTCTTTTACTTGGGCTGGCTCAAACTGCTACCTCCATTTGAAGTGCAACGTTTACACGGACAGCAACGGGCTGATACTGGAATAGCCATGTCCATGTAGTAAAGCTCATGATGAGACTGTTTCAATTTTGTTGCTACTGCTATTGAAACAGGACAAAAAAAATCACTCAAACCGTTCTTATTCCTTGATCTGCAATCAACCTCTCTGATGAGGTGGCCCACCTTGCAGCGACCAATTGCATGTCGGAATAGAAATTGATGCCATATTTTTCACCAAGAAAAAAGAAATCTCGCACATTTGTCCTGCAAGGTGGATCTGCCGTTCAAGTTCTCCTAAATGGTCTTCCATTCACTTTTGACACTTTTGGTCCTTGCACCTCGTTTGGGACTTGTGTTGGTGTGTTCTAGGTTAAAGTGATGTCTTAGCGACCTGCTGAGACTACGTAACATTAAAGTGCTTCTTCCAAAGGAACAAGGCCAATCATGTAAAGACCTCATTTTATTCCTCCATGTTAGGTAACAATTTCAGTGGATGGGATTTTAACCACCACGGGTTATACCCAAGAGGACTACACCATGCTTGGCTCCGATGACTTTTTCTATGTTGGGGGAAGCCCTAGCACCGCTGACCTGCCTGGATCACCTGTGAGCAACAACTTCATGGGCTGTCTCAAGGAGGTAAGCCGGCTCATTCAATAGCACAGACGCTTCAACAGTGCTTGGTGCTTTGCAATACGAGACAAATTGGCATTTTCACATGGCGGCGGCGGCGGCGGCCGCTGCCGCTGCTGCACACTCTCGTCTCACATATGTTTGCCTGCAGAGCAAAATGGCGCTACTCTGGCTTTTTATTCAGTACGTCTTTGTGAACGTTGGCACCTTTGAGTGAACCCTGACCCAAAAAAGATCAACTCAATATTCAGGTGGTGCTTTGCAAACCCTGTGTAACCTTCGCTGCTCACTCAGATAATGAACCTGCTTCACCTTCAAGAAGGTGCCCATTCATCTCTCACTGACCCCTTAAAGCAGCCCCACCCAAATCCCAACTATTACAGATGTGACCCTTTGAAATAGTATTGCTGTTAATCACCGCACCATTTTATCGACACTGGGGACCACAGGTGTCAAAGTCCAGTCCTCTGGGGGTGGCGCATTCTGACATGTTTTCCAAGTTTCCCTCGTGAAACACACCTGATTCAATGATCAGGCTCCTGCAGAGCGTGAGTATGAACTGATCATCTGAATCAGGTTTAACGAGGGAAACTCGGAAAACATGTAGGAATGCGCCCCCCACCCCAAGGACTGGAGTTCCAGACCCCTGTTGTAGACCAATTCACATTCAAAGCTAAATACGTGCTATGCCTTTCCCTTGAGCTAATGATGGCATTGTATGAGGTAGGCGAATGGCTGCAGCAGAGAACTGACGTTTTGTGCCGCCATTCTAAAACAACACACGTGCACACACACGTTGGGCGCGCATGCAGGCAGGCAGCCACGCAGGCAGGCAGGCAGCCACGCAGGCAGGCAGGCAGCCACGCAGGCAAGGCAAGGCAGGCACTGCCTGGCAGGCAGGCAGGCACAGTGTCATGTGGGCTGCAGGGAGAGTGAGGAAGCGCTGCAGTGGCAAATTAATCCCCTTCTGGCCCACTTCCTACTCTGAGCATGCTAGTCAGGTCCAGGATGGTCAAATCCAGGCAGGCAGGCTGTCATGGATCAGATGGAGCAGGGCGACTAAGTGCTGCTTGGACCAGGGTTTATTGGAGGAACCCAAATACACACTCGGCAAACTGACATGACTTAACAAAACGACAACATGACTGACTGACTGACTGACTGACTAACCGAAACAGATGACAGGAACCAAAGGGAGGGAGGGAGGGAGGGAGGGAGGGAGGGAGGGAGGGAGGGAGGGGCGAGCACACAGACAGAAACCATGACAACAGAGACACATAGTGGACGAGACGTGACACAGGCAGCCCCAAATGTCCAAATACTCCAAACAAATAAACAGTCAAGTCAAAAGATAAATACCCTTTGTCTTTTATGTATACATGCTGACAGAACTATTGCTTTGCACAAAACAAAAGAGGCATGCTCACGCAACATGCACATGAAAAAGGGATGATTTTGCCAGTACGCAGATTCTATTTTCTAAGGAGCGTGATTTACAAAACAGTAGTAGCCTGCAGCCTGATTTGCGCGCTATAAAAGCATTTGAAGAATGAAAGTCCTTTGCGCTTCCACGAATGCCAAGCACGCACGCACACACTTCCTTCAAAGTGTCAACATTCTACAAGCATTTTATTGCGTGCTCCCTATTAGTTGCTAGCTCGACATATTTTGCAGATGTCATTTAGACCTTTTCAGGCACCTTTGAGGATCTTCAAATCGGCTCAAATGGTGTTAAAAACATGCAAGACCCTTGTTAAGTCATTGGGGTTGGCAGCTGCAAAAGCAGTCCATCCTGCCTGAAAACCTTGACATCCCCAGATGGAAGGAAGGAAGGAAGGGAGCAAGGAAGCAAGGAAGCAAGGAAGCAAGGAAGCAAGCAAGCAGCAATCCATGATGGCATGCTGCATTTTGTGGTCTGGTGTTGTCTTTCCCTTGCAGAGTTTCACATGTGTTGAGCACTCTCCTGGGCTTCTGCCTCCCCAACCATTACGGGGCTAATTTGCCTGCTTGCAATCCTCTTGTACTCGCCATCTAGAGTGGCATTATAGAAAAATGTTTTGTTACCATGGCAGCAAATACTGGTTGCCCCGGGTAGCCCGTGCTCGCGTGCCTGCAGGAGGGCGGCTGTCTGGCCCACCAATATCGTGCCTTTCATAAGGCAGCAATTACAGAGAAAGGCGACATCTCGGAGCCGACAAAATGCATAATGGCCTACAATAACACATAATTGCTGTAATTGTCACTCCCTACTCCATCTCGCCACCCTCCACCTCTCACGCGTCCTTCTTTTACTCGACCAATGGACTGAGATAGTGAAACACACCGCATGAGTGACAAAGCCTGCAAAAAAGCAAAGTTGCCCAATAAAGTGTTGGAGGTGACTTAGCTATTGGCCTCAAACATCTCTTGTTTTGTTTCGATGGGAATGTTGATCAACGTCATGTTTTCACCCAAAAGATGGACTAGATGAGAGCGGCGGAAAAGATCCTTCCCAGGCCAGGACTTTATTTGCTGTCAAATCTCCATCTCAAGCCTTCACTCTAGCCACTGGGCGCAGAGCGTGAAAATGACATCAATCCTAATCAAATACGTCGATAGAAAAGAGTGAAATTAAAGAGAGCGGGTTTTGGTTTTTTTTTCTTTTTTTTATGTATGCCTGCGACCAAAATATAGCCAGACAGAAGGAGTTACTCTGCCTAGAGAATTAGAGGCGAAAAAAGGGTTTCAATTTTCCACTTGAGCAAATTTCCATTTGCACACACAGGCACGCACGCACAGGCACACTCACGCACACACACGCACGCACACGCACGCTCACACACACACGCACACACACACACACACACACACACACACACACACACCTCTCCCCTCCTCTCCTCTCCTCTCCTCTCCATGACTCCATCCTCCCTCCCATTGTTATTGACAGCATTAAGAGATTGGTCACTTCACGTTTTCATTCTCTCGCTTTCCTTCATCGGGAGGACGTTTCGTTATCCATCAAGTCTTCCAGCCTCCGTTGCAAGTAGAAGAAAGAGACGGCCGATATTTGACGTCTTCTTTCCTGCACAGGTGGTGTACAAGAACAACGACATCCGCCTGGAGTTGTCCCGACTGGCTCGGGTTGTTGACCACAAGATGAAGATCCAAGGCGAGGTGTCCTACAAGTGTGAAAATGTGGCTACGCTGGACCCCATTTCTTTTGAGACTCCAGAGGCCTACATCAGCTTACCCAAGTGGAACACCAAGCGGATGGGCTCCATCTCGTTTGATTTTCGCACGACGGAGCCCAACGGCCTCATCCTCTTCACCCACGGCAAACCGCAAGAGCGCAAAGATGCGGCGGGCAGGAGCCAGAAGAACACCAAGGTCAGCCCTTGTCGAATGAGTGCTTTCATTGGGGTCAAGGTCACGACCCCTACCGTGCTGAGAAGACGAGAGGACCAAGTTTGCTTTTTCTCCCCAAGGTGGATTTCTTTGCTGTTGAGCTGTTGGATGGAAGTCTGTACCTGCTGTTGGACATGGGCTCAGGAACCATCAAGGTGAAGGCCACTCAAACAAAGGTCAACGACGGCGCCTGGTATCACGTGGATATCCAGAGGGACGGTCGCTCAGGTCGGTTCCGTCCACAAAGTCGGTCGGGTCGGACCGTTGGCGTTTTGCGAGCTGGCTTTTTATCAACCGAAAAGGACAGCGAACGGCGCAAGGCCACACGGCTCAGCTTTCTGTCGAGCGTCTGCTGCACGCTGAAACAAAGTCTCAAAGTCCTCGAATGACTCCCTGGCCGTCTGTCTGTCTGTCTGTCTGTCTGTCTGTCTGTCTGTCCGTCTCAGGTACCATCTCTGTCAACAGCAGAAGGAGCCCATTCACTGCAAGCGGCGAGAGCGAAATCCTTGACCTGGAAGGCGACATGTACTTGGGGGGGCTCCCCAGCGATCGCACCAACCTCATTTTGCCCACCGAGCTGTGGACGGCCATGCTCAACTACGGCTACGTGGGCTGCGTCCGCGATCTCTTTATCGACGGTCGAAGCAAAGACATCCGTCAGATCGCCGAGGCGCAAAACGGTGCCGGGATCAAGCCTTCCTGCAACAAGCAAGCCGGCAAGCAGTGCGAGAGTTACCCCTGCAAGAACCGAGGCGCCTGCAAAGAAGGCTGGAATCGATTCATCTGCGACTGCACCGGCACCGGTTATTGGTCTCGCACTTGTGAGAGAGGTAAACCGAAAGAAAGAAGGCATTACAAACACAAAAGACTACCATGGGAGCTTTTGGCACGCCCGCAATTAGTCAGAAACATTTGCCAAAACAGTAGTATTTATTGTTTGACCTTTCCATCTTTTCCATTTGATTATTGATTGATAAAAAAAAAAGAAAAAAAAAGTCAGAGTGTAAAAGTCATTCTCTTCCACAAATTGCTCCAGATTTCTCCTTTTTTTGTTTTTTTGCAGACCAAACAATAGCGGCACTATCACACTGCTTTTCTCTGTCCTTATCTTGTGGCCTGTAATGAAGTTCCCCGAGAAGTTCATTTTGACTCCTTAAAAAGACAAAACGTGGCTCAATCAGATATACCTAGGTGGCATAAAAATTGCTTTCCAAGGCATAATGAAGTGAAATATTGCACTTTGCATTTTTCCTGTCACTGAACGTTGGCATGATTTTTGAGGCATCTTCGTTGGTCATTTGTGGTGGTCCAGGCTTTTGGATTTCGAATGTGTGTGTGTGTGTGTGTGTGTGTGTGTGTGTGTGTGTGTGTTCCAGAGGCCTCCATCCTCTCCTACGACGGCAGCATGTATATGAAAGTAGTGATGCCAAGCGTCACGCACACTGAGGCAGAGGACGTGTCGCTGCGTTTTCGCTCGCAGAGGGCTTACGGCCTCCTCATGGCCACCACCTCCCGAGACTCGGCCGACACGCTCAGGCTGGAGTTGGACGGAGGCCGCGTCAAACTCACCGTCAATCTAGGTATCGTAGGCAGCCCTGCCTCCCTCCCTGTCTCCCTCCCTCCCTTCCTCCCTCCCTCCCTCCGTCCCTCCCTCCCGCCCTCCCTCGCTGCCTCCCTGCCTCCCTGCCTCCCTCCCTGCCTCGCTCCCTGTCTCCCTGCCTCCCTCCCTCCCTCCCTCCCTCTTGGTCTGCGTCCGCACCTTGGCTCTTTTCATCAGGTGGTTTGTCATGAACTGCTAATGTCACCGTCTCAATTGTTCTTGTCCGTTCGTCAGACAGCATACTCCCATCCCTTAAAGGCTCACGTCGGCTTTGAGACCAGGAGCATTCGTTAGTTTGCATGAGTGTGACTGCAGAACCCGTTTGTAACTGCAGCTACAGTGGAACCTCAATGCGTTCTTTTTTTTGGATAGTTCAACCAAAAAGCGGTAAAGATGCACGTGCAGCTCACACGTGTCCTTGTTGAAAATTGCATGCGTCAGGACAAAATAGCAAAACCTGAGAAGAACCGAGCCTTGAACAAGTACAGACGCTCGTACGGCTCCAAATTCAGCAAAGTTCCACGCAAATTCTGCCGCATATTAGGCTTTGTCCTCGCAAACGGAGCTCTCCTGACGTGATGTGGCCCACCAAATTCGACATAGTTGCGTGTCCTCAAGATGTTGAGGTTCTGCTGTACATTTTGAGATTGCGTTAGGCTATACCATCACAACATGTCATTGTCGTTCAATGTTTGGAAAAGGCAAGCGGCCGGTGTAATAGCCGTGATCTTCTTAACGTTCTTCCATTTTTTTGGAGGAAGTCACAGCGGTAAAAGCATACAAAGACATTCGAAGGTGATTGTGACCTGATTTAAAGACAAATTTCCAAATGAGCAGACAAACAAATGTGCTGAGACTTTCGAAGAGTTGACTTCCACCAGCGATCCACCACAAGATAGCAAAACTTTGATTTGCGTTCCCATGATTCTGTTGTGTGTGTGGTCTTCTTTCTCACCTTTCTGGAGTGATTGATGTCATCTGCTGGCGATGGTGTGTGGACCTTTTGCATTTATCTGCCATTTTCCATTCTGCTTTGTCAAAAGATGGTATTCACCCCTTCAAAGGCCTTAAGCCTGCGGCCCGTCTGGTGAACAGCCCGACAACAGAGCCCAGCAAAACCTACAGCTGGCTGCGACCCCAAGCCTAGCCTAGCCAGGCCTAGCCAGGCCAAGCCTAGCCAAGCCAAGCCAAGCCAAGCCAAGGCAAGCCTAGCCAAGGCAAGCCAAAGCAAGCCAAGCCAAGCCAAGCCAAGCCAAGCCAAGCCAAGCCAAGGCTTTTCCCGACCACTCAAATTTTACAACGACCATCGTAATCCTATCTTGTAACATGACGTCATGGAGACACATAGGACTCGTTAAGCTTTCTTACAGACAAACGTAGTATGTATACTACGCTGCACACACACCTGCACACGGCAACATGCATCGTGTATATTTCTCCACGTGATGGATGGCTGGGGTCCTGTGCCTCTGCACGGTGCTGGTGCTGACTGGATCGCGGCTGTTTGCTCCCACTTTTCTGTTGCGGTTGACGGCACATGAAATGATCAGCCGCATGGTGACCGACCGACCCTTGGTGTCCCCACAGCTCAAAGAAGCTTCCACGAGACAAAAACAAAGACAACAAACTCCAATTTATACCATGGTGCAATTGACTACAAATAGGATGGATGATTCAAGCAATCCAAGTCCAAGTTTGTGGGTTGGAAATCAAATGCAGCTGGTACCAAAAGTGGCCATTTTACTGTTAATATTGTCCCTCCCTGCCTCCCTCCCTGCCTCCCTCCCGCCCTCCCTCTCTCATTGAGCAACGGTTATCTGTAGCTCGCCTACATCCATCCAAAAGAATATGTTCCAATTGTGGCTTTGTCCAAGATAAAGATGGACGCAATGAAAATGGCCGTCTTTCTCCATGTGTACGTCCCCGGAAGGGTGGAACTTTTGTTTTTGGATGTCTGCAGCTGTAACCTTGAAGGATGCAATTTCATCTGTCATTTATTCTTCCCCATCTAGACTGTATCAGGATAAACTGTAACTCCAGTAAGTCTCCACTCAAGTTTCATTTTGCTTTCTATGTTTCTATGATGCAATATATGCAAACTGCAAACTGAACTGCTTCGACGCATTATTCAGTGCACAAAGTGAAGAAGAAAAGCTAACTCGGATGAGTCATGTAGGCATTCTCTTATACGTACAATGATAAGGCCAGACCAATCACGATGGCAAAGTACTACTACTACTACTACTACTGCTACTACTGCTACTACTGCTACTACTGCTACTACTGCTACTACTGCTACTACTACTACTACTACTACTGTATGAGAAGCGTCAGTGGTCAAGCAAAACTCCAAGAGTGTCCTTAGACAAATGTTTTTGCCACAGTTTGAACCAAACCTTTGGTTCCCAAACTAGACCAAAGGCTAGTTTGCTAGGTGGAAAACCAAAGGATTGGTTGGAGGCTCAGGATGTGTTTAACTTTGTGATTGTTCTCAGGCAAAGGACCGGAGACGCTGTATGCCGGGCAAAAGCTCAATGATAACGAATGGCATACGGTACGGGTGGTGCGTCGCGGCAAAAGCTACAAGCTAATCGTTGACGATGATGTAGCAGAAGGTACATGGGCTCATCGTGTTCTCACCTCCTTACCTCGCCACTCGTTCTATGGAGCTTGCACGCCTGTCGTCGGGAGGGGCGGGGCCGGGCCGGGCGGGGCAGCTTGCATCGCTCTAATTCAATGACTTTCTCCTTAAATCAGCCCTTTTGTGTTAGTGTCAGACGGTGTTCTCTTTTCTTTTTCTTTTTGTCTTTCTTTTCACCCCACCCCCTGCACCCTCCCCCCCACGTTCAGGCCAAATGGTGGGTGACCACACACGTCTGGAGTTCCACAACATTGAAACGGGCGTCATGACCGAGCGCAGATTTGTTTCCAGCATCCCGTCCAGCTTCATTGGTCATCTGCAGAGCCTCAGGTAGAAAAGTGGCAGCTCTTTGCCAACGAGCTTGGATGGAGGTGGAAAATGCAACATCTCTCTCTGCTCCTCTCCTTCTTTGTTTTGGTCTTTCTTTTTCTCCTCCAGATTCAATGGCATGCTCTACATCGACCTGTGCAAAAACGGCGACATTGATTTTTGCGAGCTCAACGCCCGCTTTGGGATCCGTTCCATTATCGCTGACCCGGTCACCTTTAAATCCAAGAGTAGCTATCTGAGCCTGGCCACCCTCCAGGCCTACGCCTCCATGCACCTCTTCTTCCAGTTCAAGACCACCTCCGCCGACGGCTTCATCCTATTCAACTCGGGAGATGGCAGTGATTTTATTGCGGTAGAGCTGGTGAAAGGGTGAGTTGGAAAAGGTCCGATTCCCTCGCGTCTCGTCCCATTTCACCTCTCAAGCTCCATTACACGAAGGAGTATGTTAGATGCAAGTCTAAGGATGTTCTGCCCTGCTGTGCCCTGCCCTGCCCTGCCCTGCCCTGCAGATACATCCATTATGTCTTTGACCTGGGAAATGGGCCCAATTTGATCAAGGGCAAAAGTGAAAGAGCCCTGAATGACAACCAGTGGCACAACGTGGCCATCACCCGAGACAACAGCAACACTCATACCCTCAAAGTGGATGCGATAGCCACGATTCAGAGCATCAATGGGGCCAAGAACTTGGACCTGAAAGGTACGCAAAGAATCGTTTGACTTGAATAGTCACTCATCAATCAATGTCCAAAGCCTTATTTGGATGGCAAATCCTTTTTAGCTTACATTTCATTGAATACACCAAAATGATCCACTTTGTTGCTTTTCAATTGGATGCCTGCAACACGGTCCATCAAAGCTGGGACAGGGCCACGTTTGTCCTCTGCTTTCGACCGTACTCAACGAGTATTTGGAAACGGAGGGCAATAACTGCCCCCCAACCACCACCACCACCACCACCACCACCAACCTGCTCCCATTCCTGCCAACTTAAGTCTCTCCGAACTTTGGACATTTGTTGAATGGCAATATCGTACTAACTTAGCTGTGTGTCTCAAGCAATGGTTGCCACTCATTGCAGTTGTTCAAACATCTTGGAACTTGAATGGATAGCAGCTTTTGAATGTCTTCAGGCGACCTTTTCATCGCTGGATTGGGTCCTGGCATGTATGGTAGTCTTCCCAAACTGGTGGCCTCCAGAGAGGGTTTCCAAGGCTGCTTGGCTTCAGTGGACCTCAACGGGCGTCTGCCAGACCTCATCAGCGACGCCTTGTTTCGTAGCGGGCAGATTGAGCGTGGATGTGAAGGTACACGCTCCCTCAGGTTCGGGCCTGACGTAAAGTTCAACTCCAGCGGCTCGGGCGGCTCCTTCTACATGCTCGATACAAACAGCAGCGGCACAGCCTCGCATCCGTACGGACGTTCCTCCGTCGCCTTAGCCGTGCTGGTGGCGTGGCTCGGGCACGGCTAAGCCCAGCCCCGGACCCGGGCGGCCGGGTTTATCGGCCACATTGGTCGTCGCCGATACGGTCCGACAACATCACCGTAATGTTTGGGGTATGGGATCGATCGAATTGGACAAGGTACTTCTTCTTTGGGCTTTAGTGAGAAAAGGCAAATGCTGCGGCACGGCGCTTAGTCCAATTTCAGTGGAGCGACCGCAAAAGATGCCAAGGCTGTTCATTGGTTTGAACTTCCAGTCCGACTTTTTGCTCGAGCCACTTATTTCATTCTAGCTGCGTTGAAAGGGGCTTTGCATGAGCAAGAAGACGCCATTGTTTCCATCCTCCAAAGGCTTCTGGGTCGGCTTCCATACGTTGTTCTTGTTTGCATGGAAATCATTTTCTGTACAGTGTTTCTTTTTTCGCCTGCCACATCATTCAGGCCGGGCATTGAGTGTATTGTCATTTTCTTTTCTTTTCTTTTCTTTTCTTTTGGTTCTGCTGCCTTACAGGCTCCCATGTTAGACTAACGAATGTCTGTTGACAGACAGCAAGTGACGACAATGTGTACTTGTCTGTGCTCACTGTGACATGACAGTCTGAATGTGGTTGATAATGACGCTTTTGGCTGTATGACAATAAACTAGTTGATTGGTTTTAGAAAATAAAATCTCATCAATCGCAATCTTTTCTCCATGGCAATCTAGTGTCTCGTTTTTCTGTGTGCTTGTATGTATACATTTCTTCTTCTGCCAATGCATCGTGATTTGTCATTTAAATTGCATTGCCATCTACTGCCTGGTCGTCTTCACTGCCAGTTTTGACACATGAAATTGATTTCTGCTTTGGTTTGGTTTGTTTTTTTCTCTCGCCAGCCTCCATGCCATTCTAGAAGCCCATTAATGATATTTGGTCACAATGTTGTTGCTCATAATTGGAGTCACTCGATGCAATAGCTTGCAGGTTAGCTGAACTAGGTCAAGTGAGATCAGAAAGCAGGGCAAGCACTTTGGACTCCAAGGAGAAACGCAGCCCCCATTAAACCTATTGGGACAAAAAGCTCGGAAGAGCGGGCGGCTTCTCCCATTTGGAATACTTCTTTGCAAACACTTTGCTTGCAGTTGTTTCTTTTAGGACGAGTGTGTGGGTCAAATGCACACTTTAAAGGTGGCCCCTTTGAGACCATCCATTTGCTGTTTGTAGGATGAGGATGAATCCCAGAGGCCAGCCACAATTTGCATTGGGTCTGTATGTGTGCGTGCGTGCGTGATTGTGGGGGCTTGTGGACTTTGCAGGTCCCAGCACCACCTGTCAGGAGGACTCGTGTGCCAACATGGGGATTTGCATCCAGCAGTGGGAGAACTACACGTGTGACTGCTCCATGACCTCCTACACTGGGACGCAGTGCAATGACCGTGAGTGCTGTGCTGCCGCGTTCATATCTCACACACGCACACACACACACACACACACACACACACACACACACACACACACACACAGGCAGAGCAATGTACTAGTAGTTCTCCTTGGCGGCTTTTTATGACTGTCCTGGCGCACACGACGTCATTTCTTATGATCCTTTCGTTACCTGGAGCAGGACAAAAGTCTTCCTGGCAACTTCAGGTTCCACTACACACACTTGATGCTTGCTTTCACAAGGTGCAAGTAGTGCGGAAGAAGAAAAAAAAGTCTCCACACTGTAACATTGGTGCTCTCATGAAATGTACCTACGTGTCCCGTGGCACATCAGGTACGCTGTCTAATTGCTTGTAACTGGCGGGACCATTTCATTGACTGCAGAGCAGATCATGTCTTTTTTTCCACTCGAAGCCAGCCAACAATGAAATGCTCCCACGCTCCATGGCGGAATGTAAGCAGTGTTTCCCACTTTTGCGGAAATTGACCTTTGTTCTATCAGCATCAATCAGTCGCGAGAGCTACAACAATAAAGACGTCGTTTGGTTCGCGGTGCTGCTGACGTGCCATTTCAACTCTGCCACGCTGAGATGAGGACCGTTTTGCCAGGATTATACGGATTTAGCGTTGTTAACGTGACAGCACCTGCAATTTGGCCGAGTCATGGCCCGCGACGCATCATTTAGCCCGATTGAGCTCATATCCACATCAATGGCAGAATCTTTACAGCAAATGGGCCATTCGTTGAGAGCAATCGCTATCTTCTAGCCCCAAAGTAAATGACAGCCGATAGGCCGCCGATAGGCCGCCGCCGATAGGCCGCCGATAGGCCGCCGCCGATAGGCCGCCGCCGATAGGCCGCCGCCGATAGGCCGCCGCCGATAGGCCGCCGCCGATAGGCCGCCGCCGATAGGCCGCCGCCGATAGGCCGCCGCCGATAGGCCGCCGCCGCCACCGATAGGCCGCCGCCGCCGCCAATAGGCTCCTGTTGTTATCCCCTTAAATATGAAAAGTTGTCCTGCTCTGCTCAGCTGGGACCACATACATCTTTGGCAAAGGAGGAGGCCTCATAACGTTCAAGTGGCCGGCCAACGAGAGACCGAGCACCAGGACCGACAGGCTGACTGTTGGCTTTAGTACCTCGCTCAAAGACGGCATCCTCGTCAGGATCGACAGTGCTCCGGGTCTGGGCGACTTTCTCATGCTTCACATCGTAAGTTCGTAGCGCACTCGGTACGTTTCCCTTTTTTTTTTTTTTGAAGCTACTGAACCCAGTCCTTATTCCTTCCATTCAAAGTCAATCGGGGCTCCCTCCCCACACCGAGTACTTGCTTTGGAAGTGCCCTCATTTAACCTGGTGGTGAAAATGAAGCAGCACTGTAAGCCTGGGACTCCGGCCCGCTTGTTCTACGTTTGTTAGATGAACTCATCACATTGCGGACCAAGTGTTACAGCTGCCAAAGACAGAGGCGCTCGCTCGCTCGCTCGCTCGCTCCATCCACATTGTTGAGCTCGCCAATTGTCCCTTTGCTTTTGGCCATCCGTTCTAGTGGCATGGGTAGGTGGCCGGCGGACCTATGGTGTCCTCTGGTGGACAAATATTCCATTTGTCACAAAACATACTTGTACTGTGATTTAATCAAGACCCATAGCACAACTGCCACCATAAGATTTGTTTTGCAAGGTCGTTGCTGTAGTTACCGTCTGATTTCAAATGCATTATTCATTCATCATCATCCAAGTGTCTCTTGCTCGCCCGTGCCCTCCTGACTTTCAGTTCCCACTCACAGTGATGGTAGAAATACGTACTACGTGGGCGCTGTGAGTGATTGACTGCTGCCACTGGCCGGCCATTCATTAGTCATCATAAAGAGAAGATGGATGCTTGGATGCGCGGTTCAAAGTGCACCAAAAACAGAGCGGAGGGAGGGAGGGAGGGAGGGAGGCCTGTGTCGTCAAACCGTGGATTTCTAGTGGATTCCCATAGCCAGCCAGTGTTGATTTTGCCCTTTCATTGTAGCAACAAGGCAAAATTGGCGTGACGTTCAACATTGGGACGGTGGATATCAGCGTCCAAGAGAGCAGCACCCCGGTCAATGATGGAAAGTATCACGTGGTCCGCTTCACCCGAAACGGTGGCAACGCGACGCTGCAGGTTGATAACTGGTCCATCAATGAACACTTTCCAACAGGTAGAGACAAACAACTAACTGACTAACTAAGTGACTAACTAACTAACCAACCAACCAACCAACTAACTAACTGCACTAGTGCTCTGCTACTCCTACTGCTAGTTTTGTCTTTTGGTTCCCTGCTTGATAACACCTAAAGCTTTGCAAATGTTTTGGTCCAAGGGAACAGTGACATTGAACGGGTTCAGTTGGCCAATAAGAAAATTCCTTTCAAGTACTCCAGGCCAGTAGAAGAATGGCTCCAAGAAAAGGGTAGGCAAACAAAACATTTCAATCACTAATGTCAAGTACGTTATGCCGCGTCCGTGGCCTGCTTTTAATACATGCGGCCCGGCCGGGCCGGATGTCTCCTGTAGGACGCCAGCTAACCATATTCAACACTCAAGCCACGGTGGCAATCGGCGGAAGCGATCGTGGCCGGCCGTTTCAGGGCCAACTCTCTGGTCTTTATTACAATACCCTCAAGGTGTTGAACATGGCTGCGGAGAGCAACCCCAATGTCAAGATCAATGGGAGCGTGAGGCTGGTGGGCGATGTCCCCACCGGGGCAGGCTCCACCAAGTCCACTGCCGTGCCTTCAGATGTCTCCACTAACTTCATTGAGACCACTACCACCATGTCCACCACCACCACCCGGAAACACAGGTCCTCTTCAACGGTACGGCTCCCACGCATTGGCTGTCACGATGTGAAAAGTCTGTGCTTATTGACACTCTTGGCAGGGCTGGCAAATCCAGGTCCGGCAAACGAAACGTTTGTGGCTAAAGCCAAACTGTGGCAGGATTTGGACTTTCCGGACCTGGATTCTCCATCTCTGCTAACGAGCCGTTATACAGACAGTGGTGGTTTGATGCCTTTCAAACTGAACGCAAATAACGCACCCAGTGAAGAAGATCAAATTCAATGTGATCAAATCATGTATCGTGCGTGCCTTTTTGTTGCTTCTTCATCAGAAGCATCCAACGGATGACATAGTGTCATCTGCCGAGTGTTCCAGCGACGATGAAGACCTGGAGGAGTGTGAAACGGGTCATCCAGGTGGGCTAGGTTAGTTTGCACTTGCTTGCTTTCTATGGGCGCTCATGCATCAGCACCAGTACGGATGGACGGATGGACGGGTGGACGGATGGACGGATGGACGGATGGATGGATGGATGGATGGATGGATGGATGGATGGATGGATGGATGGATGGATGGATGGATGGATGGATGCCGATGGATGGATGGATGGATGGATGGATGGATGGATGGATGGATGGATGGATGGATGGATGGATGGATGGATGGATGGATGGATGATGGCAGTCTCAAAGCATCACATCCCCATGGTTTGGCAAAGTGTAACTTTATCTGAACCAAATTAAATAAATGATACTAATAATAAGCGGCTTTTCAGAGCTCCGTTTTCTTAGCCTAAACAAACCTAATAATGAGCGAAATTTGTATCCCAGTGAACCATGATGAGCCAGTGATGCTGCCATTGATCACATTGAGCCTTCTTTTCAAACAGTACATTGTCCTGATTTGTTTGAAGAATCCCATCATCTATCTATCTATCTATCTATCTATCTATCTATCTATCTATCTATCTATCTATCTATCTATCTATCTATCTATCTATCTATCTATCTATCTATCTATCTATCTATCTATCTATCTATCTATCTATCTATCTATCTATCTATCTATCTATCTATCTATCTATCTATCTATCTATCCATCTATCCATCTATCCATCAATCTATCTATCTATCTATCTATCTATCTATCTATCTATCTATCTATCTATCTATCCATCTATCTATCCATCTATCTATCTATCTATCTATCTATCTATCTATCTATCTATCTATCTATCTATCTATCTATCTATCTTCTTTTTGGTGGGGGGGTAATCGCTCCATAATCACATTTAATTGTCCATATTGATGCTTGCATTTTTGCTTTAAAGAGAGAGCGAGAGAGAGAGAGAGCGAGAGCGAGAGAGAGCGAGAGAGAGAGCGAGAGCGAGAGAGAGCGAGAGTGAGAGCGAGAGAGAGACCAGAGAGAGAACAGAGAGAGAGAGATAGAGAGAGAGAGAGAGAGAGAGAGAGAGAGAGAACAGAGAGAGAGAGAGAGAGAGAGAGAGAGAGAGAGAGAGAAAACAGATATCATTGAATTTCTGTGTATTTTTCATTTTTTTTTCATTTGGGTTTTGCGTCCAAGCATACTTGTCATTCTGTCTTTTTGCACCTAAATACAAAAGCAATCCATTAAGCAGCCTTTTTTATAATTTATTTTCTCCCCAATAGAGAATACGTATATTTGAAAGAATTTGGGAATTTCCACATGATTAGCACTTTTAGCACAATGCCACACAGAAAGGAAAGTATTGGTTGAAAGTCGAGAAGATCTTTTCTCCCTTATCAGACAAACAAATAGGCTGACAACCAGTTTGGCCATTCCCAATTTCTTTAAAAGAGTATGCAGGAGATGATCATGTCAATGACTTCAACGCTGTGCTGTGTATTCTGACATTCTTGGGGGATTTATGAAGAAAGACAAAGACAGGGCCCCTGTCATCCAATCATATTGACACAGAAATTCATGCCATCCTAACCCTGACATTAGTTTGATGTTGACAGTGGCATGCTCTGTGGATTCCAAATGTACTTTTGCGACCACCTTATCGTTTTTTCCGGCTCAGTCAGTATTACTAGCCATTTTGCATCGTCTGAATTTGCTGACGTAGCATCTGGCTGCTGCTGCTGCTTCTTTGCATGTCCAGTATCTGACTTTCATCCATCAGCTTGCTTTTGTAACATGCAAATGATGACAATGTTGCTTTTTTTTCAAGGCAACTTATTCTTTTATCAACCTTAACATTTGAAAACAAATCCAGTGGATGACACTTTCATTTGAATGCAGAAGAAATGGATGGAAAATAGCCCTGGTATTATTTTCACACTGTATTCCGATTGACGGCATGGAAGAGTATGTTACAAAGAAGATGATGTATTTAGTTCTCAACGATTGGCACTGTTTTGTTTTTAAAAAAGTCTTCATTTGGCTCCGAATGAATTTTGTTCATCAATTTGCATGATGGTTTTGATAACAATAGTCGAAATGGCTTTGTCTGCAGCAACATCAAACGCAAAGCCTGCATTCTCTTTCTTTTTCCTTTGGTTGTTGTTTGGTGATACTGTTCTCTGTTATCCATCTGTTGTGTCTTCAATTGATTCCTTTCATCAGATGGCAATGACGAATCCGTCTTTAGATTTGTCGATTAAATATGGAAGGAGCACAAAACATCGCTTTGCGTAATAATTGCCGTCTGGTATAGTCATGTCATTTCTTCATTTACAAACCAAACGCTTTGCCTTTGTATAGCATAGATCAGATCAAGATTCTTAAGAAAACATGAACAGCAAAAATCAAGACAAGCAGCGAAGAGATTCGTTGACGGTGCGTGGCAAATGTGTTTGCCGGCGTGGAATCGATTGTCGATTCATCGTGTGGTGACAAAACGGAGGCTGCGGCTGTGGCCGAGGGAGGGAGGGAGGGAGGGAGGGAGGGAGGGAGGGAGGGAGGGTTAGGGTTGCTCCATCTTGGTTGACTGGCCGTCGAAAGCGCCAGACAGCTACGAAAAGACTCCAGAAGTTGGGATAAAACACTGCGAAATATTCACGAGGAGTGCTCCTCCGATTAGGAGCGATCCCTGCTCAATGCCATCTCATGGAATTGTCTTGCCACCCTTGTATGTGCCATCCAAAGAGTCTGGATTGAGTGCATGCACACGAATGTTCATTGAAAGGTGTCTATCCATAGTCATCCAAAAGGAGCTGGAGCGGAATTGACTTCACTCGTAATCGACTTGAAACAAGGAGGAGAAATCAAATCAGACGGCTGACGACGGGCTCAGGGAAAGCTGACAATGATAGCGTCTCCTAAACCATAGCTGAAGAAATGAGCTTTAAGCATGCCTTTGAGCACAGCGACAGCATCCTTTGATTTTCTGCCACTTCTCTTCATTGTTTCACGTGCGCTCCAATCCAATGTCCCGGGGACACAGTGTCTTCTGGATAGATAGGCACTCGTTTGACATTTGTCCTACATGACGTAGTCACGGAATGCGCAGTGGAAGTGGTCAATACACCCCTTTTGCAAATACTACCATTCCATTGGACAACAATCCGTTTGAAAAACAAACTCAAAGTAGAACAGCTGAGTCATTGTGGGATGTTGCCATTTTGAGACTCCATTGCTATTCTGCCATGGATGCACTATTCTTAGACCTCTTGCTATTCTCTTATGAACAACAAATGACTATACAATTTAACCAACTGATCAACCAAAAGAGTGCTAGCCCACTGAATAACGTGCTCTCTCTCGCTCTCGCTCTCTCTCTCTGTCTGTCTCTTTCTCTCTCTCTCTCTGTCTGTCTGTCTGTCTGTCTGTCTCTCTCTCTCTCTCTCTCTCTCTCTCTCTCTCTCTCTCTCTCTCTCTCTCTCTCGCTCTCTCTGTCTGTCTCTCTCTCTCTCTCTCTCTGTTTCTCCCTCCCTCTCCCCTCTCCCTCCCTCTCTCTCTCTCTCTCTCTCTCTCTCTCATGAGTGTTTTCTTTCCAACGGAACCAAAGCTGTGAACTCAAAAGGGGTGGGTGTATGCCATTTCCATAGGCATTGTACGTTGAACGTTTGTATTTTCCCCTCCGTCTTCCCGACCGACGGCCATTAGTTCCAGTTGACCTGTATCCCAATCATACTCCAGTCAAATCAAAAGCCATCGTGGCGGGAGAACGCTGACCGAGGCGAGGGAGCACCCTTTGTACAGTTGCTTACGGTGATTGGAGATCAGTTGCGGTTTTTGGAGTATGGCATTGGGACACAGCGTCTGTCACCTGTTTTGGTCACTCTGAGTGCGTTTTCAATATTGTTTTCCTTTCTACTTTCCCTAAATGCAACTTACTTTAAGCATGCATCAACATCCTGCAGTAGGACTAAAACGAAAGCCAAAAGGACTCATTTCCCGCAGTTGTCACTGTACACCCAGACTGCACGGCCGGCCGCTTCATGTTTAAAGTTAAACGTTACAAATATATTTGTCACACGTGAGAGAGGAGCTCGGCACGGAGTCCCTCTCTCGGCAGTGTCTGTTTTCTATTGTGTGCATCTGGTTGTAGTGTGTGCAAAATTTCCAATGACTTTGTTCATTCATCTTAACATTTTTCCTTTGATACTTTGAACAGGTCTTTTATTTTCGTATGATTAATCCAAATGGCCTTTTGGTTCTTCCTATGGTTATTTGGCTTTGAGTGTTTCTTCTCCTTCTTGTTTTTCTTTCTTTCTTTCTTTTCTTTTTTTTTTTTTTTAAATTGGATTCTAATCTAACAGCATCGGGACACTTTTTCGTCGGACCTATAATTTGATCATTTCGGATTTGGAACCGCTTTTACCGCTAACTAGTGACGACGAACGGTGTGCGCTTTTCCATCCTAATTTGGGCCGTTCGTAAAAAAGTCCCTGAAAAAGCATCCAATTTACCAGACGGAGCCGTTCCAGATCCTTAACGAACGCCGCCACGATGGTGGGTCTATTTTATTGAAGTTGAATACTTTGATTGTAAGCGATAAGCAAGTGCATGGCTAAAAAGTTGCAGTTTAGGGTTTGTCAGAGCTGTCAGTGTTAGAGTTCTTCTGTTCTTTTCTGTCGATGGGCATGTATATGCTCATTGTTTGTATATCCCCATCCCTTCCTTACAGCCAAAAGCTCTATTGCCGCCCGACCGCCTCGTTCTGCCTTTACATGGACATGGCAACTGACTTACACTGTCACCCTCATCAGCCTCATTTCCTATGTAATCTGTTCATAGGTCCCCTTCCTTCCTTCCTTCCTTCCTTCCTTCCTTCCTTGCTTCACCCCTTCTTCACCTGCTCCCTTCTTGCTAGACTTAAGCGAAAGATCAAGTCGATTCACTCGTGCCGCGAGAATCCCTTCCATTCAGTAGATTTGAATAGATGCTATCGTCGAGTGCAATGGAAAATTGTCGATTTTGTAAAAAAGAAACCACAAAGTGAATGATTAGAGATTTCAACAAGAAAAAAAAGAGCCAAATGATGGTGTTTACTTTCATGTTTTGTGGTGTGGCTGTGTGTGTTGTTGCCTCCCTGTACTGTCATGTTGAATATAGAACACACGCTCCAATGGAAAAGAATACGGTATTTTTAATGCTACAATTATGATGATGATGATGATGATGATGATGATGATAATACACTTCTCTTTTGTAAATTCCTTTCTTCCTGCCAAATTCATGCGGGCGGGCAATATCTCGATGTAAGTGGACCAATCGTGTATGGCTAATTGTCTGAAATTGTCTTTCAGTCATGCAGTTTGGAACGTTGCCAACATTCCTTCCTCTCAATTTGCTTCTCGATCTGTTCACTTGACGGCGAGCTCTTACAATTACGAAATAGTTGCATTGTTTGGATTGTGGCGCTGAACTCGGTCGGCATTTGTTTGCACTTGAAAAGTGAGTCAATCAACTGCATCACTGAGCAATTTGTCAAAAGGAACCTTTATGGAACAGTGTTTGTTTGTTTGTTTGATCATTTCAAGTATAATAAAGTGTGCTTTATTTCTCTTATAGAGTCGTGTGCTTGTGAATGTATACGTTGACCTTTGCTGTCATGTGCATTCGTTCATTTCAATACGGAGGATGCGCCGCCAGCGGTGCGGGGCGGGGCGGGGCGGCGCGGTGCGGTGCGGGGCGGTGCATACGTTGAATGTCAATGGCAGTTTGAATGTTCACTTCATTCAAACTCTGCGCGCTACAAAAACTCCTCTGTATTTTCAGACAGATCCACTGATTACCTTTCAGCGTTCGTCTCGAACGAAAAAAGAAAAAAAAGAATATTGACGAACATCTATGGGAGTTGTGGCTTGCTCAGATGTTTCGGATGATGGCGCTATGCAATCTCACCATTGCAATATTATCTCTGAAAAATCGATGGATTACACGCAAATGACCACGCAAGTTAGTCTGCAATCTTGACCTCTATTCCAAACCATTTCCGATGCAGACCTTGCTGATGTTCTTTTTTTGTTGTTTTTTTTTACATGTAAAATGATCATTAACTCATCAATTCAAATGGCTAGAATGCCGTAGTGACTCCCATAAGCAATTTCTAATGTGATATAATGCATATTTGTACAATATTCTGGTGATCACAAGCCTGCAATGACCCTTCCCAAAAAGAGCAGCTTATAATAATAATAGTAATAATAACAACGCTAATAGCAAATCCTAGCGATGGCATTTGAACGCATTCAGGTTAAACTGAAGTTTGACATCTCTCGCCGTCAATGGCAGTGAACGATTTCGATGATTCAGTCGCTCGGCAAATGTGATCCTTGAAATCGCTGATTTGGACTAAAGTGTATCGTTGGAAAGGTGAGCATTCGGATCAGATTGTTCTGCCATTGACATTGTATCGACATTTTTGTGTTACAGAGCTGCAGCGACAGAGCAACTGTCACATTTGGATAGTAAATCTTTTCCCTACTGAGCCAGCTCGGAGAACCTGAGATATGACCATCGATGTTGGAAGAGCCGTTGTCTTTGCGTTCTCAATCAAACGGTTGATTTATTGGAAGCACAATTAGAGAATAGTCAGCTCTGTATCACAGAAATATTTGAGCCAGCCAGCCAGCCAGCCAGCCAGCCAGCCAGCAAGAGGCTTAAGAGATTTGTGGAGCCCATTATTGGCAAATACTGGAAGGAAGGTAACAGTAGTTGATTTGAAAATGTCCTTCTGCTTTTTGGAGAGCATTTCTTGTCTTTCTTTCGATTCAAAGTGTGGCTCATCTTTACACACCTCTTAAGCCTTTTGAGATTGTACATGGCTTACTTCTATTTTTCTTTCAATTGATTTTTGGTGAAAACCTCGAGTGAAATGAGCGTCACCTAACATTGTGTCTGTCTGTGTCCAAACCCAGGAGCCGAGTTAGTCATCCGAGTACTTGAGGATCCACTAGTCCATCCTTTTCCTTCCATTCCCACCCACTCACTCACTCACTCACTCACTCACTCACTCACTCACTCAACCCAGACAACCAACCCAACCACCCACCCACCCAAACAGCCACCCACCCACCCACTCGCTCACTCCTCTCCATTACCGAGAGCACCAAAGAGGCCACTGAGGCGGGGGCACCGTGCTTGTTGGACCGAGGCAGCCATGATTGTGAGGATGATGATGATGATGGCTTGGCAATATGGCGGGATGGCTCAGGGGAAGAGTTCAAGTCTAAGCAGCCCTGCACCGCCGATGAAGATTTCTTTTTACACGACCTTCTCCTTTGTCCATGTGGGGCTGGCTCACTCGCCCGGGACTCTTAGACATAAGTAAGCTTGGGTGGTGCGGCCGCACGCGGACTATCTCTCTCTCTCTCTCCATCTATGGCGAGCGCTGTACCACAAAGCGCAAGAGCCCGCCGGGCACCGCCGCCGCCACCACCTCTGCCTGCCTGCCTGCCTGCCTGCCTGCCTGCCTCCCTGCCTGCCTGCCACCCAACCATACCCACAATTCACAACGCACCCGCCAAACGCTGGCTAAAAGCTCCGGCATTGCCCACATGGGACGAGGTTAGACGGCAGCCGGCCCGCGATTAACCTCCCCCGTGTTCCGTAATATACCCACAGCACTTCCCACAGAAGCAGGCGTCAGGCCGGGGCCTTCGGAAGTAGTCCGGGAATCAAGCAGCACCACCGGGATGGTCATCGGAATAGTGGCGGCCGCCGCCCTGTGCATCCTCATCCTTCTTTATGCCATGTATAAGTACAGGAACAGGGACGAAGGCTCCTACCAGGTGGACGAGAGCAGGAACTATATCACCAACTCGGCACAGAGCAACGGTACCGTGGTCAAGGACAAACAGCAGAGCTCCAAAGGCAGCAAGAAAAAGCAGAAGAACAAGGATAAGGAGTATTACGTGTGAGCTCGACCACGGCGAGCGCGAGCGCTCGTGACAGAGGACGGACGGACGGTGTGGAACGAAGGGAACTTCCGTCGTCTTTGACTGTGCCGAGGAGCCCGACCGCTGACGTGTACACTTACTACATCCAAAGCACACTTCACTTGTGTCAGCATACAGAGGAGGCTTATTAGCGACTTTAGAGACCTGACTTACTACTCTCTATCCGTATAGAACAGCTACACCATTCTCCTAAGTGACTGCAATGTGATTGATCTGTGACAAAAAAACAAAAAATATTTTCTACCTTACAAGACGGACGGACGGACGGCTTGACCACGATGGGCATGGAAGCAACTCATACAGAAGAAGGGGTCGAACCGAGCCTTGTTCAAGTTCCAAAAAAGGACACTTCCAAATTTGTATGGTTTCTAAGTAATAATAGTGTGGTGTCTTTTTTATTTTTGCTTTGAGCAAAAGAAAAGTGGAGGTCCAAACAAGAAAGCATCTCTCTCTCTGTGTTTCAAATGAAGTCACGTGAGCAAATGGACAGCCGCTGGCTCCCTCTGTTCGCGTTCAAATGGTGTGATTGTTTGGCACACAAAGTTGTGGGGGTGAAGAGAAAAAAAAAAAAGCAAATGATTGTAAAATGCATGTCAGTCTAACTTACACTACAACAGTCAAGTTCTATCCCATTTGAGGCAAAAGGGCTCACCATGGGAGCAAAGACAAGTCCTCCTTGCCTCCCTCCCTCCCTCCCAGGCAAAATTTGAGCTAGCCTCCTACTATTTGTGCACAAGCGAGTGGCGTTCTGATCTTTTTGCAAAACTCTACCCGAGTTGATTGTTCTCTTTTTCTATGGAGGTGTGAGGAGAAAGACAGATGCAGTACTAAAACCTTGTTCCAAACGCAAAACAATCCAATGGTGTGAATTGTAATCTATTGTCACACTCAACTGTGTCAAAAAAAGACATTTGTTTACATATTTTATTACATGCTCGCTGTTGTACTTTGTAGGTCGTCAATTGTACATATATATATATACCATATATGATGGTGGTCATTTTTAGTACCTCTATTGTACAGACTGAACATGAGCAGATTTCATGACAAAGTCCATCAACGCTGAGAAAAAGAATGTGGAGAATACTATTGCTATTTCGTAAATATATAGACATATATATCGAGATATATATATATATATACAAATTGTATTGGTAGCCTAGAGATCAAAGCAGAGCTGTTTCTAAAGTTGCATGAATATTTACCAACTTGCAGTGTTTCAACAAAATAAGGTGCCCTTCTGTATCACGGCAAAACTGTTTTGGGTTCCAATAGTCTCGTTCATTTCCAAAGAAAATAAAGTCAGGACTATGGCTGATCGGATCATCCTTTTCATCAATGGGCTGGCCAATTGAACATTTGGACTCAAGTCTTCTTGTCATGTTGTGGAGAGCATTGGAACCCTCGTGCTCGCTTAAAAGGTAGCAGGCACACTTGAACTGCATCTCGCTCTCTCGCAGGCTCTCTCGCTCTTCCTCCCAGCGGTGGTTGAAATACTAGGCTGAATGCACAAGTCTTTATTTTCCACTTTATTGCGTCGGTGAAGAAAATCAACAGAGTGATTTCGATCAAAGTTTCAGGTTTGACATAAAGGAAGAGATGCAATGCTTGGAAAGTTGATGAGGTGTGCTTCGCTATCCAACCGGAGACTGAGTTACATACTCTTTCATCGCAGGTTTTCATCAATACACCTTTATCATCAACAACAGGAGAAGGAAGCCAGCATCTGATTCACAGAAACACAAGGAGAGAAATAACGCAACTCGACATAGACGACAAATTGCAAAACTCTTTAGCTGTCAAGCGTGTTGACAGACAGAAATGTTGTTTGAACACAATGAAGCTTCTCGGTAGGGCGACAAACGTGGAATGGATACGGAATTAGCAAATCAACTAAGAGTTGTTGAAACTCGACTTGTTGCCAGCCAGCTAGCCGGCCGCCCGGCCAGTAGGCCAGCCAGCCAGCCAGCCAGCCAGCCAGACTATTAAACGCAACTCCCACATTTCCATCAACATGCTTCTTCTTTCAAGGCATTCATGTGTGGTGCCAGGATGCAAGTGCACAATGCGGTCCCCGATGAATGACTATTTATATATACGTACGTAAGTAAGTAAGTAGCTGCCTCTGCAATGGTTGAAGGCAGTATTATTGCATGACACTTTGATATAGACTGCTGTGTGTGTTTCGGAACGAAATGACACCACTTGTATGCGTTTCCATGACACACTCATCATTTCAATGCCAAATTGGAGTGCACCTGCCTTTTAAAGGTGGTCAAATTCATGCCGCAACATGACTTGACACTGGATGAAGAAGAATGTTCAAAGGCTTCATTGTCACAGATGGCTCGTCTGCTGTCTCAATTAGAACCTAGGTTGCTGGTGTTACACTTAAGGACAAGTTATTGAGGAGCAACTGCACACAAACAACAACAACAACTGATTTTCATAAAAAAAGACAGTCATGAATAGAGTTAAGTTGGAGCTGTGCTAAGAATAGTGCACAAGCATGACGCGATAGGGGTGGGGTGGGGTGGGGTGTGCCCCACCCGGTGGGCCCGCCCGTGTTCCGCATGTTTTATAGGTCTCCCTGCTGCAACACACCTGACTCTAATGATCCGGATTGTTATCCAGCTTGTGCAGACCTTGCTAATGATCGGACCATTTGGATCAGGTGTGTTCAGGTGCAACATAGAAAACATGCAGGACACCGGCCGGGGGCCCTCGAGGGGCCCTCGAGGACCGCAATTGCCCACCCCTGCTATAGAGACTCAACTCAAATGGTTCATTTAGGACAATCAGAAGCCCAAAACATATTGTCTCTTTTGGAGGACATAACAATAACCTTTTCAGTTGTCAAAAGAAAACCTCTCATGTTGTTCATTCCACCACTGCATGAGCCACCTCAAACAATTTTGACCAAGAATGCATATGAAGGGGCCCTTTGCTAAGTATGCAAACCAACGGCTTTAGTCCTAGGCACAAATAAAAAGCCAGGTTATTTTTGAGGTCCAAAAAGTCAGGATACTCTCTGTGTGGCTCTGTCGCTCTCCCTCTCTCTCCCCTTCTACCGTTTGCCATAGCTTTGTTCCAGCCACTGGCGCACATGGTTGAGATTGTAAAAAAAAGGCCCCTTGCCGCCCAGATAGCGTACCTTTCTGCATTGTACTATGCACACGCGTTCGTTGGAAACGCCGTAAGCCACATTAGCATTGTTGTCCATACAGTCAGCTACCAGCTGACACTGTGGGGGCAGAGAAAAGTGCTCAATCAGCTGGCGTGCCGCTCCCAGCCTCTCTTCTAAACTTCGATGCTTGCGTACGGCGAAAGAGCGAGGGCCCATAGGCGGGGCCGCCCAGCCGTCAGATGGATGAGCCTCGTCGATGTACACCAGCACAAAGTCAGCCACGTGGCTGAAGTCTTCCACCAAGCGCACAAAGGTGGGCAGGTGGCTGACAAAGGGGGGTCAAGTGGCTGAGCCAAAGTTGACCACCAGAGGGCGACCTGACGATTCCAAATCCAGGAGGTGGCATTCGTCCGGCTTGCCGAGCCTCCCGCCGCCGCCGCCGCCGCCGCCGCCGCCGCCGCCGCCGCCTCGCTGGTTAGGCTCGATCATCTTGCGCCGATGAGAACTGTCTGTCGTCACCTTGACCACTTTGGAGTTTGGTGCCTCGCAGCCCACTTTGACCTAAGCAAAAGGATTGAGCGTCTTTACCCCCAAGATTATGTCGGCCTTTACTTGCAGTGCTGGTACACCGAGCGCTGCGTTTGGACCGCTCTTCAGCTCTTGGACAGGATTTTGCTCATTTTCGACAAAGGTCGGTCTAACAGTCCATGGTTAGATTAACTCAGGGAGTGTGGCTTTGGGCAAATATTTACATTTGGAACATCACGACACTGTTTACTTGAAATTGTGTCACCAAAACCGGAATCTCTACCTAATAAAATCAAAGGACACATTTAACGTGCAATGTCCTCTATGCACTATATGCAAAGTGCATTGTTGTTCTGGTTTAGCCGAGGTGTTATTTCTAGTTCGGCTGTCAAATTACAGAAGCGCAATGAAATATGATTACAGCAGCATGTCGTATAGAAATGTTCCCAGTGCATGCAATAGTCAGGATGTGTGAGAGAGAGAGAGAGAGAGAGAGAGAGAGAGAGAGAGAGAGAGAGAGAGAGAGAGAGAGAGAGAGAGAGAGAGAGAGAGAGAGAGAGAGAGAGAGAGAGAGAGAGAGAGAGAGAGAGAGAGAGAGAGACAAAAGGAACAAAAATGGGTCTAAAGGGTCATTGCAAAAAAAAAGATTCCGTAAATTGCAGGCAAATGTCTCAGTTCAGATACTGAACGTTGCATCGTACATATCGTCACCTTTTTGTAAGCGTCCAGCAAGAAACTCTTCCAGATGGAGCGGATCCCAGCCCTTGTCAACATGCGACGCCACTTTCCCGAGCCGGCGGACCTGGAGCAACGCAAGCGCGAAACAATGCGCTTGACGAGCACCATTGAGTCGTAGAGCGCCAGGAAAAGGCAAATGGAAAAGAAAGCGGGTAATATTTGCAGGGTCACCAGCAGGTCTTCGCTGGCCATGCCCATTTCGTCCCTCTGCACGCGATCGCTCACAGCTGCTGCGTACAAGTTGCCCGTCATTGCATTGCGCGCCTCGCCTCGCCTCCGGTCCCCTCGCTTCGCTTCGCCTCGCCTCGCCTCGCCTCGCTTCCCTTTGCCTCCCCTCTGTTGTGAACTTGTCACTGCCCACATGCCTCCAGCACGGCCCCGTCCGTGCGTCCGTCCGTACGTGCATGCGTGCGTGCAAACTGCTTCCAACTTCACGGGCGGTTGGGCGCGTGACGGGGTAGAAGGTTACAAGATATCTGAAGTCCCCGTGCATATGGGGACCTAACTTTCTGACACACAACAGGTGCCGCCGCCGCCGCCGCACCCCGACAGTTTTTTGTACCTTTAAATATTCCTACCTTATGACGTCACTGGTCTATTCAATAGAAAATGCCTTCCCTGACCGACCGACTGACCGACCGACCGACCGCATGTTGTCTGTCCTTGCCTCTCTATCACAAATGATTATCAGCCCTTAATTTACAGAGTTGGGAACTCACTATTTGTTCAAAAAGTGACTGACTCAAAGTCAGTCGTTAGCAGGGAAAGTGTTAGAGTTAGACATATGCAGGTGTTTGCCTTGAACCTCAATGAAATGGAAATAATGTTGATAACTTTTCATCGGCTTGCTCCTCACTTTCCGCCTCGTTTTTTGTTTTGGTTTTAAACGCGCGCACCCACGCACAAGCATGCATGCCGTCAACGCGGGGATCGAAGTCGTGGTGCCTGCCTACAGTGCCGAGTGTAGAGGGCGGCGAGTGTACACACGCGCGCGCGCACACACACACACCCCATCAGCGACCCCATTTCTGCCTCCACCGTGCGTCGGTCGACACGCGTGTAAAAACACTGGCTCCGATTGGCTATGATATCTCTGCCTTAGCCAATCGCTCGATGACTTGTCACGGTAACCCGGAAACTTCTCACGAGCCTCAGGCAGTTCGCCCGGCCTGCACCAGAAGGGGGCGCTAAATTGCCAATTCCACACAGTAATATGACAAAGAATAGGCCACACACGCACACACTGTAGAGTATAAAGTTAATCAGATGCATGTTTTAGAAATGTAATTGAAAGAACCTATGAATGCTCTGCAGCTATACTCAGCTTGGAGCATGTGCAGTCAACCAGTAGATGTTTGGATGACAAAATGCCCTTGGGCTTCAAAGGATTTCAGTCACCTCTACAGAGGTATTTGTTCAGCCTCTTCTTAAAGAAGTGAAGACCTGTATTTGTTTTAATGGTTCCAAAAACCTCAGGCTGTTCTATCATTGAATTGGCTGGAGAAAGAGCGTTTGACTTGGAGATCTCCACATTCACCAGACTTTCTGCGAAATTTCAACTTTGAAATAAATGTTTATATATTTCACGTCCATTGGTTGGTGTGGTATACCCTTGATCGTGTATCATTGTCTGATGCATCTATTGGCAGCATCTCAGACGAGAGAGAGCGAGAGAGAGAGAGAAAGAGTGGAGGGTTCTCTGAAGAGCCATACTGCAGACATGGCATCCATCCATCCATCCATCCATCCATTTATCCACCCAGCCCACCTACCCATCCATCCATCCACCCAGCCCACCTACCCATCCATCCATCCATCCATCCATTTATCCACCCAGCCCACCCATCCATCCATCCACCCAGCCCACCTACCCATCCATCCATCCATCCATCCATCCACGGCTCCCAAATAGTGAGTAAAAGCTGGGCAGTTGGCAAGGTGCCGAGCGAGCGCCACGGCTAACAAACGCTAGCCTGTGCCAGCGTGGGAAGTAGACCACTTTGTTGGATTGCGTCACACTTCCGATGCACAGTGTCAGACAAGTTTATCTTTGGCACATCAAATAAAAAGAGAGGCAATAGTGCGTGACACGCCATTTTCCAGCCAGGAGACCACCGGGCTGAGATTCGTGTAAATATACGCAGCTCTCCACCCACCCACCCGCCCACCGACGGACCGGCCAGCCAGCCAGCCAGCCAGCCAGCCAGCCACGGGTGCTTCCTCAGAAACAAATGGCCCTTTCTTTTCATTATCAATGTACTTTGCTCCTCTATAAAAGAAGGCTCTTCTAGATGGATGTTCATGAAGAACATGAATTGTGTGCACTTGCCATTAAAAAGTAGAAGAAAGCGTTTCATTCAACATGAGCAGGATATCACAAGTTGTGTAAAGACAGTGGTGGGCAGGAGTGCAAATGGCTTTGCATTTCTTTGAACTTCCATATACAGATGACCTGATGATTTCTCAACATTACACAGAAATGCCTCATCACACCACCAGTTGTATCACATGCGCAGCCACTCCACCAAGTCTTTTTCACAAGTGTCATTTCCCTAAGTGTAACATGAGAGGTGAAAAATATCGGCACATTTGCAGCATCCCGAAATAACAGAACATTTGCAGCATCCCAAAGTGGAGAGAGAATTTGGTCATCACTGTCAATTCCATAGTATGATGGCAGTGGGCCTTTGACGGGACCACGTAATCCACCTCTTAAGTGTTTTGTTCCTGAGAGCAGCCACCATTGGGCGTTCATTGAGCTGCCCTTTTGCCCTGGATAAAAACAAGTGGCCACTTTTTTCTCCTCCAGCCAGGCATAGCCTACTCTCTCTCTCCCTCGCTCTCTCATCTATTCAAAGTGTCTTTATTGGAGAGACACTATGATTCTGCCCCAGGCCCCGAAGCTCCCTCCCTCCCTGCCCTCCTTCCCTCCGAGGGTTCCTCTTGGCTCTAGTTGAGCAAGTAACACACAGGAATGTTTGTTCAATCCCTCATAAAGCTTGGTGAAAATGTCGATTACAAATCATCTGAATTGGGATTTTAAACCAAGAACCGTACATTGGAATGTTGACCATTTCAAAAGCATATTCCTCTATTTCGAGCCAATGGAAGAGCATTTGATTTCTTGGTGCTGTGCTGGGCCCTGCAGGGGTCATTCGTTAATGAAACAAACAAGTCCGACATCTTTGAGGAGAGTTGAAATCGATACACAAGCGCAGCAATTGTTGCGCTTCCACGGTCAATGACACCACAGGCAACCTGGAAAGGACATGTTGACCAGATGTAAAGTCAGACCAAATATGCCTCGTTCATTTCCGTAACAATCATCTGTTTGTATTGACTTTCTGCCGTGTAGGCAGTGTTCCTGTCCTGTATTTTATTTGCTTTTTGTCTGTCCTTTCAGACAGGTCAATAGTCCTCCTCAACTCCATTCATTTCAAAACTACTATTGACCAAATCGTCTCGTAAAATACATTAGCTGTAAAACTACAGAAACCCAACAAAAACACAAAAGTGTGCGTGTGTGTGTCATGGAAACACCCACATTAGGCAAGCAAAGCATCGACATCATCCAAGACAGATATAAGACTTCAAATCTTCAAATGGCTCTGGATCCATTCTGCCAGCATTTTTGCCACTTCTCTCCCAGCGTCCAGTACAAAAGCATGACGAAATCCAGTTTCACAAAGTCGGAAATCTCCGGCCGGGAAGTCCTCCTTGATCTCGTGACAATATTGCACAGGGCACCAACGGTCTCTCGCTCCATAATAGAAGATGAGCTGAATCAGATCAACACACATGTTGTTAAATAGGACAATAGCAGCAACGGCCTTGATTCTTGAGGTCTGCCCAAATGTGGCAGGCAGGCAGGCAGGCAGGCAGGCAGGCAGGCAGCCAGCCAGCCAGCCAGCCAGCCAGCCAGCCAGGCAGGCATGTCATGTCCTTTTTTGATTGTGCAAGCTTTCAAATGAAAGTTGCTTGATTATATCCAAATAGCTCTTACTACGCACACACACTCACACATTCTTTGTGTGTCTCGGCATGTGAAGACGTTGACAATAAAGCAGACTTTGACTTTGCCATCTCTTACCTTTTCAAGGTTTTTCCCAATGGTCACGTTATCTCTCTCCAAAACTTGCCTCATTTCCTGGCCGGCCATGTACACAGCATTGGCTGTGAAGAGGACAAACGGCTCAATAATCAGGATGTCAAGATGAATGATGGTGACAGTTTGCCAGGGGAACAGAGGCTCTCTTGGTTACTTTGATTCTGTAAGACTAACCTGCAGAGTCACCGCTGAGGAGGCCTACAGCGGGTGGGACAACGGAGCGGTCCAGAGAGCCAATGCCAGCCAAAACCACTTTGACCAGAGCGCCTTTGAGTCTCTCGGGCAGCAGAGAGAGCAGGAAAATGGACAGGTAGGCCAGGTAGCGCAGGTGACACAGCATTGGGGTCATGCTCTTCCCCTGGGGAGTCTGGGCCATGCGTTCAATGGTCGGAAACAGCATGACGGCCTTGACGATCTGGAAAAAGAAAACGTAGGCATCCTGAAATCACTCCATCTTCGTAGTCATTTGGCCAATGACGAACCTCGAGACTGGGATCTCTCCTCATTATTTCCAAAATGATGTAGCAGCCGATGGAATGTCCCACCAGGATGAGCTTTGTTTTCTTTGGGACGTGCTTCCTCAAGAAGGCCAGCTTGTGTTCTATCTGACCGTTCAGACCAAATGGGTCCAGATCAGCCGCTGAGTAGGCATCTGTCGAAATGAAAACTCAGTAGCTCGCAAAAGTGAAGACGCTCATTTCACAACTTTCAAGGAAACAGAGTCCATAGGATTGGACCTTCGAGCATGTCCATGGATGCAGGTGGAATACAGTGTCCAGCGTGGCTCACAGCCCACACTGGGTGTTGGCTGCCAAACAGAGCGTAAAGCGTTTCGATGAAGCTTCCGTAAAAGCCCACCACACCAGGGTTACCTAGATAGAAGAGATGGAAAAAGGAAGACAAATACGTAGCTGCGACGTACAGTATTGCATGCAAACAAGTCCAGTCGACTTGAAATGAGGAAACACAATGACGACAGCCGGGGACGCCAACTCACCAGGAATAACTAAAACAAGCACTTTGTGGCCAGTGTGCAAGTCAGGAGGACCACATCGGAGAACCTCTGTGATGGCTCCATAGCAATAGAGGAAATCTCTTTGCGCTGCATCCATCTCATCTTGGAAAAAACAAAGCGACATTGGAATGATCGCCAAAGGTCAACCAGGGGTGTCAAAGTCCAGTCCCGAGGACTGGACTTTGCCAGCCCTGAGTCGTAACCAAAGGCGCACATCTTCTCGAAATCAATTGTTTCATCGCGTCTTCTCCTCCTCCATAATGACAGCAGGGTACAAAAGGTTCGCTCTACGTCAAAGGACAAACGAGAAGAAATGCACGAGCTGATCAAATGCTGATCCACTTTTACAACAACAATTCAAATAAAATCATTAGCCTACGTTGTCCTATTGAAATCGGGATAAAAACGAGTACGAGACGTTCACTCATTATCCGTACTGTACCGAGACAAATTGGATTGGAACATTAGGCTAGGTTTAAAATCAGACAGAAGGACATAGACACAGTGCGACCTCGATCATCGAATTTTAAACAACATACTATATTGAGTCTTGACAGCTGGAGTGTGTTGATCTGTTAGTTATTCGATTCATATTTAAGTTAGTAGGTATGAGGTGCTTTGGAATGTAAATGTCAACTTCAAAGAAAAATAAAGAAGCCGATTCCGTCCTCTTACCGGTGCGATAGATTTAGGCTGAAAAATGATTTCCGCCTTCACATTTTGCTGGACTGTGATTGGTGATTCTACTTCCGTTTACGGATATTCAGGACGCGTTCGGAAATTCCTGCGTTGAAATTCACAGGCTGCAGGCCGCTTTTTTAGGGCGCTTTACAGGCCATGTGACGTCATTTCCTTTTTAGGGCGCTTTACAGGCCACGTGACGTCATTTCCGGAGCCGGCCGACGCGCCTCCCACACACACTCGGATGCGGACAAACCGTCCGTCCGTCCATCCGTCCGGACTGTCCCACACATTGGGCCACACGTCATCACTATTCAGCTTCTTCAGCTGTCTATTTACAAACACGCACATTGGCGAATGTCCACAGCAAGGATTCAGTTACACAAACAAATACCCCGACAAGCAAAGAGGACTTTAATTTCCCAAAGTCACCTGCCCACTGTATAATAATTTTCTTCTAAAATAATAAATAATCTCATACTTTCAGCCAACCACAACACTGCATCGTTACACAAGTATTCTGTCTTCAAATTGAACTGTGCTCAAGTCTGCGAGTAACAAGTTATTATCTCTCTCTATATGATATCAATTATTAGAGTGAGACTGCTGAAATGTGTGAATTACATATATGTATAAGTATAAATGAAAAGAGGAATCAGAAGCTTAAGAAGAAGACGAGTCATCGGGATGGGATGTCAAACTCACGTGAAACTATCTTTCAAAATATGATACGTGTATTTTCGAAAAAGCTTTTCAAACAACGAGAAAAGTCTTCACTCTTAACTTTGCAACTTTGTAAAGTTAAAATCAGTGTTGTATTGTAATGGAGGAAGTGCAAACACAGTCTGTTATTGATCAAGTCGCGTGTCTTGAGGTCCGTTCAATTGGTGGAGGGAGGGAGGGAGGGAGGGAGGGCGGCAGGGAGGGAGTAAGGTCGTGGAGGTTGGTCGGAGGTTGTGGAGGTCGGTCGGAAGTCGTGGAGGTCAGTCGGTCGGTCAGTCTGCAGGAGCGATTCAGATGGCAACGATAACAAAAAGAATGTAACACAGCAGCAGCAGCAGTGGTCAGTGGCACGCCGCGATGCCACTCTGTCCCGACCGAGGTTGGCACCTTCCTTGTTCTTTGGATCCATTTAGCCCAATCACATCATTTCTCTGTCAAAGTACGGTTGCTATTTTGCAAGCTTAACGGTATGATGATTTTTTTATCATCCACTGTGATTAAAATGGTATTGCTGCAGTTCTTGCCGATGCGATGGAGCGTGACCACGGGCCCCCGGGTGTTGTTTGCCTCACGGTGGGAGTCTGTGGCAGAGATGGCGGCTTTGGCACTGCAGTTGCCAAGGCGGCAACACACGACTCTTGTCGCCGGTCGGAAAATAACCCGGGAAAACCCCCGGCGGGCACTTTCGCTGACAAAACAGTAGAGAGCGGGATCAGCCACACAATTGAAAGAGGTCAACAACAGCGCCAGGTGGTAATAGTTGAAAATCCCTTAGAAGAAAAGAACACAGGAGAGCCATGAGGTGACACACGGCCGTTGGACCAAGTCAAAAGATCACTCCATTGAAAGCCACCCAAGCCTACCTGTGATAAAATTGCAGTCTCGCTCCAGCACGGTGCGTACTAACAGAAAGATGTGGTAAGGCGAGAAGCATATGAGGAAGATGAGGACCGTACTGCTAACTAACTGTCGGATTCTGGTCTTCTGATCCGGCTGGGTGCCCGCGCTCTGGCCCACGGCACGAAGCACGCACAGGTAGCTGATCTGAAATACAAACGTTCATATGAAGACTCCAAACGGTTTTACGCTTCAAGCTAAATGATCAAAGGAGTGAGCCATCCATTTTCACTGGCAGGCAGGCAGCCACGCAGGCAGGAAGCCACGCAGGCAGGTAGGCAGGCAGGCAGGTAGGCAGGCAGGCAGGCAGGCAGGTAGGCAGGCAGGCAGGTAGGCAGGCAGGCAGGCAGGCAGGCAGGCAGGCAGGCACGCAGGCAGGCAGCCACGCAGGCAGCCACGCAGGCAGGCAGCCACGCAGGCAGGCAGACAGATCCGTTGAAGGCAGAGACATTGAATTGGGAGCTCAGACCAAAGTCAGAGGCAGCCAGTCCAAAAAGAGTCTTCCTACCAGCAGGATGGCCAGCGGGAACATGAAACCAATGGTGAAGCGGTAGTAGTTGATTGGATACTCCCAAGGTTGCATTGGGTAGTGCTCAAAGCACACCGATTGGTTGTTGGGATTTCTGCTCAGCTCTTTATGGCGGAAGAAAACCACGCCGACGGCAATCTCCTTCAACCAGATGACGGCGCTGAAAAGGCAGGCTGCGCTTATGGAGCGGAGGGAGGCGAACCTGCACAACAATGACATTCAAGCCAGCTCTCCAGCAGCAGCAGCAGCAGCAGCAGCACCACCAGCAGCAGCAGCAGCACAATCCTATCAGCACACTACAAGTATCCTCATCAAATAGTCTTTTGGTGGCAAACAACCCATTCTTGTTCTGATTGGCTAGAACGTGGAGGAACTCGTACATATCTTAAAGCTGACCTCAAAGGGTGAACGACAGCCAGGTAGCGGTCCAGACTTATACAACACAGGAAGCCGATGCTGATGTAGATGTTCTCGTAAAGAAGAAAGCCACACAGCTGGCACAACCATTCCCTGTGACGCCAGTCGTCATCCTGCAACCAAAAGCCGCGCAAGTAGGACGGACGGAGGGAGGGAGGGAGGGCGGTAGATATGTGACGGAATCTTTGCTTTTAGTTCACCTGGAAAAAGTACTGGAGCCAGAGTGGTAATGATGCCAGGTAGAATAGATCCGACACGGTCAGGTTGATCAAATAAACCCCTAGCTCATTCTTTTGCTTCAGCTGCAGTACCGCATGGTACAGAGAGTACAGGTTGCAGGGAACGCCCACCTAAAATAAGGAAGACAGCGGCCATTAGCAAAATGAACAGATATCAGCAAAGTCCTGTGCCAGCCAGCCAGCCAGCCAGCCAGCCAGCCAGCTTTTTTTTTTTTGCTTCAACAATGCTGTACTGGTCATGTCGTGGAACACCAATAGCCGTTCTGACAACATTCTGTCCAAATAACGGTATATTTTTAGAAATATGCTAGAACTCCGTAAATATTTACAATAGGCGCACACTTACCAGTAGTACAAAGATATACACAAAGCAGAAGAGGTACTGGTGGATTTCATGGCTGACGGTGCAGTTCATAATGCCCTCCTCAAGCATAATGAACCAGCACAGCACAGCACAGCACAGCACAGGCTTCTCTTTCTGGATCAACTTCTCCACACACAAATAAACACTCTTGCCGATGCAGACACGCCAACTCAACTCATACAAGGCCGAAAGCCCTCCTCATTGCCTTTGCTTGTTGGACAAGCTTGCTAAAGTTCCTGGCTGTCCGTCGCCCTAGAGGAAAGAAAGGAAAGGTGCTGGAATAGCCACAGGATGAGGAAACCTGCGGCGGCCGCAAATGAGGGTCTGATTGGGACTTCCCTACCTGCACGGATACAAGAGCAGGTTCAGCAAAGCGGCTGCGACGGAGCCTCGTCCATATTTCACAGTCGGCAAGGCTCCAGACTGCCTCCAAATGCTCCTAAAATATGAGACGGCCCACGTTCATTTTTCATCCACTCCACTGCACGGGGCTTTATTCATTTGATTGATTTTGTTGTTGTTGCTGACACACTTCTACTCCACCCTTTGGAGCAACAGATTAATATCACCAAAGTTCGCCGGCGTAAACGGGATGTTGCGACGTAGCAAGAAGAAAAAAAAAGAAAAGACGTGATCGGCATTGGTTGCGAGTTGGCATTGTAATCACGCGCCTTTGAGAGATTTGACTTCTTTTCTTTAGAGCAGTGAGACGGTCTTCTTGATGATGTTCATGTCAACAAAGAAAGACTGCACTCTATCAAACTGGTGCTCAATCATGTCTGGGCCAGGCCCAAAGAGTTGCTCGAAAGACATTGGAAGGAAGGGAGGAAGGGAGGAAGGGAGGAAGGAAGGAAGGAAGGAAGGAAGGAAGGAAGGAAGGAAGGGAGGAAGGAAGGAAGGAAGGAAGGAAGGAAGGAAGGAAGGCAGGAAGGAAGGAAGGAAGGAAGGAAGGAAGGAAGGAAGGAAAGGCAAGTCGAAAGAAATGACACCAGCATCACTTTGCCATGCAGCCAGCCATGCAGCCAGCCCCTTTTGCGTTTCCCTTTCTTAATGGTGTCGCCCGTTGTTTGTTGTGTAAATTGACCACTAATGGTCCCTTAACTATGCAACACCAATAGAAGTCATTTATAGAAGCGCGAGTGTACCCATGCATGATTGATCGTATACTTTTCATGCTAGAAGGAGAAAAGGCCAATATTATTACTCACCCATGCTGCGTCAAAATGGTCTTGGGCTCGCTCCTTGTCTGCGCTCTTCTGTTTGACTGCGTCGTGATCGCGCGCGCGCGCGCTCGCGCCTACACTTTTAGAATGAATGTTAATTTTGTGCGCGTGCGCCACACCGGTTTGGGGAGGCAACTTCAATGCTTAAATGGCTGGTAGGGCAAATGGCAAACCAACATTGCGTGCAACCAATGGATGGATGGATGGATGAGTCACATATGAACATTCCTATGTCCGTTTTTGAGTCATCGCTAGCCTTATTGCACCATTTATCAGAAGGTGAGATGATAGGGGGAGAGAGATTTTCATTTTGGAAATGAAAATGAACCGTCTGCACTCTGCCCCCCTTCAGCCCATCAAATCAATCAATCCCTAAATGAGTACAATACACGCCTTCCCATCCAGCTCGAGTGATCTTGCACGTACATTATATCTTCCGCTCCTCGGAATAATAAATGTACAGGAAATGCAAAGACCACTGACAAAGGTGAGTGTGGATTGCAAAAAGAGTGAAGTACGTATAAGTTTGCAGCCATTGTCTTCACTAGTCTAGAAGCCTTTTACGGTAAGAATAGTTACATCCATCACAGCAGGCCAGTCAACATGACTTAGTAGAGAGAATCACACGAGTTTTTATTCCAGTGACAACAGGAAAGTGTCTGAGGGGCATTTTGGTGGACAGACAAAAAAAAGGTGCAGCAATGCAAACACATGCACAGCCAGAAGAGCAGTAATAATGGCAGAGACACAGTGTGTGTGTGTGCGTGTGTGTTATTTCAAAAAAGAATAGCCTGGAGGAATTGAATTGATTTTCTTCTGACATCAGCAACTTCAGCCTGCCTTGAGCGCAGACGTCAGAAAGCTGAGTAAAAGGCAGGAAAGTGACAGCCACGCCGCTGACATCAAGCACAGGTTGTCACATTCCAGCCACTAATTACCCTTACGTCTACTTTGAATTAGTAGCATCATCTAAAAATAGCCACATTTCCAGTGGAATAATTGCCCGGCCGTTAGTTGGTAGCTCAACTGTGCAGTTCGTCCAAGTTTACAAAAGCCGCAATTTCCGTTTCCAGTATGTCCATTTACAATCATTTTGCGTGTTGCATACATGTAGCAATGTGCTTGACAGCCCACAGGGGGGCTGAAAGAAAAAAAGACAGCTTCCACAAATCATCATCATCATCATCTCCAGTGTAAACATCTTGTAGCTTTCAACAAGATTTGTAGTTCCAGGCAGCAGCAGTCCATAAATAAGGGCAGAAACTCCGCTTCATTAACAGAACATCATCATCATCACCACCACCTTTCGCCGCTGGCTCTTTGCACAACCTTTTCCATGAGATGGGGGAATGTGGCCATGTTCAAAATGAACCACTTCCGGTAGATTCAAGCTGCATGCCAAACTGTCCTCTTTTTTTTTCTTTCTTCTGCTTAGAAAAATGCTACACTTTCAGGCATTTTGCCAAAGTGCTTGGTGTATTTGGCTCCAACGAGCTTGCAGAAAAGCTTCCGTCCATCGTTCGACACCTCAACCACCCACCGCCTTCACGTTTGGATGTTTTCATTTCAAAACGGCTCGCTCGTATGATGGCTCCCGATCCCCGTGAATCAAGCCTTTGGTGGCTCGTCAAACTCCACCGTGGCGTGGCGTTGCGTTGACGCGGGCTGAGCCTCATTTCCAGAAGGCTCCCATTCCCCACTGTTTATTTCGCTAGGCTCACGCCCCCCACCCTCCCATGTCTCTCTCTCTCTTTCTATTTCAGCACCCATTAAAACTACTGATGTGATGTTTCAGCATCAGCCTTTGAGATAAAAGGTCAACTCGGGAGCCATCGTACAAATCCGGCTCCCCAAAGTGGGAAGGCTGGACCGCGGTCGGCGTTCTCCGTAATTTTCCGTCCGTTTCGGCTTCAGACGCAGCCGTACTCGTACCACACGGTCTGGGGGTCGTTGTTGGGGTCAGGGGAAGCCGGTGTGCTTTTTGGCCCTTCCGCAGAGTCACACGTCACCTTCTCACTAGCTTTGTCAGCGGCGCGCTCCTCTCCGTGTTTCGAGGCGGGCTCCAGCTGAGCCCTCACGGGGCTTACCATGGCAACGGAAGATGAGGAAGGAAGGCCCTCCTTCCTTCCTCTATCGCGCTCTCTCTCCACACATCTGTCTGTCTGCAGCGTGAGAGAAGACGAATGGTGAACGGGCGAGTCGAGGATGGCGCCGTGGCGATCGCTCGCCATACGGGCAGACAGCGGCCTCTCCCTTCCGTTAGCCCCTCGCCTCCGGACCACGGCGTCCCACTGGTTTCCGTCGGAGCGGAGCAAATCGGCAGAGGCCAGACTGAATGTCCTGCTTAGGGACGGGTCGCTCCTTTGGGTCACAGGTCGTCGGCCGGAGGCTTGCGATGACGGCGTGACGCTTTGGCCCGGCCTCTGGGTGTTTGCCGGGTGTACGCTGGGCGCCACGTAGCTGGTGGGGGTGGCCTGATCTCGCCCCCCGGGACCTGGGGAGGCCGGACTTCTGCTGAAGTACTCCGGCATAAAGTCTTCTCTGCTTCCCACCTAAACGAGAACATTTGACCAGCTTAGTAAGGTCAAACGAATGCCATGGGAGTAGTCATATTTAGAAGAAGTGCCAGATGTCACATAGCCTTGAGCGATTGTCAATTGGATCTGCGATTGTCAATTGGATCTGCTTCTCACCACCACTTTTTCCAACTGGACATCATGGCAGCTTTTATGTTTGCTGAGACTGTGATTTGAGGCCGGCTCACAAACGGAATGGAAGAGTTGATTTGACGGCCCAGTAGGAATAAAGCAACAATGCCGCCGTATGAACAATGACCTACTTTGTATATTAATGCTTGAGAGGATAGACAGACAGACAGACAGACAGACAGACAGACAGACAGACATGGACAGACATGGACAGAGAGAGAAAAACAACAGTCCGCCATTGACTTCCTCAGCCACAAGAGGGCACCAGTGGTGGGGGAGAACCTTTTGAAAAGAACTTTACAGCTGGCCTCCATCCATATACTCCTCATATTTGTTCTCTGTTACAGGTTTGAAAACATCCTTACAATTGTGATTATGATGACTGAGCAAAGCAACTGGCCACAAGATGGACCAATATAGTATTTCTCACCCTTTGTGGTGGTGGTGGTGGTGACGACTTGAGGGTGCTCTCTTGCAGAAACTGCTCCAACGTCACCATCTCACTTCCGGGAGAGGAAGGGCGAGCCCTACTCCTGATTCCGCCTCCACGCTGCGGTTGGGCCCTCTGGGGCGTTTCATCATACGGGAGAGTTGCGCTGCGTGACAACGTCTGCTGTGATTGGCTGAGGCCCCTGACGTCGTCGCTGGACAGGCTCGCTGACCGGAGGTGGCAGTCGGACGCATCTGAAGGACCGAAACATCAAGTCACCGACCGGCCCAACATCAAGTGCAACAACACAGTCGCTGGCTGGAGCCCGCTTGAGGTCTGAATTGTTTAACAAACAATATTGGCTGAGTCTCGAGTGTAAGAAGAACTGAACAATATATCCTTCCTTATCAAACCTTTTGGAAGAGAAGAAATGATCAGTACCTTTGCAGTTGACCGGTGAGTTGGAGCTGGAGGTGTGGTGGCTAAAGTCAGCTGATCCCATGGGACCACGTTGCCTCTCTTGGTCTTGGTCTTGGCCTACAAAAGCACGGTCACAACTCTGGCCGCACTTGCGTCGGTGGCTCACTTGCTCGCGCTGTCCTACCTCTGGGCCTACAAGCGCTGCCTTGTCCCAGTTGAGTGTTGAAGGCGCTGAGGGCAACCGAAGATGAATAATGGCTGGGGGTGGAACTACGAGCTCTGTGGCTCTGCGCTAGGCCTGAAAAACGCACGCACGCGGGGCGGGGGTTACTCACGGAGAGCAAATTGTTAGAACAAAGAAAGACAAATCACCTGGTCCGTCTTCTCCGTTGACACTCTCGCTGCTGCCTCCCGGTGTGTCGCAAGCATACGCCCCTCGTTCTCGGTCGCTAACACCTGCTGACCAACGACAGGAGCGATCAGACGATGTCAGACTATTTCGAGTGTGCTCATGAAGACGGCTCCAGCAAAAAGAAGCAAAGCTTGGCAAGAATGCAGGGATACGTACGTGTGTGTGTGTGTGTGCGCGACATTATTAGTTCAAGCAGACAATTGCAAATACACACAATGATTAGGGCTAGCCTTGACGATTTCCAATGTATTTCTTATCAAACGGAGTAGAAGGATTGTTACAGCGCAAGCAAGGCAAACCTGGGCAGTTCTCAGCGAAACAAACGACAAGGCAGATTGCATTTTATAATGCCAATTATCAGCACGCCAATGTTTTTACCCCAACAATGTGCCACAGACAGTGATGAGAGGTTGGAACTTCAGCATCGTGATGAAAAGGACTATTTTTTGGAAGCTCGTCGTCATCTGAGAGCTTATATGCGGCTAAAGCGGCTGGCCGGCTGGCTGGCCGGCCGGCCGGCATGTTGGTGTCTGTTAGTGGCCAGTTTAGCAAAGAGCTGACAGCTAATAAGTTAGCAGGTGCTGCCGGTTGCTGTGGTAACATTTCTTGTGCTGACTGCAGCAAGGCATTGTGACGCAAACACAACAGCGGCCCCATCCAATGACAAGTGAGCGCATTACCAACCGTGACCGCTCATTCCAAATGAATAATATTTATACAGATACAAAAACTTTGAAGGACAGGGCAGGGCAGGGCAGGGAAGGGCAGGGCAGGCCGGCGGGCAAGCTTGCTGTGCTGTGCTGTGGAAACAGTGACACCTGACGCACGCAGACACACACACAGACAGACACATGACTTACTAGTATTACTGGCTGGCCAGGAGTGCAACTTTGGTGGGTGCTTTATGTGATTTAAACAAATCATGCCAGTTGGTGTTCATGAAATTTGTAAGTCTTTGTGTGGAAATGCTGAAAGTCAATGACTGATGATGATGATGATGATGACGTTTGCGGTATGAAAAGACCAAGATGGGGGTGTTAGAACACTCCATTGGCACAAATGGAGCGGCTAGCGACGACGTCTGCTGTGACGTCAGTGGACGACCAGAACCGAAGTCGTTTGCTGCGAGAGAGGGGGGTGTGCGGGGAGGGGGACGGAAGAAGTTTGTCTTGGCTCTTACTGCGGAAAAAACAAAAGCGTTTCTGGCCAGGAAGAGCTGAGGGGTAAGAAAATGGAGAGACACAAAGAGAGAGAGAGAGAGATGGAGGCAAGAGAGAAAAAAACCATGATGTGAGTACATGAAAAGAAAAATGTTGATCCTGTTAGAACTTAATGAGATGGCATGCATCGGAATAATACAGATCATGAAATGCCTGCCTGCCAGCCCACGCACGCACGCACGCACGCACGCACCAAAGTATTCAATGGAAACAAAGGTTTTATAAACTTGCCACTGCTCATGAAAGATGAACAATGCTATGACGGATGGATGAGTTCAACTAAACACCTGCGTGGAAGGTCAACCAAAATACATACCTCAAGTAAGTATGTGTTGGACATAACATGCTATAACCCTAACCCTACCTCGGCCGACGGGCGTCAATGCTGGACTCTGGGGAGCCAGGCTTGGGCTGTTGCCACGGTTCTGATGCTTATTGAGGCTGTGGCCATTGTCACTTGCTGTCCTCTGAGGTGGGCTTTCTGGCGGCAGCAAAGGAGGGGGGGAAGGTAGGGGGATGTCAGGGGCACCCTTGGCCCATTCTCGCTCTTCCTTGTCTCGCTCCCTGCTGCTCTCCTTCCTTGGTTTGATGAGTTTGGCAAACGCCTTGGCGCCAGACCACTGACTCCTCCTGACAACAACAAAGAAAAGCATACAAGCTTACAGCTGTACATTTGCTTCAACCGGTTTTGCCAGGGCACACGTTGACAAGCTCGTTGGAAAAACAGGTGTTCTTTTGCATTTCAAATCCGACTCGATAACTTTGATTGGCAAGGTGGCAGGATGGAGAGAAAGTGGCCGGCCCTTCACTTAACCCAAATGCACAGGCTTATTTACCAATCTACTTTTAGAGTCTTTTGGTCTGGTCATGACAAGTCAGTAAAAAAAACAGCAGCACTTACTTCTTTGGTGTAGGGTCATAGAACTTGTATTGGTCCATGATCTTTTCTTCTAGTTTCTCTTTCTGACGTCGAAGAGCGTTCAGTTTATCACTAACAGAGTCAGAAGGAAAGAAAGGCGAGATTCTTTTTTGTTTTGTTTTTGCAAACAATGGCAAAAAGGCACAGTGTTGTTCCCTCTAAAACGCATGTGTGTGCTTACATGTAGAGCTTCTGCTCCTGATGATAGAGCTCTTTGCTCTCCATGCTTCTCTCCAGCAAAGTGTGGTTTTGCTGACTCAGAAGGTTGATCTGACTCAGGAGGTGATGATTCTCTTCTTCTAGGTTCCCTTTAAGGCGACTCAGAAGCTGGATGCAAACGCATGCATTCAAGACTTGGCAAAACACCGGCTCCTCATTACAAGAACTTTTCTTTTCTTTTTCTTTTACCTCACAGTGGTTGTCCAATTTGGTCATAGTGAGGTCCAGGCCCCGGTGTTGCTCCATAAGCGAGTCGTAGCGTGCCGTCCATCGATTGACTTCCAGCTGGGCGCTGCTAGACAAGCTCTTGAGTTCGTTCATCTGCTGCTGAAGCGCACTGCACTGCTGGCTTTGCTGGGAGTTGCTGTCTGACATCCTACACATACATAAGAACTAATGAATGGTGTAAACTGTCCCGGTCACCTCCTCCACTTTTTTCTAGCCGCATTGAAGGCAGCAATGTGTCTGCCGCAGGGCATGGCATGGCATGGCATGGCATGGTTCTTTTTTTTTTGAACTTGTACAAAGGTTAAGAATGTTGTACTATTTGCCAATCAAAGAAACTCAATTCCAAACTATGTCTTTGGAAGTCAATTTCCCAGATGCGCTCGCTGTACTCCTAAATGTGCGAGCGGCAGGCAGCATGTACCTACCTGTCCACTTCGGCTTTGAGTTGAAGGTTCTCCTGCTGCAGGAGGTGATTTTTCTGGTGCTCTTGCTTTAGCTCCTCCCTGTCCTTCTGACTCTGCCCTTCTAATGCATCCCATTTCTCTTTCTGCTGCAACAAAGTACAATATCTGCAAAGAGAAATCAAATTGAGATTTGTTTGTTGAGACATCGGGTTTGTTTGTTTGTTTTTTACAATGAACCATGGACCAGCCCAAAAGGTGCTGGCAAAGGCATAAGCAACGTACTACGTACTTGCTGTGCATTGTTCTGTCCTCGCTTTCCAGCGTCCTCTGCTTGATTTTCAGAGCAGCGTGTTGACTGATGAGCTGCTCGTACTCGTGCGCTTGCCTTTCGTGAACACTCAGCAAGCGCTCGTGGTCATTGAGAACGCTTTCTCTCCCTCGCCACGCCTCCTCTCGCTGTCTTTGCCACGACTCCACCTCACTCTCCAAGGCGCCCACTTGCCCTTGCAACACGGCATTTTGAGCCATCAGAGATGCACTCTGGGAAGACAGCGTCGACTTTTCCACCTAGGGGACAGGGCAGGGAGAGCCGTGACATCAACGCTCTGCAGTGGCTTGCTCAAATGCAACATTTGATGCTGTGTTCTCCTCAAAAGGATTTGTTTGGTCTGTGAGAGACAAATGGATCTTTGGCCATCGAAAGATGCCAAGGCCTGCATTCTCCAAATAGACGTAACGTCCCAAACGAACGCTCTCAGCAGCATGGCTGCAAAAGCCATCAAAACAAGCCATTTGCTGAGTGAAGACCAAGCGTGTACCTGAAGTTGCGCCGTCTGAGTGTGCAGAGCGGAATTCTGCTCCTGCAGCATTGTGGTGTGTCGTTGCAGCGTCACCATCTGGTTGTTAAGCGAACTGTTGTGGCTCTCCAGTTGTTTAAGCTGCTCCTTCAACAAAGTGCTCTGAGTCTCAAGTGAGGCATTCTAGGCAAAATAGCAAGACACTCAAGAAAATGGGCATTTGGGAGCAATGAGGTGACCGCAAAGAACAAGCATCAATGACACAATAGGAATTCCTCAAAAGATCCTTCTTACATTCTTCTCGATGCCAATGAGGTGATCTTTGATCCGGAGCAGCTCGGCAGTGGCCGAGTCCCTCCGCCCATCTCCTTCGGAGCACCCGGGCGACTGGTGCTTTCTCTCTCTCTCCTGTTCCTGACGCAAGGTAGATACCTTCTCCAAAGCCTGAAGCAAAATGGAAATCAAACAATTGCTACTGCTTGTGTCTTACACAGCGCCACCTTCATCCTGATTGAGCTCTCTAGGGCAAAATGCTTTTTTCTTCTTTTGACTCACAGTCGCCAGCTGGCTCCGAAGTGTGGCGTTGTGCGTGTTGCTTTCCTCCACTTTCTTCTCCAGAGCGCCGATTTTGCCCTCTTTAATCCTCATCGCCTGTTGGACCGTTTCCTCCAGTCGGGATTCAAGCAGCTTGTATTTGCTGACACGCACAAGAGCACAGGTCAACTGGGCTGAATCGGAGAAGGCGAGCGAGCCGGCGTACGTTTGCTAGGGTATGTCGCAACCTGTCTTCCAGCACGTGCTCCCGCTGCAGTAGTCTTTCTCGGTTGAGTCCGACCTTCTCCAGTTCTTCGTTGAGTCTTTCCAATTCCACGCTGTGCTGCTGGACTCTCAACTTCTCCGACACCAACTCCTACATGGGGGAGAGGGACGTCACGCACGCACGCACGCACGCACGCAGGCACGCTCCCTCGCTCGCCCGCCCGCCCACGCTCTTCTCATCATTTCAATTGGTCTTACCTCTCTCAGCGCAAGCAAAGTCCTCTTGTCAATGGTGGCCTGTTTGTGCAGCTCCTTGTTTTCCCTCTCCAAGTCTTTGGCCTTGAGCGCCACCTCCTTTAGCAAATGAACTTCCTTCCTCATCTCTCCACTGTCCTTTTCTGCGGCAGCCAACTGAGTGGCCTTCTCTTCCAGCTCCGCCTCCTTAGCTTCCAGTAGCATTCTGTTCCTCCAAGTCTCTTTCTCCAGGTGCTTCCTTCCCTTCTCAGACTGTTCCAGGTCCAATAAGATCTTCCTTCTCTCCTGGTCACCCTCCTCTCTCCTCCTCTGCTCTTGCCTGAGACCTTCGACTTCCTTCCTCAGCTCTTGGTGCCGACTCAATGTTTCCCGTTTGTCTCTCTCCATTTCTTCCTTTTCCTCTTGAAACGTCTCCATGTGGCCCTGGAAGCGATGCTTCTCTTGGTTGACGTTGGCTTCCAGCCTTTCTGCTCTTTTCCTCTCCGCTTGCAGCTCCCCTCCGACCTCCTCCAATTGCCTCTGCAGCTCTTGCGTCTCCTCCTGCACCTCACGTTCTTCTTGTTGCTTTGTGAGGAGCGAGGAGCGCAGGTTTTCCACAGAGCAGCGGAGGTCCACGTTGTCCTTGGTGAGGAGGCCATTTTCAGCTTCCTGTTTCTTGAGTCGCTGGAGCCCTCGCTGAGCTTCTTCTGCCTCCCGTTTCATTCTGTGCACCTCCTGCTCCAGGGAGGACACTTGCTTCTCGAGAAACTCTGACCTCTCGCTGCAAGCGCGCAGAGATGTCACCTGAAGAGCCAAACATTGATCATCCTTGGGGGAATGATGGATGAAGCGTGCCCGACTTGGGGAATCAGATCATCTCTTACCTCTCTGTGGAGAGCATCCCTGTTTCTCTCCACCTTGGCCATCTCCCTTTCGACATCACTGCATCTTTCTGCCCTTTCCCTCAGCCTGTCCAGCTCTTCTTTGGAAAGCACAAGTTGCGTTTCCATACTTGCTAAGCGGGCGCTGGTATGGGTCATGCCTTGGTGCAGAAGGCGATTTTGGGCTTCCACCTCCCGGACTCTGGTTTCACTGTGAGACTGAGCCCGCTCACGAAGCGACACCATAGCGTCGGAAAGATGCCGCTTCTCGCTCTCCAACTGGGAAATCTTTGGGAAAGGGGACCAATGTTGATTCTGGTCTGCTTGTGGCCCATCCGCCAGCATGGCGGACGGAGGACAACCGCTTCCCACAATTTACCTGCCTATCTTTGTCGGCTCTCAGAGCATGTATTTCTCTTTCCAAATGTTGCTTTTCCTTTAATAATTCCTCTCCAAGGGACTCCATGTCTTGGTTGGTCATTTTCTCCTGGTCCAGCAAGCCCTGCAGACGCTCCAACTAAGAGAGAGAGGGAGAGAGAGAGAGAGAGAGGGAGAGAGAGAGACAGACAGAGACAGAGAGAGACAAAATGCGGAATCCAAATCAAACGGGGACAAGGGGAGCAGCTGATCTTGGCATCCTTTCTATTTTCAGTATCTTTGGACCTTTTTACTGAGGCCCTGGTTCTCCCTGTCCAGCTCTTGGCTATGGAGCTGCTTTTCTTGCAGCTGGTGATTGTCCTCTTTGAGTCTCTCAATGGAGGCCTGCAGCTCCCTGTTCTCTTTCTCCAGCTTCAAAACACGACTGGAGACGCACTCATTGAGCTCGTGGACAAAGGATTTCCGAGCTGCGTCAGAAAATGGAAGAAGCCAGAGTTGGTGGGAAATTTGAACGCAAGATGAGCTGGGCTTCGCTGGGCTTCGCGGGGCTTCTCTTACTCTCCGAGTTTGAATTGTCTTGGTTTTTGGTGAGCTGTTCCAGTTCCCATCCCAGGTGAGCCGATTCGTTCATGCTCTGTTTCTGGCCAATCTCCAGAAGCATGTTCTCCTCCAGCAGCTCCTCCAGGCGCCGCCGCTCGTTGTCCCTCTCCTGCACAGGCAAACAATGGCAACTTTTAGGACCACTTGTCGGTTCCAATACCAGCAGTATGTTGGCTCAGACGTTGTCCAGGAGTTTGAGCGAGCTCAATCATCCGAAGGTGGTCGGATATATGCAATACTGCTGGTACCATTTCCAAGTCATTGATTTTAGCTCGTAGCAGCAGGTTGTCCTTCTCCATAGCGTGAACTTTCTCACAACGCCCTCGAGAGACCGATAGTTGCTCCTCGAGCAAAACCTTTGTTTCCAGAAGTGTCAGGTTGTCTTCACGGAGCTCCTGAAATCCACACACGGTATGGATGACATACGAGTCCATCAAAGTTGTTTGACATATTTATTTTCAGAGACACTGTTGCATGTGAAGGATTAGGATTTTTTTTTTCCTCATCAACTGTGTCGATCCATAGATCCATAGATACGTAGCAAAACTAACCAAACACACAATCAAGACATACGTATATGGATAGATGGACGGACGGATGGATGTTTTTTTGCGTTCACCTCCATTCTGGTCTTGTAGAAGTGAACATCATTGAGCTTCTCTTTACACCGGATCAACTCGGTATCTAGTCGTTCCACCCGGGCCGCTTTCTCCCTCAAGGCGTCGACCTCGTCCCGATACGCTCGTACGGAGCGAGCCTCACAAGACAGTGACTGGTTCTGAACCAAACGCAAACACGCACTACATCCACATGCAGGAGTCCATTTTTGATAGTACAAGCGTATGATGTCGGCGACATTGTCCACGCATGGTTTGGCATAGAGAAATGAAGCTGACCTCTTGTTTAAGTCTCTGAAGGTCCTGCTCCAGATGCTCCACCTCGTGCTTGGAATCCATCAACTGCTCAGTCTTCTCTTCCCTGCACACAGAGCGAGCGAGCGTCGGTTGCATTCACGTAGCATCTGGTGCCTCCTCGCGCACGCTGAGCACGAAAGCCGACTCACAGCTCTTGTCGATATCTGCGAAGCTTGGCCTTGGTGTCGGCCAGCTCGACAGATAAATGCTGTTTCTCCTCTTTGGTGAGACTGGCCACGGGCAAGGCTGCTCCTCTGTTGTTCACTAACACGCCTCCAGAAGTAGTCACTTGGCCTGGACTGCCTATTGGTCGTTCCTGGGGATGCAGGCTGGACAAGTAGTCCCTCTCTTGGGTAAGGTCCACAATGACCTAGAAGGGTGGAAATCAATTCTCTTTATAGCCAGCCAGCCAGCCAGCCAGCCAACCAACCAATCAACCTACTGTCTATCCAATGAAATGTTGACAATGTACGTAGCCTATCTACTTTGATGCATTTCCCCTGCAGGTTTTGGCCCACTTTGTCGCCACTTTGCCCTGTCATCCACACATGCCTGGAGATTGTCAAGCCTTCATTTGTTTGGTTACCTCGTTGGCCTCGTCTCTCTGCGCTATCAGTTGTTGCAGAGATGTTGCCATGCTGCGTGACAATGGTTCGAGCTCTTCCTGCGCAAGCCCTGCTCCTTCCTCCAGCCATGAAAGATCAAGAACATTCTGCTGGTTGTGGGTCACCTGCAAACAGACAGACAGATACTTGGATTTGGTCCTACTTTGATTTTTTTGGACTACGTTTTCACCGACCTCCTGGATGTGCGAGACGATGGCAGCCTGGGTCTGAATGTCCAGCAATTTGATTCTTTCAATCATCTCCTCCTTACGCTCACACTAGACACAAACACTTCAATTGTTAGAAAGAAACACATTGAATTGTAGGCTGGTTGTTTTTTGTTTTTTTTAAAATCAGCAGAAGAAAAATCAGGGCTGGTTTGTTTTTAGCTGTGGCCAGCCTCAGTTGAGCAAAAAGCTATTCATCACATCAACAAGAAAGCCCTAGCCCTTCCTGTCTTCCTGTTCACTGACTTCTTCCAGCTTTTCTTTTTCCTGTAACCAGTCAGACCAGACCAGACCAGACCAGGTTGGAAGGAGAAAACAATTGGTTTGGACGGACAATAGCAAAGCAACAGTGGAGAGTGGAGAGTGAAAAGTGTTTGGTGGGTGAAGAGTCATGGAAGCGGACTCTGCTACGTGTAAAAGTTCCACAAAGAGAGGAAAAAATTAAAAATAAAAGGATGAATTGTGATTTATATATATTTTTTTATATATATTTGCCACTTCAGAGTTAAAAGTATCCACCGTGAGTCTCGCTGGGTATCTCATTAGCAGCGTCAGCAATTGGCTCTGCTCAGACATGAAAAACTAAACAGACACTAATACTCTTCCTGGGAGAGACTGCTTGTCTGGGCGTGTATGTGGGTGCCTGCCTCCCTGCCTGCCTGCCTGCCTGCCTGCCTGCGTGCCTGCCTGCGTGCCTGCCTGCGTGCATGCATGCCTGCGTGCGTGCCTTACCTGGACAGCACAGCCAAGTATCAACAGTAAAATTCTTTTCAGTTCCTCCATGCTCTTTGCTGGGGGGGTGGACAAAAAAAAAAGTTGGACTTTTGGAAAACAGCATCCTCACCATTAAGGAAATGACATGTAAACATTTATCAATTCTATATGAAAAGTGTGTGTGTGTGCATGCGTGGGCAACCTGATAAGGGATCTCTGGCAATGGAGAGAATATTTGGAAGAGGCATCACTATCAGCTGCTGAAGGCTATCCTGGAACAGAGGAGTCGAGAAAAGATACTCATATAATTATGGAAGAAATTGATGCTGTACATCCATCCATCCATCCATCCATCCATCCATCCATCCATCCATCCATCCATCCATCCATCCATCCATCCATCCATCCAATCATACTAACAGCAGCCACAACATTATGAACACTTTTGGTGTTCACTTTTGTCAATTGAGTCATTGGGTAGTATTTTCAAGTTCCAAAAACTAGGTGGATGTCTGAAAGTCATCTATGATGGCATCACCTTACGGGCCTGTTTGAAGTGACACAAGGTGCGGTGCGCTCTGGCACAGTGAAGGCTCAGAGGCATCACAATACCTGCAGGTACAATTTCACTGTCCTTAAGACTCGGAGGTAACTTGATAGTCACCCCCCCCACCAGTGTGAATAAAACATGTGAGCTGATCACCAGCTGCTTGTGGAGCTTGAGCTACAATTAACATTTCAACATACAAGTCACAATCGAGCTTGGCAGAAAATGCTCCACTTCTTTAATCCAAATCATTGACTGGACTGTTCAGTGAATAAATATTGATTCATCATTCTGGTCATTTCCAGTTTGACACAAATAAAAGCAAAACTAAATGTAATGTGATCTTTGTCGAATGAAATACATTTGCAAAAATCACACTGAACATCAAACACTTGAAATTGACAGGAGGTCAATATATGATGCAACAATGACCTATTTATACACTCTCACGCACACACACCTAATCCATGCACACTGTGGGTTTATCTATCTAATCTGAGATCAATACGATGGTGGCAAGTATCAGAGGATCCCAAAGCCAGCCAGCCAGCCAGCCGCAAGCTGTCTCTTTAGAAATTCATTGGAAAAGTATTGACTGGTTTATCTTTGTGAGCTTTGCATTGATGATCTAAAATATACAGTAAGACAAAAAAGGAAGGTGGGACTAGTTTTGCACAGGATATGTATGGCGTTGAAAAGATCCCAGCCCTTTGTTGCAGTTTCCAGAGTAACCCAGGAGAGTGAAGGTGGCGGCGTAAGCAAGCATGACGCAAGCCTTCTATTTATTGGCCGCGCACCGCTACAGCTCGCTACCGTGACATTTCCGCTACACTCCACAGTGACAATTGCGGAAACCAGAGGACGACGCAAATATGAAGCCACTCAAACGAGCCGCTGCTCCATTTGTTTTTGAATGAGTGTGGATGTTTTGGCCAGCGTCTGGAGGAAACCCGTCTCCAGAGCGGCTGGCTGATCTGATCCATCTCTTGTTACACAACCAAGAGAGAGAGCGAGCGAGCGAGAGAGGTCAGAGGCTGCTGACCTCTTCCTAACCGCTTGACATCCCAGCCACCGTCGACACCACAGACGTTCGGCTCATTTCATCAAAAAGGATTGTTTTTTGGAACGGCAAAATGATCATAGCAAGTCTGATGAAAGCTTTCGTGTTCCCCTTTGAGATACTCCATTTGACACAGTGACGGACGGCGGACGTGAATGACACAGTGTGCAATCTAACTGAACTTTGAGACTGTGTCACTCTAGTCAAGGGCTGGGTTGGACCAGTGTGTTGTGTTTGTTTCATGGGCTGGAGCTCAGCTAGTAAGTGTATAAAACTCAACCAAATATTCACTTGGCTCTGGCCTCACAACACAGCTCACATTGCATGTCAATACGGACTGGCGAGTGCGCGTACCTGGTAGTAGGTCCTGATGTGTCTCGTGAGAAGGGTCAAGTTGTGAAGGCGAAGCGACGCGTCATTATTCACATTCGTGTTCAGCCTCTGGTTGTTTGGACCGGGGTCACTATGGGAACAAAGAACGCACAGCGAGAGCTTTAGATTGATGTCGTCGGTTCCCATTTCAGACCAAGATCAATAAAATAAGTCCCATTGTTCACAATGAGGATTTATGCTGATACATGTCACTGTGTGCCAGGCTCATTTGCATATGGACTGTGTGTGAAAGGTTGCCTGACTTGGCTATTTGGGACATGAGCTGACTTTGGTGAGAGTGTTGGAAAATGTCACCTGCCGTCCGGGGAATCCACTTTTGTACAAATGATGGCTGTTTAGATTTACGCTTGGGTCCTTGTTCCTTCCACCCTGATCCCTTTAGGCGCGGGTCACTGAGGCGCCGCTATGGAGCCAAGCTTTGAGGTGGGGCTTGCCGTCGAGCGCCCGATGGCTCGATGGGGGGGGGTCCTGCGGCCGTGGGGCCCGCCAGGTTTAGCCAGAAGCTGGCTCAAGGGACGTGAAGTGTCACCTCTCTGACAGGGACGGACGGCAGAGCTGGAGCCGTTGTGCGAGGTCGACAACTTCCGCCTGGACATGGTTGGGCTGGGCTCCTCACGCCGGCGTCCAAATTTTGCAATGTGGCGATTGAAAAATGTATGGACAACTAGCCAAAGTCTACTGGTCTCTAAAAACAAATTTAGGATCACTCTTGAAGCTTGGAGTTCAAAATAAATAAAAACGGTGACTTCTTGAGTGACCTAGCAATAATACGGCTCATAGCTTCTCGGCCCTGACCTCCCCCTGTTTAACCTACTTTCTCGTTTATATACTACAAACCCTAAATCCTCCCTGGGGGCGGGGCCAGGGAGTGGAGAACAATAGCATTATTACAATGTTTTGGAAACAATGAAGGCAGGCAGGCAGGCAGGCAGGCAGACAGGCAGACAGGCAGACAGACAGACAGGCAGACAGACAGAGAGACAGGAACATATGCTGTGATGGGCCATTGACCATTTCTGGTGGTTTTAGATGATTACTATTATTCTTAAAGCCTAGTGCGCTCCTTAAAGAAGAGGGCAGTATCTGACCGAATGCATGGAGAAAAGTTGAGCCGCATCTCGGATTAAAATATCAATTGTGGCCGAAGCTTCTTCAAATGGCAAAGTGAAGCCTTTTTAAAAGCACGAGCACATCTGGCTGTGACGCTCACAAGCCAGTCAGGATGTGGTTGCAGAAAGTCACACGCGCATGCAGGATAGCATTTATGCAGCAGCGTATCCTGTCCCAAAAAGTCAACTGAATCAGCAAGACTTTCACCAGGTGCTACTACCTACATCTGCGTCATGATCTTGTGCAGGAAGACGCCATCCACGAGCTCCACGAACATGTTGACACGCTCCTCCGAGCCGGCGTGGTCACAAGACCCCAGTGGACCCAATGTCCGCACCTAAAGAATAGGAAAACAAAATGAAGCAGCTTCTTCGAAATGGCAAAGTGAGCACTTATAAAAGCATGAGCACATCTGGCTGTGACAATGAAAAGAAACACAAAATCAGGACCAAACTGGGATTGATCACCAAAAGGATGGTGAACAGGATGTGGGCCAAGGGCAAACAGGAAGTATCATTGGGTTAGTAACCTGGAGTCCGTCCGGTTTGATTTGATTTGAGGGCCTCAACGACATTGCAACCACCACAAATATGAGTAGCAATCCATTTGTTTCAGTGTGCGTTTGCTTTTCATTCAAAACTTGACTTTTGACTCTGCGTTCCATGTAAACATACCGACCGCGCTGGTGTTCTAGTGGCAAGTTCGAACAAAAAGATGAGTGCTGTTCACAGCTGCCAAGTCAACTCAACTCAACCGAAACTCACCCATAACACCAGTGGCGACTCCAAGAAGGCTGCCAGCAGCTCGGAAAGAGTCCCATCCATGGTGTGAGTTTGGCTCTCTGTTGGTCCGTCGATGCTGGTCTCCACGCTGGACGGAACAAAGCCGCCGCCACCGCCGCCGCCGCGAGGCATCCACCTCCCACGGACGGATGAGCTTTCTCTCTCTCTGTCTGTCGCGTCGCGCTCTCTCTCACTATTGTTTCGCCTTGTCCCAGTTCCCTCGTCGCATGGTTTAATATTCCAAGACGCCCGAAAGTAGTTCAAAACCGACCAACAGCCTTCGGAAAGGCGCTGGAAACATTTCAAATGGTTACTGTGGACAAATAGACAGCTTATTCCACATGTTGGGCAAAACACTCGCTGTAATCCAAACTTTGCCCGGACGGACAGTTGCTCGCTCGCGTTGTCAAGGATACAGCACTCGGCCGTAAAGCAGCAAAAGAATCCGCCAAACACAAGGCGGCAAAGCAGAGCTCATAAATTTAAAAAAAAATCTCATAAACACGCGCACGACAAGATATGTAACATGTCAGTGTAGTTGTTTGCCTTTTTTTTTCTTGCTCTCCTTGAAGTGCTATCCACACCCCGGGCTCTCGCTTGGCGCTACAATACCACGCCGCGCCGCGCCACGCCACGCCACGCCACGCCACGCCAGACTGACTCGCGGGCGGGCGTTACCGAGCAAAGTCCGATTGACATCAGTTTCGTCCAACCCGCCATTCAAACATCCGCACGCAGATCCCGCCTTTAGCAAGGAATCAGCCAATGATTATTCCTTAATTCGATCGTTAGCGCTTTCACCGGGATGAACGTCAGAGCCAACAAAACCAACCAATTTGAGTCATTTTTTGGAGAACTAATATCACTCGTTGCAGTTAGTCTGCATGTGCATATTACTGAATTATTGTCTCTTTTTACACCCAGTTAATGAACGTTCTCGGTCACTAGCGATAGGCCATTGTGCTTTATATATATACACAAATATAAATGTTGAAGTGATCAAGTAAAAATGCAACCAAAATAACAACGCCGTAGGTTTAACAGATGTGTATAAGGTTGGATATTGAATGGCATTGATCTTTTTCCCAACTATAGTGGGAAAGCACGTGATTGGTGTCTTCACTTCAACAAATATAATTATTAATAATAAACATAATATCACGATTTTTTGTGTAGTGGTCATCACGCTGATAGCCCCTCGTGATAATTAGTTGGCCAGCAGCGTCGTTCAACGGAGATTTGTTGTCACTACAAGACGGCTCATTTCTGAAAACTTTTGAGAAACAATTGGGCCTCCTCCCCGTGTCTTGGTTGATGACGTAAAAAAAAAAGTCTTTTTTTTCTTCAATCAATTAATTATTTATTTGTTCATTGTGAATAACAATAGATAAATGAATAAAAAAAGTGTGATAGAAATGATTTTTTCATTCGGTACTTAAGATCACGTAACCACATCAGCACGCCCTCCTGCATCAAAGGTATGACGGTGAAAGCCGTCATCTATTTGCTGGTGCACATTGAACTTCATACATCTATTGTCAATATAGTATAACAAATATATAAATGCTCTTCTGTCTACACGGTGAGAACAGCCATATCGTGTCAGGTCATACTGTAATACTTCATTGTCTTCAGGAACATTTTCATACACACACACACACACACAAAATATCAAATGAATTTGGCAACTGGTGCCCATTGGGAATGCAACACTCATTCTCAAGGCTGAGGCTCTGAGCTCATTGATATGACATTGTGATCAGAAGGGACAGAGTGGAAGAGCCATGAGAACAGGCAAGTCTATAAAGTGGTCAGCCAAGAATGGCGATATCAAGCGCTGTCTGTATTCATACGGGTTGCAAAAGGGTGTTGTCGGAACCGTCAGCCGGTTGAGCTCACAGGGTTGCAGTTTGGAGCCATCAATCACCATCTCCGGTCAACTTAACGCACGTGTCACATACTAGCAGTACAAGTACAGTCTTCAAATTGCACTAAATGTTTGCGTTTAGTCATATTCACATTTAAGAGGCCCCACCAATAGGCATGCTCTGATTATAGGTCAAGCCAGTACTTCGTTTTGTATATTTAAAAAATAAAAATGTATCCATCGATTCTTCATAATGCACAATGTAACAATCATTCACTTCAATAATTGATCTATTCAATTATGATGGTTGAGATGATACCAGGAATTGGTCAATGCAAGAAAACTATTTCATGCATAGAAAAAAGATGCATGAAACTGTTGTAGGTCCATGTTTTGGTCTCATCAGGAATAGTCGTTCTTGTGCCAGACGGCACACACGTACGTCTGACTAATAAAGAATAGCAAAATCGGTTAGGTGTTGATTCATCTGATTTGTGTGACATCAATCAAATATGTAAATATACACTTGATCTAGCTTGCATGGCACCTGACTAAATCCACTGTGAGCAAATCTTTTCAAGTTTAAGTCAAACGAAAAAAAAAGGCAATGATCCATATCGATCGACTTTTACAATAACGACTTTGATTGGAATGAGACTGGATCAGGGTAGGTAGGCAGTCTTCTGAGATGTCAGCCAGGGTAAAAATAAAAAAGGAATATATATGCATTCTAGATGAAATAAAATCTGTCTTTCAAACCTTGACGACCGCTGGCAAGCTTACTAAACACCAAGAACTTTTTCCCCCCCAACAGTGAACCTTGATGTAAGTGAATATGCTAAATTACAATCGAAAACAAGAATTAAAGTATTAGGAATATTTCAGTAAAAGACTAGGACATAACACGGCCCATGGAGGAGGTCACCTTTCCAAAAACCTCTGGAACCGCCTGGGCAGCAGTGGCATAAACCTTCCATTAGGTGGCGGAGTATCAAACGTGTTGAGGATGGCATGACAGTTACGCTAGCGCGTGTGTGTGTGCGCGCGCGCGTGCGTGTACGTGTCAGCGCAGCCACGAGCAGGGCACCCACTGGGGTTCCGTGTCCAGTTTGTTGATGAGTCTGAGCAGCTCGGCGTAAGCTTTGTCCTGGTCTGTGTTGACTATGATGGCATCAAACAAGTGACCCCAGCTCTGCTCCATCTCGCGCGCTCGCTCAATGATGTCCCGGAGCTCCTCGGGCTGTCCCCAATCACATCAAGAAGAATTAGAAAGGCTCAAAGCCACAGCAATGCAGCTGCCGCCGCCATTTCCCACAGACCTTGGGGTTCTTGTTGTCTTTCGCCAGCAGGGCTCGGAGCCTTTCCTGGGAAGGCGGCGCTATGAAGATGATGTATGGTTTTAAATCCAAACTCCTCAGCACCTTCAGGGCCTACGCGCACAAATTCAACCAATAACCTCTAAATAGACAGTCGTTCATGTGGAAAAGTTGAAAGCCATGCATAGACTACTTGTGTGCGCAAAGAGACACACACCAACCTGAGTATGTAGACAGAGCACACATATTTTGCCAGTGTTGATGACCTGTCTGACCGAGTCCGTGCTTGTCCCGTAAAGATTCTTCTCAAACTCGCCAAACTCAATCAGCTTCCCTAAAAAAAGGCATCCACGTTTTGTAGCAATTTGGTTTCATTTCAAATGGGGACGCAAAAGCTTACCAGCAGCCAGCTCGCTCTCAAACACCTGGCGAGAAACAAAATGGTAATCTCGCCCACCGAGCTCGACGTCTCGCCGGCTCCGCGTTGTGTCTACAAGGCACGATCCCAAGTACACTAGGTATAGATGGAGTACGCACGCAAAGTTTGCACATGCACGTGTGCGCGGGTTGAAATCTTACGAGGTACGGCGCCAGCAAAGCGTTCCGGTTGGTTGTTGACAAGTCTCTGTCGAAGTTCTCCCTTCCCACAGCTCGCCGGGCCGATCAATGCAATCGGCCGCTTCCTATTGGCTGGCTGGTGGTACAGGGCCATCTCCTCGTAGGTCAGAATCTCTTCGTCCATATCTAGGCCAGTTGGCAGAGCGGATACAATGGTTGGACAGAAAGACTCTCGGACATAGTTGTTGCGTGCGTACCATCATTTCTCGGAGAGTTGGAAAGCAGCTTCTTTCTCTTGCGCTTGTTCTTTTTGGCACACCATAACTTTCCTGAGAAAACAGACGATAAACGTCAAGCACCTCACAAGATTCCTTCCATCTTGGCAATTGTGACAAGGACACACCCGCCGACTTGTCTGGCTCTTTGTCTTCTTCTATTGTCTGTTTCATGGCTTCTCTCTGCTGCTGGAAACTCTTTCCTATGACAAAAAGCAAAGAGAAAAACATGCATATGTCACTTGACAGCACTATAACCACCACCACCAAAGCTAATAAGCCCAATCAAGACCTGGTACTAATCCAGCCAGAGGCTGATTCTCTTCGTCACCATCTCGATATGCCTGCCACCAATTGGGGTCAGACTGGCTGATGATGTGAAGAATGTCGCCTTTCTGGAAGGACAAGCCCAACTCTCTGCACGGCACGTAGGGGTCATCGGATGGGTCGTAGTCAAAATACGCTTTCACGTGTACCTAAAGGACATGTTGACTTGTTTAGAAAAAGGCGGCCTTTGTTCCCTTGGGAATCATCAGTAACACAAAGCGTCTCAGCACACTTACTACATTCTCTTTGAGTGGGGGGGGTTTGCTCGGAGTACTCGGAATGAGTACAAAGGTCAGAAGGCCGTGCATGTCGGCCTGAAACAAAGTCGTTTTGCAAATGCTTCATTGTTACGTTCTTAACAGGTCCTACGTCCGCCGACGCAAACTTGAATAGAAATGCGCTGGATAGTTTGTTTGTTTGTTTACCAGAATGTCAAAGACTTGGTTGACATCTTTCCCTTTTATTTCAATTCCATTTATCTCCAATATTTCATCTCCTTCCGCTAAAAGTCCGCTTCGTTCGGCCGCTCCTCCTCGAACGATCCTACTGATGATCACGCTCTCCATTTCATTACGGACCGTGGCCCCCTGCAGAAAGGACAGACAGACCCGGTCCGGTCCGGTCGGTGTGAGTCGACAGCTGGCACATTTTTTGCAGACTGTTAGTTGATGCAACATGGAAAAAACAATCAGATTGAGTTGCATCGGCCAAGTCAGAAATTGAAACAGCGCTATTCGCATGGAGGACATGCTATTGGACTGATTCGGAGCGTATCTGATTGCTCTTACCAGTGGAATGTCTCGGGCTTTCTCGATGTGAACAATCTTGACACTCTCTCCTCCCCATTGCGTCAGTGTCTCTGTTTGACTGCTCAGTGGTTCCACTTCCATTTCTTTCTGGGCTATGCTGTCATGTGCCAGAAGCAAAGACTGCAACATAAAGACAAAGACAAAGACAAAGACACACACACACACACCATAGCAATCAACTCACAACAATTATTATTATTTTGTTAACTCCTCTCACGTGCGAGTCTTCACCTGGATGTGAATGTCTGACAAGAGAGTGCAGAGTTCCAGTCCTTCTTTGTTCGCACTTGTTTGGCTGAGATTTCGGACCTGAGGTGACAACAACATCTGATGTCATGACTTTAGTCTGCGTAGCTGCATTGGATTCCATCGAGTGGCAGCTGTTGGGCTTTTATTTTCAAGTTGACCATGATTGAATTACGTGGGTGTCTTGTATTCGAGTTACAGAATTGTTGTTGCAATGTCGCGCAGCGCCAGCCAGCCAGCGTAACAGATGTCAGCTAGCCCTGTGCTAGTAAACTAACACTCACCGTTGCCTTAAGAAGCGACGCTAGCCTTTTAGCCTAGCAGGTATGGACAATGAGATTACCTCCAGTGCCAGCTCCAGTGCCTGGTGTGTTTGTGGGTATGGGGGAGAGGGTCTGTGCATGCTGCTGGCCACGGCATTATGAATCTTGAGCGCGGACTGGAAATCTGACTGGAAAAGAAGGGCACAAAGGTATTGATGGCTTGTCCACGGCTACGTTGGAAAAGGAGCTAAAAGCTTGCGAGAGATGCAAAACCATGATCATTTAGAGCGCTTTGCACTCGCTCGGGCGTTTGCAGTTCACGGAGCAAAGCGGGGCTATTAGCACCGGCATTGACGACTACCCAACCGTAACACAACAAACAATGACATTTGAATAACTAGTGCATATCTCCACCCCTGAAATAGAGAATGAGCGGGTTGTCGTTTTAAAAACGCCACTAGCGTGTTTCACGTCAAGGTGGAGATACACGACAGTTCAAACTAAAGTTTGGACAAAAGCATCCTAGTTGCACAAAGTCACCCAAGTGAACTGTCCTACTTGTAGTCTTCATGGGGGGGGAATTGAGCTCAAACTACCGCTACACACAGAAGAACATTTTCACTGTCGACCCAGAGAGAATTACACGCATACGATTACTAGCTGTTGAGAGTAGAGTAAAAGTCCTTTTTACTGACTGAATTGAGTTGAGTTGGATCACCAAGCATTCTTTAAGCCAGAGCGCCTTCCTCATTTCCAATCACCAAGGTTTGGAACAATTTTTTGGAGGTGGGAAAAAGCAGAAACAAGATGCTAGTCATCCGTTCTTTGAGCACGGAATGTTCCCCCTCAAATTGTGTGACGCTTTGAAGCAACAAAACATTCCCCTCGGTCGCTAGCTTTTGCTACAATACAATGGCAAAGGCGTGAAGCCAGTCAAGGCAGGCAGGCAGGCAGGCAGCAGGATGAGAGCAAATGGCCATGGCTGTTACAAGCGCAATCCATCCATCCGCTTCATTTTGGAGGACTAGCTTCCCTTTTCAAGGCTCAATTACCTTGTTAAGTAGCGCAAGCACCAGCTCGATGTCATTCTGACTCTGCTGGTCGGTCAGACAGCCCCGGACCAGCTTGAGTGACAGCAACAACTCCTCTAACTCTGCAAAGCAAAACACAGTGACACAGTTACAAGTCTTAGCCAAACAACAGATCAGCCCGAGGGAAGAACCCCTTTCACTTTATGAATACTAGCCAAAGGGCGCTCGTACCGAGCAAAGTGTGGTGCCGAGCGCCGAGCGCGGGTCGCTGCGACGCGTACGTGTCCTGCAGGAACGTGGGGTTGTCGATGCCAACGTGGGGATTCTGAGAGAGCTTCTTCAGCCTGAGTGACGCATTCAGATCCAGCTGCCGGCCTTCCTCCTCCCGACGACGACGCAGGTCCTCCTAGCGCCGCAGAAAAGTCAAGTGGTAGAATCTCTTTCAATAGTTCACGCTCACAAGGACAAAAAGGGGCATTTGTGAAGGACATCTTCAGTCAGTATAAGGCGCGGTCAAATCTTGAGCGTCATACCTGGTGTTGTCTTATTCGCTCCAGCTGGGCAGATCGGCGAACCGGCAGCGTCCGGCTTCCCAGTTCGCCCGGGCAGTCCACGGCCATTTCCCGGTGCTGCTGTGTCGGCTCTTCATCTCCTCCCTCACCGGCGACGTGGCCGTTCAGATGAGAGGTTGTCATCCCGAGTGCCGATGACTGCAGAGATCAACGGGTGGATTTTACGACGGGAGGGATTTCTAGGAGGGAAGCTCCATGAACAACGCAGCCATGTTAGCCACACCTGTGGAGAAAGCACATGTCAATGAGGTAGTCCCTCTTAAAACATGCAAATTGGAACAAGGTTATTAAAAAAAATAAAGGAACCCCAATATCTATCTGCCTCAAAAATGCTCAGTGTGACTTTCGAATCGTGGCGAAAACTCTTATCAAAATTGGAGCGCAGCAATCCACCCTGACAGTGGACCGACGCATGCATGTCAACAGAGGTGAATGGAAGAGGCATTGATGACTTATCTTGGTCACAGCAACCACAACAGCAGGTTTGATATGCTATCTCTCACCAGCAGGGCTGTGTATTGACGCGACCGCGCACGTACGCACGCACGCACGCACAACTTCGACATACGCACGTAATACTCCGATCCCATGGTGCAGGGGTGAGGAATGCCAGGCAGTCCTGGGAACAAAATTCCACGGCTGGGGGAGGGAGGGAAGTGGGAGTGTATACAAGACCACATAGTTGTGTGACCAACACACAAAAGTTACACTACTTTTTAGACTTTGATTAAGACTTTCTATTGAATTTGCAAGCACAGGCGCAAAGACACAAAACAGGAATGGTAAGTGTTAAACATTGTTTGTTGCATATTTTTACTCATCATGAATGAATCTTTGATTGTCTATCTGTAGTAGCAGCTACAGAAAAATGAAATCCTCTTGTGTTTGATGGCTAAAGTAAATCTGTAACCACCTTGGAGGGAGGGAGGGAGTAAGTCTCTCTCTCTCTCTCTCTTTCTCTCTCTCGTGTGCAAGTCACAAGGAAAAGTCGTAGCAAGCAAGGTAGCCCCATTTAAGTTACTCCTGAGGATAGAGCGGGAGGAGATGAGGGAGGCCAAAGAAACAGTTCATAGATGCAGGTGTCAGAGGAAGATGATGAGGACAAATGGAGTTGGAAGCCATCCATCTGCTGCGGCAAACGGCCAAAAGGAGATCGTTCATCGTTGCCGCATGTCATTCTGCGGTCGTCGTTTTGACACAATGTAGCGGGCAAAAAACACGTTCTCAAAAGTATCAGGTCGGCGTTGCAAAATAGAAGATTTGGGTTCACAAACTGTGATGTGAATTGTCTTTCTTGAGCCTTGTTCATTAAATGCAGGCGACCCCGACGTTGCCGACGCAGAAACCGAGCCAAACCTTATCACGCACGCAAGCGCAGACCCACTCCCTAAAGAGGGAGGGAGGGATGAATGTACAAGCCGGTACCAAGCATAGCGAAAGCAAGCCCGCATAAAAAGGAAAGTCGAACTGGATTTCCTTGGATGGCTTTTGGGCATGAATGCAAGCTCTTTTGTTAATATCAAATCTTGACATCAATGTTTGGCAGGGTAAAAAGTGCACACTTTCTTCCTTTTATTTCCTCAAGTGTGCAGCTTGTTGCATATCATACCGGCCCCCAACATTTCCTGAAAGGAGCTTCAGGAGTTCTTATTTGGCTACAAGGTAGGCCTGCTCAGAATCAAGCCGTTCAAATGATATTGCACTATTAGCCCATGCAATGTCACAAGAAATGTCTGATACAATTGTAAGCTTTTATCTCAATTTCACAGGTCAGATGCAAACTGTGCATCTAGGGTGATGACAATCACTCGCCAACTTCGGTTACTTTGCCGCATGAAAAAATAACATGCTTTTCTCGCATTTGATGACAAAACGCTGTGTTTTGTTTGGCTACGTCGCAATAATATCGATTGGACAGCTCTATGCAACAACAAGATCGCATTGTTTTCCAATCTCGTGCAGCCCTTGTCCGTCGATCAGAGAAACATGTGTTTTCTTATTTGATGGTAGCCTGCCTGCATTGTCGGTCAGTGTCAACGACTTTTCCAATTAGACGGCTAGGGCACGGTGACAGCTAACTGTGGGTGGGAGAAAGAGTCAGTCCTACCACCAAAAGTTACGACTTTACCAACAGATCGCTGCTAATAAACGCCAGTTGTTTCAAACTGTGTTTGTTGACGTTCCTCAATCGTATCGCTTGCCGAATAGGTCGAATGAATGTCTTTCGTCAAGCTACAATTAGCAGCTAACTAGCTAGCTCGCTCGCTGCTTCCTGCAGCACCTGTTGATAACAAAGCCACTTTTTTTTTCTTTTTCTTTTATCCGGGGCGAAAACGCGACATGACTCACGCTGTTCCAACGGGGTCCCACCTTCCTCTGGTGAGGCCTAATCCAACTCGTTGTCGTTCTTCGGGCGCTATGTCACGGTTTCACTACGAGAGGTTAACAGGTCGGTTCTTGTGTTCCGCAGATCGGACGCGTCCTATCCCGCCCTCCTCCGCGCCGCCCTCCGCGCCGCATCCGCCCTCCGCGCCGCCCTCCGCGCCGCATCCCGCCCTCCGCCCCGCCCTCCGCGCCGCATCCCGCCCTCCGCCCCGCCCTCGTCGCTCTTCTCTCACTGTCGTCATCATCTCGCATACAGAAGAGGGAGGAAAGAGACCGCCCCCCCCCCTCGCCGGCCCGCCCCGCCCCCCTCGCCGGCCCGCCCCCACAACCGCACAACGACCAAAATGATTGGATAAGCCGATAACAGAAAGGCACCCTGACCAACCAAATACTGTTTTCTTCAACCGCGTTCAGAACACAAACGACATTTCAGAGGTTAGCAACTTGATGCCCGCGGGCCCCAGGTAGCCCCAAGGATCACATCCGAAAGTTTTGCACTGATGTTTATGCGGATTTGGATTGAACAAAAAGGAGGAGAGGGGTGAAGAAAGCAAAAAAAAAAAAAAAAAAGACAGAAGGAACCCAAGGAAAAAGAACAAATGAATGAAAGAAAGAACAAATGAAAAAAACGACTAAACGGCGGTGTAACAAAACAGGATATAGAATAATCAGGATTCATTTTATTAATTCATTTCCAGTTTCAATAATATCATTACAGAAAAACAATTTACATGATATTTTATACAGTAATAGTAGAATGCTGTGAAATTGCTTCAAGTGCTGGTCATCGTTTTATCGTGTGTGCAATGTGAGACTGATTTCAGTCAAGTGTTAAGAATCACTCAGTACAAAGGCAGTAATGAGCTGCTTTTTTCTTACGCCAATCAATCCGTCAGGCTTTGATTCCCACCTCTTGGGGCTGGGCAGGTGCCTGCCCGCAAGAGCTCCTATGCTGTGTTCAGGTCATAATGGAGTTCACTGGAGGAATGGCAAAAAAACACTTTTTTTATTCTAATGTGTGAACAACCGCTGACCAAGCTAAAATGTCATTCACTTCACCTTCCTCCACTTTGCCATCTAAGACATGAGCGCAGCATGAGACCCCCGCTTTAACCAATCTACATCTGAGGTATCAGGGATAATTCTGATATACGCACGCCCACGCACACTACAGGTATAAATAGAAATGGGCCAACATCACCTTACATAGAGAACAATCAAAATAAGCACAAGGACAAATGGAGCATTAATATTAGAAAGAAATCCTGCCCATAATGGCAACCTGCCCAAAGCGTAAGCTTCACCAAAGGGGAGGTAGGAATACGGGTGGGGTTGAGCAAAGACAACAAGGGTCAGTCAGTCAGTCAGGAGAAAGGCTCAAAGACACCAATCGCTCGTGCTGCATCCATGTCACAAATGACGATGGTGACGTGAACTCATTTTTTCCAATTAAAAAGAACCAACGACTTGCATCCTCAAACTTTGGGCAAGTGAAGCAAAAAAAACAATTACTAGCAGCATCCTTTCATTAAAAACATCAACAAGTCAACTTGGTGCCGTCACTATGTAGTACGTGTATTCATCAAATGAATAGTATCAGTGCAGTGCAACCAACTTGTTTTTCTCCTACCACGAGAATGCAGCATTACTCCTTCTGGACGGACGCCCGCCTTCGTTTGGCACCCGTAACAATGACAAGAAGAATCAGCAAAGTTTTGGAGCGAAGGCTGGGTGGGGGTAGATTGCTTACGGTGCGCTTATTTGGCAAATTCTTCAAGGTCCGTCTCGAATCGCAGTCGACTACTCTACTTTGTATAGAAAGGGATGCCGTTCCAATCGGTTCAATATTTACGAAAGAACAGATCAAATGCTATTATCAGTCACATTTGTCGGGGTGCATACAGTACAGCGATTCCGATTGTGGACTTCAATACAATCGAACGATGCGACGGTAAATCACTGGAAGAAGTTTTATGTAACAAAGAGAAGCCATTCCCAACCCGGCGGCAAATGATTGCGTTTCATTTTCTTTCAATCTATTTTTGCTGAGCTGCACCAGGCAGGACAATTCAAATGTATTCCCATGTCGTCACGGCTCTCTGTTCAATAAAACAGGTTGACCTTTCCCGCCGTTTGCCGGTACGTTGGATCGGCATTATTTCAGCATTCGCTTAATGACATTTTTGGAAACGGTTGCCTTCGATCCAGGTGGGCAAATCCTGAAATAGAGAAGGCAATTTCTGCACAAAGCCAATGTTGAAAAATTGAGGCGGCGCTGCAATGTCGACCAAATCGATGAAAAGCTCCGACCCGGCTGCGCTGCAAAAAGATAGAACTGAATGGAGATGATGAGACTTTGCCGATGGGTTCCGATTCCTCGGAATCCTTTGTTGTTGTTATCGTCGTCGTCTGCTTCCTGAGCGTTGTCCTTGATCAAGGCACCAAATCCCACAAATTTGAAAAAAGTCCAAGAAAAATAGATCAATCCAATGAGCCCATCTATGTACTATTTTGGAACTTTTTTGCTTGCATCACAAGTCCTCAAGACTTTCCTAGCATTTGACCTCGACAAAGTGAACAAGATGCTGCCAAGTGACACGAATGCGCATGGCTGAATCAAAGCAAAAGTGCTCTAACCTGCATTGCCCTAACGGAGCCAGCGGCCACATTTGACAACAGCTCATAATTATCTGCCATCCATTTGCAGGCTCTGCTCTATGAGAGAGCGGGGAAAAAAAAAAAGAAGAGATAATAGCTACTCGAAACGCAAGGATGAGAAATCACTATCGTGGCCCAACGTAAAGGTTCACCAGTTTCATCGGGTCACGTAGTGTGCACCTTTATTTGAAGGACTTACTTTATCACTCTTGCGTACGGACAGTCAACGTTTCTTTTGGCTTGGCTGCGCAAGGGGTTTCAATCAATCATTGGCTTTGTACAAAAGAGCAAAAAGGAAAGGGACAAAATGGCTTGTGGCAGAAGCAGAGGAAGGACTCATTCTATAGCTAGTCAGAAAAAGTGCTCAACGCACAAAGCAAATGAAATCCAGAGACAACAATGGGATTACTACTAGAATGATGATGATAGTCCATCAGAACCAGAATAATATAAAGTACAGATATTAATCATCATTATAATCAGGAGAATCATAGAATATTACAGAATAAATCTCATTTGTATATACGTATTTCTTCACATTTCTTTTTCTTAATATCTTCACAATGCAGACCAATGAGGATTCAGCCTCTGCTGGCTCCAACTGGCTGTTGCATATGACATCACAGCTAATAGATGCCCCCGCCCATTTTTTTTCTTTTTTTTGTCCCCCCTCCTGTGCAGGCAGGAAGTTCCAGCACCGTCAATGTATTTGTCATGAGTGACTGAAATCTGGGGAGAAAAATATCTCGGTTGATACTTTGATACGGAAAGAGTGAGCGCCCGCCCGCCTGCCCGAAAGCCCGCCTGCCCGAAAGCCCGCCCGCCCGCCCGCCGTGTTCAAAGCAGAGAAGGCACCTGCATCATAGCCGTCCGATGACCATGACATCCACAACTTCTCCCTTGTGCAGTTCCACGTACTGCTCGGTTTTAGGCGGCAACATCAGCAAGCCGTTGGCACTACGCATGGACATTAGCCTGCTGGACACTTGGTTACCTGAAGAAGATCAACAAGGCTCATGAAGATGTTCCAAAAGCATGCCTGCCTGCCTGCCTGCCTGCCTGCATGCACGTTCCCTCCCACCTGTGCTTTGAGCCCAGGGCAGTGGCTCCTGGTGATGCCAGGTGAGAATGCAGCGATGGTACTCTGGTCGAGGATCCAGCTTCACATCACACGAAAGCTAGAACAAAAACAAAAGCTCCACTAACTCGGGAGCCGATTGGCAAAACAAATGGATAACATTACCGACATGTACGTAGGTCTATTTTTAAGCGTATGGGTCACTTGTTTTTTCATTTCCGGTGATGGAGTAGGATTTCCTCTGTGGAGTGCAGACAATTTCCTGGTTGGATGTTGTCTGCACTTACAGACAGATTTCAAGTGCTCAATCCTGATGTTAAAGTGTCAATTTGAGCTTAGCGTTCCTCATCTATCCTTTGTGAGAACAACATTGGCGTCGTGCATTGTATTGTTTGGATGACCAAAAGCAAAAACGGCCCAAAGAATACATCGAGATAAGAACAAGAATAACAACCATTAAGGATGATGGGGTTGGTTGGTGGTGGGAAAGACCCGCCCCCATGAAAGAAAAGAAAAGAAAATGCCTTTCGGGCATTCTTTGTCCGTGTGTGCGCGAGCGAGTATGTGGGTTACCCTGGCTTTAATAATTGTGGGTCTAGGGTCCAGAATGCCTTGCATCTTCCTCAGTGCAGGGATCACAAAGAGATTACATGTAACCACTGCAGACACTGGGTTACCTGCAAAAACAAGTGAGCTCAGCTTTTCAGCACGTCATGCCTCCAGTCCCACCATTGAAGGCTTTCGGGATTCAACGATAGCGCTATTAGCACCCAATGTGTCGGAAACTAAAACACTGCGTAGTAGTGAATTGTCTTTTGCAAAATATGTATGTGTCTGGGCAAAAGAAATCTGGAGCATATCATAACGCAAACATGTTTGGTACCTGGCAGAGCAAAGATGAGTTTCCGCGCTCCGTCAATGTCAACGGTGGCAAAAGTAGTCGGAAGGCTGAAAACAAAGACAGAGCCAGCGAGCGCAGCTTTGAAGGCAAACATTGCACTGCAGGCAGCGGGATGTGGCCGGCGACGAAATGGAACGAAAAGTAAGGAGATCGTTTAGACAAGTATGACTCACCCTGGCTTCATGAACACACGTCCAAAGTGAATCTGAGCATGAAGGTCAATATCCAGCACCTGCTTCAGGAAGTCCTGGTTGGACACAATAAGTTAGCATCAGGTGATCGTGCCGGATGCAATTTGGTCCCCATTGACGGCTTACTTTCTCGCCCATGGACACACCCCCTGAGGTGATGATGACATCGGCACGACTGATTCCCTCGTGGAGAGCTGAGAGCAGGTCATCGGGGCTGCACGCGCACACACGCACGCACATACGTACGACATGTCACTTTCGGTTCATGAATCATTACGCATGCTGCTAAAACACAAGAAGAAAGCCCATTGTGTTACATTACAAAGTCGGGAGCCCCTAGTGGCGGGACACGGGCTTGGCAGTTTGCTCGGAACTTTTACAGAGGCAGCAAATCATTTGTATGTCTTTACTTGTCTCCAACGATGCCCAGGTTAATGGTCGGGTATCCGTGTTCCTGGATGGTCGCCAGCAGAGTGGAGCGGTTGGAGTCTCTGATCTTTCCCGGGTGAAGGTCATCCTCTGGATTCAAAAGCTTCAATGCGAACCAAAAAAATCCAATCAGAATCAGTGGCTTTATTAAGGGAGAAGCCGGCCGGCGAATGGCACCTCATTTCCAGTGGACATGACAGCCACCACCGGGAACTTGTGCACGCTGACATCGCTCACTCCCACCGTAGCCAGCAGCCCGATCTCCGATGGCCCCATGTGCGTCCCTTTGGCTAGCACGCACTCTCCTCGTCTGATGTCGTGACCGATAGGCCTGAACGGGTAATCGTGTAAGAGGGGGAAGCAGCCTTTGGCGTGCCAGCCGCCGCTTCTTTTATTTTATACCTGATGTCCTGTCCGGGCCGAGCCTGTACCATAATCCTCACTTCTAACTCTTCGGTGCCCTGAAATGTACGTATATACCGGATGAGACCGACATACGCCCCGGCAACCTTTCTTCTCTTTTTTCCCTTACATCTTCAGACTCTCTCAAGAGTTCCGTATCTTCCACTTGGACGACTGCGTCGGCGCCACAAGGAATGGGAGCGCCGGTGGTCACCCTCATCACTTGGCCCGGCATCACCGTGTGGGTAGGCTGCATTGGAACGACAGTACGCCCTTGGCCTTCAACTAGCGCTTTGAATGAAGTGTTGTCTTTGACGCCAACAAACTGTTTGGATGGCTCAAATCATCCTAAGGAAGGGCTGGCTGGCTGGCTGACCTGTTGTCCGGCCTGCGATTCTCCCATGATGAAGCGATCTCCTGGGCCGTCAGCGGCTGCAGAGCAACAACAGCATACTACATCAGTGATTGTCTCGGGAGAATGCGAAGAGCATTTCAATTGTAGAGGACGCTGTCATCTTGAGTGAAGGGTGAATGCAAGCTTGATCAGCTTGAAGCAAATCCTCCCAATGCCTACCGACCTCTTACAGCATAGCCGTCTTTAACCGAGGCGGGAAATGGAGGAAGGTTGTCTTTGGCATAGATGTCCTGAGCGAGCACTCGACCCAATCCGTCTAGAAAAAACAATACGTACGTACATAATGCAAGAATGACGCAGGCGCATAGTAGTTGAACTTGATCTGATCTACCCGCTGACTGACCTCTGTAATTAATGACTTCAATTCCCAGAATAGGCGTCATCTCTAAAACAGTGATGAAGGCTTTGTCCATGGATGTCAGAGGAAACGGGGACATCCGATGACGCCGTGCCACTTTGCTGATGTCTACCGCGCTGTGGCCTGCACACGCCATCAAAGTTACATTTTGGACAGGCCAGGCCAGGCCAGGCCAGGCATGCAGTTTTCAACTGCTGAGGTGCAAATAACTTACTGGCCCTCAGGATGTTCTCATTACTGCCACATCGGGACTGGACCTGAGAGGGGGTGGGGTGGGGTGGGGTGACGGGCGGACAAAGGCTGATCCAGTCGCACGGAACAAAGTCAAACGAGGGATAGCTATCGCATCAATCGTGCGCGATTGGAAGAAAAAACACATCACGTCCATCGGCCCCGTATCAGCAAAATCGGCCCACCTCATCAAAATGTCACGCAACCATGTGAGCTATCTTAAACAGAAAGCACATTCTGTTGTGCAACACCAAATTAAATGTGACCTTTAGAACAATTCCAGCATGACGTTTCGGCATGAGCATTATTTGTCTTTACGAAGCACACCTCGGAATATTTCTACTGTGCTTGCTTGATAGAGAGGGGGGGGGGGGGGGGAGGCATACGCAGCGAGATGGGCATACGCAGCGAGATGGGCATACGCAGCGAGATGGGCATACGCAGCGAGATTTGAGCAGAAATGCCCATTTTGAACACGAGACAATGTGATTCGTTCCACTTGCGTTCATATGTGCGTACGTACCTTAGGTGTTGGGCATGATGCAGTGGAAAGGCGGGAGGTGGCCTGTGTTGCCCGTGGTGACTCAGAAGGGGTGGAGCTCAAAGAGGCAGAATCTCGAGGAAGCACCTGAACGCCTCGAGAAATAATCGAGTCTGGAATCTACAGGTTAAGAGAGCATAGGAATGAAGATGATCCTTGCTTGTCTCTCTTCAGAAGTCTTGGGCTGTAGTTTACATTGGCTTCCGGTCCATTTAAGATGTGACTTCAAGGTTCTTCTATTAACCTATAAATCGCTGCATGGCTTAGCGCCTTCATATCTCGTCGACCTAGTTGTTCCTTATGTTCCGTCTCGTAACCTTCGTTCGCAAAACGCTACCCTTTTAGCGACACCGAGGGCTAAGAAAATGTCTGCAGGCTCTAGAGCATTTTCTATTCGGGCTCCAGAGCTTTGGAATGCCCTACCAATGGATATTAGGACTGCTACCTCAGTAGAAACATTTAAGACACGTTTAAAGACACATTTTTATGACATGGCCTTTAACTAACCTGTAGTGGCCGATTCGGCTGGAGTTTGTTTTCTCTCCCTCTCCACCCCCTCCCTCCCCCCTCCCCGGCCGGGGAGGTGGTTAGGTGGTACCCATGCTGACAGCGGCTATCTGGATTCTCGTGGCCAATTCAGGATAGGGGAACTGCAGCTCAACCTCCTCGAAGAGCACTGCCAGGACAATTGAGGGCTCCTTTCGACAGCCCTCTGCTGTGACATGGACATCCACTTTTTATTTAATTGATTTTCATGTTGTATCATTTGTGCCCTCTCTGCATCCATTTCAACCTGGTGATCCTGAAAGGGGGATCCTTCCATCTGTGGTCCCTTCTCAAGGTTTCTCATTTTCCCCCTGCTAGGGGTTTTTAAGTTTTTCCTTGCCCTTTTGGGAGCTTAAGATCAGGGGATGCTTTGAGAATAATTGTCAATTTCTGTCTATGTGAAGCCCTTTGAGACTGCTTGTGATTTAGGGCTATACAAATAAACTTGACTTGACTAGTTTGGAAACATTACAAAATAGACTATTGAGTCTATTGCTAAACAGACACATTGATGACACTAGACGTAGGTCACCACGTGTTTGATAAAAGGTGTTTTAAAGAGGCGCAAACCAAGTCGATAGAGTTGAAATCACATAACAAGCTCAAAGTCGAAGGTTGCTAAAAATTCAATGTCAAACACGCAAGAAACGGAGGTTCCGATGTCTGAAGCGATTGCTCGCTTGAGTCGTTTGACGAGACTGACAAAGAGTCAAAGAACATTTATACAAGCGCACGTGCTCATGAGCCTTCAATGAGCTCTGGCAATCTCTTTTGCAAAGGAATACGACAACAATTCGGAAATGCCAATGGGTATTTATATGTCCAGCTACTGCTCGTTTCTACTTCAAAGTGCGTTAAGCGTTTTCCCAAAACAACAACAACAACAACAACAATGCATGCGAGTGGAAAAATGAATCGGCTGATCTGATCAACGAGAGAAAAGGGAGTGTGTGATGGGGCCTCACCTGCTGGTCATGGCTACAGGAGCAGGTGAAATGAGTGGGAGGGGCAGGGGTGTTGCCGGCCAGATAGGGGCCCCCCTTAGCCATGACCTCTGCATGGCAGCGCTGATGGATGGACACCAAAAGGCATGCACGGGTCATACGCAGCAGACAAATGAACAATGACGTGTCGGAGGACGAAACGGCGTGCGTGCGTGCGCGCACGTGACGTGACGTGACGTGACGTGAATGAACCGAGGCGATGAAACGTTCATCCGTACCGGGTGCATTGGAAAGCGCGGAACAGTTCAAAGAAGTTGACATTTAGGGGGAAAACGACAACTAGGATGCGAGTGGAGCGAAAACCCAAATGAATGTGTCCCTGTTGAAAACCATTTGTTCATTGTTGTCAAATGTGTGTCATTTGACAACAATGAACAAAAGAGCATCGTCACATGGCAGCAAGCAATCCAGAGGATCAATTTTGCATGCCCTCCCTCCCTTCCTCCCTCCCTCCCTCTCTCCCTCTCTCCGTCTGTTACCTTTGCAGCGATGGCAGCTGCGGTGATGTGGGAGGAGCCGTGCTGGTGATGGTGATGATGGTGGTGGTGGTGGTGCGCATGTCGACCTCTCCGCCTGTCTTCCTCCTCCTCGTCCTCCTCCTCGTCCTCCTCCTCCTCCTCCTCGCACTGGGTGCCGCGCTCCATGGTGTGGGAGTTGCTGTGCGCGTTGGACAGTAGAGAAGAAGGAGAAGGCAGCTGCTCCAGCGCGGCGTGGACCGATTTGACCCTGACGGTGGCCTCGCGCAGCAGGTCGATGGCGTGAGGCAGAGCAGGAAGGATGAATTGAAAACACTCCTGGAACAACGGCAGCGTGCGTCACATTGTTAGCCAATTTGATCCACATCCATCAAAACAGCTCACGCGTGCCCTTTTATCGACTAGGCGGCGAGCAAAGTTCCAGTGTGGGTGTTAGCTACAGTTGTCAGGAACGAATCAAAGGTCAAGTGAGGGAAAGCAAATGAACATTACCTGAGAGCCCTTCTTGCTCCCTGGCAGGTTGATGATCAGAGTTTTACCACGGATACCGCACACTGGCCTGGAATCAATGATGAGCGCACACAAGCTAGCATCAGGCTCAAAAGATGAGGAAGAAGGGCTGAGAAGATTCACCTGGACAGCATGCCCAGCGGTGTCACGTTGAGAGATCCCATCAGCATCGCCAGAGCCATGCCTGGAGCCTCTCGCTCAATCACTTCTCTGGTGGCCTACAAGAGCAAACAGTGGCTGATTGAGCCCCAAGGCAAAACACTTTTGTTTTGACCCAAAGTTTGGTGAGCGAGAGACAAAATGCCAGTACCTCTGGCGTGACATCACGTGGTGCAAACCCAGTTCCTCCTGTAGTGAGAATAAGATTAAGCTCCTGGTCGTCACACCATTCCAAAAGGGTTTCCTGCGCAAAACAAAGAAATACTGTCGAGCTGAAATTTGATGAGCAGATACACAATCATTTGTACGTCAGCTATTGCGCAACATGAGAGGGAAGATTTCATTTCTGAACATTCCAAATGCAGTAAAATATTAGAACTTGTACCTTGATTTCATCCATTTCATCTGGAACAATTTTATAGGCTGCGATGACGCCACCTAACCTGCACGTTGACACACAAGCAATTAGAGGAATCTGTCAAACGTTTGTGCAAGTGGGTGTGAGTGAGTGTGCGTGCGTGCGCAGACTTACAGAGACGGATCATGGACCAGGTCCTTCAAGTTGACCCCACTCCTGTCCTCAGCCAAGTTCTTGAAACAACTGTCACTGACTGAGAAGGTCACATTTTATGGTTAGGTTCGCACTGCTGGTCTTGAAGTTCATTTTTCTGTGCGCGTAAGCATTCCCATCTTCCTCATATTAAATGCAACCTCAGTCTGTCTGTTCTGTCTGCGCTTTGCCAAAGTGAGCCACATGGCAAAAAACAATGCGGAAGTGAATGTGGTTGGCGCTCCAGCGTCTCATAGCTACAGAGGAGCGAGCGATGTCGTCAACTTGGTGCTGAATGCCAATCGAGCTCCACGCTTGGGAGCAGTCATACGACCTACCCTCACAAAGTAGCACAAGTAGCCTGCTTCGGGTCATTTTTGTACAATTTGGCCGTGCTCCTCCTCATCCTCACGTTGAGGAACATGTCCATCGCTAGCTAACCAGAGCCCAAGCCTATGGTGGTAAAACTGCAGAATTGAAGTGGTGGGCCCCAAAGCAGAGAAGAGGGAGCTTGAAATTGCTGCCTTCTAAGTCTAGGAAACGGATTGGTCATGAAGTGCTCTGGCTTCTTGACGAGAGGGCGTAAGTTCAAGTGTCAAGCGCTCAGCAGGCTTTTGCATTCAAAAGTCCAAATGCTTTCTTTGCCAGTCGGCGGCAGCTGCAGCCGCAGCCGGCTTGCATCCTCTTTGAGCATTTTGAGCACGTCTTGGTTGGAGAGAAGGCGCCAGGCAGCAAGCAGGCCTACTGCCACCGACTCGACTCGGCTGCCCTCTAGTTCCTATCCTCCTTCCTCTTCACGGCTCCATCGGCTAAGCGAATTAGAGAAGCTGCTCAACAACCAGCGGAGGACAATTCATTTGACCCTGGTGACGGCTCTTGCCTCGTTATTCATTTTACACGCAAGCGAGCGAGCGAGCGAGCAAGCAAGAGCGCGCACGATTTATGATGAACATATTCGATTCTTTAGGTGACACAGGCGGGCAGAACAGACGAAAGGTCTATCAAAGTGACAGTGTAGTCGTGAAAACCAAATGCACTTGAGAAAAGCAAGCAAGCAATCTGCAAAAAGACATGAATAATGCAGCTCATAGGCTTGCTGGCTTGCTGGCTTGCAGGCTTGCACGGTCGTTACGCTGCTCGCTCCAAATGATACGACTTTGGGGCAACAACGACAGAGCTCCACGGGAAACGGGGCCTACTTCTTCAAAATAAAAGCATTCGTTGAGATCGAGGCTCATTGAAAGGCTGGCTGGAGAGAGGGAGGGAGGGAAAGAGGGATATCCCCGGCATTTTGAAACTATTTCCCAAACGTCTACTCTCTTTCTGTCGCTTGGCGCTGATGAAAATATCTCGCCATAGTAGCGCCAATGCATCGAAAATGATGTTGAATGTGGCACAAAGCATTAGCACTTCACCGCTCTTAAATGCATGAGAAACATCAATAGCGAGCCGAGCCGTTCAGAACGTATTCCGCCTCTCTCTCTGTCTGTCTGTCTGTCTGTCTGTGTGTGTGTGTGTGTGTGTGTGTGGGGGGGGGGGTTATCTATGTGTGTGTCTGCCTGTGTCTGTGTGTCTGTCTGACCTGCCAAGCAGCTAGCTGCTAACGCAGACCAATGACAGCAAACGGCAGCCACCGGCCAGCTAGTGCGCTGGCTAGCGCGCTGGCTAGCTCTGCAGTGGAAATAGACAGCTAGTTTCGTGACACCGTCGAGCAGCGGTAAACGAACGACACATGCCTATGCTATTTGGGGGGCATTGGATCACGTTTTCCCCAACACATTCTTACCTGTCAGAATTCCCACTCGGGTCTGATGGTCGTGGTTGGTGAGCACCATCCCGTCCGTCGCCATGTTTACAACCGCTGTCTGCACTGTGACAGCACATATATAGAAGCAGTGGTGTGGAGCGTTAGCTGCCGCTGCACCTCTGGAGGACGACTGACTTGCCCTGCCTGCCTGCCTGCCTGGCTGCGTGGCTGCCTGCGTGGCTGCCTGCCTGGCTGCCTGCGTGGCTGCCTGCCTGGCTGCCTGCGTGGCTGCCTGCCTGCGTGCCTGCCTGCCTGCCTGCGTGGCTGCCTGCCTTGCCTGCCTTGCCTGCGTGAACTGGCTGGCGCGTGCTGGCTGGCGCGTGAGCACGGACGCGCGCCTGTGGGGTGGACATAATGGGTTTCAAATTGCTCTAATTTTGTTCTTAAATTTAAAAAAAAAACATCACGTGTCGGGTGAAAGAACACAGCTTACCCCCCCCCCCCCCCAGGTTTTTTCCCCCCCACACGACATGCCCAGTAATTTGCAGGCATTTACTAATTACCAACAAGCGCATAATAATGGAGACGCAGGGGAACAGAGATTCAAAACAAGTAACATATACTTAATTCATTCTTATCAAGCAAACATGGGTGTGGAATTGAAAGAATAATAATAATGTCAAATTCCTTGTATTAGTCTTGACCATGTCACTATATAGTAACGGAGACATTGTTACGCAAATGTTCAAACATGTTAAAACAGTTCAAAGTGTCCTAAGATGTACCATGTCTGTAACACACATGTGGGGAAAATGCGAGCGAATGTAAACAACAAAGATGGCTATTCTGATTAATTGTTTGTTGTTCTGCTTCGGCCGTACCTAAATATGCCGCGTTGCACATGCAACTCTGTCGTCAAATAGGAAGCCCATTTTGTGTATGGTAGCTATGCACTATGCAGTCCAAACTCTTGCGTGTCGGCGATACTGCGCAAGCGCAGTCCGTTTGTTTACTGCTCGTATCATAGCAACCGAAGTATCCTATCAAAATGGTGGTAAGTAGTTTATCGCCGAATATTTTATTGTATTTCTCGGGCTTGCATGATATTTGTTGATTCACTATGTGCCTTACATAACCATTTACATGCTCTTTTGTTGTTTTCACTATGCCATTTTATGAATATAGCAATAGAAATCTCTCTTTTCTTTAGAATACATTTTTGTGATCATCCCTAACGGTGACGAAACAAGTTGGAGAAAATCAACCCAATTTTAGGAATAACATTTTCTCTGTTTGTTTTTGATCATGTTTCCCCAGGGGAAAGCAACAACAATAAAAGAAGCCCTGACCAAATGGGTAGGTGGCATATAAACAAGGACAGTTAGACAGTTTGCACACTGAGATTTGCTAATAGCTGATGAAATCTGGACTAAAAAGTGATTAGCATGTTCAATTGGTGCGCGTGTGTTTGTGTTCAGGAGGAGAAGACTGGAGAGAAGAGCAGCGAGGCCACAGTTGTTAAGCTTTATGGTCAGATTCCCCCCATTGAAAAGTTGGATTCCACGCTTAGCAAAATCCCTAATTGCGAGTGAGTCATTTGACATGAAGCATTTCAAAGCAAAGTGCAAGGGCTCAATCTATGTGGCTCTCTTTTTATTCCTTGTGTGATTCCACAGACAGCTGTCCCTGTCCACAAATTGCATTGATAAAATAACCAATCTAGGCGACCTCAGTAAGGACTTGATTATAAACACATGAGCAGTACCAGGCATTTGAGAGTTAACCTTGTCGCTTTCCTTTGCGTTTCTCTAGAAAATTTGAAAATCTTGTCATTGGGTAGAAACAATATCAAGGCTTTTACTGGACTGGTGAGTGCGGGCACGCACGCACACAACATTACATTCCATTCATGTTTTGATGATTTCTACTTGCTTCACTTGCAATCATTCCCGCTTAGTTATCGCGGTAGAACATTCACGTTGCACAAATTGTCTGGTGTGTCCTGCAGGATGCAGTTGGTGACACGCTAGAAGAGTTGTGGATCTCTTATAACCTGATCGAGAAAATGAAGGGTGTTCATTTACTGAAAAAACTAAAGGTTCTCCATATGTCAAACAACCTTGTCAAAGACTGGGGTGAGTCACTCAGCGCATATGCAAAGAGCTGACAGCATTTTGGGTTCAACTTGAATTGTGTTGGTTTGCAGGCGAGTTTTCCAAGCTGGCTGATCTGCCGTGCCTTGTCGATCTGGTGTTTGTGGGAAACCCTCTTGAAGAGAAACACTCGCCCGATGGAACGTGGACAGAAGAAGCGACTAAAAGGTTACCCAGACTGACCAAACTGGATGGTAAGTACGTATATTTAAGCAGCAGTAGCAGCAGCAGCAGCAGCAGCAGCAGCATCCTCCTCCTCCTGTATAAAACATATCGGCATCTAACTGTCTGTCTGTCAATACATTGATATCATATTTCAGAAAATGGATTACAATTATGACCAGGAATTGTCTCAATTTGTAACGAGCTCGGTCATTTTTTTGTCCTTTTGTTTCCAGGCGTTCCAGTTGTTAAAGGAGATGTGGGTGAAGATGACGACTGATAAGCTGCAAAACTTCTCATTGTTACTTGACCTTCTTCTAGATTCTTCTCTGTGAAATACCTTCATTTGATTTCAATCCCACTCAGTTTAAATAAATGTGTTTTGCTTGATCACGACAGCATTTTCATTCATTTTCTCTTGACTAAAGTTACAGATTGTGCACCAGCCAGGGTGTGTCCACAGTCCATATTTGAGCGCAACTCTCTCCGTTACTGTTATTATTGCGATTGAGTCGCTCTTTTGCAAGAAGAACCAAATGTCGCGGCGAAAGCGCGTGTCATACTCGCGTCCGCCAGGTGGCAGTAAAGCTCTTTACAACGCCCGACATTTGAAAAGAGGAGGAAGTGACAACACACCGGCGTCGACACGACCGCTCGACATGGTCTTTTGCACAGCAATGCGCTAAGCATCGGTGGAATGTATCAAATGATTTGCTCTGTGTTGCAATGCGGCGTCATAAAGCGAGTGTGGAGGTAAAGGGGGTGATTGGAATTTTGTGTCGTTTATTGACGGCCACGGGACTCCAATATGTCCCTTCGCCGGAGACTTTTAGACGGGCAAAGTTCGGCCAAGTCAATGTGGTATGTAACTGGACAGACACCGCACCACACCACACCGAAGAAGAACACTTGTTATTCCTTAGCATCACATAGTACATGCATTTGGGTCTCTTTGTTTTCCAGGAGGATCAAATCTGGCAGCTACTAGCCAATATCCTGCAGACAAGTACTCTGTCCATGGCTGGCTGCACACAGTTGCAAAATGGTGAGTTGCAGGATTTCCCTTAGTGTTGGGCATCAAGTCTCACAATCAAGTGGAAGAAACAGACAGGACTCACCTTCTCCCGCAATCAGAATGTCGCTGATGAAGGCTTTCCTTCCTCCGTGATGTCTGTCTGTCTGTCTGTCTGTCTGTACTATGTAGTCACCCCTGAGTGCAAGATGCTGGTGAGCACAGGGCTGTGGAGGAGTGGTTACTACGCCGGCTGGATGTACGGAAGGGAGGTGCGAGGAGTCTCCGGCCGGGAACTTCTCGTGGCGCTCGGCTGGCTGCTTGCCGCCGGAATGCTGGAGAAGCGTTTGAGCCAGCGGGTGCAACAGCTGGACAAGACACTTGTCCCTCCCATACTTGTACAGGCAGCCGTCCATCGTTTGCACATGCCGTTTCGTACTTGACAAACGCATTAAGCTTTACTCCATGAAATCCACCATGAGTTTGAACCACTCCTGAGGAGCAAGTAGGCAGCGGCCGGCCTGCAAAAGGATTCGGCCCCCTTGAACCTTGCCACCTTTCAGGCTATCCAATTCCAATTTGAATGGCCCATGCATTCACTTGGTTACATGGCGTTAATATGAGCTCTTGTTTGTTGCGTTTCTAGCTGAAACTCGAGCTCCCTCGGGAGCCCCTGGTCGAGTACAACTCGGTGAGAAGACTTGGCTGGCTCACTGGTAGCCTGAGACACCAGGGGCGCATGCTGATGTCCGTGCAGGATGAGCGAGCCTCCTTGTTACATGCCGTGAGGAAGTTGTCGTCTACCGGTTTAAATAATGACCCGCAGTGCCGCGCACGATTGCTGCTCATGTGAGCAGGAAGTCATTTACTTGAGACGCCGCAATCATTGTAACGTCAATTCAAATGCGCAGCCTCGATACAACCGATAGATGATCTCATGTTTTCGTATATTTCAGGTTTTGTCTGCTAGCCAACCTTCTCGGTCATCTTCCCCGGCGGGTCAGAGCTGCGCTGTGCTGCGTGAGGTGTGTGTGTGTGTGTGTTTGCGTGCGTCAATTACAACTTGGAGTGCAACATCATGTTAACGTGTTAGCTACTCCTAAACAGAGCTTGTCGTCAACCCCATCGTACATAGGCTATGTCATTGTTTGTCTTTCTAGACGTGCACTGGTGTGCAGGAACTTTGTGACCTCCTTGAGTTGTACCTAAAGTGGAAGCAGGTGGAGAATGTTTTCTGGACCTGGATGGTGAGTTGGATTGACTGGAGCCAGCCCTGATGGGAATAGCGCAAAGACACAAAGCGCGCGTGTGTGTGTGTGCGTGCGTGTGTGTACATGTAGGACAGCGTCATGGATTACCACGAGCAAGACGCTGGCAGCGCCACTGAGATGGCTTCGCGCACGAGGGCAGCAGCGGCTGCGTCCCACCCTGGACAACAACGGGCTGTGGAAAAACTGGACCACGTGCTGCTGAAACTGAAAACAGTGCAGGTGGTCGATGACACGCGCGTTGTCATACCATATCCGTAACACGCCACATTAACCACTGCCACCTTATTTTGAAATGGACACAATTGATCCAAATGGAATAGACAAAAGCCAATTACAATGATCAAATGACAAGACAAATTCCCATTTTTCAATGTAGCACTTTGTTCGACTTTGCTGTACTTTATCCCGCCCAACAGAAAGTACAGAGGACGGAGACAGGGGACGTTAAGGACCCAAGTGGCAGACTTCAGAGTAGCACGGACACTTTGGCTCACACTGCGCCTTCCCTTGAGTCTTTGCCGCCAGCGTTTTGCGTCTCCCGAGCGTACCGAAGCAGATTCCAGGCTGGCAAAGGAGGTACGGCGTTTCACGGTCCGCTTGAGCAAGCGGACGAGCTTCGAGTGAGTCAGGTCATAGGACTGCTTACTCAAACGGAGAGCAAGCTGCTGGAGCGGAGGAACGCGCAGAGATTGGCCAAAAGGATGCAGCTCCAGGACATGATTGGCACATTGGACCAACTGGTGTTGATCCCGCCTTAAACGTTTTTTCAACCAACTTCCAAATGACATTTACCTGGCTTGGGCGCAGATGGCAGTGGAGACGAGAAGCAAGCCCCCTAACCCCAGAAACCCTAAGCCCCAATGCGGTGATGGATAGATGATAGATGGACTGCAAATCTGTACTTGATCAAGTCTCTTATTATTGTTGAGAATGTCATCTGACATTGAAATGTCCAAAAAGTGAATTGTTCTCCTTTTTTCAATTGTTTATTGTCTTTTGGAGATGATCCCCAAAAGCAGTGTCAGCCGGATGAAACCTCAACGACGTGGACAAAAGCAATAGGCTTGCATTGCAGCCTTTTACAAAAAGGAGTTCCAGACCCCATCTCTAGATCATTTGTCACATACTCCTACCTATCTTTGAGCATTGGCTGACTCAAGACAAACGTCCATCTTTGACCAAATCATTTGCTTTTCAGGAAGTTTTGTCGTTTGGAACGCTTGCTTGGGCATGGACTTGAATAATGAGCCACGCAGGGTACAGCGGCGCCAAATTTCCGCACGGCCTTTTGTCTGCAATCGCCAAACCGTAGCGAATTGAAAATGAAGACTCATCCGTAGCTTCTGTTATTCCTAAAAGAGCGGCGGGAACGGATTATGACAGATGCATTTCTTCCAGGCAGCAGGTGGAACCGAATCTTCGGTCCACCAACGGTAGCTGCCGCTGCGGCGCTATTGAAGCGATCACCAGCTAATCAGACAAGCCTCTTCTTGTGAATTTCCAGTCTGGGAAATGTTGGGAAGCGCGCTTTGCGGTGGTCTCGGAGGCGGGACGGCGGGGCAGGTGCGCCCGACCCAGGCCTGCTGAACTGGTGAGCGATAGTCCACGGGGTGATAGAGGAAGCAATATGCTCCTGGTTGACATTTGTTCTTCACACTCAGTGCCAAGTCGGTAGGTGCCAGGGGCCGCCGAAGCCCGTCCGCGTAGATGCTGAGGATGTGGGAATCTGGAAGGATATAGCCCAGCCGTCACACCATTACACTGGAGCGTAGTCAAACGCGGGCGCCCGCACGAAGACGCTGCTCGACGGATATACTAGGTTTCATTACAGCTGTGTATCTACCTCGATCGAAACGTGCGGCACATTGTTCAGTCAGCTCTTGGATTGTGCTGGTGGGAAGGATGCCAAAGGTTTTGGGGTTACTTCCAATGTCAGGACAGCACACTGTCAAGAATTCCTGCACAAAGTAGACAACATTTGGAATGAGTCTTTTCAAGCTGCTCTGTCCGTTCGGCAAGACACGGCCTGTTTGAATAACCGGGCGTTTGACTCGAGCGCTTGTTATGACGACAGAGAAGTTTGAGTCTGCAAACCAACGAGTCTCGGGCCTAAACCAACAGAAGGGCGGAGCGACCGACGTCACCTACTATTCGCTCTCACATGTCGCAGTTGGGAGAAAGAGAGGGGCAGGCTGGCAGGGTATAAAGTGGCCTAAACTGGTGCTTGGGAATCAAAGAGCAAGCAGGTCTACCTGAACACATCTTTGCTCCAAACATTCCTGGTTGAGTGTGCGTCGTCTCTCCCAGCGCTGGATGGAGTCCTGAATCTCCCGACTCAACTGACACGGTGCTGACTTGTGCTGGTCAAAAGTCTTAATGTGCTCCAGAGCGCCGTACGTGGTGGTCAAATAATAGGAGCCTAGGAAGAAAGACGTAGAAATGATCAAGGGAGGGAGGGAGGTAGGAAGCCAATAGTTTGTGAAAGACAACAGATGCTGCACCTTCTCCTATTGTTAGTGTGGGGTCCATCAACTCCATCATGTATTCCACGTCCAGCACTAAATCGGACAGATTACATCTAGCCAGGACGTAGATCATTACAGGCAGGAAGTCATCAGCTCCGTGGGCCCGCCCTGTCAAATCAGCACCTTCCTTTTATTTCATGACGTGCGCTTCCTGCTAGTGCAATAGGATGGATACCTTGATAGTCAAAGAATACTACAGCAAAATAAGGAAGGCATGGAATCATAGGCTCAAGAAAGAAAAGAAGACCATCCTTTGGATTCCGTCAGACAATTCCATGTATACTGATAAGAATGTGTCAGTCCATTTTGAAGCGTGCCTTACCTGGAGAGCTGACAGACATGGAGTCATAGATGATTTTACAGGCCTTCAGCAGTAACTCAATCTTCTTTGGAGGAGAGTATTCAAGATGCAGATTACTGAGTTTAACGCTAATCTTCTCCATCGCCGGGGCCTCTGGGACGGCAGTGGTGACTCCCAAAGCTGTGGTGGTACTGCCCAGAACTGCAGACTGATGGACGCACAATTGCACGGACGACCTTAGCGGCGGCGGCAGAGCGTGTCAGTTACGCGTGTATGTTACTCGTATGTTGCCGTGCCTGGTTGTGTGCCAGCTGCTTAAGACTGCCATTGTCGGTGTGCAGCTTCTTCAGACTGCCGTAAACGGGCTCCCTCAGTGGCTTCAGTACGCTCTTACATAGAGCCACTTCCACGATGCTCTCTGCGGGGTCACAAATCAGCCTTTTCTTCATATGGCGGATGGACAAAACAAAACAAAGCGAAAAAAGCCGCCACGACTACATACATACGGCGTACCCAGTTTGTCTTGCGAATACTGGTGCTGCGGCTCCATCATGGCCTGCAGTTCGGTACTTTGCAGCAGGTAACTCTTCAACTGAGTCATCATCTGCCTGATCTCTTGCAAGAGCTCGGTGGAGGTGGAGTGCTTGGACATGGTCTCGAGGGTGAACGCTCGGTGGTCTTTCACCTTCAAATGGCAACTCGTTTAAGTTTGCCCAATGTCATTCCGTTTGAAGCGACAGCATTTACCAGGTTGCCAAAATAGCCGAGCGGGTCTCGAGCCAGCTCCACGATGCGTTGCGAGAGGCGACGGTCGTGGCTGATGAGGCCGGTAATAACAGTAGACAGGCGGGAACGAGCTTTGCCCAACATGACGGTGGTTGGCGTCCGCGTCATTTTGCTGCCACCGTGTTCGGACAGCTTACTAAAAAAAAAAAAAAAGGGGGTACGCCAAAGTTAGTCCATGCACTCATTTCCAATGTGTCTGTCATGTCAACAAGGGAACAATCCATGTGCAGATAGAAAAGGCAAATCATTTCTCACTTTGCAGGTCGTTTTCAAAAGTTCACAACTGGTACACGTGCTGTTTTGGACTTGACCTACTTGTGGTTTGGATCTTGCTCCTGGTTTGCCTCCCCTCCTCCTCCTCCTGCTTCTTCTTCTTCAGTGCTGCTGTTGGAGCAGGAATCACCATCTGCTCCGAGCACGGCGCCCCCTTGAGGAGAGTAGAGTGACACGTCCGGCCTCTGCGCCGGGCCTACTTTTGCGGCACTATTGTCAGGCGAGGGCGCTTTCTTCCTTGGCTGAGGTACGGGTCGAGCGGATCTCTTGGCTAAAACGTCCCGTTTGTCCTCTTCTTTGTCCTGGCTTTCTCCACCTGGCGTGCATGACAGTTCTCCGCCCTGGGCCAGGGCGCACGTTTTCTCTTCCTCTGGCCGCGCTTTTGGGCCCTTGTCGCCAGAGGAAGCGCGGCGCAGAGGAGCAGGACGCAGGGAGGGGACGGGAGGTCTCGATGGAGGAGGTGATGTCAGCAGCGCTGTCTTCCTGTCTTCTTTGTCCCCCGCCCCCAGCCTTTCAGCTGCAAACAAGCTTTTTTCCGTGGAGAAGAGCAGGCCCATCCCGGAGCCCGATCCCGGTGGTCCCAGACTGGGGGGCCTGGGAGGAGGCCGCTTGAATTTGGCGTCCTGCTTTGAGGTGCTCTGAACCTGACTCTTGACCTCTGTCTTTTCCTTCTGATTGGATTCTTCATTGAGCAAGTAGGAGACGATGCTTTTCGGGGTGTTGATGAGTATTTCTTTTGGCTGCTCGCTTGGTGTCTCTGCCGGAGTGATGGGGTTGATATACAAATGAACCGTGTTGGGATCCAGAAGATTCTGCTTTGTTGTCCTCTGGTTCATAGCTGATGTCCAAAAGTCTGCAATCCATAGAATGACAAAAGTGTCATACAGAGCTAGGATGTTTGTATCGTTGCAATACTGCATCAGCCCCCAAATAGAAGATGCAAAGGTGATATTGCCGATGGTCGGATTTAGAAATGCTTTGTCTTCTTAAGCTACCGTTCTCTTAGTCAGACGGGGAAGAAGAAAGTGTTAGCTGATCTGTTCCAATCCAAGACCTCTCTGTTGACGTGATTCAATCCCAAGCCTCTCTCTCTCTCTCTCTCCCCCAAGTGTATACAACACAATGGAACCTGCATACCTGCACCCATAGCAGAGATGATCTCCAGCTCCTCTTTCTCCGTTGCCATTGAAATGCCTTGGGGGAGTTTGAGCGGCGCAGCCAGGATGTCCCTGTTTGGAGTCAACATCTTATGTCAAGTCAAGTAACCAGTGCGTTGCCGCGCGTCTTGCCTTTTCCACAAATGCCGCCTCTTCCCTTCTTGTCCTTCCAATACAGCAGTAGAAGCTCTTACCTGAATTGCCAGCGTGTGGCAGCCATTTTGCAAACAAGGAGATGCTACTATGGCTGATTGATAGGTGAAAGTGTGCCCAATACCACCTTTCTTCACCAATTCAACTCAACTGTGTCTATAGCAGCGCACGATCGTTGAGTCTCAATATGTGTGTGTGTGTGTGTGTGTGTGCGTGCACCTGCTGACACAGTAGAAGGAGACGAGTTTGTAGATGTCATCAAAGAGCAGAGCCGAACCGTCTAAGTGAAGAACTGCGGAAGAGCAATCACAGTGCGCTTGTGTCAGCGCTACGTTCTCGAGGCCCGAGCCGTATTAAGGAGCACCTACACGTCTTGTGCTGTTTGACCTCCAGGTCGCGGATGGCCACGACTTCCTGCTCATCGGGCTCGCGCACCGACAGCGTCATACATTGCTCCTCTGAGCTCTGAACCACAAAGACCTGCAAGTACCCCACAGATAGATGTTAAACAATGCAATGGGTGGATGGAAAAGCCAGTTGGAGAAAGTTGATTTGGATTCCGACCGAGTCAAATTTAGCCTTGGCTTATTTGTCTCCTTTGGACACTTGCTATGTTCAGTACATTTTGGAGTTGGCTTGAAGCTTCTTGTGTTTGTTTCCAAATGTGACCTCGCTCCACCTCCACCCATACCAGCACCTGCCAGACCACAAGTGGACTAAGCAAAGCCTTTTCTGTTGCCGCACCCCCCTCCCTCCTTCCCGCCTTCCTTAAATGTCAGGCAAGCCCCATTTCTGCCCATCTTCAAAATGTGTGTGAGAGTCTCTCCTCACCCCTGCAGCCTCCTCTTGCAGAATCCTGCTGATTTGCTCTTGGCTAAGTCCTTTGGTAAGCCACACAGATGTGCTCCCCACCAAGAGATCTATAAGGCTCAGCGTTGGCGAGACTGGTAAGATGTCAGGGGGAGAAGGCAGGGCCGAGGGGAAGGAGGCTGACGCTGCCTGGGCTGGGGCTGGGGCTGGGGCTGGGGCTGGGGCTGGGGCTGGGGCTGGGGCTGGGGCTGGGGCTGGGGCTGGGGCTGGGGCTGAGGGAAGAGGAGCTAAGCAGGGAGCACGCTCAGCTTTGATGGAACTCTCCAGGAGAAGCAAAGGAGACACGGTGTGTGGGGTCGGCGAGAGAGGCGGTGGGAGAGATGGGACGGGCGGGGCGGCGGCTTTACACATCAAAGTGGGCGGAGGGAGAGGAGGTCGGGAAGGGATTTGGGAGGACTTGACCGCGGGAGCGGGAGGCCTGGGCCGACACGGCTTGGAACAAGTGTTGTGTGCTGCTGCTGCTGCTGCTGCCAGAGTGGGAGTTTGCCTGTCAAGGACAAACACAAGGTTAGACATTCCGTGCTGACAACTTCCAATCACATTTTGGTTTGCAAAAAGAGACGTTGCTTTCCCGGCGTAGAGCAAAAACGCGGGAGCAATGCACACCCAAATAATGCTTCAAGTTCCCTCTCCCAATGACAAGAAGACGAAAGACACAGGCGCTGCGTCCCAAAATGGCCATCTTAACAACGACAATCTTTCTTCTTCATATGAGTAGCAAAAAGATCACCTGATCACATGACTCATGACTCATGACACATGACTACGACTCTATTGGAGCTCTCCTTAGCCTTCCATTTGAACCATGTCAGCGTTGGTATTAAATGTACTACAAGGGACAATAAATGGAGTGTAACAAGGACGGAGGGAGCATCATTGTTAATACAACCAACCATTCATTCTATTTGTGACCACAAGTCCAAACGATTACCGACAGGCACCTAACGGAGCAGAGCAAATGTCTTTTTGCAGCAATTCGGATTAGCAAGAGCGTTGTGAGCACTAGCCGCCCATTAGCGGCACCTTCGCCAATCAGCCAGTGAAAATGTCACGCCGTCTCTGCTATTTTCTCCTCAGCTGTGTGAGAACATGCAAGTTGGGCGCAACGCCCTAGCCGGCCGGCTGGCCGGCCGGGTAGTCATGGCAATGAAATGAATTCTTTTGGCCTCGTGCGGCACGGGCTGGATAAGGGAGGAGGACACTGATTGGTTTGCCTAAGACACAACAGCGACTCAAAACATCCACAACATCTATTTCAAGTGCTATCGATGGAGGTTAAGTGTGCTGTCGTTGTTGGTCGGAAACTTCTCAGGAAAACAAAACATGGCAACTGTTTTGAAAAATGAAACTGCATCTATGACGTCTCGCTTAGTGATATGCAGCTCTCATCATTTCTCAACGCATGCAGTCAGAATGATGTTCACATTTCCAACAGTGAAGCCTTTGAATTTCCAAAGAGGCCACTTGCAGTTGTGTTTTTTTTCTCTTCACAATAGCGTACGCTACCATCAAAGTTGTTGGCATGCGGCAGACAGGCTTGCATCTTTTCTCGCAAATCAAGTTCAGCATAAAGTTGCGACAGACTACTTACGACGTACTAACCCGGGCGATGTCAGGCAAATCAGATCCAAATGAAACAAGACGAATCTGTAAGCGTTGACCTATTTATTAGATAGTGAGCGAGTGAGCGAGCGAGCCACATCTGTTTTTCCAACTGTGACTTGTTGACTTCCACCCCCAACTAGTCCTTCCTTCCTTCCTTCCTTCCTTCCCTTTCCCTCTGTCCACTTGTACTAGATTTGTCCAAAAAGGCTCAATGGTTCCAAACTCACCCTGTTTCCTGAGAATCAACGCTGGCTTCCATCCTAACTTCTCAAATGGACTGTTGGAGTGTACTCAGTCACTTTCCTTCTCCTTTTGTGTTTGCTCTCGGCTTTACCCAAATCCCGCCTTCTCTCTGCCTGGTTCTTCCCCCTGTTTAGTCAAGCAGGACTGAATCAGGGGAAAATATCTCGATGCGGCAGCTTTGGCCTCCACTTCCTGAGCTGTAAGACAGGAAGGGGCTGACAACTGTGGTCAACTTTCCTCTGCACTCTTTTTCATGAATGGCATGTAGCATATTTAGTATTAGTGTGTGTGGTGCTTTAGTTTCTTCTCTCATTGCGCTAAAGCAAAGGCATATTCTCACACGTTCACGCACAAGTATGTATATATCTATATAGATATATGTATCTATATCTATATATGTATTTGTATATACATATATATTGGTTGTTCAGGCTCCACCTTGTCTCCTCCCTCCCTCCCTCCCTCCCTCCCTCCCTCCTTTAAAGGCTTCCAGATGGCTCCAAGCTTACACAGTGGAATGTAAAACTTCATGTTTCTCTCTCGCCTCAACTAATGTGACGCACCCTAATCATTTCCAATGACGCGGCTTCCTTTTTTAACTGGTTATAACCCATTGCTTGTCCTTCTGGACTACTGCTTGCGCTGCTCTGACGATCTCCAAGAGGTTCTGAGAAACCCTGGTTATTAGAGACTAGCTTTGCAAGCATTACTAAAAGTGATGCAAGTGAAATACACAAGCAGGCTGGCTACTCTTGTGTACTGCGATTTCAGCCAGTGGGGGCAAGCTCCACTTGCTAGTTGGACATGCATGTGAAGTGAGCATGTTGACTGTGCAGCTGCTTCCTGTGTAAACAGCAGCAGCACATGACTCATGCATGCTCACATTCTGGCTGTGTGATTTCCACCTGCAGCTAACTGCCACTGGGTGGAGCAAAGAGCCAGCCGGAAAAATGCACTCATTTAGTAGAATCCAAATAGTTTGAAATTCATGACTTTTTCCCCCCGCATAGTTTATGATGAGAAAAGTACTTTTGTTCATCTGCGTTCAGTGGGAGCTGCTAAAATGTTCATCCTACGGATATAAGGTGAGCGCTGGCTGAAGTGACTAGTCAGTGGAAGTCCCCATAACGTTGACTTCCTGAAGGTGACTTGATTTTTGATTTCCGCAACCGGAACCCCAAGACCAATGGTGGGAACTGATCTACTATGTCCACAAAACTTGGCCAAAACAGACACCCACCCTGATTTGCCACATTGCACTTTCATGAGAAATGTCATGGTTGAAAGATGGCATTTGTCATGGTTCATCAGTAATCCAAAGATGCAATGTCATACTCTATATTGCTCCCATTAGCACTTGGTTTAGGATGCTAAAATGAAGTGTCTGACAAATGTCTCAGTGGCGCTTGGTGAAATCACGGAGCCATAGTTTATCCTTCAAATCAAGCTCATGTTGCTCGGATGCAGCCGTTGCCATGTGGATCTTGTTACTGCTGCCGCTGCCGCTGCCTGTACTAACTACCTAACTACCGCCGCCTCCACAGTGATGCATGTTACATTAATGTTGAGGTGAAGAGTGGGAGGTAGAGGCCAAGCCGAGAGCGAGAGAGAGAGAGAGAGAGAGAGAGGGGGCTATGCAAGAGGGATGGAGACAAGTGCATGAAACTGTTAGATAGATAGATAGATAGATAGATAGATAGATAGATAGATAGATAGATAGATAGATAGATAGATAGATAGATAGATAGATAGATAGATAGATAGATAGATAGATAGATAGATAGATAGATAGATAGATAGATAGATAGATAGATAGATAGATAGATAGATAGATAGATAGATAGGTAGATAGATAGGTAGATAGATAGGTAGATAGATAGGTAGATAGATAGGTAGATAGATAGGTAGATAGATAGGTAGATAGATAGGTAGATAGGTAGGTAGATAGGTAGATAGATAGGTAGATAGATAGGTAGATAGATAGGTAGATAGATAGGTAGATAGATAGGTAGATAGATCCATCGATGGATTGATGGATAGCATCCTGTTACTTCCATTCTAATATGCATGGTGTTTTCCCCAATGGTAGCCCGCTATCTAAATCTGAAAGCATATTGGAAAAGAAAACACAGAAGATAGTACAGTAGAACCGATAAATCACAGATTAATAATTGCAATATTATTATGAAGGGCGAAATATTAAAAAAGGCAAGAGAGAGAGAAAGAGAGGAAAAGTTCCTCTAACCCTGGAGCTGTAAATGGGAGAGAGAGAAAGAGAGAGAGCGGCCGAGAGATGTTGAATTGAGGAGCTGCATGGAAAGAGGGACAGAGAGAGAGAGAGAGAGAGAGAGAGAGAGAGAGAGAGAGAGAGGGGCACAGGAGGAGGAGGCTTTGCGTTGGTGTGTTGGTTGGCAGAGAGTGTGCTTGTAAAAAAAAAAAACCTTCCTCTGACAGAAGGCATGATTCACAGTAGAGAGAGAGAGAGCAGGAGAGAGCAGGAGAGGAGCAGAAGAATACAAGCTACTGAAAGAGAAAAGCACCGATCAAGATGTGAGACGCTTCAATAAGAGGCACGGCACGGCACGGCACGGCACGGCACGGCACAGATGCGATCCTGGTAAGGAAAAACAATTGCGCATGCATAAAGGGCAATGCATTCTCAAAACGGGCTGGAAGAAGGAAAGATTCTGACCGCGTTGCTAAGGGTTTCCGTGGTCCAGAGGAAATAGAGCAGGTGGCAGGAGCCCTGATGAAATAGGGATGCTGACATGCAGGGGGGACAGAAACACAATGATGCAGGGAAATGGAAAAATATTTGATGGAGGTGAATTGATTTGTGTACAATGCCTATTACGTATATATATAGAATTATATAGCAGGATATTCATACATTTGTGCCTTTATATATAAATATATATATTTTATGTTTGCCCCTGCTTCGTTTATCTTTGCGAGGGAGCCTATCCCAGCTGACTTCAGGCAGTAGGCGAGGGACACCCAGAACTGGTCGCCAGCCAACCAATCGCAGGGCACACAGGAAGGCCGAAGCTCGGATTGGACCCCACCACCTATTGCGGAATGTACTGGCTTGAAATTTGTCTTTCATTCCCCAATGCATTTCAGTGGGCGTCAATTATTGGTGAATTTGGGCGTTGGCGGGCCAGCCGGGTCCACGTCCCGTCCCGCTCTGTCAATCGTGCTGCCGCTCCACAGCACACAACACCTGCTCAATGCCTTTCTTACACGAAGCTAAGTGCCTTGTCATGCCGCTTTATCTTTCTTGTACTACGTCTGTCATTTTGTCGAGAAATCTATGATGGCCCTAAACATAGTAAGTTACTCACTCGTGTGTACTGGGCTTCGCGATACTGAGGTGACTCCACTGAGTTGAATAGGAAGAGAAAATGAGTTCGATTGGAGTAGCCCAATTCAATATGGCTACCTCGCTGATGTGCGTGGAGGCAGAAGCCACTCCGAGTTGCTTTAACGGTAGCTCCGTTTAAATGTCATTGATGGTGGTCTTTCTTTTTTCTTTTTTTTTCCTTTGCCAATATCTGAACGTGTCGCCCACAACGAGAGTCCAGCAAAGACGTTGACATGGTGAGCAGCGTCATCTTTGTTTATTTTCCACAGATGGATGACTCAAGTCAACAAATAGAGCAAGAATGAGGAGAAGCTTTGCCTGGCTCCACCGTGCTCTGTGCCTGCCTTTCTAACAATTTGGCGGATTAAGACGCAACTGGCTACTCTCCACCTTCTTTCTTCAGATCGCGTGGAAGAAAAGACTTCACAATTGACGCTTCAAACTTCCCCCGTGTCTCCCGTCCACCCTTCCCACCGTCGAGCTTCCGACAAAACATGGGCAAACCACTTAGCCGCCCAGGCTGCTTCAGGAAGAGCTCTTGTTGCCTGGAGAAACATGCCGTTTTGGAAAGAGAAGTGAGAGGTGGCGACGTGATGACGGAAGGGGGATACGGCGACGGCTACGTGCCTCAACGCTCCATCTACGATACCATGTGCATCAATCAACAAATTGACAGCCACCACCACCACCACCAGCACCACCAGCACCACCACCAGCAGCAGCAGCAGCAGCACCACCGACGTGATCCCGGAGTCGAAGGGAGCTTCAGCTACTCTGCCAGCGGCTCCCTAAGGGTTAGCAGATCCCAAGCCGAAATGTTTGAGCCTCAGCCTTGCGCTCTAACTCCAAACCCCTCGTTTGTTCGCCGCCTCGACGAACGAGCCGTCTACGATTCCCTGAAACTGGGAGTTCAGGACACCGACGCCGGACATTTCAACAACCGCTCAGTTTCTCCGGCCGTGTCCACGTTCTCAGCACCGGCGGTGTCGTCGTCATCGTCCAAAAGGCACCACCATCACTATCACCCTCATCAGGCGGACAGTAACAAAAGTAGAGATGGTCGTCACTCCTGGAAAGTTGTCACACCTCAGCAACACCTGGAATGTTTGGACATGGCTCCAAATGACATGATGGCCCAAGGAGGGGGATGTTTGAACCCCGCACACTATCCTCACCCAGGGGGGCCGTCTTCCTCGCTGGCGTCCCCTCTTATCTCCCCCTTCTCTGGCTCACCGCTCTCATCTGGCTATCATACGCCAGTCTTCTTCTCACCTGCCAAAGCTCGCCCTAGTCAATCTCAAAGTCTACGTTGTTCGCCTCCTCACGTGATACAACCGAGGCACTATTCGCAAAGCCAGAGCCTGAGGATGTCGCCGCCCCACGAACTTCGCCGTTCGCCCTACCGAGCCCCGTTGGTCCAACTGTCTGCACATGACCTTGAGCAGGACCTGAGGGAGCAAGGCGGGTGGGGCTGTGGCGAGCGAGAACGGGAGTGGGAAAGGGAGCGGGAGAGGGAGATGGAGAGAGGCTGGGCTCAGCGAGAGTGGGAAAGGGAGAGGGAAAGAGGGAGACTGGAGAGAGAGCGAGCAAGAGAAAGGGAGAGGAAGGAAACCACTTTTGGGACCTTTGGCTATGCTCGACCGCTTCCTCTGCGCTCAGACAGAGACTCTGTCTTTTTAGAACCTGAACAGGTCTTGGACACGACCCCTCTTCTACTTCCCCAGCCTTCGCCTTCACCGAGTGGCGCTCCGAGGATGGGCACCGGTGCAGTGGGTCGAAATAGAGCCGGTTCCAAAGTAGGCTCGGATATGGCTTCTAAAGGCGACAGTGTGAGCTCAGGCTTTGTTGAAAGCAAGCCTACTTGTGGCCTAAGGTTAGTCTCTGGAGGTGGGAGCGTGGCTGAGGCGGACATCATGACCGGGATCCATGGCCCAAATAGAGTCGGAAGCTGGAGCAAGTATCAGAATGGAGCCAAAGCTAGTCTGAAGAATGGCTCTGAGAAAAGAATGGGCTCACAGGTGAAAACCAGAGCAGGAGGGAGGGATTTGGAAGGAAAAGTGCAATCTGGAGCACAAGTGGAGCACAATGTGGCAAAAGCTATCGACAGAGAGGGACAAAGGAGCGCGACGGAACTCGGGCGAGGTGTCGCTCAACCCGAACCCATTGCTGAGACCCGACCATCCACGTCACATCGTGGGGATAACGCACAGACTGCAACTGGATATGATTTTCGAATGAAGGCAGCTATTGAAACGGGACCTGAGAAAGAAAGTCCAAGGCCTGTGGAGAAAGCACCCCAAGAGCAAACCGGCAATGTTGAGCAGTTGAGCTCAGACCCGGCCGCAGTATTAGAAACTAACTTTGAGAAAGACGTCATGACCGTGTCTTCACGTGAACAGCAGGCGCCGCTTGAGCTGGGACCGACTAAGGATAGAGAGAAGAAAAGTAAGAATGACGCCAGCAATCGAGAAAGTAGCCACAGCAACATGCATCGTGCCCAGGTCGACAAAGAGCCTGCGGATAAAAGCCAAAAGGCCGCTCCAGGGCAAACACTTGCGGATATGGGCACAAATATTATACCCGGCCATGTTGGAAAAGGATCCAAGAGCCACAAGTCCAAATCCTCAAAGTCCAGTTCCAGGTCCCGACCCGGTACGGCCACAGGGTTGAGACCCGGGGCGCTCAGCCCACGACTCAGGAAAGATCTCGCAGATCTGGAATCGACAGGCCCCGCCGAAGGCATCGAGTCCACCTGGCCTCGTCGAATCATGGTTAGAAAGAGAACTGTTCGGCAAGGTGGAGCCGTCCATAATCTTCCCATCCTTCCGCCGCTTCCGTCAGTCATCTCGGCCTTAGAAAAGCGCCGGCCACATTACCAGCTCCATTTCCGTCCGGGCCACCACTCGGAGAACCCGCTTTTGACAGATGTGAGCGTTTTTCCGGGGCGCTGCTCACTAAAAGAGCCCCCCCATCAAGAACAAGTTCAAGGAGCCAATTTAGTGGGCAGAGCATCCCTGAAAGAGCAGAACCTGGAGCACTGGAGGGTCTACAGAGACCTAGAAGATCCCAGAAGATGTATAACCCGGGAGAAACAAGGCCATCTGACAGAGAATAGATATGTGAACGAGGGAAACGATCCTATTGGGGAAAGTGACCAAAGCGCTAATAGAATGAAAGAAACACAAGTCAAGGCAAAGACCGCAGTTGCGAAACAAATGGCGGAAGAAGTCGAACAAGAGCAGATCAAAATAATAAAATCCCAAGAAAAAGTTCAAGAGAGTGGAAAGAAAGATGAAAGGCATGATGAAATCATCTGTGACAAGATGGAAGAGAAAAGTGTCGAAGGTAGGCAGTTGCAAACGTTGGAGGTGGCGGCACCGGCGGCGGCACCGGCGGCGGCACCGGCGGCGGCACCGACGGCGGCACCGGCGGCGGCACCGGCGCCACATGTCACCAATGAAGAAGGAGGATCCTTTGGGGAGGAGCACCAGACCACGGAGAGTTGGGATTCAGTGCTCCAGATGGTCAACACTATATGGGATGATGGCGCAGGAGGCGATAGCGATTCTTTCTCGGGTTCCCTTCAACGCTGGCCTCTCCTTCGGCCCCCGCTCGGCTTCGGAGGCTCCCATCCTCCGTCTTCGGCAGCCTCGGAGCTCAGCTTGTCGGAATTAGAGAAGCGAGCCAGAGAGCTGGATTCTGACTTGGAGCACCTGGATCTGTCTCGGAGCCATTCGGACGGCCAGGATTTATACCGAGCGTCGTCGCCGGATTCTCAAAAGGAGATGTACCTAACCCATCCAAGGCCTCAGCGAGAGAAAGGATCCGTCTTGACGGGTAGGCACAATCTGATTTTTGAAGAATAACGCAAACGAGCGAGCAAGCAAGCAAGCAAGCAAGCATGCAAACTAAATGTGTCTGTATTCTAGGAATGGGAAGCAAGTGTCAGGTCCGTCTGGAATTCAGTTCCATGCTAATGCCGGCTACTGACGCAGAGCAAGACACTGTCGGGTGGTCATTCAAATCTCCTGCTGGGACGTCCACAGTGGCCACAAGGTTAGTCTCAGTGTCAAACGTCTGCTTCTATCCATTCAACCCTTTAATAGTTAACAACGGACGAAGCTGCTGACTTTCTTGTTGTTGTTTTTCTCTCTACATTTGACCTACAAAGAATAACAAGCTTTTGACAATAGTCATTGACATTTTGCCCTAATTGCACTTTTGATGAATGTCTTGTTTTGATTCTTTGTAACATTGCGAGGTCTTCAGTGGTTACATCCATGCACAGTATGTTCACGCTAAAGATCCAGTTGATGTTTAGAACAATGTCCAAGTTACATGCTTTTTCCTTACATTTCCTCATTTTGCAATGGGAGCCGCTTTGTAGTATGTCCCAGTAAGACAATGGGCAGTGCATTCCAAATGATGCCTCCATTCAACTTGGAAGGCACTGGACAGCAAACAGCATATTGGTTCTGGCACAAAGGCCGTCATACAGCACGGCACAGAATAGCACATTGAATGGCTTAGCAACGGTGCAATCTTTCTTGCAGCCCCAATAAAGAGGACAGCTCTCCAGACTCCAACCTAACGCTGGAATCGGACTCCAGCGGCGTCTTTCTGTCATTATCCAATCCGAGTCAGGAAGGGGCTGGCTCTGACAGCGACCAGCCAATTAGTGGCTCTGACCTCGGCAGCAGCAATACATCACTGGAGAAGGACGGCGATGATGGCGCTTTAAAGGAATGGGGCAGGGAGGAGAGCGCCGAACTCCAATGGTGCTATCCCTCGCTGCTCTCTCGTGAAGACGCCCGAGAAAACGTCTGTGGAGACCGTGAAGTGAGAGGGAAAGATGGCTACGGAACAGGAAGAGCCTTTTCCACTTATGAGTCCACACCGGACCCATCAGACGCCATTGAGTGTGAAGCCATGCGGCCGAGAAGGAAAGTTACGCTCGTGGCAGAGGACCCCCTTCTCCCGCCATCTCCCTTGAAACATCCCATTGATCCTTATCGCAAGGCCATTCGAAGCTCAGGGCTGGACAGTGGTGACATTGATCCCTTTGCCCAAGCAGATAGCTTTGTTTATCTTGCGGTGTCAGAAAAAGATGGCCCCCGCGGAGACATCTCCAACCTGGTCACGGATTACTCGGCTGGAGACTTTGACACAGAGAGCGTGCGCCTGCAACACTTTGAGCGCAGTAGGAAAACGCGCTTGGAGCAGTCCAACGCGGAGCCGGGTGCCAAGGCGCCGCCGGCTCACCTGGCCCCACCCCGTAAAGCAGAAGAAGGAGATTTCTTATGTACTGACAGCTTTGTATACCTGGCTGCTCCAGCTTGCCTCCTCTTAGGCCCCGAAGGATCAACGTCATACAGTGGCAGGTACGGCATGTTTTCTTTGTCTCCACTTGCTGGATCATTTGGGTGGAAATGCTCAAGAGCTCCGGATCGATTCCATTTGGTAGTTTTGGTTTGCCCATGCAAGCCTTCCATTTTGAGTGGATTGGCTGGCCACGTGTAAATCTGCGCTAGCTGCCAGAAAGGCAGCAGAGTCTACAAAATGGGTCGGACGATTGCAAATTTCAACCCGTCTCTTCTTTTTCCAGGGAGTCGGATTCTGAAAGTTCTGGCTCCGAGCCCGTCGACCAGTCCGTATTGGGTTGCGGTTCGGTGGCCGGCGACAGCGACTGGGACTCGGACTTGTCCGACTCGGGTGCCAGTCGGCCCTCAAGAGCTGCCGGCGGCGCTAAATCCGCCGGGGCGGCCCGACACAAAAGACCGCCGGCGGCGGAACCGCGTTGGGACTCGTTTGGAGAAACGACAGAACCTGAGACGCCAGAAGAGCCCTCGGTCGAACAAGAGCAAAAGGGCAAAGCAAACAGGCTTCCCGTGGGATCGTCAGACGACGGCGCCTCGGCCGAGCGCTCGTGTGCCACCAAAAAGGTGACCTGGCAGTTCAAGCCGGCCCAGCGCTCAGTGTGCACCGGAAGTCGGAAAGAGAAGGAAAAGGACATGGCATCGTTTTCCTCATCATCAGAGGGCAGGGGAAGTGAACTTGGCGGGCACCGGCCTGCCGCTTCTTCGTCATCATCTTTAACCTCATCCCCGTCCTCCTCCTCCTCCTCCTCTTCTGGTTGAACAATGAAGAACTTTCTCAATCGATGGCTTGAACAATCAAAGCCTGTTTTTGCTCTGGCTTTTAATCTTGCAGCTAGCTTTTGCCATTGCCTTCTTACGTACGTACGTCCTCGCTGCAGAAAGATGCTAACCACGTGCATACAGTCGGCTCGTCAATTTGAATCAAAAGACGCGGCCGGCCGGCCAGCCAGCCAGCCGGCCGGCCAGCCAGCCAGCCAGGGAAGGTTCAGACTGTCAGAAAGGCATCATTTAAAAGACACACAGTTGGCTAATTGCACACAATAGGATCTTGTTGAATGTACAATGCAGACACAATTACGAGAACAGCAAAGTGTAACATGTTGATGATGGTTTTTCACTTCGAAAATGTACTACCGTAATTTTCGGACTCGCGTTTTTTTTCATAGTTTGGGTGGGGGGGCGACCTATACTCAGGAGCGACTTATATACATATATATGGGTTTTTTTTCACTTTTTTGGGCATTTGATGGCTGGTGCGACTTATGCTCCGGTGCGACTTATAGTCCGAAAATTACGGTACATATGTGAGAGCTGGAAGCCAAAAATCTCAAAATATTTTCATTTTTTGCTAACTCGTGGATGTATTTAACCAACAAACCTTTAAGAATTGTCAAGCAAAAGTGTACAGTTGATTTGATAAATATTGCAGTGTAGTATTTAACAGCGTGTGTGTGTGTGACCAATATATTTTCAACTTTGAGCCTTCAAGTCTATTTACAAAGTATGCGATGAACATGCACGGATGGAAGCAGCCCATCTTATTGGAGGCATTTATTGACATTTATTTTAGACTTGGAAATGTGAATGTATTGATCATTGAGCAATATGCTTACAAACCCATGCTATGTGAAAAATGAGTGATTGGTGTACTTGACTGTAGTTTATGATGCGTTTCATTTTCTGCCTTTTTAGATAGCATTCCTTTCAGTAGAGCTATTATTCAAAGAGGGGTGGCTGTCAAACTCATCCCAAGTCAGATGGCACCGTTTAGTCTTTCTCGAAGATATCAATAATGATCATTCTCTGTTGTTTTTTTGCCACGTTTGTTGGTGCAAATAATTACAAGTACATTTGAATTGCGATGTGTTAGTATCTTGCTGGAAATCCTTTGATTGTTTTTCCAATTTCAACAATATGATGAATCCGCTTTAGTTTGTGCCATTTAAAGAACACAGTGAATGTATCTACTGTTTCATAAAATAGTTTCTAGTTTTGAAATCATTTTGGTTTTGGAAGAAATGTCAACATCCATTTTGAAATGTCAACCACCTGAGTTGACAATTAACACTCAAATGGCAACGGAAAGCCCTAACCTCCATAGTCGTTTGCCAAAACGAACGAATTGCGAGGTTAGGCGGCCCAGAAACAGACAACCATTACACCAAGGGACGAAAAAAACACTTCTGTTTGTCCTCAGTCCGTCCTTGTTTTTTTGTTAACTTGTCCCTTGATCCGCAATTAACCAATATATGGGATCACTTTAAATGGCACAAGAAAATATCAATTGAAAAAAGATCAACGGAAAAAACAAATCTTCATAAATTGTCTGTAGATAAGATTGGCCTTTAGGAACATCAAGTCAGCTTTGAGGAGCTGATCCGCTTTGCGTCCCGTTTTGGAGCAGATTCTCTGCCGTTGCTAACAATGTGCATTAGCAACAAAAGTTCCATTAGCGATACTGGCACCTTCTCTTCTCTTCTCTTCTCTTCTCTTCTCTTCTCTTCTCTTCTCTTCTCTTCTCTTCTCTTCTCTTCTCTTCTCTTCTCTTCTCTTCTCTTCTCTTCTCTTCTCTTCTCTTCTCTTCTCTTCTCTTCTCTTCTCTTCTCTTCTCTTCTCTTCTCTTCTCTTCTCTTCTCTTCTCTTCTCTTCTCTTCTCTTCTCTTCTCTTCTCTTCTCTTCTCTTCTCTTCTCTCCTCTCCTCTCCTCTCCTCTCCTCTTCTCTTCTCGTTAACCCGCCTCCCCCTTGCAGGCAGGTGCAACATTCTGCCTTTCTATTGTCAATAAAGTTGGAAAAAACAATCCATGCAGATGCTCTATACTGCCTTTTCCCGTTGTACCTCATTTTCTTGACCATTCCTGATCTTGTTGCATTTGTGCTTGCTCTCTTATTGCTGTATAGGCATACATTTCCCTGCGATGGGGGCATCCATGTTCCACCCCAGCCAGCCACTTCTCGTCATGAACTATGAGGTCAGGAAGGTCCATTTTTCTCTCTCTCTCTCTCGCTCGCTCTCTCTCGCTCTCTCTCGCTCTCTCTCTCACACGCATATGATAGCCCGTGGCACCATCTGTTTGAGATGAGTTGTACGTACGTATGTCGGAATGGGGTGCAGTGTCAGTAATGTAGGTCTGGCCATCTATTTAAAGCTGATTAATTAGAGCAGTTGCCAGAGAGTGAGACCGACCACCTTGATGAATAGTTAATTGGTGTGCCAGTTCTTCAGGCACCGAGGGGATTACTGGACCAGATCACAGCCTTTTGCTATAGGACTAATGGGATCATAGAAACGACATCTTCAAGAGAAGAGCTGAGCTGAGTTGAGCTAGCTGGGGTCAAAGGTTGAATTGGTAGTACATTCCTCCTCTCCAAAGGGATGAGTTCTCAATGGGCTAGCAGCATTTGCTATCCTTGACGGCTGAGGTCGTCACCTCTCAGCCAGTCAGCTCCAAAGTGTCTCTTTGCCAGAGCAAGTAAGAAGGAAATGAGTGAATCTGATGGGATCCTATGCAGATTGTTGCTTTGCTCCGTCTGCGTTGACCATGACAGAAACGCAGCGAGTGACTCGTTATTTGCAATTCAGCCTCGTAACGATTGCCGTTGCCATTGATGTAACGAGTGAAGCCCATCGCTATTGCAGCGCCCGAGTGTGTGTGGGTGGGTGGGTGGTTGGCTGGCTTGGTGGTTGCAAGCTTTTTTTTTTCCCTTTATTGTCCATGTGAATGTTTTTGACGTGGGTGCTAGTGGTTTGAATATCTGCAGAACCTAACACAAAGACTCACACATACCCGCGTCGCCTCAATCTTTCGATAAATACTGCTGCGGGCGGGGCTATTTTTCGACTTTGTTTTAATCGTCAGCAGCAGTTATGAGGAATATTTACCAGCATGTACCTATGCCACATATGTACAGACAGCTTCTTTGAATTCAGCAACAAGCAAAGACTGCACAAACATATTGCTTGCAATGAAAACAAATGTTACCATTTCATTTACAGTCCAATATCAAAGGAGAGAGAAAATGGGCATATGACGTAGGAGATTGACGTGAGTGGTGAGAAAGTGGAAGAGGGTACCAGGAAGAGGTGATGATATAACAGCCTCCCAAATATCATGGTAAAAGAGCTATTTTAAACCTGGGCTGCAGCTCACACAAAGGAGCAATGTGGGCTAGCGCAGCAAGCGCTGCTGATTTGTGTGGAACGTGTGTGTGTGTGTGTCGCCCAAGACACACACACACACACACACACACACGCGCGCGCCTGCGCATGCACACCCCCTGTGGAAAACTGGCAGCCAGTAGGAAGATAGGTTACATAATGATGAGTGGTACTACACCTGCAAATACCTCCTGTGTATTCTGCTCTAATAGGCCACCCAAACATTTGTTGTTTTAGCAATCTTATGATGATCATATACGTACGTACGTACATCGATCGATCGATCGATATGGCACTGGCTCGTTCCATTTATGACCTTATTGTCTGCTCCTAGAATACTATGCATTCATCTATTTCTTGTTTTCACTAGGTCTACAAACACACTGCTCTTCTTGTTTTGTCACATACGGTACTTTTAATCAAAACAAGAAAAACCTTTCGAAACACTCACATCCAGCAGAGCTTCATCCATAGAGGACCCGTAAAAGTTAAGGATTGTATCGAATGAATGACATCACACACACGGCATCCCCAAATGTTGCATTTGGAGCCAAGTAATATGCAGGTCTGATAAATAAGCACAAAATATGCTCCGTCTAAAACATGTCAGCAACGATAAGGTGGCGACAGCATTCGAACGAAAATGCATTCGGAAACATGCGGCTGCGGCGGCGGCGGGCCTTTGGCAAACAATCAAACAAGTACATCAAAGTCTGAACAGTCAGATTGTTCCAAGAACCAGGTCATAGGACGTAGTCGAGCATTATTTCCCATTTGCGTCACGGCGGAAAAGAGCGAAAAGATGGCACAAATCAAATCAAAAGCAAAACCCTTGTCATTTCTCAGTGGAAATATTTGCCGGATGCAGCATCTATTCTTTTTCTCAGTCCAAATGTAGAGGAAGTGCCTCTCAGCATTCACACGCAAGTGATTCAAGAGCCTTTTGGCTTTCATTTGATAGGCTCTGACTCCAATGCACATCCTTTGAGACCACGCAGGCAGGATGTGTGTATTCCAAAACTAGCAAGAGTTAGTGTGATCTGGCACCTTCACGTGGTGTCTTCTCCTCCTGCTGGGGCTGCAATTCAAGAGCTCACCTTGAAATCGAGGACATTGAGTCGATTGATCCCCGTCGAAACAAAAAAATGGACCTTATCCAGCATGAAGCATTAAGGGGCAGCACTAGATAGGCCCGCCTGGCTTCTGGGAATGTCTTTTTTTATCGAGGTGTGTGTGTGTGTGTGTGTGTGTGTGTGTGTGTGTGTGTGCGTGGGTTTGGGTGTGTGTGTGTGTGACCCCTGCTCTAGTGTGAATATTCACTTTGAAAATTCCCTCTTCCAATTAGCATGACCTGAGGGAAGGACCTTTGGAGCTGCTTCTGAACAGTTCACTCATTATCAATATTACTTTTTGAGTATATCTTATAAACATTGTACATTTGATGTAAAGCAAGTTTCTTACCAGAGGTCCACAGGTAGTTGAACAATTATGATTGATTGATTGATTGATTGATTGATTGATTGATTGGTTGATTGGTTGAATGATTGATTCCTACACACATAACCATGATTTGCCATACGTGGATACAAATGTTTGAAAAAAATCACTGCAAATGTTAAATGAACTATTTCTTTGGAATAACTTCAATGAATTGATGATTTATAGAGGCAAAATCACTCACTGTTCAAATACCTCTGGACTCATCTATGGGAAGAGATTTGTGTTCAACAGCAAGGGCTCACCAAAGATGTTGGCAAGCAACATATTGAGATTTCACATCACAGTTCAGTGACCGAGCGAGCGAGCGGTATTTTCTGTACCCGTAGTTGTCCACCTTCAGCCAAGGTAGGATCTCCAGCATTTGCATTTCAGTCAGTCGGTCAACGTGGTGTATAGATATAGATACGTACGTGCAGACGTAGTATATCCAACGGTTGACATTTGTCAGGGGACAAAAAAAATCAAAGCGTTGTGATCTCACCCACCTCCCTCCTCATAGTTTTGCTTTGGTTTGCGTCAGACAGCGTGCGCTCAGTCTTTTTGTACCGCGACCTGGGCGGGGCCATGTTGGTGAGCTCGTGCTGATCGGCAAACACGATCCTCTGGTTCTCGTGTCGGACCTTGAATCTTTTGACCAAGCGCTTGCCGACCAGATAGAACATCTCGCAAATGCACATGAAGATGCACAGAGCACTGGAGGTGACCATGAAGATCATGAAGATCTTCTTCTCCGTCGGCCGGCTGATGAAGCAGTCCACCGTGTTTGGGCACGGATCCAGTGAACACTTGGATAATCTGAGAAATGAGCCGGAGAGACGTGATTACAGCCAAAGGCATCGAACGCTCAAACATCTCGTCCGACGAGCGTTTACCTGGGCAGGTCGTATCCGTGGTAGATCCGATAGAGAATGTAGAGGAAGGACATGTCGAATCCGGCTTTGAAGACCAAGCTTAGGAGATAAGTCCACCACAGGCCTCCTCTCTTCTTCCCGGGGTTTGCGTACAGGTGAGAGCCTTGGTGCGACTCCACGTACTTCTTGTCCTTCTCTTCTCGGAGTTTGACGTGAGCCATCACCAGTAGAGACGGGCAGGTGATAAATATCAGTTGCAGTGCCCACAGACGGATGTGGGAGATGGGGAAGATGTGGTCGTAGCAGATGTTGGTGCATCCCGGCTGAAAACAAGTCAAACTCGTTGTTTTCTCCAGTTCAACAAAAGGAACCCAGTCGCAAAGCCTTCCTTGTCGACTTGCAATTTGACAGCGCTAAAGTCCCGTCAACAAGGCCAATCACTTTGGGGATAGGGGTTGGCTGGAGAAGGGCTTGAAGCCACTTACGACAAGCGTTTCGTTCGATTGTTTTGGACAAAGGTCCAAGTGAGCAAACGCCGCTTCTTTTTGCCCCATCTTACCTGTCGCGTATTGCACACAAAGTCTTTGCTGTCGTCGCCCCAAACTCTCTGCGCTGCCACCACAAACACCAGCACGCGGAAGACAAACACCATGGACAGCCAAATCTTCCCAAAGGCGGTGGAGTACTTGTTGACTCCGCTCAACAGGGTTTCCAGTCCCGACCAGTTCATCCTTAAAAAACAACCACAGCAAATGCACCACCTGTAAGGGAAAGGGAAAGAAAGTTAGAAGCCTCCTATCATTGTTCAATTCCTGGCAACACAAGGAACAGAATCGGCGTCAATAAGGCTCGGTCGGTCGGTCGGTCGGTCGGGCGGTCGGGCGGTCGGTCGGTCGGCCGCGCCTCGTTCCGTCTTACGTCAGACACAAAAGCCTGGCAGGCACAAACTTGCATCGACAGCAAGTCAAACATCCAAGAGAAGAAAACGTGTGTGACTCATGATTCGGTCGGGTGGGTGCCTCACAACAACGGATTTCATACTCATACTCATACGCTGACAGGGAACAAGGCAAAGACATAAAAGGTCTCCTCCACATCCCTGGTCAAACGCCAAGACGTTTTTGTGCTACAAGATACTTTTCCCCAAACAGATGATTGATTGTGAGCCGTAGGCTGCAAGTCAATTGAAAAGCCATCTCTTTTCAAAGATGCCGGCTTACTATACCGACTTTGTCCTGGAACACAGCTGACAAGCTGAGAGCAGGTTCCAGTATGAAAAGGGGGAGGGAGGGAGGGAGGGAGGGAGGGAGGGCAATCCTTCTTTAGCCTCGACGGTGCTACGTCCATGAATTCTTCCCGCATTAGTCACAGCTCACCCACTCAATAATTTGCTTTGAAAGAGCAAAAACAAGATTTGATTTTGATTCCCCCCCCCAAGCAGCCAAGGCTCGCGGCATCGAGAGCTATTCTGTTTCAAGCGGACAACTCGGGCTCTCCTTGGCATTGATCTTCAGTGATGCCTGATTGACAAGACGCCATGTCATCTAACAACCGACAGTATGAATTTGACCCCATCACCAAATCTGAGCGGCAAAACGCGGCATGGTCATTTGTGGAGACTGATTGTAAGCTCTTGATGAATGACAATGATTTGAATCACTTTCTAACTCCCAAATCAGAATGGAAGGCAACACCGATAGTAACACACACTCTCTCGAATCAAACAAACAACGTTAGATGTAAAAAACATGCCACTTTCAAAGCCTTCACTCGTGTTTGCGTTCAGAGAAGGATCTTGAGCTTGCCACAGACACAGTGAAAGCAGTAAAGCACATTTGAACTTACCTAGTGCTGAAAGAGTAATTTCCCCAAACAAACCAACAGGAAAGTATCGATCAATTCACAACAGCATCTTAGCCTAGGCTGTGAAACAGCTGTGAACAACTCTTGAGTTCTTTTCCGCCTTTCAGGGATGGTCTCTTCCTGCTCGCTCGCCTTTTCCACAAATCTTGCCAAACCAGATTCAGAGGCTTCGACGTCATCTCACACAAACACGCACGCACACGTGCCCTGTCTTGTCAGACAGGCTTCAACGTCTATCTCAAGGAATGGGAAAGAAGCAATCAGTCTGTATGGTTTCGGGGAAAAGGAAACGAAATGTAAAGCATCTTCTTTTTGTTTTGACTTTGTGGAGATGAAGAGTGTGCCACACAGCCACACCCGTCCGTCTGCTCCACACACTATTCAAATGTTTCAAAGGCTCCATGAGATCCCAGCAGTGCAGGAACATAAGTATAGTGGTCCAAAAAGAATCCTCTTCTCATTTTTGTAAATGATATCATTCCAATAGCCACCTCCTTACAGTACCTCTCGATGTAGTCGAGTTTGTTGAGCTAAACATGAAGTCAAAAAGAGTGTGGAAATAGTACTCTTTGGCTTGCTTGTGTTTATCTCGCCATCTATGTACATTTGGACCTCTCTCCCTCCCTACCTCCCTCCCTCCGTCCCTGCCCCCCCCCCCTCTCCCTCCCTCGCATCCTCCCATCCTCCCTCCCTGCATGTCCAATTTACCCTAAGGAGATTGCCCCAATGCTACCATCTTTACGTTCGTTCTTTACTTTGTGCTCTGCAATGCTGATTTGGACTTGAAGTGTCAAAATGAGACTGATGGCTTGGCAACAAATACCAAACAGGGTGATTCTTGGCCCGTCTCTTTAGATGCTGTTCACACTCCCGTCCGCAAGGCGGCGCTATTGTACCACTTTGCAATCCGTCATCTTAATTCGAAAAGAAGAAGAAGAAGGTGGGCGGGTTGATTTGGCCACATCTCGTGTATTTGTTTGGAACGTTGTCTTGTTTTTGTGATCCGCCTTTTTGGCAACTCTTTGGTCCGGATTAACTGTAAGTGATGTTTGAGCAAGCTTTCTCTTGTTGTTTTTACAGGCCATGTTTGAGTGTATGGATGCTTGGTTAACGTCACATTGCAAATCGGTTACGTCGAGTACAATTCGAAGTCTTTTTTTGGACATGGTCATTTCTCGGACATATTTGTCCCTTTGTGTGCGCTAGATGTCTTCTATAAGGAAACCGTGATGTCACTCGTATCGGTTTCGGTCAACGTGCTCGACATCGCATTTCAAACATTTGTAACAGCACACGTCGCTATTTGTGCAGACGAGTTTGTTGAATAAACGCTCACTTGATCGTCTAAGCTACTGTTGTTTCTTTCTATTGCTAGCTTAGCATCTAGCTAGCAGGCCGTTGTCAGCCGTGAGCAGAAGCAAAACAGCAGCAGCAGCAGCAGCAGCCTCTTCATCAATGGTGTGTCCACATCCAACAGGCGTCACATTGTCCTGTGTGTGCTCAATGAACGGTCTCCTCAGCGCACATCACAGTGAGTATTTGCTCCTTTCACTTTTACTCGCGGAAATGTCAGCCAGCGCTGGGTCAAGCCTCAGAAATGTACCCGCTAAGAACTTGATGGCACCGGAACTATTGGTGATTTGTGCACCCAGAATACAATCCAGAGTACCTCTAAACCCAAATCGAAAGAGCAGTAGTTTGACTTGCAGACACACCCTCAGTCATCGAGGCAGGAAATATATCGATTGAGCTTCCCATATAGCGATGCTATTGTCTTTCTCTTTGTTGTCTTTTCCCAGGCTGCTCATGTATGGCAGTGGCAAGGCGTGAAAGAGAGTTCTGCCAAGCCCAACACCTGCTGCTCATTGTGGACAAGTGAAGCACCACAAAGACGAAAGCAAACGTTGCCATTCACGCACGCACGCACGCATACACTCACAGGTAGGTAGGTAGGTGGGTCCGAGTGATAAATAATAGTCATCGTAAAAATATAACACACACTGTCTTTGCAGATCTTCCCTGTTGTTGTGTCAAAGCACATGAAATTCCGGCGGAACAGCAGAGGCTTTGTTTATTTGTCGGCTCCACCTTCCCTCTCATCGGCCGCTTGATTTGACTTACTTCTGTGGATGGATTGACCTTTGAAGGCTGGCTTGATCTGTTTTCATTTGCTCCCAAGTTTCCCATCTCGCTTATTCGAAGATTCTCACTCCCCTTCAACCTGCGTTCAACAAACCCATTCCCTACTAAGTGGAACACTTCTGTGGGTGTCAAAATGAATCGACTTGCCCCGGTGGAGATCTCTTATGACAATTTAAGGTTCCTCATCACGCACAACCCCACCAATGCACAGCTCGGGAGGTTCATAGAAGTAAGACCCATAGATCTTTCTTGTCATTGTCACACATGTACAACATAGCTTTGATAGGATTCTTTTGTGTCATACTGAATTGTGTATTGATCCAAAGGATCTAAAGGCATATGGCGCCAACACCCTGGTAAGAGTGTGCGCTGCGACCTACGACAAGGCACCGGTGGAACAGGAAGGCATTCGGGTCCTGGTGAGTGAGGTGCTGCACGGGCAGCCAAGTGAAATCAGACGTCCACTGATCTGCCTTACTGGCCGGCCGGCTGGCCGGCGATGGCCCTGCGCACGTCACGTTGTTGTTGTTGTTTTCTTTGCGCACACTGTCTTTGTTTCAGGATATGCCATTTGAAGATGGCTCTTCCCCACCCGATCAAGTGGTTGACGATTGGCTGAGTCTTTTGCAGAGCAAATTTCGAGATGAGCCCGGCTGCTGCGTGGCTGTACATTGCGTGGCTGGACTGGGAAGGTACGTTTGCCCTCATGCCAGGGCGCAAATCCAACTGCCGCCGCCAATGTAGCGTGAACGCTGACTGACCCATTTGTTGGTCCCTTGTGACGCCTTTCATTGGTCAGATGTGATCAATGTGTTGGCGGCGTGAAGCTCACTCCTAACAATCCACCAAGCCTAACTGCGTCACATTTAAAGCCGCAGGGTTTCAAAATAGTCCATCGTTTGAGTCAATAGAATCAGTCTCCTCAAATGAAGCTGCAACCAAATTCCAAAACGGACTCAAATCATGGAACCTTACCGTCGAGTTGCCGAACAGCTAAAGAACAGCTGAGCTGGACTTTCTTTTTTCTTTTCTTCCCGCAGAGCTCCAGTGCTGGTAGCCATTGCTCTGATTGAGTGCGGGATGGCGTACGAAGATGCCGTTCACTTCATAAGACTGTGAGTACACAATGGCACCTTTTTTGGGCAATCTCTTGAATGGACGTGCGTCAATCTCTTCCAAGGTACCTCCCTCCCTCCCTCACTCACTGGCATGGCAAGCGTCATGATGAATGTTGTTTTTCAGGAAGCGTCGTGGAGCTTTCAACTCCAAGCAGCTGCTTTTCCTGGAAAACTACAAACCAAAGCTGCGCTTGCGCTCCAAAGATGCTAACGGACAGACCTGCACAATACAGTAGGAAGCAACAAGCAATCGTCAGCGCGGGGAGCAACAAGCAATCGTCAGCGTGCTTTTAGATGATGTTATTTCTTCAATAAGTTGAAGATGTCTGTGAAACACTTCATTAAGAGTATCCTCGGAGCTATTCCGCTTTCTAGAAGACTTCTCATCTTTGTCGACCATTTCCGATGCAAAGCGCAAGTAGGACGTCTTCCCTGTGGACACCTTTCCAGCCTTTTCTGCAAGGCCTTCATGCACTTCTTCCGAGAGGGGGAGAGAGGGTCAATTCAATAGGGAGCAGCAGAAAAATGTTTTTCTCTTCTAGTCATGTTATGGTGAAAGTAGCAACAAACTGCTTGCTTTTCACGGCCCATGTTGGACTCTTCCACTGTGGTAGCATTTGGCTTCTAGGTTCTATTCCGAGATCTTTCTCGCCCACTCTTTGGTCTGATTGTCAATTACTCTGGAAGTGCAGAGGGGATTTTAAAGAGTTCAAAATAACTTGCAACTTAAATATAGTATAGCTATGAAATCAAATAAAGCTTGCCATCGTCTTTGGTTAGTGTGCAGCAAAGATTTATGGCGCTGTAAGTCAACGACCCCCCCCCAGCTGTATTTCCACTTCCCATTTAACACTTTTTTAGGTCAAATAGGATGAGTTGACCTCTACTGGTGTCCAGATAATGTTTAGAAATGATTTTCCATTTTCAAATGTAGGTCAGCAATTGTTGCTCTATAATACAAATCAATTGTACCAACTATTTGTCCCATGTTACTATTTGTGCGTAGAAGAATAGAAGAGCCTTGTGTTGCAATGATTTGCCAGTGGCTACAGTTCCCTTCCAAATATTTGATGTGTGGCGTCTACATATTCTCTATACACGGATATATGTGCTGAAGTTTCCCTCTTAATTAAATAAAAACGCTGAAGAAAAACGGCATTTTACAATTATTTACCATTGCTTGCCGATCCTGAATTATAATCTCAATGCAAAACGAAGATATCAGGAAGTACTTTGGACTTGCCAGAGTATGCAAACGGACGGGTTCATAGACTATTAGGAGCCGCCCACTGGTCACTCAGCGACCAAAACAAATCGGTACACTAATTGTGTGTTCCATCATTTGTCCGCCAGAGGGTGCCAACATCTCATGCACAAGCACCGCGTCGTCAACCCTGTTTATCATGCGAAATATTTGATGCTCCAAGGTCTCTTTTATTGTGACTTGGGCAGACAATCATATAGATCAAGGCAAATAAAAGACGCCATCAAATGAATATTATGGGCACTGCTAGAAGACTGGTAAAAACAAAAATGTAACCTAATTCGAATCGTGATGGGACGATGACGTCCACGATGTGAAATGGAAGAGCAAAGAATAAGATGCTGTTATTCTCTTCAGCTTGTTTGGAAAGACCATTGGAAGCTTTCCCTGGGTGGGACGATCAAGAGGGAGGGAGGAAGGAAGGAAGCGAATGAGGGGGAGGGCTTGACAGGACAGGAAAGGAGGGAGCAGGAGTTGGCCTTTCCATGCATCTGGATGTCTACTGCACTCGAGAAACAAGTCCGGGACTGCTTGTATGGTGAAAAGCGAACAGCTTGGACGAGCAGAGTAAGGCAAGGGAAGGCAAGGAAAGGCAAGGCAAGGGAGCGCTGCGCTGTGCTGTGCTGTGCTGTTCTGTGCTGTGCTCCGCTGCGCTGCGCTGTGAGCAGCAGGAACACGAACAGGAATGTTGCCGGTGAGTTTTTCATTCATGGGACGAAGAACTACATGCAGTGGGTTGATTATTCCTCTGGGCCAATAGCAATTGGAATATCGCAGACTTTCCCTTGAAGCCCATGCAAGTTCTATCTTTTATCTCCAATTGATATCCTTATTATAGGCTTGTGTTTTCAGTACCATCAGATCCGTCAGTTGTGGGACCGGATTTGATTGAAATGCTGTCTGGTTTGCTAGTTGAAGATATTCATGGTAGTATTAGAACTGAATAGACAGGAATAAATAAAAAAAAGAATCCATTTATAGTTTAGAATAACTCGTTCTTGAAATACACTACTATTAGTACTGATACTCAACGATTTGAAGAAACTATTGCGCTACATGCTTGGGGGGTGCAGAAGCTTGCAAACATTTTCTTATATTGCACATGCAGCTACCTTACTGACTTTCGGCAAGTTAGTTCCCACTTGGTGACAGTGTGAATGGGAGTCTCTCGCTCTAACTGTGAGTGAGTGAGTGAGGGAGGGAGGGAGGGAGTGACCTATCTAGGGTGATGCCCATCCTGATTATGAAGTCAATGAATCAATTCAAGAATTTTGAGAAACAAACACGTTCAGTTGATCAAGTTTATATGTTCTGCTTTTTCTTTGTTCTCTTTGCGTGCACACACACACACACACGCACACGCACGCACACACACACACACACACACAAGAGGTCTTTGTAGCTCATGTCAAGGGAACAATGCACTGAAGATATAAGGATGTGTTTTACTGCTGGGAGAAATAGAGAGACAGCGAGAAGTTGTCCGCTCACTTTTGACCTTCTCTTTCTTGTCTTTTGTTCTTGCAATGTTGTTTTGATCCAAAGCTCCAAAGAGCTGACAATGGATGCTTTTGTCTTGTTTTTTGGAAGGCAGCTATTTGAAGCACTCAGTGCCAACAAAAATAGACCTTCGCAGTTGACAAGTCATGTTCTGGCGCTCATATCCATTGGCCAGCCTCAACTGTGCACGGATAGTTGTTGTGACTCAAACTGATTTGTCTCTCTGGCTCGCTCTCAATGAGGTCGAAGCTCGTGTTGAAGTGGTCATGTGTGCTTCTTGGCTACTTGACAGCGTATCCTTGTGTCCATATGTGGCTTGGGCCGAGAAGTACATCACCTTCATTGTGGTCAAACACGAGACTTTCTGATTGATTTGCTCTTTTCTTTGAGACATCATTCCGTCCCCCAAAGTACCTTTATACTACATGAAAGAAAAAAGTACGACATTTTGGGACTGGCCAGTATGTACACTAAATGACCGTGTCATCAAAAACATAGTACCTACCGATGACAGTAACGAGCAGACCTAATGATTATTTTTGCCTTGTTAGTTAGTTGCTATCGTGGCCAGCACAGTAAAAGCTTAGCAAGGGGTCTCCAAGCAACAGCTGCAAAGGATTGTGGGACGGTAATATCAGCTCCATCCGCGCAACAACAAATCTGGGATGGGAGATTTATCATGAGTGTGTCCATGTGCGTGTGTGCTGAGCCATTGGACAGACAAAAATGAGATGGAATAAGGAGGATAACATTGTTGGCCATTTTTAGCCATTATGGTTGAGTTGAGTGCATCTTATCGTAATGGACTTGCGGTAGTAATACATGGCTCTTTGGGTGTCTTCATTTCAGGAACTAGTCCAACATGGCTTCATTTGGAAAATGGCGAAACTATGAACATGAAATCCCTTATGGGGCTGTTAGCTGAATGATGTTCCCCCTTCAGGATTTGCGTGTGTGTGCATTTGTGCTGGTGTTTGTGGATCTAATCCAAGATTTAGAGAATGTATCCCTGCTCTGTCTGTCTGTCTGTCTGTCTGTCTGTCTGCCTGCCTGTCTGTCTGTCTGTCTGCATGCATGCAACCAGATCACATGCTCTGGATAGGTGTGTACGATACAAGGGATTCGCGTGTGATTAGTAATCATGTGTTGTGGGATACGTACGTAAAAGTGGATGTGAGTGATGAAGACCAAAAACAGTGGGCCTCTGATGGCTGGCTGGCTGAATGAATGAATGAATGAATATCAATGAGATCAAAATGAATGTTCATAAATGCTGGGCCTCAAAAAGTGCCCATCCCAAAAGACATCTCGTCCCTAACAAAGACCGGCTTGAGAGGGAGATGACCACGGAAGAGCAATAACACGCTTGTTTGTATGCTCCAAGGTGATCCTGACGGTTTACCTGAACGACACGCAACAGATGCTGACCGAGGTCCCGGTTACTCCTGCAACCAGAGTTGGAGATGTGGTGGAATACTGCAAAGAGGCAGGCGAAGGAGAGTGCCACTTAGCTGAAAAGTGGAATGGACACGGTGAGTCATCCCATTTCGACGTATCTTTTCCGAAGAACGCAAGCGTGTCGTGCGGGATTCAGGAAAAACGGGAATAACAATACGCAGCACTCAAAGTCAAAGTCTGCTTTATTGTCAATTTGTTCACATGCCAAGACTACAATGTGAGCTATTTATCTCTACGGTGCCCTCAACAAAATCATTTACAATCAATTGTTGTTCCATTCATGCTCATTATGCATTGTTTTTTTTTTCTTTTCAATGTATTTATTTCTCTTTTTCTCCAACATTTCACCAGAATCTTTTTTCTGGTTGGACATGGGATCCATATAGTGAGTGTAGCGTGGACGCTGGGATCCGCACGTGGACGCTGGGATCGGTCGGCACAAACAAAGCCAAGCCCATGAAAACATAAGGTCATTTTAGGCGGCCGGCCGGCCGGCCGGCCCAGTCTCATCCAGTGCAGTCCGTCATCCCATGCAGACACTGGGAACCACTGTGGCCTACATTCATTCAATCCCAGGCCACGTCACACATGACGTACGTGTGATTGACTGGTCAGGCTACAGATATAAAAGCCATGTTTTTTTTAAGGTTGACGTGTGACGTGTCTCACTTAAGGCTCACGGCTGACACGTTTGTTGTCGGCTGCGCTAATAGAGTGCTTACAGCTCTTTCTCTTATTGACAATTCATCGATCGCAAGTGCGAAAGCAATCTCAACGATTGTGATGAGTCCACATTGACTATGTCACACGTGTGTGTGTGTGTGTGTGTGTGTGTGTGTGTGTCAAACACACTGCTGCTCCAATTCAACCTGGAGGCAGAGTGCAATAGATGATGTCAACAGTTGACCAGAGCGCTTGAATGGCAAGGACGTATAGTAGTAAGCATGTCAAGCCAGCCAATGGAATCTGAGTGAGAAAATTCTTCCCCCTCCTTGTGTCTCCTGTCAGAACGAGTTCTCCCTCAGCAATTGTTACTCTTGGACCTCCTTCAGCAGTGGGGAGCAAGGAGGCCAGAGGTCAGCTTCTACCTGCGACACTGTCCTTCCTTGCCACGAGGTACAGCACACAAGCATTGGCTATACGCAAATGAATCACCACTGTCACGTTTTGCTTGTGTTTGAATTGAGAAGACAACCTTGCTCTCTGTCTGGAGAAGAAAAGGCTCGAGGAGATTTAGAGACCAGGCCAGGTCAGCAGCGGCACGCTCGCTCATTAGCCCGATCGGATTGTTTGAATTGTAGAACATGCATGGTGCAACGCAGAATGGGAGAAGAAATATTGATGACTTGCTTCATATCATCCAGAATGTCGTTTGAAAATGGCCAAGGATGTTGGAGCTGAGCAAAGTTGAGCCTTGAGCGCAGAAGACGGGCCAATGGACGGGTGACCCATTGGAAAAATGTCAACGTTTCTGCTTCTTTCGACAGGAAGTCTGCAGCCTTTGGCGACAACTTGGACCATGGAAGCTCCAGAGCGCAAGAACACCAGTGTAAGACGTGCGCCACACCAACACGTGCTTACACAATGTTTACGAGTAGCGAGCAGACGCACACAAATCTCGCCGCAGTGGCCTTTAAAGTTGGATCATTGTCAAAGTAGCCGCTATTTTGGTCCCTGCTACCAATTTTGGGGCCTTTACACATGTTGCTATTGACCACGCTCTTGTCTGTGAGTCAGTCATAGTGTGCAGGCGTGCGTGCGTGCGTGCGTGCGTGCGTGCGTGCGTGCGTGCGTGTTGGCCAGTCAGTGAAGGTGGGATTAGCTTGGTCGCATGACATAACCAGACTAAGAGGATTGTTAGGCAGCCAAACAGCTCCTCCTCATCCTCCTCCTCCTCCTCCTCTTCCCCTCACCTTTCTCACTTCTCCACTATTGTCTTGGGTGGCTTTCTCCATGGAGTGATTTTTACATCTGCTGCAAAAACCAAAAGAATTTAAGGTGCGGCTGCACTTTGGAAGGGCGGGGGGAGGGGGGTAAGTGCCGTGCATATACTATATAGATACACATATATATACATACACACACATATATATAGATATATATTGGACAGCTGCTTTTTATTTGGTTCCTGATTGTTACTACATCTAATGATAATACAGACTTCACAAAATAAGAAGCATAGGCTATGCCGTACAGTATATAGCAGTATCTTGCCACTATTTGTGTTTTTAGCACTGCAGCGCTAGCCATGCTTCAAAACAATATTGTCAGCAAAGTGGATATATCAAGCAGGCACTGTAAGGTTTTTGGAACTCTTGCAAATGTAGAACGCCTCGGCATCTCTTGAATACAATTCAATTGAGGGAGCCTGAAGCACTCGGAGCTTGGTTCTGGGCCGCGGTCTCGATAAATGGAAAAATGAAGCCATCTCAGCGTCCCACCGGTATGGTGCTTCGCAGTCTGCGTCGCGGCCAACAATCAAATTCATGATAGAATCCAACCATATGTACGTATGACCAACTACAATACAAACAAAGTATTTCAAAGGATAGTATCAACTGTAATACCCACTGAGTAGGGGCCCGGCACAGGTTCAAACCATTTCATTTGTTCTTTCAGATTTGGTTTCCAAGTCCTGCAGCCCACGCACACACCCACGCACACGCACGCACACACGCACACACACACGCATACGCACACACACACACACACACACACGCACACACACACACGCACACACACACACACACACACACACACACACACACACACACACACACACACACACACACACACAAGCTGTACCTAGATGATTGGGCCGCATCCCACGTGCATTGTGAGTGCGCATAAGTGTATCTATGTGTGTATGCGAGTCAGTGATTGGCAAAATATGACGCAGCAGGAGGCAGATGTTCTCCCAACATGTATTTGTGAATCATATGAGCTTGTGTGTCACTGGGCAAGTCGAAAGAAATTCTTGGACAAGCTGCCAATATGACGACATTCTATTCTTATCTCACCTTCTCATCTTTGTCACGACACACATTAGAAGGCAATGGTGCTGTGAGAAAGTGTGAGAGATTGAGTATTTGTGAGGTCACTTAGAGGGTGTGTGGGGGGAGGGTGGGGGGGGGAGCGTAGTTGGTTAGGTGGGTAGTTGAGACTTGTGATGTGGTTGCAGCAAAAAGCCAGCTGCAGCAGCAGCACCACGACTGAGTGAAGCAGAGGTGAATGAATGAGGCTTGCTTTCATTCTACTCAAGAACAGAATGAGTAGAAAGAAGGGATCCAATGCATACAGTATACGTATTTCAGTTAACTGTAGTAATTATTGCTTGCTACGTAAGGTGCTCCCTCCCAATAGCAGTGACTTTATAAGGGAAAGGAGGGAGGGAGGGAGGGAGGGAGGGAGGGAGGGAGGGAGGGAGGGAGGGAAGGAGGCAGTGTGGGACGCGCAAAGGAGGGAGCGAGCGAGCGAGCGAGAGAGAGACAGAGTAGGTGTTGAACATGATAGCGCATCAGTGGCGGGATGGGAGAGAAAGTTGTGAGCTAAGAATGGCTTTGTTTTGACGCTGCCTGCTGCCTGCCTCCTGCCTGCCTCCTGCCTGCCTCCTTCCTGCGTGGCTGCCTGCCTGCGTGGCTGCCTGCCTGCCTGCGTGGCTGCCATGGAGTGGAATGAGCTGGATTTGGTGCAGGAATTTACCCTTGAAGGGCAACGCAGCAAAATCAAAGTCCGCTCCTGCAGGATCACATGGGACAGCCTGCAGGTAAAGACTGCATGCTCATTTGAGTCACCATGCAGCACCGTCTGCACCGTGCCCATTGCATGAGCGGCTACCAAAGCGGAGAGGCTTCCAAGTGCTGCGCAACGCCGCATCTTACCCTAAATACGGAGAGTTGAAGCCAATCTACAACACGAGAGCAAGGTTAGGCAAAGCGGATGAAGCCAGCCAGCCAGCCAGCCAGCCAGCCAGCCAGCCAGCCAGCCAGCCAGCCAGCCAGCCAGCCAGCCAGCCAGCCAGCCAGCATGTCACGTTCATTCATGGGTAGCAATTCGAAGAATTGATCTTATCTTCACCAACGACAGTAGAATGATCCAGAATAGGCAGTGGTGTGCCACCCAAATAGTGTTTGCACGAATGAACTTGTTCTCCGCATTTTTGGCGCATTATAAATGACCCGAGTCAGCACGTGAGTGAAGCCGCACCAAGGCGCACAACATTTTTCCCGCTTTAGTTATGATTTCAAACTGGGTGGAGGTCGAAAAGCTGCCTCATCATTGCTGCCTCATCATTGCTGCCTCATCATTGCTGCCTTATTTGGGAAAGTTGAACGAAAAAGTTGGGTGGACCATTCGGATAAAAGTAGGGGTGCCCAATACGCCGATTTCATGTCTAAAAGGTTTCACCGTGGCGTATCGAAAGAAATGTTCCCAACGTCAGCACTCGATTGCTCCTGGAATCAATTCTCTCCCCGGTTAAGATGATCAACCTGTGACTCAGCATCAGGAGCGAGTGTGGCTTTACCATCTTGTTTGGGGATATGTCCAGCCAGCAATCTTCTAATTGCTACAATGCAACATGAAGGTGCCTTCAGATGCTGTTGAATCAACAAATTGCCTCCAACAATGTCAATGGCGCTCCAACATCAAAGCATCGTTTGATGGATGGTGCAAAGCTTACTCTTTCGTCATTGCATTGTCGCCACTGGCCATCCTTGCGTTGGATGAGGGAGCATTTGCTGGGCCTGATTTGTTTGTGAGTTAACATAAACAGTAAGAGGAAGTGGCTGGCTGGGCTGGCCTGGGACCTTCCTTCCTTCCTTCCTTCCTTCCTATCTTGTATTCATTATTCTCTCTGTACTTGTGTATCTCTAGAGGGGATCTCATGTGCAAATGTTGAAATGAAATGCTGATAGCATTTGATAGTTTTATTTATTTACTCTACCCATTCTAATCTCTCAAGGGAATTTCAACACTCTACTCTTATTTTGTGTTGCACAGTGACTAGATCACATGGAAGGCATGTGTGTGTGTGTGGGGGGGGGGGGGTGCGTGCGTGCGTGTGAGTGTGTGTGTGTGAGTGTGAGAGAGAGGAGAAAGAAACATGTGGCGGGTGTGCCTGTCTGAATAGTTTCGAGTCTCCCCATAGACTGCTGCTCCGTATCCATATTCCAAAGCTTGCAATTGACAAATCCAGTCTGTGACAGTATGTTACAGATGTGACACTGAAGCCAGGCAGGCCATAGAAATGAGGCCATTTTGAACATAGTAATCCTATAACGCTGTCACCCTGCCAAGGCCGCCCACCAGCTGGGAACGTAGCAAGCGGAAGAGGCTCAAACGTCATGTATGCACACTATCTTGTGTCACTCTTACGCTTGCTTTCCTCTCGTCATCCATCAGAGTAGTTTACTGTCGTCGTTCGGATGTATCTCTATCGACGTATCGACGTATCTGTCTCTCTGTAGAATTGATAAAGAGCACATCCGGATGCAATTGTGCGTTCTTTTCCTGTCCCTATTGTGTAGGTTCCCCGTGTGGAACTCACCCTGTCTGAGCTCCAGGAAATGGCCACAAGACAACAGCAACAGATGGACGCTCACCAACAGATGTTGGTCGCCAAGGTAACGTTTCCAACATCCTTCTCAGAGCGGATCGCCCGTCGCTCAGTCGATGCTTGTCGTCCTCCAGCGGTTACAGTCTGACCACTGGCTACGCAATGTGTCTGCGCTGTAAAGATCATGGCTCGTATTCTTTTTTCGGCGAGGATCAAAAATAAATAGCGGTCATTGACTTCACCGGCGCTGTTCTCTTTTTTTTTTCCGGAGCGCAGCGACGTAGCTAGCAACAGTATAGGAAGGAAATGAAGTCATGAGGAAAGCACAGCTGCTGGGACTTGACTCCAGAAAGACAGGAAAGCCTCCAGGAAAGGAAGAGAATGAGTACAAATGCACGAGTTCAAGCCCATTTAGCGAGGCCTATTTTCTTCTCCTCTGCTTTAGGAGCAAAGGCTGAGGTATCTTCAACAGGGAGGCCCATCCAACCAGGGGCAGACACAGGTGGCGTGCCATCCAGGTGCCCAATGCTGAAGCCAAAGTACGACCTGACGCACGCGTCTGTTTTTCTCGTGCAGTCGGAAGCTGAGAAAGTGCAGCGCTTAAAGGAGCGAGTGGAGTGTCAGGAGGCCAAGCTGAAGAAGATTCGAGCCATGAGAGGGCAAGTGGACTACAGCAAACTGATCAATGGGAACCTCTGTAGGCCTCAACACGCAATACTTGACACTCTCAGCAGAAACCTCAAGGGCTATCTCTCTCTCCTGTGTGCAGCGGCGGAGATCGAGCACGTGAGCAGCCTGTTTCAGGAGAAGCAGGCTGAGCTGCAGTCTGCCGTGAGCCGGGTTGACCAGGTATCTCGGGCGGGCGGGCGGGCGGGCGGACAGGCGGGATTAAGGAGTCCACTTCATGGAATCATTTGTAATCTATTTTTGAACAGCTGACCCAACAGCTGGAGGATCTGAGGAATGGACGCCTGCAGCTGCATTCTATTGCCTCCCAGCAGGGGGCGCCCAACAGGGGCGCTGGAGCGAAAGCGCCAGCGCCGCCGCCGCCCTCTGGCCCTGCTGCCTTAGAACTGAGGAAGCTCTACCAAGAGCTGCAGGTACTCGTAGCACATTGGGCTTTTCAAAATGCACACTTGCGGTCGGACGGACGACAGCACGTTTGTGCGTCAGGCTCGCAACCGTCACAACCTGGAGCAGAGTGGCAAGCTCGCGCACAACAAGGAGGTGCTGAACAAGAGGAATGCTCAGGTGACCGTGATGGATCGACGTATCGGAGAGCTGAGGGAGCGACTGCAGAAGAAGAGAGCCCAAGTAACCGTACTTTGATGCCCGATGCTTTCCCCCTGGAGTCTTGGTTCGCCCGCTTGGCTTGACGTTGGGCTTTGCTTGCGTCTTTGCAGTTGAGCCGTATGAATGGCGGAGGCCCTCCTTCTCCTCCAAATGCCACCGCTCGACCGAGCGGCGGCGTGTCGGGCCGAGTGGCCGCCGTGTGCCCTTACATCCAAGCTGCTCCGGCTGAGGCGGGCGGCAAGCTGTTACCTGACGCCAAAGTCAGTCACACGCGCTCCCTTTCGGGTGGGTAGCAATGATTGCCCAAGCTCTTTGAGAAGGGCACGAGATGAGAAGGGCACGAGATTTGCTTCTCTCTAACTGCCTCTCTCTATTGCCTGTCCCTTTTGTCTTCTTTTGTCTGTTTTCATTTCCCACCTTGGCGTCTGCGGCTACCGGCTTACGCTTATGGTCACCGTGGTCGCACTGGCCGCCCGTCCATGACGGCTGTCCCGTCGCTCGTGCTTTGCGCTTGCGGTCGTGACCACCGCCGAGGCAGACGAGAACAAGAGTGGCATCAGGAAGCCTCCCAGCCAATGGAAAGTGTCCGATTTAGACACGGTCCTGTCGCAGCCAAATGACTTATGTGGGGGGGCTCCCGAATCTCCCCAGGGGGACAAAGGGAACAACAGTGAGTCTTTATGTCGCACTCTTTCCAGTGGCTCGCTTCTCCATTTCAATCACAGCCTGTCTTCTGCCCTGACCATCCGATAGAAAAGCCAGGAATGATGGAGTAGCAGCACAGAGAGACAGTCCTTTTTATGAATCCCACGGTCATCTGAAACGCCAAAGCGAATGCCGCAGCAGAGTTATTTACGGTCTGGACTTGCTGGCTGTTGTAAATCACGTCAACAGGCAGGCAGGCAGGCAGGCAGGCAGGCAGGCAGGCAGGCAGGCAGGCAGCCAGGCAGCCAGGCAGCCAGGCAGCCAGGCAGCCAGGCAGCCAGGCAGCCAGGCAGCCAGGCAGCCAGGCAGCCAGGCAGCCAGGCAGCCAGGCAGCCAGGCAGCCAGGCAGCCAGGCAGCCAGGCAGCCAGGCAGCCAGGCAGCCAGGCAGCCAGGCAGCCAGGCAGCCAGAGCTGGCTACAAAATGAATTAGAGCAAGCTGGCGCGTCGCGTACATTCTAAGCTCCCGCACGCACGTACAGGCCATAATAATGCCTTTGTTTTTTGGTCAAGTGGAGAGTCGTGATATCCCTTTGGATTTTTCCAAAAGTGCGCTTTTATGTATATTTGTGAGCGACTGGCTAGCGAGAGCAAGAAGGCATGCGTCAGGATGCACGGGGACATCATGTGCTGTGGAGTGAGGGCTTCACTCTAATCTGGACTCCCAGGCACATAGCCAAGTTTCCAGCAGCCTGCGCAGAGCTGACTCTTTGCTTCCTGTTGTGGCCGCTTTCCTCTCCGCGTCAGACGTTCTGCAGCCGCTCTCGCAAGTACGAGTCTGCGCCGGTCCGACGACGTGGCCGTGCCAAACGATGGCTTCAAATGATCTGTGACATAGCAAGCTGTGGGATTGTCCCATCCCACAACAAGCCACATGGTGCAGTAGTTGTCATTTTGATCTTTTCCACATATGGCTGGATGAGAGTGTTAGTGTAGCAGCCTGTAAATAACGGCTGGAAGTGGCTTCCAGCATCTTGATATGACACGAGCGTCCATAACTTGTAACCCCAGCCAGGCCTTTCCCTTCACTTTCGCCCACTTGTCTGGTTGTCCTTTTTCAATTGCTTGTCTATTTTGGGCCATGCTGAGCATTGACTGACTTGTTCACTAAGCTGCTGCTGTTGTTGTCTTTGATGCCGCCACGCAGCTAATGAAGCATCGTGGCCTACCATTGGTAAACATTGGAGGAGCAACAGTGCAGAACAGGTACACTTTGCAGCTTTGACATTGTCTCAAGTTCCACACAATCAATCTGGGTGACCTTTGACTTCACTAGCATGAAGCAGCCATTTTGTGCAATTGTCCCCAGGCTTTGACTTTGAAACTGAGATGCAAGGTCTGCGCAGGCGTGATTGGGATTGTTTTTTGTTTTGGTCAGCATCTCCCTTGCCGTTACGGCACCTACCCCAGCAGCAGCTGCAGCAGCAGCAGCCACCACCACCACCAGACAGCTGGGAATCAGCGTTCCACCAGCTCCCTGCCTCGATCGGCTCCCGGCACATTGGGATGGCCCCGGCCCAGCGCTGCCGCCGCCGCCGCCTCATCTTCTTCAACCTCCTCCTCCTCCTCCTCACAGCAAATCCAACAACGCATTGCCGTCCCTCCAAATTCAAACCAAGGTAAGACGTTTTCGTGGAATTTTCTTCCTCGCTGCCTTCTCACGCCTTCCTATTAGGCTCGCAGCCCTTGGCATCTCAGAGCGAGCGGACGGATCCCCCCCCTCCGGCGGTGGCCGTACGTCCTTACGTACCCGAGCACGCGTCCAGACCGCAGTCTCCTCGAAAGGGCCCCGCCTCCATGAACAGCAGCTCCATCTACAGCATGTACCTTCAGCAGCCTCAGGCCAAGAACTACGGCTCGCTCAGCAACAGGAGCGCCGCCACGGTGAAAGCGGGTAAGCGACCGAGAGCCATCCGACTCCAGACCGTGGAGTCTTTCTGATCACCCTTTCCTTTGCGCCCCGCAGTCTACGGGAAACCCATCCTGCCCACTTCCTCGGCGTCTCCGTCCCCTCTTCCTTTTCTCCACGCAGGAATAAAGACAGAAGACAAGGAGGTTGGAGGAGGAGGAGGAGAGCCCGGCGGCGATGGGCCAATCCTACCTCCTCCCAGCGTGGACAACATTCCCCGTCCTCTCAGTCCGACGAAGCTCACTCCAGTTGGTAGGTTGCGCACTTCTGAAGCACACCTTCTTGCGGCACATGGGCTGGCTGTGCGTTTGAATCTCCGTGGCTTGGTTTTGAAGCAACGCTTGCCTTTCCTTGCCGCGTCTCCAGCCCACTCGGCTCAACTGCGCTACCAAAATGACGCTGATCTGGAAGTCCTCCGGCGTCGTCTGAGCAATGCTCCGCGCCCTCTGAAAAAACGAAGTTCCATTACGGAACCTGAGGGCCCGCAAGGGCCAAACATTCAAAAACTACTGTACCAGAGGTTTGTGCTGAACTCGCTTCTGGCCTCATCCGCCCTACCTTGAACCTTGGTCATTTTGATGTGCAGGTTTAACACTTTGGCAGGAGGCATGGAAGGGGGCTCAGGTAGGATGTCGGTGACTTTCATCGCAACATACTCCATGGCAAAGTTGTCAACCCTCTCTATTTTAGCCAGTACTTTCTACCAGCCCGACATGGACGCGATCCACTCAGCCGAGGGGGATGTGGAAGCAGGTGAAAAGCATGCCGGCTTGTCATCAGAGGACGCAGAAGTTCAGAACTTGAACTTGGACCGGCGGCGCTTATCGCCCCCCGCCGCCGCCGCCGCCACTGAGACGGCCGCGGTGGGAGAGGAGAGCAAGAAGGTCTCTCCGTCTCCACAAAGCCACCTTCCCTCGACCCCCAATAAATGGGAAGATCAGAACAATAACAATGAGAGCGGTTCTTGTTGGGCCCACGGCGTGACGAGTCGGGCCTCACCTTCGCCCTCACCGCCGCCCGGCCCGCCTTCAAGGCCCAAGGTCAAGATGCATCGCACCGTATACGTCTTTTTCTATTTAGCATAGAGTCTATATGTCCGATGACAACATCCAACTTATGGCTAGCGTGCTGTGTTATTTGACCACTGGTGTGGCTTTGTCCTCAGGTGAAGCGAAGCAATTTGAAAAAGCCGTCATCGGAGCGCACGGGCCACGGTCTGAGAGTCAAGTTCAACCCCCTGGCTCTGCTGCTCGATGCGTCCTTAGAAGGAGAGTTTGATCTGGTGCAGAGAATTATCTACGAGGTCAAAGCCCCCCCCCCCCACTTACTACTAGGACAAATCATTTCATGAAGAGATTGAGTCTGGAGCTAAAAAGCTGTCTTGTAGGTGGAAAATCCCAGTATGCCAAACGATGAAGGCATTACTCCGCTTCACAACGCTGTGTGTGCTGGCCACCACCACATTGTCAAGTTCCTGCTGGACTTTGGAGTCAATGTCAATGCAGCGGACAGTGATGGATGGTCAGTGCCTTCACTCACTCCCTCACTCACTCCCTCACTCACTCCCTCACTCACTCACTCACTCACTCACTCACTCACTCACTCACTCACTCACTCACTCACTCACTCACTCACTCACTCACTCACTCACTCACTCACTCACTCACTCACTCACTCACTCACTCACTCACTCAGTCTCCAGTGATGTACATATTCCCAGTGGTTGATGGAACTCGATGGCGTCTGTGTAAGTAATAGTGACAGCATTTCGATTGTCTGTTTCCTTTCTCGTCAGGACGCCTCTGCACTGTGCCGCTTCGTGTAACAGCGTCCACCTGTGTAAAATGCTGGTGGAATCAGGGACAGCCATTTTTGCCCAAACAATCAGTGACGTTGAAACGGCAGCAGACAAATGTGAAGAAATGGAAGAAGGTTACGCGCAGTGTTCGCAGTTCCTTTACGGTAAGTTGCGATTGAATGTTGCTTTTTGAGCAGAAGCTCACTCGGAGAATTCCACACGCATCCACCCGCCCCGGAAATATCTCTGTGTCAGGTGTCCAGGAGAAGTTGGGTGTGATGAACAAAGGCTCGGTGTACGCGTTGTGGGACTACACGGCCCAGCGGCCCGACGAACTGACCTTCGGCGAGGGCGACGCCCTGACCGTGCTGCGACGGCGCGACGACACCGAGACAGAGTGGTGGTGGGCTCGACTGGACGACGGCGAGGGATACGTTCCCAGGAACCTGCTCGGGGTACCACGCTGAGCAGCGCTCTTTATTTGAATGAAGATGGATTGGAGTTGGTTCGTTCACAGTAGCGGCTCTCTCTTCTTGTCTCCAGCTATATCCAAGGATCAAACCCAGACAACGCTCCCTGGCCTAAATCAGAGCTCCAAAGCGTCGCTGGCAAAGAAAGGAGAGAAGTGACGGAGGAGGAGAGAAGCAAGTTGCTCTTCCAACAAACTGATGCAACTATTTGAAAAGAAGGCCACAAATAGAACAGATGTTGCAAATTCAACCGAATAGTAAGCTAAATATGAGCTAAAGAAAAAACATCTCCTGGGCCGTTCGCATTAGATTCCACGTTGGTCTATCATCTTCACATTTTTAGAGAGTTCACATTTGGTCGATTTTTGTATGCCTTTCTCCGAAATAGAAAGACCCAGGTGGCTTCATGTGTAACCTTTGAGTTGGATGTGCTGATTGAGAATGCAAGGTGAATGCAAATATTTGCTGGACTTTAATGAAAGTGAGACGTCGGTTCTGAGCTTGCAGTTGGAAAAGAAATTCCAAGCAATGCTAGTTTGCGAAAGGAGAGCGTGCTCAAAGGGTTGGGCAGCGATGTCAAGTGGCAATAGAGCGGCCTGAATCGGCCCCTGAACTTTGGGGAGATGGATGATCAACGGAAGGAAAAGAAGAATGTGCTTGAGTGCTTTGAAGAGGATTAGGATGCATTTGGAAAACCCAAGTACATTTGGATAGGTTGGAGGCAACAAAGTGATCCGTCCCCTTTCTGTAAAACTCCAAATTCCACCACATACGTAATACCAGAACAATACTAAGCAGCTTTTGGAATCTCACTCAGATGTATTTTGGGGAAACAGGTCAAAAGAAAGACTCTGAAGTCAATGAGAAAAGTCCAAACATGACGCTTGTGTCAAGAATGTATTGCTCGCAAACATTTAGAATTTCACACGGAACCGTTCCTTGTTGTGTATGATACAAATAAAACACAGTGCACAATTTGAAACAATCTGTGTTGTGCTATGTGACTGCAAGGCTGATTCCTTTATTTATTTTATTTATTTATTTATTTATTTATTTAATTTATTTATTTATTTATTTATTTATTTATTTATTTATTTATTTATTTATTTATTTATTTATTTATTTATTTATTTATTTATTTATTTATTTATTTATTTATTTATTTATTTATTTATTTATTTATTTATTTATTTATTTATTTATTTATTTATTTATTTATTTATTTATTTATTTGTTACAGAGCTGCCATTGCCAAGTCCTTTCATACACTCCTGTCCTCTAGGTGTCGTTATGCCCCAAAGAGAATAACGCAATCAGTCGCTAAAGTAAAAGAAGAAAGCAATTTCGTGCACGTCGTGCAGTTGTCTCGCAGCCAGCGAGCGGCAGGTCCAAAACGCCATATTGTGGTAAGTCGCCAATGATGTGAACCTTTTGAATTGCTCCACCCGTCTCAAGTTGTCAAGTGTCGGTGTGCAAAGCCGTCAAAGCACCATAACGGATGTGGTCCGAAAAAAAGAAGTTCAGCTCAGATGCACTTTGCACTCGACTAAACGTTTGAATGAATTGGAAAACAACTTTTGAGTGCAGTGCACGTTGTGGCATCATGGCTGAACATTTCCACATCAACACGCCCTTGCTTGAGAGTGCTGCAATGTCCAAACATGTGGGAACCACGGTGTATCTGAAAATGGAGAATTGCCAGCCCTCTGGTTCTTTCAAGATTCGTGGCATCGGCTACTTGTGCCAACAGGTATGCTACACACCTTGCATCGATTTGGGAATTTCCCTCTCATCTTGCTTGCCCTCCTTTCTGCAGCTCAAGTCACAGTCCAAAGGATTTGTCTGCTCCTCAGGTTTCCGAGAGCCTCCCTCCTCATATTTTCAATAGCGGCGGTACCGTAGTTGTGTCGCACCATTTCTTCTTTCAGGTGGAAATGCCGGGATGGCGGCTGCCTACGCCACCCGAAAGATGGGCGTGCCGGCCACCGTCCTAATTCCCTCCTCCACGCCTCATTTTGTTGTCCAGAGACTGGAGGATCAAGGTGCTCTTGTCAAGATTGTGGGCAAGGTCAAAGTCTTTACTATTTGGACCTCAACAGGCTCTTTGAGTTGCATTATTGAATCTAGTCGATGCTACGATGAAAAGCAAAAGCCACTGCGCGCAGGTTTGGGATGATGCAAACGCCGAGGCTCTCCGACTAGTGGAAACGGAGGGCTTGTCCTACGTGCCTCCCTTTGATCATCCCTTGATATGGTAGGTCGTCATCGCCTCCTCAGCACTCGAGTTGCTGCTCGAAATCTTTCCCATCTTCCTCCCCCTGCCTAAAGGAAGGGCCATTCTAGTCTGGTGGCCGAGGCCGCAGCCACGTTGGGTCCAAATGTCAAGCCTGGAGCGGTGCTGCTATCAGTGGGCGGAGGGGGGCTCCTCTGTGGGGTGGTCCAGGGCCTGAAGGATGTGGGCTGGATGGACGTGCCCATCATCGCCATGGAAACGCTCGGCGCAGATTGTTTGAACGCGTCACTTAAGGCCGGAAGGATGGTTACCTTGGACGACATCACCAGTGAAGCGAAAAGTCTCGGCGCAAAGAGAGTTTGTGCAAAAGCCTTTGAATACAGTCGGAGCCAAGAGGTCACTATCATTTCTGAAGTGGTGACTGACCAGCAGGCTCTTCATGCCGTGGAGACCTTCTTGGGTGAGTGGATCTTCTCAAGGGCATTTTGTTCAAGGAAGGTGAAAGGTTTTTTCTTCGGCCTGTGTGGACATTTATTAGATGACCAGCGTGTCCTGGTGGAAATGGCATGCGGCGCCACACTGGCAGCAGTCTACAGCCGGGTTGTGCACCGATTACAGGCGGAAGGTTAGTTAGTTAGTGAGTTAGTTCACTCTTGACTTTCCCAAGAGCTAAAGCACACACGTACTTGCTTGTGTCCACTCCCATTTTAGGTCGTCTACCGGCTCGCTTGCGCCCCCTGCTGGTAATTGTGTGTGGCGGCTGCAACGTCAATGCGGAGCAACTATCTCAACTGAAACAAAAGTTGCAGAAAAAGGCCATATTTGGTGTGCATCAGAAAAATGCAGAACAGTGATTGTTTTCCTTCAAAAATGTACCTTTTAAAATGCTTTGATTACATTTTCTTGCAAAGGCAGTTGAACGAGAGCTGTATGAAAGATGATACAATATTTCACGATATACCCGAACTAAACGTCGATTTGGGGACAATGGAATGGGGTCCAAAAAAGGTTTGATTATCATGGTTGCCCGCTAGGTGGCGTCGCTGTCCATTATTCTGCCCCATGAAATCCTTTTGCCGTTTCTCACAGAAATACATGCATTTGACTTTCCTGCTTCGATGTTCTTTTTAATGGCAGTAGAATATGAATAGCCCTGGCTGAGCGAAAATAACGAGCCTTGACGTGATTGATCATTTTCTGGAATGCTTGTCGCTACGCATTATGTTCCGAATGTGGGTTAAGTGTCCGTCTTATTATGTAACGATTGAGTCACTGTACCTCCATGTGTGTGTGTACTTCCATCACCACTTTCAGAATCATTTTCAGATGGGAAGAAGACAAGGAATTAGGTTATTTACTGTATTGTTTTCAAGGATCCACCTTGTATATTCATTTTCTGGCTGTAACTGTGATGAATGTGATTTCACATGAGGAGAGTGGAGGAAATGACTCATGGTTAGGGTTGGTTTCCGACTAGTTGTTCTCAAGAATGACAAAGCTGTTGGCTTCCTTTGCAACCATTTGAAATCAGTGTGTGATGAATTGCCATTTGAATTCATGGGACTCATTTGATGTACGATGATTTGTCTCACATGAGGTCATGTCAATTGTGGACGGTCCCTAACACAGACGGTAAGAACGACATTCAAGAATTTTATTTTTTCAAGAATTGAACGTCCAGCCAACTTGTGCTCGCTGCCATGAAGTCTGTTCAAATCAGGTTGGCACGTTATGTTTCGTTCCCTCCCTCCCTCCCTCGGGATTTTCACAAGTGACTAAACCAACACCCCGATTCTCTCTGTTGCAGTGGTAGCCCCCTCCCCCCTCTTCGCCGCCTGATTTGGTTGAGTCCAAAACACAACATCATGGCGCTTGACGGTAAGTCGGCGTAAAGCGTCTCTCTTCTTTCTCGATTCCCCTCCGCTGCCATCAATACCTGCCATGTGGAACTTGTCATGGTTAAAAGCTAGCTTCAACAAAATAATAAGCGCTTGGTTGAATGAAGTTTCATTGCTAAACGTTAGCAGTGGAGTCCAGTCTCGCGGTGTGGGTGCTGAAAGGACAGCTCCGTTGTGATTCCTTGCCATGTCGTGCGAATCTCAATATTGGCCATCCCTTCGTTTCTATCGAATGTTTGATAGCGATCTTTGTGAAGTGGGCGCACGTAACTTTGTGGCTTGAACGCAGCAGCTATGGTGGCGAAACGGCACTCAAACGAGGCCCATTGAAAAGGAACGCTCCACTTTGTAATCACAGAATGCTCGTATGGTTTTTGCTCGATGAGATAGTTCTGCTGTTCAATTTCATATTCAAATACACAATATGGGTTAGAATGATTTGTGTAATCGTGCTTCGATGATCCCACGTATTATACAGTCACAGGGTCTTGGAATTGAGAAAATGGAATTGTGCCCCTTTGAAACAAAATCGTGAACGGCTATATTTTTGTTACATGGACAAAACAAAGCCTAACATGAGGTGGAAAGGACCTTGTTAGCTCAAACGTATAAACGCAACACCTTGACCGCTTACGGCTCACGTCTTTTCTCACTTTGGTCATGGGACATTGGCAAAGTGGGGCCGTTTTTCCCTTGTGTTGGAGGTCATAAGCACTCTTACTGTCCTCTCCCCTTCACTGTCACATTTGTTCTGTTTTCATCATCATGTCTCGGGGGGCTCATTGAAATGCGTTGTCTTTCCAGGGGGCGAGCGGAGCTGTGGAGTACATGAGTTGATCTGCATCAGAAAAGGTACGCAGGGCGTGGAGTCTATCTTTGAGCCCAAACAAACTTCAGCTCAACCATGATTTGTTTCTTGTACGTACATTGACTAAGCCTTCCGTTTGATCTTATTCATCTTGATTGTCCTTGTCATTGTGCTGGCCTCTGATTGTGCTCTTTTGTCATGCCATGTACCAAACGTGAGTCATTATTCGCCGGTTCATGGACTCTACCTTTTCCACTCGAGTCAAGAAAAATGAGCGACAGCGTCCAAAAGGTTCCATTAGATTAGCTGCTAACTGCTTTCGTTGATTTTGGAAAAACTCTGGAACCTCCGTTTTCCTGCGTTGGCTACATTATATGGAGCAAATGCATTTCTGGCTTTTACGCCCCACATAGCCCCGCATGGTTGAACCGTTTGTCAAAGTTGTATTTGTGCCATGATGTCCTTTTTTCTTTTCTTGGTGACTTCTTCAACTTTGTCGTGTTGTAGTTTGGGTGCTTTTCACTCTGTTGCGTGTTTGTTTAATCAGTGCAGTAGCAGGGTGCGCAATTGTTCTCTGAACACGCGTGGGAGTGTGTGCGAGTGAGAGTGCTCAGGCCTGCCTGCCTGCCTGCCTGCCTGCCTGCCTGCCTGCCTGCGTGGCTGCCTGCGTGGCTGCCTGCGTGGCTGCCTGCCTGCCTGCCTGCCTGCGTGGCTGCCTGCCTGCCTGCCTGCCTGCCTGCCTGCCTGGCTGCGTGGCTGCCTGCGTGGCTGCCTGCGTGGCTGCCTGCGTGGCTGCCTGCGTGGCTGCCTGCGTGGCTGCCTGCGTGGCTGCCTGCGTGGCTGCCTGCGTGGCTGCCTGCGTGGCTGCCTGCCTGCCTGCGGAGAGTGTGGGCGTCTATGAGTGCCACGTTTCCCCGTTTTGATATTCATCATGGCAACAGTCTCCATGCAGATAAGACATCATGGACAATCGAGCCCAAAGGCTGCCAACCGTCTCTTAACTTGAGTGCAACTCGGTTTGCCACGAATTTCACCTTTTTATCCGCCACATTCCGATGCATGGCACCTATGGAATGTTCAATGTGGTTGCACCCATGAAATGGACGTATGCTGTGTTTCATAGTCTCACCGGAGGTGCTTGGATTTCTGACAGCCATCGGGCTCTTTATTATCCTCATGACGCTTCTCTTCTGGTACCTCAACAACAAGTTGACGCTGGAGAATGCAAGGAGCCTTCAGTGCCTTGATGACTTGAGGAAAAGCCCACAATTGCAAGGTGAACAACATCCATTGCCAGGTGCTTGCTGCCTTTTCTGTCATGACTTTAAAATCTCAGCTAGGGCAGCATGTCACTAAATTCATGTACTTGGGGAGTAGCAATAGCGGCCTTGTTCCAAGGTATTGATGCCCTCTTGTGGCCGTTCTACTAAATCTAATCTACAAGTAAATGGCACAATCCTCCCAAATGCCCACTAAAGATAAAGTCCCAAAAAAATGCAGCCAGCCCCACACAGACTTTTGATTCATGTTATATTTGAGAGGCAAAATCTAAAACAAGGAACAAGGGAGGGGGAACAAAACCAAATGAAGCTTCCATGTCATCAGACAACATGGAAACTCAGCAGCTGCATTTGTTTGGATAACAATTTGCATTGTTTTTCTGCCAACAGAAAAGGTTGACGCTGACGCCGCCGACCAGCACGTCTCATCGTCATCATCATCAGACAGCGAGGACCAAGTGATGGGTCAGTATCAAGAAGCGGTGAGCCGGGCCCAAGGTCTCCGAGGAGGAGGAGCCAAGGTGTGCGGCAAACACGCGGGACGCTTCAGGTGGGAGAAGCGCCGCAAGTACAGTCCGCTGATGGCCCATTATGACGGCTACAGCAGTGACGCCTCAGCTGATGTCGGTAAGTGCACTTCTATGCCCCCCCCCGCCTAATCCATCTCCAGCATTCACTTTCATCATTCATCCAGATTCTTTTTCAGTCCACTTCACAACTTGCAAAGAAAGTTTAGACACAGTGGACTTGGAGAGGGGATCAAAGCGGAGCTCTCGTTCAGCACACTCTCCATGGGAGGCTTATGAGACAGTCAACTGTCTGCATAGTGCATCGTGTGGTTTTTTTTTTTCCTTCTTTCACGGCTCCGGGAAAATTGCCTTTGGACTTATTCACATGTGAAGCGCTTCTAGCCTATTTGCACTAGTCTCTTTATTCCCTGCCTTTATTGATTTACTTATGAGCTAACAAAAGATGACTGACAATAAGCAACAGCATGCTTCAATTTTGCTTGAGAGAGGGCCCTGTTGATGTCAATAAGAAATGGTGCAATTCTCAGCCCAATGTTGAGTTCAACATCTAGATATGGCAAAATATGTAACATCAAGCCAGTTTTCCACTTCATTTTGACATGTGTGAACACCGAGCCAAGGACTTTCTCCCGCAAGCTTTGTGGCACTTAACAGTCTTAACTTGCTTATTTCCTTGTTCAACACTGCTTGAACTTGTCCCTATGGTGAAATTCTTCAAATGCTTCATCATCATAGTCGTCATAATAATTTTTGTCCAAGCCTGTTTCATGATTTTGTGTCTGTCGAAAAAATATTCTGTCCAGCTCTGGATTCTGGAATAGGATTTAAGTTTGAAGTTTATGGCTGTAGAAACGTCAGAGGCTTTCGATGAGGCTGTTACCCCACAACCCCAAAAAGGAAGATGTTTCGACATTTGAAACGACTGCACGGGGTGTGAACTACCTTCCCGTTATATAAGAAAGACTGAACCGACGTCTAGGGCAATCTATTTAAAGCCTTGTTAGAATATGCTGCTGAATTATGAATACTTTGTGTCCTGCCTTGGTTCCTTCTTTGCTTTCTTCCTTGCTTGCTTGCTTCCTTCCTTCCTTCCTTCCATGACTGACAAAGGACGACAACTTGCAATTCATACTGAGACAACTGCAAAATGCATTTTGGATGTTGGAATAAGGACGCCTAATGAATATTTGCTTGTTATAGCTTCGCTAGCATCTGAACGAGATGAAACGATTGGTGTTCATTTTTCGTGATTTCCCAGCTCCCTAAAATGGGACGACAATACAAACACACTTTCCCATTTGACTTTGTTGGAGGACATGTGCATGGTGTCATTTCCGTCTCTAATTTCCTGTTGAGTGATTCCTTGTATTGTCACCAGAGGAGCTAGCTCATCATCAGTGATTCTTTGCTAAAGAATTGAGCAATTACTGATGAACAGGAAGGCCACGTGACGCCTCCTCCAAAACTCAGCTGGTTACTCCTAATGTGCACACCGAGCCAGCCGTTAAGCGTCAACTGATGGAAAAAGGACGCACCCATATGGATGATGACGGCCACATAATGAACCTGTCAAATGATGACAATGCGTCATCCAACTTCAACAACGGCTTTTCTTTTTCTCGGCAATGACTCAGCATTGTTTCCATTGAGAGATGTGGCGCTCGGTGTGGACGCTTTCGCTCCCCAGTGCGCCTAATTGCTCGCCATTCTCCGAGGGGGCAAGGCAGAAAAACAAGCGAAGAAAAGAGGGGTTCACGCTTGATATGTCGCACAGCTGGCAAGAGACGAATCATTTGGAGCCGAGCGTGGAAATCCCCACCATAGATAAGACTCGTATTGTTAAATTGGAATAGAAACCAAACTAATCTATTGAATAAGGCTTGAAAATGGTGAAAAGTACAACACATTTGATTGTGTGCTGCTTCTGGCAAACGCAATCATACACTATTCATTTTTGTAGTGTTCTGCTGCTTCCTCAATTTGTGAGAAGGAATGTGGAATTGTAAGCATTCCAATTAGCAGGGTGCAGGAAAAAGTGAGTGACGCCTTTACGCGGCAGCTTCCGTCAAATCCACCCTCCGCCCGTCTCGGCAGGAGGAAGAAAATGTTCCAAATTGTTTTGCTTCTTTTATCAAGCCCTCAATGACACTTAGTCAAGACTCCCTTGCCTCGGCATGGTGCAGCATATCTGCTGCTGAGACCTATGTGCCACTTTGAGCTGACGTCTCACTGCCTGACACGAGACGGAGGGTTCCAAGAATTTCAGAGAGAGAGCTAGAAACAATAAGTTGGTGAGCTTTTTCCAAAACTTTGGAAACAGAGGCTGCTTTCCCCCCCCCCCCCTCTCTTCTTTTCTGCAAGGGTCCCGATGGGAGTATGACAGTGTCAGCTGTTGCGCAAATCCAGATTGGACAATGAAAATAGGTTTGATGTTGTTGTTCAAGATTTTTCTGACTCCGAGTAATGTTTGCGACTCCACCAGCAAACTGCATCCAGAGGATGAGGCGGACACCTCCCCTGGACGAACTCCAACCGCCGCCATATCAGGATGAAAACGGCTCTCCCAGGATGTCTTACACGCTGTCGGAGCTGGGCGACGCCAAGTGCGATCCGTCCCTGACCAGCGGGAGCCCCCGCCTTTCCTTTCGCAAATGTCCCAGCGAGGGAAGCGACGGACACGAGACGGAAAGTCATTTCAACAAGGGCTACGAGGAGGATGTACCGAGTGACAGTACGGCTGTCCTCGGTCCGGAGGTAAATGCTGACGCACATGTGCGAGTAAATGCAATCAGGCCAGGCCAGGCCAGGCCAAGCCAAGCCAGGCCACGCGTGATCTCATCGCCGTGTCCCTTCAGGAGACGTCAGGCCGCGGTTCAGCAGCACGGCTCCCCAAAGCCTACCGAGCGGATCAGGGTGCAAAGTACGGGACTCTGGATGTGGTCTTTGACTACGATCCGGAGGAGCAGCAGCTGGCGGTGACCATCGTGGCCATAACGGACCTGCCCACTCTAAAACACACGGGCAACATCTCCTGGCAGGTCCACTTGGTGCTGCTGCCCACAAAGAAACAGCGGGCAAAAAGCGCTGTCCAAAGAGGCCCGTGCCCTCTCTTCACAGAGACCTTCCACTTTTGCCACATGGAGTCCGAGATGATCGGCAACTACGCCATCCGATTTCGCCTTTACAGTATGCGCAGGATGAAGAAAGAGAAGGTGCTGGGCCAAAATGTCTTTTCTCTCACCAAGCTCAAGCTCCAGGGGAAAATGTCCGTGCCGGTCAGTCTCGATCCGTGCCGCGCCTACCGAGTAAGTATAAAAGCCGACTCTCCAATTGTTTCAGGGATCATCTGGAATTATTTTGGAAAGCAACAAACAGACTTACCAAGGTGTCAAACTCGCAGGGCGCCGACTCCCAAACGAGTCTCTCGGAGACGTCGTGCAGCGAAAGCGCCTCGTCCTTCCCGTCGCTCAGTCCAAGTACCACCCCGGAAATCCTGCTGGGCCTGGTGTACAACGCCGCGACCGGACATCTCTCTGTGGAAGTCATCAAGGGCATTCATTTCAAGAACCTGGCTAGCAATAAGCCACCCAGTAAGTATTGACATTTTCCATGTGGCCAGCATGTTGAAAGATCCTCTGCTCAAGCCTTTTTCTCCCCTTGCATCGGCCGGGCATCTTGTGTCTTTGCTTCCAACGTGGTCATCCTATTTGATGCTTTGGTTTGCTCTTTTTCTTACTGCTGCCCAACCCTTGTTGTCAGACGGACTGTTCTGTTGTCTCAAACACTTGATAGCTGGACAGGTTTATATCATCAGAGGTGAGTGGCGGCGACCCTGCTTCGGATGACACGCCTTTCAGTCTGTCTTCATGGATGGAGAACCAATTGACTGATTGAACTCCATTTCCATCATCTCGTTTGAAAGCTGAATGCTTCCTTGCATGTGATCACCTGTGCCTGAAATCCTTGCATGTTTCCCCTCTTGCAAAACATTAGTATGATCATTTGCTGCTGCTGCTGCTGCTGCTGTTGCTGTTGCTGTTGCTGCTGCTGCCGCTGTTGCTGCCGCTGCCGCTGCTGCACCAGCCCCTCCTCTCATTCCCAACAATAGCAAAGTGGCGTCCGTGGCTGACCGCTTGCATTCCGCAGGTGTCAAAAAAGAACTGGAGGCTATTTTCAGTGCCTTTATGTCAAAGAGAGCCACTGAAAGTATCTTTGAAGGCTGCGAGGGAGGGAGGGAGGTATTGAAAGGCAGCTGCCACTCAACAGTATGAAAGCCGAGCGAGCTATTCAAGCTCTGGATTCCATCCTAGACGGACGATTATTGTTAACTTGTCGACGAGGGGCCAACGTCTCTCAGAGCCATTGCCATTCCCTCCTTTACCTTCATTCCTGCCTCATTTGCTTTCATTCCAATGCGCAGCCTATTTTTCACCTGACAAGCCACACAAAATATCTTTAGCAACATATATTTACCTGCATTTAAAAAGAACACCACAGACCTGTCACCACTATTGCCATCGTTTTCGGAATCATTTCTTTTCCTCATCCATGTCAGTGGCTTTTTCTGGCCCCTTTTAGCATTTAAAAGTATGTTGAGCTTCGGCAGTTGCATAGCAACAAGACCGAAGAAAAGCTTCTTGTCCCCTTTGAGTTCCTTGAGGAACGCTTTGCGTTAGAGCAGGAGGAAATGATCCTATACACAAATGACTGGGAGCAAGTATTTGTCATTTGATTCAGGCAATTGAGAGACATCATGACATCATTTTGCATGAAATGTTTGCTTGTAGACAAATGACGTCTGCCTGCCTGCCTGCCTGCCTGCCTGCGTGGCTGCCTGCCTGCCTGCCTGCCTGCCTGCCTGCCTGCCTGCCTGCCTGCCTGCCTGCCTGCCTGCCTGCCTGCCTGCGTGGCTGCCTGCGTGGCTGCCTGCTTGCCTGCCCGCCCGCCTGCCTGCCTGCCTGCCTGCCTGCCCGCCCGCCTGCCTGCCTGCCCGCCTGTTCTAATTGGAGCTCTTTTGCTTTCTCGTTCAGACACGTACGTTAAGCTGACCTTACTGAACTCCATGGGCCACGAGATGTCCAAGTGCAAAACATCCATCTGTCGAGGCCAAGCCAACCCAACCTACAAAGAGACCTTTGTCTTCCAGGTTGCCCTTTTCCAGCTTTCGGACGTAACGCTCATCCTCTCCGTCTACAACAAACGCAACATGAAACGGAAGGAGATGATCGGCTGGATCTCTCTTGGGCTCAACAGCTCCGGAGAGGAAGAGCTCACCCACTGGACTTTGATGAAAGAGTCCAAAGGACAGCAGATTTGCCGCTGGCATAGTCTGTTAGAGTCCTAACGTACACAAGCATAAGAGCACAAGGGGTCTTGTCACCTGAACTGGGTGGCAAATACGCTAACAATTGGAACCGCCGCTCACTCTTTAATTTCAATTCAATTCAATTCAATTCAATTGAATGCAAGCTGGAAACACAGAAAGACTCTACTGTGCTCAGAGAACACAAAAGCTATACAACGTTGGGCACTGTGTCTGAACTCTAAGTTCGATCTTTCATCATCAAAGCTTTTTGTAAATTTGGATAGGCAATTTTTTTTTCCATTGTTTCTTGAAAAACGAAGAAATCATATGTAGATAACTATTTCCAAATTGTTTCCATTGCTTTATGGAAGTGGACCTGTTGGAGGCAAGGCGACAGCTTCCATCCTTAGTGATGCCAAGTGTGGTGCTATGCGACTGCTTTGCTGCTTTGCTGCTTTGGAAGCCAAATCAGAAACAAACAAGTGTGCTGCATCATTCCTCAAACTGCAATATGAAGAAAATTCAAAGCGAGCCACTTTCTCCCCTCATGTATTGTGCACAAACATCTATGAAGTGCCGTGCTTGTGCTCTGTGCAGTTTCGTGTGTGTTGAAAGGTAGACTACAGAGCCAGATCCAATTGGACTTTGGGGTCTTCACCAAATAAGAAGCCACTTATTGATTGTTCGTTGACTGTGTCCTTTATGTGGACTAAATGTTTTCTATCTATTTTTGTATCAATTATAATGGGGAGGAAAACGTACAAAGGCATTTCTTAATGACTCACTTATGCGGTGCTGCTGCTGCCATTTATTTGATAAGATCGGTCATTTGTGATTTCATTGTTTTTGGGACCGTAGTTGAAATTTTGTACACCTCTTCCAGAGTGAGACGGAAGCCTGTCGTTGACGTTGATCCTCCCTACAAATTGAAGCACATCTAGCACAAACCGTGACAACAGAAGCACCAATGGCACAGAACCTGAGCTCATTTGGACACCATAGCAGTCATTGACTGTTCTTTGTCACCTCATCAAACGCTGCAGAAGGGCATCGGTGCCTTTTTGTTTCTTAACCTGTGATATAGATAGATATGGTCTTCATGTACTTGGGCCGACAAATGTAATTCATTTCTTATTCTTGATGGATGTCATTTGTTTGCACATAAACAAACAAAGAAACACTTTGAACTGTTTAATAAAACGGAGGGGGAAAAGGTGAGAGGTTTTTTTCTTTTCCATCGCCATGCCGCTCTTACACCGCATCACCAGCAAGCAACCAACAGGTGGAGCAGCCATTTCACTTGGCTTCATTCGTTTGGCTCATTTCATTGCAATTGAGATGATTTGACAGCTTTTGCTATTCAAATCATCAAAATGACACGAGAGCAATTACGGCAAATTTGGTCACGCTTTGGGCTCAGACACCTTCTTTATCATATATCATTTATCATTGACTTCTGTTATCATCCATCTCTGCAAACGATAAGCACGTGACGTGTGTGTGCCCATGGATGGATTGATTTGATGCGAGACAAATCTTGTCATTTTGGCAGACGTCAATAAAAAAAACTTGATCAGAAAAAAATAAGATCAGAAGTTCTTTGGGGGTTAGCGTCACATTCCACAGCTGAACACGGAACAAAACGCTTCGGGGAAGAAATGCTGGAAAATAACATTCAGTGGCTGCATGCTTGCGGAATCAAAGGGAGGGGAAATGCACAACAGATGAGAGAGGGGGGATTTGCTCCCTCCCCTCTCCCACCTTCCCCTCTGTTTTTCTCGCTCGCATCCTTGCAACCACCGCACCCGTCCAAAAAGTGGTGCTAAAATATCTCTACGTGGTGTTGGAAAGAAAGAAAATACTACTAGATCCAGTGCCCGTTCCATGTAATCCCACCGAACCTGATGATCATAAATTGTTTTCATCTGTGCCTTTAAACTTTATAAACAAAACAACAACAACAACAACAACAACTAAGAGGGCAAAAAAGACAAGTCAGCTGCATCGTCTTCGTTTCTTCGGGTCTCCCATCTGACCAGTGTGATAAATTACGAGGTGTCCTCGAACGCCTCACAGCAGCAGTTGACTTGAAGAGATGCGACTGCGACGCGGCTGGCTACGTGTTGTTTTTCCTTTCCTCTCCCTGTCTGCACAGCCACAAGAAGAGAGACAGCCAGCCAGCCAGCCAGCCAGCCAGCCAGCCAGCCAGCCAGCCAACCAGCCAGCCAGCCAGCCAGCCAGCCAGCCAGCCAGCCAGCCAGCCAGCCCAGACATCAGCAGCGCTGGCCCACCACGTCTTTGCATGTTCTCCATGGACGCAATGACTAATTAGTGCCCCCTTATTGAAGGAATCGGAAAATACCTTTTGGACGGACGGACGGACGGACGGACGCACGGACGGCGCGCGAGGATTCTCTTGGCGTGTGGAAACGCGCGTCTCGACATATTTCCTGTTTTCCGTCCAGTCTGGAAACAACGCATACACATTTTGTTTGCTTTGGCGTTTTATTTATTATTATTATTTTAATTGCTGCGCTGGGATTTGGTGTCCACCTGAAAAGCAATTGTGGAGGCAGATACCAAGGCAATTCAACTCAGGTAAACCAAAGGAATTGAATGATTTGATGCGCTGCATATCACGAAGCTGTCATTGCAGTACAATCGAGCTTGACATGTCAAGTTTTTTTTTTCTCTCTCTCTCGTGTTTACTATCGGAAGAATCCCCAAACCAATGCGATCGATCTTTGTGCTTTGTTGTTGTTGTGTTTCAGATACGGTCTTTGATATAGACTAGAGTAGAATGCCCCGATTGTCATTGTACCACCAGTGCACTACAAGGAAATGTAGTGCAACTATCTTGCCAGATTGGAGGATTTCTTTCAACCGCTGCGGACAGTCGCTGAGAAAAAAGGGCAAATGATCTTGATACTTTTAGTGCACTAGATTGTGTCCACTTGTGGATGAACCTGTCATAGCTTTCCTTAAGAATGATCAGTGAACCGGCTCAGTTCATGAGTGGATCGACTGACTGACTGACTGACTGACTGACTGACTGACTGACTGACTGACTGACTGACTGACTGACTGGTTGACTGGTTGAGTGCATGAGACATGGCGTACGTTTGTCTGTCCAGCGTCACTTGATTGTTTTGCTTGTTTTGAATCCTGCCTCTTGCAAAGCTGGCTGCAGTTGTTCTTTGAAAACATTTTCATTCCCTGAGCGCTGCTTGACCATCCATCTATCATTTTGCTCTTTGTGGAGGGCTGGCCAGCTCCGAGAGACATATTCCTAAAGATAAGCTGTAGCGTCCCTTCTGCATGGACTGTGTTAGAGTAGAGGGATGGATGGATAGCTGGATAGATGGATAGATGGATAGCTGGATAGATGGATAGCTGGATAGATAGATAGATAGATAGATGGATAGATGGATAGATGGATAGATGGATAGATGGATAGATGGATAGATGGATGGATGGAAAAAGGAGGGAAAAAGTTGTAGAGAATAGCCACTTTCAATTGACAAGGTGCCAACAGGGGAACAATGTGCCCTCCCTGTCCCTGCATGGTGGCTTTCTGGCAGTCATTTTCAAAAGCCGGCGGGTGGCACATTTCTTGTGCAGCGCCCCTCCAGTTCTATCACAAGCACTTGCTGTGTTCCCCTCCTTCTTGTTCTCTCCATCAATCATACCTCGCTCTCCGCAGATTCTTCTGCTCATTAAGGAAGTCGACCTGTAGGTAGCCAGCAGCACCCACCCACCCCCAAGCTATTCATCTCTCTCAGCGGGACACCGAGCCTCACATCTGGAGCAGCGTTTCAAAACATGGCCCTGAGCAGACATCTAGCGCGTGGACGGCCTTTTGCCAGACGTAGGGCCAAGCGTAACCGTGAACATGGCTGAAACATGCCTGTGTGCTGGAGCAGATGGAAGTGACACATCTCTGCAGTGAGAAAAGAAGTGGGCGTCACCTGTAAGAGCAGTGACAGACAGGCGCCTGACAGCAAGCATCACAGCTCTGTGATCTCACGCCAGACACTCGCAAGGTTGATGGCATCTCCATCGCCTCCCGCGTCCTCAGATAAACAATCACCACGCGTGCATCACTCGCATATGCTTTCACTCTCAAGTTCTTTTTCTCGTCTTTTTTGCCCGAGACACAGGAAAACACAAGCTCACATTCATCACATCACATTCCAGAAAAAGGTACGCTACTGGCCTCTGAGACGCTTCTCTGCTCCTTGTGCAATTTTCTTCATTAACCATCCGTTTTTTCCCCGTCTCCCCCCTGCTGCCACACAACCACGAATAATTGCTCATTTTGTCTGTGCCGCCGCCGCCGCCGCCACATATTACACGTTTCAATGTACATGCAAGGAAGCTGCCCAGTCTGTATTCTCTTTGTTGTTGATTTTTTCCGCCTACATTGTTTGCTGAGTTGTCAATTGTGACCGCTGTTGAAGGGATGGAAGACAGATGGAGAGGAAAGGAGAGGAGAGGAGAGGAGAGGAGAGGAGAGGAGAGGAGAGGAGAGGAGAGGAGAGGAGAGGAGAGGAGAGGAGAGGAGAGGAGAGGAGAGGAGAGGAGAGGAGAGGAGGAGAGGAGAGGAGGGCTATGTATGACAGAGATAGTAAAGGAGGGAGGGGAGGATGTCAAGATGGAGGTCCCTACGGAGGGCAGGGAGAGTGATGGCATGCTTGTTTCTTTGTGCCCAAGCAAACGAGGTGACAGCGGCAGTGAGGGGAGGTGACGGAGAAGAAAATAGCTGCGGGCGGGAAGGGAAAGAAGCACACGGGGCAAAAAGATGGGCTAATTAACCCTGGATGGATGGCTGGATGGCTGGATGGCTGGATGGCTGGATGGCTGGATGGATGGATGGATGGATGGATGGATGGATGGATGGATGGATGGATGGATGGATGGATGGATGGATGGATGGCCGGCCGGCCGGCCGGCCGGCCGGCCGGCTGGCTGCATTCAATGCCATTGACATAATTGTCCCTCCCCTCTACAAGTCTATTGTTTGAAAGCAATAACAGCACAGTTGTGTTCTGCAACGGCATTTCAAAGAAATGAAAGCACCGGCTTGTCCTTAGCGATAATGTTGTCCTTTCTTTTCTCACGCGCTCTTCCACTGCTTAGTCATGCAATGCGGTGGGTGGGTGCGTGGCTCCAAGCTGGAATCATTGACTGGGCAAAAGCAGCAACGTGAAAACAAGAATGCAGTTCAATGGTGTACTATGTCAATGGACTCCTAAAATGGAAGACAATCATTGATGCGGGTGGGTGTCAGGTTTAATTCGCTGAAGGAGGAAAGCCAGTGATGAGAAAGTCCAGCTGCCGCTGCCGCTGCCGCTGTTTGCAACAGCTGGCTCCACATCTTTGGAGTGATAGCAGCGCTGTGATACTTTGATGTGGGCCTGAAGCACAAGGGCTTTCATGCTCATGAAGCTCCCGTGGAAACAAAGGAATGCGTATTGGTGCTCAGCCTTCAAGCGCATCAAGAAATCTTAGCCACTGGAAAGATCTATTTGATTGCCTGTTTCTCTAGAGCCAAAAGAGTCAAAGAGATGACCCTGGTCTTGTCCATGAATCCTTTCTCGGAGCCAGAGGGAGAACCTCCCTTCCCGACGTACCGACCCATATGGAAAACGGAGCGCTGCGGGAAGAGCAGCACGTGCCCGTCAAACGGTGCCTCGCCAGGCCACGCTCAACACCAACTCAAACCGGGCCACAATGGTAAGCAACTCTTGTTTGCTCCGCTTGGCCTCATGACAATCATTTGAACCTTGTCAATAGCGACATTTTTGGCTCATTTTTACATACAACAAAATCATCATTGCACGCTTTCCGTAGAAGGTCCCTTTGGACGACTTCCCGACCATGCGGCAATGTCAAGAATTGCATACTTCAAGAGGAAGTTTGTCGACGAGGACCACGCTTCGTTCACTTTCAGGACGTACTGCCAGACTGTAAGTATTCGTGCTTTGGGATAGCATGGCTTAAAAACTCTTGAATCTTTTTCTGACCCCTAATACATGCATGCATGATGAAGGCACATTTGAATTGGATGTTTTGGAGTGACTTTTATTTATTTTTTGTCCTCTCTGTCAGGTGGCCCCCGTTTTGGAGGAACGTGCCCACGTTCTGCGTCTCTCTCTGGAGAAGATGCGCTTCATCGAAGACCCCGAGGTTTTCCTGCGCCGCTCCGTCCTGGTCAACAACCTCCTCCGGCGTCTGCGAGCCGACATCCTGCTCCAGAGCGCCGAATGGTGCTTCTCTCCCAACCCGCTTTTAACGGGCGGCGTCTTAGCGCCGCCGCCCTCAACCCCCACGCAGCAGCAGCAGCAGCAGCAGCAGCAGCAGCAGCAGCAGCAGCAGCAGCAGCAGCAGCAGCAGCAGCAAGCACTCAACAGGTCGGCGGTAGCAACGCCAATGTGCTTAGCGTCCCAAGCAGGCCCGCCCTTCCGTAAGCGCTTCCGAACGCACCGTGCGGGACAAGGGGACCTGGGCGACGGCTGCGCCCAGACTTGCTGCTGCATCTACGCTGCGGCGGCGGCGGCGGCAGCTGCGGGACACTACCTTCACCTCCCTTTGTCCATGTATGATGGGCAAGTGCCCGGGCCGCACTCCTCCTCTTCCTCCTCCTCCTCCTCCTTTCAAATAGCCAGCCATCCGAAGTTAGGACTGACTGTGGTCGATGGGCCCGACGACGATGACGATGAAGAGGAAATTGATGAAGAGGAGGAGGAGGAGGAGCTGGGCGGAGGGAGACAAGCGGGACCTTCTAGCCATTGGCTTCGACTTAGGTCAAGGCAGAAAAGCCGGACGAGGACCGCGCAGGCTCACGCTTGCGCTAGGACACGAGCAGACAGCTGCGTGACAGAGCAGGAGGAGGCGGAGCCAGAAGAGGAGGCGCATGGCAGCCCACCTTGTGAGTGCTGAAGGAGATCTTCACTCTTTGCAGCAATGACAATTTGCAAGTCTTGGGGACAGAAACTTAGAGCAGCTTTACCTGGAATACCAAACTGATGAAACGAAAAAAAGCTTCAGCTGTTTGGCATTGCGTGCTTGAATGAGAAGGGATGGAAAGTCCAGTCTTGCTCTGTCTTAAGTTGAGCAGCTTGTGCTTGGAATAGGATGTAGCATTGCAAAACTTGACTTGACTCTTTTTCATCGTGCTGACTTGACATTCTGTCCACTATTTGGCTGCAAGAGCGAGATGAGAGAAACAACCATCATGCAGAAGTGCCTTCAAGTTTTTACGTGTCTTCATGTAATTGTTCCAAAAAAGACTTGACACTGGCATTTTGTTGAATGCTGTGGCCTTTAGCAAATGTGGCTGAGACTCTTACTAAATATACACTCCAAATGCATTTAAAAAAAAATGATTAGAGTGATGATGTGGATGACTCAGCACTGACCATACGCAATCTTCAGCCGACCTTGAAGAACACTTGTTCTGGCTTACTTAAAGCCTAGTTTGTATGTTTTTTTTTAACACACTTTTAATACACACTTTGATTAGCATTCACGGCATTACCAGCTTTTTCTTGCTACTTTGTTAGTCTGGGTGACAAATCCAACTTTTTTGGTTCACTTCTGTTCAAGCAACATAAATAATAGATATGAGGAAGAGCTCTTGCTTTCCAAAACAATTCAAACTCCCAATTAATTTGACAGCTACTTTAGATGTGTTTGTTACTTCCTCGCTCGCTCGCTCGCTCCCTCGCTACCTGCTTGCCTGCCTCTCATCTACTGTTCAAACGACGACAACAACAACGACGACACACTAATGACTGTTTTGGCATGTGTGACTCTTACAAATTGACGAGTGATGTACCCCCCCCCCCCCCCTTCCACCCTGCCCTTTTTTTGCATCATCCAAATCCTGTGCTTACCAGTGTTATTTTTTCAAGGAACGAATTGAACAAGTCTATGTTTTTGAAGCCAAAACAAAACAAAAAAAGTGTAAGAGTCCAAGTACTCTCTTCTCCTCTACTAAAGAAATGTTCTGTGATATGTGGCAAAATCAGTAAAAAGTTGCGAAAAGCCAAATCCCTTCTTGGTCTTTATCACAGCATGTTAATCCTTGAGCAGCTTTCAGATGGGGCACAAACGCCGTCGTGTCTTTACCCGACAAGCAAGCGGCAGACCCGCACGCCCGCGTCCCTACGCGTCTCATGCAAATGAGCCATTCTCCAAGCTTCTCTCACGTGTTATTATTGCCACTGTTCCAAAGACTCTTATCTACGGGCGCTCAGTGACATTGGACAGTGAAACGTCCCTTTGATCCACTACTAGTGCTCGGCACGTGTGGCCTAATGACTGGATTATTGCTCCTGGATGACGTTCATGCAGATTGCTCGAAAGCCGCTAAACCAGTGCTTCTCAAATAGTGGGGCGGGGGCGCGGTGCTATTCCTGGGGGGGCGCGTGTGACCCTGGGGAACAGGCTTTTTTTTTTGGCAGTACTAGAATAAAGTGTAATTGCGCGTTTACTACAGCAGGGGGCAGTGGCGCTCTCATTGTTACTTCTGTCACGTTTGCGACAGTGCAACATTTTACGACTTCCAAGACAAGTTAGGATAGTCACGGGGGGGGGGGGGGCGCGAATAGTTTTCTTCTTGCTAGGGGGGGGCGTAACAGAAAATAATTGAGAAGCACTGCGCTAAACCATTGTGAAACATATTTTACATGGTGTCTGTCTGTGGGAGCGTGCGTGTGGCGCTAAAGCTCTGGTGTGAACATGTTGACAGCTGTGACGTAAGGTGAGGATCTCGTCTATTGGTGAGACTTTTTTGCCGCATGGCTCTTTGCATCCTGCCTCCTCCCTCCATCTTTTGCTGCTCCCACTTCAGATCTCCATTTCTTTGTCTCCCACGTCGCTGCGCTATTCAAGTATTCTTCGAGCGACCTGCAATAACATTAGGAGCGCAAATGTGGCCAAAAAACAAGTGACTCTGCATCACTCTGAATTGATCATTGGTGAATAACTGCTGCTCTATTGGACTTGACTCTGTCACCATTTTGGAATGGCCTATCTGTAGTATATGATCAAATCAAGCGGTCATATCAATGAATGGGCCAGTTCAAATTGTTAAAATGCAAAACAATGAGTTTTTCACGATGTACGTAGTCACATCGGCCTTGCTCAGATGTTAAGGTGGACAAATTGGACGGAGGCCGTGAAAGGAAAGGAAGACAAACCACTCGTGTGTGTCTGTGCATGGGGAAGAACACCCTATAGCCTCTTGCCAGATAAAACACACACGCACATGAAGACATGGCCCAGTAAGTGGTGAGGAAAGGAGCGCTGTCATTTGTCAACAAAGAACTTTGGCAGATCGCTGTTGCCATGGGAACTGTCTGTTGCTGAGGACTGCTTTTGCATCACAAGGTCCTCAAATGGGGGGCTCTAAAGTGTGTTGTTCACTGTCTCTGACCCCTCAGCAATGATTTAACTGGGCCTCCTTGCTTGCAAAATCATTCATGTTGCAAGAAATAGGGGCAGTCAAATAACACTTGGCCGTCCGTCCGTCCGTCCGTCCGTCCGTCCGTCCATCCATCCATCTATCCGCTGCATTGAAAATATGACATACTCTCCCGCCATCCAAATAATGACTTGGCTCAGTCAGGCGGAGTTGTGGAATGGAAAATCCCATAAGAGCAGCAGCTGTTGAGTGTTTGGTGTGACCAACAATTTTATGATAATGACGGTAAATGCTTACAGACTATAAACTTGGCCTCAGAAGGGATTTCTCATAGTCTGCAAACTATATGAAGAAAGTGCGGTGTTTTGTAACCTCCCCCAAACACTGCACATTGCTCTATGATGGATACACCTGAGGCTCTGTTTTTGTACAAATCCTGCACGGCGTGCCATGTAACAGACAGATGTAACAGTCAGACCTGGTGTTGGTGATTTTCTTGTGGAGAGGAAAGCCTTCGCCGCTGCGGGCGTGAGCAAAGCCAACTTGAATCAAGGCCAGTCGAAGCAACTTGTCATCGCCTTTGTATTACTAACCTATGTCATGGGTATCTGCTACATGAGCTGCTAGTAGTGTGTTTGTTCTACAACTACAAAGATCCACAAGTCCTGCTTGACCAGTGCCACAATGGTCAGTGGGATAAATAGCAAGCCAATATAAGCCCGCTTGGCCTCCTTGAGTTATTGCACCATTTGCTCGCCCGCCTGCCTCATGTTTTTGCTTGCAGGATCCTTAAGAACGGCATTGTTCGAAAGCTACTCAATACATGCTTTTCTGAGACTTCCAAAGGAAATATTTGCATGTCCAATACATTCTCCATTCTGACGGTCTTCTCAAAGCACTTGAAAATCAATCTGCAGTGTATGAAGCTCTCTCTTTCTGTTTTTGTTTGAGTTGGCCCAAGCCAAGGATGTGCTGTGAAAGCAAGCCTTGCCAGTAAAACCAGCGTTTGAAAACCACTTTGAAAGCAAAGTAGCCACATCTGGCAAACATTTCAGACATCTGCTTTGTGTATTAGCTCACTGCGCGAGTACAAAAAAAATGCTCTGACGGGATTCCTCAGCAAGACACTCCAGGGAAAAAAGGCTTGGAGGAGTTGGGATTATAGCTACCTGTCCTAGGAGCTCTTTGATTTATTACCCACACATCGTTTGGCAAGTAGCGTCAAAGTATGGATAGGGAGATTGGGGTCAAAGGTTATGGTGCACTTGGAATAGACAAAAGAAATACAAATCTTGAAAGCCCAAATAAACGTGTATTAAATGTATTCAAAATACTCGTGCGAAAAGTTGTTGTCAAATTTCGGAAGATGCTGGGATTTGTTTCAGGGGTTGGCTTGAAGAAACAAAAGTGCGTGCGCCGATTCCAGCCATTGAGCTTATTTGTTATGCTATACCGCCCTCTTGTGTCTAACCTTTGTTCTGCATGTTTGTTTGTTTGTTTTCCCCCGACCGAGCCCGGTGAATAAACGAAACGTTATATGGCAGTAAATATAATAGAGTGAGTCTCGGAAGGAGAGCTTCACACATGATTACTTCTACAAATCTAACTGAACAGTTGAAAACAATAGACCATACAATGAAATGTCATTTCATGTCTTACAATCTTTTAAGAAGCTGCATTTAAGAAAGTTGTCAACTATTCTTTCGACTAGAAATGCTTTGATTTCATGGATTTCAAGAGGCATCTCACAACTTTGAACAGAAGACTCTTGTGAAATGTTCTCTCCACTTAATCCAGTGCTTCTCAAATAGTGGGGCAAAACAAACAATCCATGGTCTTCAGATTCCACGCTGTCGCCATCTCCTGGTCAGCTAGTGAAATGCTTTTGCTGTTTTTTTTTCCTCTCAATTAAAACAAATCAATCAGCCAGTTGGTTTTCTTTATTTAATCTCTGATATCAGACAAAACCAAATTGTGAATCAGTCACCTAGGCCAGTGCTTCTCAAATAGTGGGGCGCGCCCCCCTTGGGGGGCGCGGTGCTATTCCTGGGGGGGGCGCGTGTGACCCTGGGGAACAGGCTTTTTTTTTGGCAGTACTAGAATAAAGTGTAATTGCGCGTTTACTACAGCAGGGGGCAGTGGCGCTCTCATTGTTACTTCTGTCACGTTTGCAACAGTGCAACATTTTACGACTTACAAGACAAGTTAGGATAGTCACGGTGGGGAGGGGGGGCGGCGAATAGTTTTCTTCTTGCTAGGGGGGGGCGTAACAGAAAATAATTGAGAAGCACTGGGTTAAATAAAGGTTAACCTAAAAAAAAAAAAAAAAAAAAAAAAAAAAAAAAAAAGTGAACCCTGAACTTTGAACCCGCGGTGACCCCGCGGTGACCCCGCGGTGACCCCGTGGTGACCCCGTGGTGACCCCTGGGTGACCTTTGAACCCTGAACTTTCAACTCTAGTTAAAAATCGAAAATGTGCACATGACCCCGTGAACTTTGAACCGACCTTTGACCCCTGGGTGAACTTTGAACCGACCTTTGACCCCTGGGTGAACTTTGAACCGTAAACTTTGACCTTTGACCCCTAACAAATTATGTTTTTTTTGTGTTTTTTTTAAACCGGCATAGCAGAACGATCCATGGTCTTCAGATGCCGCGCTGTCGCCATCTCCTGGTCAGTTAGTGAAATGCTTTTGCTGATGTTTTTTTTTCTCTCAATTAAAACAAATCAATTAGCCAGTTGGTTTTCTTTATTTAATATCTATTATCAGACAAAACCAAATTGTGAATCAGTCACCTAGGCTATAGCAGAACAAACAATCCATGGTCTTCAGATGCCACGCTGTCGCCATCTCCTGGTCAGCTAGTGAAATGCTTTTGCTGTTTTTTTTCCCTCTCAATTAAAACAAATCAATCAGCCAGTTGGCTTTCTTTATTTAATATCTGATATCAGACAAAACCAAATTGTGAATCAGTCACCTAGGCTATAGCAGAACAAACAATCCATGGTCTTCAGATGCCACGCTGTTGCCATCTCCTGGTCAGCTAGTGAAATGCTTTTGCTGTTTTTTTTTCCCCTCTCAATTAAAACAAATCAATCAGCCAGTTGGTTTTCTATATTTAATCTCTGATATCAGACAAAACCAAATTGTGAATCAGTCACCTAGGCTATAGCAGAACAAACAATCCATGGTCTTCAGATGCCACGCTGTCGCCATCTCCTGGTCAGCTAGTGAAATGCTTTTGCTGTTTTTTTTTCCTCTCAATTAAAACAAATCAATCAGCCAGTTGGTTTTCTTTATTTAATCTCTGATATCAGACAAAACCAAATTGTGAATCAGTCACCTAGGCCAGTGCTTCTCAAATAGTGGGGCGCGCCCCCCAAGGGGCCCCCTTCTTGCTAGGGGGGGGGCGTAACAGAAAATAATTGAGAAGCACTGACTTAATCCAATGCATTTCAAGACGTACGTACACCGATTTAGCCACCCGTTGCGAGACAAACGGCAGGGGGCCCTTTCATTTTGCACCCACATAAGCAAAAAAGCAAAAGAATGTCAACGCGTTTCAATGAATGTGCAAAGTGGCAATCAAGGAAAAGACAAAGTGGAAAAATGGTTGGTTGTCAGCATGTTTTTACGGCTCATATGGATCGAGGAGGCAGCAGGCACATCCATCACAAGCGGCTCTATTTTCTTGTTTGTTATCAAATTGAAGGCTCTCCAAAGTTTTTCTTGTTGATCTGACGCCAAAACAACTGTGCAAGATTGCAACTCCAAATGCAAAGTTGAAATGCTTTTTTGCCCATTATCTGTGTTTGAAGACCAACGTGTTAAAAGAAGAAAGAAATCACCCCTGAAACATTAGCATAAGATTGACATGACCCGCAAGATCTTTTTGGATGGTAAGGGTTCCTTATGAAGCTTGTCAGAAAGTCAGATCAAATTGGTGGCAATTGAAATTTCAGATTGAACATGATTGGGTGGATCAACGTGGATTCACATTTGAGTTGCCTATGCAGTCTTCTTGCAAACATGGATGAAGTAGCACGGCGCCTGACTTTGACCCGGGACGTACGCCATGAAGTCTCCGTAGACGTTGTGCTCCAGTTTGCCGTTGAAAGCTTCTTGCAGCAGCGCTTTGAAGTTCTCCAGGCGGTGAGGGTAGTAGGAGAGACGGAATTTACTGCACACATTTGAACATTTCTTCATCAGGGGAGCGACACTGGCACGGCCGAGTGAGCGAGCGAGCGAGCGAGCGAGCGAGCAGTGGAAACATGACTTTCAGTTTGTTGTGTCAGTACTTTGCACCTACCTGACCTCGGGCAGCTCCTGAGGGCTGGCCTGTGGAACTTGGATGGTGTAGTCCAGAGTGATCATGTGGGGCTTATTATTCACCCACAGCACAGAAGTTGAAATGTCCTGAGTGAGATCGCTCTGCAAGACAAAACAAACAAACAAACAAACAAACAAACAATTGCTCAGTGCAACTAGACTTGCAAAGGCACTTGTAGTGCATCATTGACCAGCCAATGGTTCCATTGTAATTTGCGAGTGCGCAGCGTTCCCCTTCATACCTTATAGTAAACATTTTTGCCTTGCGGTGCTCGCCCAGTCTCCAGGATGTAGTCATAGTTGCGGTGGTCAATGATGAGGATTCCGCCTGGTTTGACCATGCTTGCGATGTTCTGAAGAGCCAACTTTTGGTCACTTTGGTCCCCTAAGAGCAACGCAACAGAATGCATTTCAGCACTCGGGGTGCACTACGCTCAAACTTATATTGTACCTTTAAAATCCGGTAAGTGGGCGAAGGAGTTGCCAAGGCATATAACCGCGTCGAAACCATTTCTTCCTGGGTTCTGGACGTCTTGCGGGAGCGTCAACCAGTTGGCTTCTTCGATCACTGCCAAGCCCCCAAGAATACAATCATGTTCATTATTCTATGTGCATGCTACATAAACACACGTATTCACAAATACATATATACGTATACTATCCACAAGATCCAAATATCTCACCCCATTGGTCAAACGCTGCTTCTTTTCTTCTCTCCCATCTGGCCTTCAGCGCATACTTGAGCATTTTGTCACTGGCATCCACACTCACCATATTGAAGCCCTCCTCCACCAACATAATGGAGTCCACTCTAGAAAAGAAATACATGCACATGTTATTATAATGCATGCACTTCAACAAGTTGTTTTAGTTGTCAAGTGGTTTTGTCAACTGAAATGTTTCATCATCTCATCCTGCTTTGTGTGGCAATGTTATGAGCACATCATCCTTGAACTGCTTTGACAGGTTTATACCTGTTTGCCTGCCTGCCTGCCTGCCTGCCTGCCTTTACATGGATGGTCATTGCCAGCCAGGCGGAAGTCCATTCTATCCTAGTTACAAATGATTCCAAACTAGCTCCATCTAATAAGCCAAGGCTCAAAAGGCATTCAAAAAGGGATCGTGATCACAGACATACATACTGGACTGGACTGTTAACACTCAGGCCCTATACAAGAAGGGCCAAAGTAGACTCCACCTGCTGCGCAGACTGAGGTCCTTCGGAGTGAGGGACGGCCTCCTGAGGACCTTCTATGACTCTGTGGTGGCGTCCGCCATTTTTTATGGGGTGGTCTGCTGGAGCAGCGGCATCACTGCAGCGGAGAGGAAGAGGCTGGACAAGGTGGTGAAGAAAGCCGGCGCTGTCCTGGGCTGCAGTCTGGACCAGGTGGAGGTGGTGGGGGAGAGGAGGATGGTGGCTAAGCTGTCCTCCATCATGGACAATGTCTTCCACCCCCTTCATGAGACTGTCAGAGCCCTGGAGAGCTCCATCAGCGACCGGCTTCGTCACCCACGATGCACCACCGAGAGGCATCGCAGGTCCTTCCTCCCTGCTGCCATCAGACTGTACAACCAGGCCGACCATCGTAGCTAACGGACAAAATAACGTGCAATAACCATATGTGCAATCACACTATGTGCAATATCTGTCTACCTCACACTCTTTTACCTGCTTTCTTTGCACTTTTTTGCACTATTTTTTTATCTAATATTTTTTTTATCTCCACTGTATATTGCCAGTATTTTGTATACACTGTCCATATTTTTTTTAATTATATATACCTTCTACTTCTTAAAATCTTTACCCCCTTCCCCGCATGCGTGTGTGTGTGTATATGTTAAGTGTACTGCTGCAAACACAGGAGTTTCCCCATTGAGGGAATAATAAAGGATTATCTTATCTTATCTTATCTTAATGTGAAACAGTTTTCCAATGAAGGCTTGAGGTTGTTGGACCATTTTGAGGCAAACATGTCCTCAAAAGCCACCATTGGTTGGCCAGATTGGGTAAGACGCAGTGGACCACGACCTGAAAATGCAATCATTAACAGCAACTAAGGGAGCAACTGGGGGAATGTACTGTCAAAACAAGGCAAACAAATGACATCATCGATTTCATGTTCCCAGCGCTTCACTAGAAACCCTATTGATCCGAGCCCTTAACATACTTTCTGCAGCAATCCTGCATTGCTTGCGTAGTTATGACAGCATTCCACTCTGATCATGTTGACGCGGCCCCACACAGCAGCCATGCAACAGATGGGGAAGGAGGGAGGGAGGGAGGGAGGGAGGGAGGGAGTTCAATGCCTGCCTGCCTGCCTGCCGGTGGCGCAACACTGCACTTTGCCATCCTATGCACTTTCACATCCTCATGCGAGAGGAAAGGAAAGAAAGCAGCAAAGTGTCTCTTCTTTGTGCACTTTCACATCCTCACGCGAGAGAAAAGGAACGAAAGCAGCAACGTGTTTCATCTTTGCACATGGCTGATTTCATGGCATTTGGAAGCAACGTTTTAGGATTGGCGTGCCACCTTGGTTCGACATGAATTACCCCGTTCCGCAGGCAACATCCAGCACTCTCCGGACGCCGTGTTTTCTGAGCAGTGCCACCACCCAGCTTTTGTACTCCTGCGTCCTGCTTTGCGTGTTGCCGATGTAGTGCTGCCAGACTTTCGCTGCTTTGCCATCTGCATACTGATCGGGAAGCCCTTCGGCGGCCACGCCGAGCGAGCGGGTCCGAAACACACCGTCGACCGACATGCTTGCTGCCCTCGTTGCTTTGTGTCAGTGTTTTCTCAGTTGAAGCTCAAAGCGGCCGACTTCGATCGGTCGGCTAGCTGTCAACGTGGATTCCGGACACATGCTAACCTAGGTTTCGGTTGTTATTATTTATATGAGCAACATAGGGGCGAACAAACTTTAAGCCAATCAAACGCTGCTGTGGGTGGACGCCTACTTTGTGATTGGCCAACGACAGGTGCGTCACGTCCGGATTTTGGGTCTAGTTAATCGACAATTTTGACGCGCAGGAAAATCTTGTCGAATTTTGCCCTAAACATGTTCGATGATTGAATTTATTTCGAATGACTCATGTTTTTCTTTTATCTCAAAGTCTTTCTCTGACCCATACGACAACAGTTTGTGTTTTTACAAAAATGTAGTGTTATCTTTATTGCCTTTAAAACAAAAATGTGGGCACATCAATTGATGATTGCATCATGCACAAGTAGGCAAATGAAGACATAAAAATACATTTAATCTGTATGGTTATAATCTATTTTACTTCGTGTTGTATAATCTCCACGTTTATATGCACAGTATGGGATGTAGTGCAGATATGCTCTTTTCTTGTACATTTCAAATGGTCAATAAAGTTGAGAAAAAGTCAAATCAAACATGATCGTTTGGCCTGCTACCCTTTATGTCTACGCATGGACCAATGTATGCATGCCTGTCTGTCTGTGTGTCTGTCTGTCTGTCTGTCGGTGTCTGTGTCGGTGTCTGTGTCTGTCTGTGTCTGTCTGTGTCTGTCTGTGTCTGTCTGTGCATGTCTGTCTGTCCATGTCTGTCTGTCTGTCTGTCTGTCTGTCTGTCTGTCTGTCGGTGTCGGTGTCTGTCGGTGTCTGTGTCTGTCTGTGTCTGTGTCTGTCGGTGTCTGTGTCTGTCGGTGTCTGTCTGTGCATGTCTGTCTGTCTGTCTGTCGGTGTCTGTGTCCGTGTCTGTCTGTGCATGCATGTCTGTGCATGTATGTCTGTGCATGTATGTATGTGCATTGTAAAGAGCAAGGGTTTACAGTTTCCCTGGGTTCTAGTTTGTCTTTATTTGGAGACTTCTTCTCCACTGATCTGTGGCCTTGAGGTATCACGTATGCTGGTCGTGAAGTTGGTCATTGATTACAAGCTGGGGTTAGTGTTCAAATATGCTCTTATCTGGTTTAGGTAACTGGAAAAAAGCAGTTCTGGGTGCTGTTCAAAGTTTTCTCGACGTTTTAGTACGTAGAACAAATCACACAGGCTTTCTGGGTCATCTGCCAGACATTTGGGCCTTTTCTTGGTAATTGTTCAAATGTTTGCGGTCACCCAGACAATTGAGTGTTTTCCATGACCATGAACATAATTGCACGAGGGTTTTCTAATCATCCATTAGCCTCCTAACACAATTGCAACGGGGAATTAGGTGTGGTGTCTGCAAATGGGCCTTTCTACACCTATGGAGATATTGCATTCAAAAACATTTATCACATTGTCAGTGTACTCCTGATTAGTTGAATATTACCCTCATTGAAAAAAAAAAATATATACTGATTTTATTTGAAAAATACGGATATTTGTAAGTGACCCCAAACCGTTGAAGGGTAATGGACATTTTTAACCTTTAAATAGAACTATCTGAAACAATACATCCATATTTAATGGCGTGTTCATATTCATGATATTTACACAACGTGCAGACAGTAGAGAGTCCTTAACCTTCCTAACTTTTGAGTTCGAATTTGTCGAAAACAACAGTAAATGGCTTAAATGCAGAGACAAATGTCACCACACCCACTGTGTGTGAGACAATCATTGGGTCTTGACCTTTTTTTTTTTTTAGATGGTGCTCTATGAGAGACAGATAGACAGTGACATCCAGTGGCGGCTGGTGGAGCTTTCTCTATATACAGTCCATTCATTTTCTCTACTCATCAAGGAGAAATGTGACTCTTTTTTTCAATGTCATCGGTTCAAGCCTCACTAAGGGCCACTCGGGTTGAGATTCTGCCGCTCTCTGTGCTTGAGGCGCTTCATCACGTAAAATCTTCCCACACAAATAAAGGCCACCACGGCCAAAGCAGCAAAAATCCACAGCCAAGTAAAGGTGGCAGCGGAAAGAGTGGAAGCTTTCGTCGTGTCGTTGTCAGGCTTGACGTAACCTCTGACAGAGGGAGTGGTGATAAGGACAGGCTCATGGACTGCTTTGACACATTTCACCTGATGTCTTAGTACGTAACCTTCTTTGCAGGCACAGACAAAACTTCCAAACGTGTTTTGACACTCGTGCTCACATTCGTTCATCGAGCACTCGTCGATGTCCTCGCACAATTGATCGCTTAGGACAAAGCCGTCGGGACAGAAGCAAACACCGCCAGAGTTTTTCTCACAGACGGCCGGGCACGTCTCCTCGGCGCAGTGGACTCGACAGCGCCTGCCGTCCGTCCTGTCCGCTGCGTATCCGCCGAAACAAGAGCATTTGAAGCCGTCTTTTACCGGAGTGCACACATGCTCGCACGGAGCGCCCGAGCAGCCCTTGGAACTGGGAAAAAAGGTCCCGTCGGATAATTCTTGTGCCGGGCACGCGTCTTGGTGGGAGGTCCTGCACAGGAATCCGTCCATTCGATGTGAGCACGGCCACTCTCGGAGCTTTCTCTCTCTCGAAAGTGAGACGCAGCTCGGAGAGCAGACTCGAACGCTATCTTTCCAGGCGATGGAAGAGAGAACCCGCCGCTCGCTGTGCCCTTTGCCAGAGGTCCACTCGTAGCCTCTCATACGATGAGAGAGGTTGCTGCAGGCGTCGCCGGGCAGATGAAGTCCAAGCCAGAAGTTGCCAGCAAGTTCTTGCGCCGCCATATCGAGCAATTGTTTCTCTTCTGCTGACTGAAGTGTCATTAGCACTCCTTTGTTGGCTTGACATCTTTCCTGGGCCGTTGTGAAATCCACTTGGTCTCGGTGGATTAGCAAGCACTCGCTCCCGACGCAGAGAGGTCGACAGGTGGCGGCACGCCGCGTACCAAAGATGGAGGACCAGCAAAGAAGAGACAATGTCACAAGCACCTGGAGATTCAAGCGGGCCATGTTGCTGCGCCGTCGTTCATCTTCAAATGCTGCCGCAGAGCGGAGTAAGAGCTCTGCAGGCGAGCGACTGTGGAGCGGAAGGAAAGCCAAGGCAGGAAGGAAATGAGATAAAGAGATAAAGTTTTTCCAACGTCAAGCGCAGGGGCCCGAACACACATACACGTGCGTGCGTGCGTGCGTGCGTGCGTGCGTGCGTGCGTGCAGAACCAAATCAACTCTTCTCGTCTCCCCTTTAGATTGCACAAAAAGACATACGCTGGTTGCTGCCAATACTACTAACACCACGTTTGTATATGTGTCGTGTTTCCCGGTATTTTCTTTCAGTAGCCTCCTCTCACATTCCACATAGCCAATTGCGTGCTTAAACATGCCAAAGGGACTCAGCTTCCTTCTTTCTTTCTTTGTACAGTATGTGATGTGGGATTGGTTGCCAACCAGTCCAGGATGTGCACCACCTCAACTGGGGCATGCATGCCAGTCACAGCTCATGAAATTGAGAAGAAGGAAAAAAGAAAAAAAGCAGGTGAGACAAGGGTTGCATGCGTGGGTGGTGTTTACAATTGAAAAGCAAGAATGACTTGGACATAAATTACATAAATACACTTGAAATGACACCGTACACACAATTAGGGCAATCTTCTTCATCGGGTCAAAGGTCATCCGTCAAGATGGATTCATAGAGCTTTTCTAGGCGTGGATCAAAACCAGAGGAAACCCAACAATAAGTGTCCGTGGCGCTTTTCTTGGCTTCCTTTCTGGAGCGGCGACATCGCACGATGGCGACGGCTAACGTCACCGTGACCACGAGCAACAAAGGAACGAGCGAGCCGAGCGCACAGACCAGCACTCTGGAGTTGAGCGGCACGGCGCCGGCAAACAGCGAAGCGTTGCTGGGGGCGACCAAGGGCAAATCGGTGGTAGCCGGCGCTCCCGTGGCCTCCTCTGCCGCCGCCGGCGATGCAAAGTCACCGGCTGGCGTTTCCTGGCCCACCTCGAGGGTTACATTGCTCGCATCCGGGGTGCAAGTCACGGTGGTCCCAGCGCCGTGCGCTAAGTGAAAGCCCTCCGGGCACACGCAGACAAAACTTCCTTCGGTATTCACGCATCGGAAGGGATAGCAGCGCTCAGTAGCACATTCGTCCACGTCCACGCAGGAATAGGCGTCCTCTGACAGAGCCCAGCCGTCTTTGCAGTAGCAAGAGAAGGACCCGGCTGTGTTCAAACAGCCATGGGTGCATTTGGACCGCAGGCATTCGTCCACATCGCGACAGTCGCCGTCCATCATTTGGAAGCCGCGGTGACACGCGCAGGTGTAAGCGCCCGCCGTGTTGATACACGCCGCGTGGCCGCCGCACGGCAATTGGGAGCGCTGGCACTCGTCCACGTCAGAACAGTTGCGCCCGTTGGCTGCCAATTGGAAGCCTTGGGGACACGTGCAGAAGGCTCGCCGCTCTCTCACCACGCACCGGTACTCGCAAGCGTCCGCCACGCCGCACACGTCCGGGATTCGACACGAGAGTCCGTCGTCCTCAAGGACGTAGCCCTGATGACAGTGGCACGTGAGCCCATCCGACAACACCTGCCGGCGGCACACGTGTTGGCATCCGCCGTTGTCCTCGTCGCATTTTCCACCTTCCGTCGGGCAAAAGGGACCCGGCGCCGTCCACTGATAGTTCTCGTCGCTCCGGACGCAAACGGAATAGTGCTGGCGTCGGTCACCGCACGTGACCTCGGCGTACGTTCCGAGCGGCAAGGATTTCATCTCGTTTTGGACGGGCTCCTCGGAGAAAGGCGGCGTGTAGGAAATGTGTCCGGAGCCCGACAGATGCAAAGGGCCGCACATTCCTTGGAAGTAAAACTTACACACGGGCGACGCCGAAGCTTTGCAAGTTCCGGCGCTCCATTTGGGCTGCTGGTGGGCATTGTAAGCGACCCTTACGCAGCGCTCCGTGCAAGTGTCCACGGGTTCTTGATTCCAGTTGGAGTAGTGCGAATCCTGGTCCCCGGACAGCCACTTGAAGCCTCGGAGCGGTGCGTCAGCTAAGACGCAGTCCCCTCTGTGCAGCTTTAAGCCGATCCAAAAGGCTTGCGTCTCGTCCTTGCCGACGGGCGAGAGGAGAGCGTTGAGGATGGCTTCTTCTTCTTTGTCTCTTACGGTCATCAGGTAGCCTCCGTTGTGGAAGCAGCTCTGACTGGCCTTGTCAAAGCTCACCTTCTCCGCACGGACGGTGTAGCAGGCGTCGGACGTGCACATGCTTTGCTCTTGGACTCCGTCCAATCCTTCCAAAGTGGGGATGAGAAAAAGTAAGAGCCAGATCAGTGGCATGGTTGCGCTTCACAAGAATTGAAATGTGAGCAACATGCGGCCGGCCGGCCGCCTCGTTTGCTTTGGCGTCGGTGGGTCCCGGCGTATCCTGTTTGGGACAACTGAAGACGGAAACAATGTTCAAGGGCTCTTTCTTTCCTTCATTCTTTCTCCCGAGCCCACAAGTTCCGTTTTGAGCTGGGAAACAATGGGCCACTGGGCCGTGTTGTGACTGGATCTCCAGATGCCTCCGGCCCCTGCGGACTCGCGGCTTCTAGGCCGACTCCCTTAATTGTATCGAGTTACAATACGTGAACACGCAGAGGTCACGTGACCTCAGAGAGGCTGTGACATGACAATTGGAAAGTGGGGATGGATGGATGGATGGATGGATGGATGGATGGATGGATGGATGGATGGATGGATGGATGGATGGATGGATGGATGGATGGATGGATGGATGGATGCATGGATGGATGGATGGATGGATGGATGGATGGATGGATGCGAGGGGGGGGTGGAGTCCTTTCACCACTGCACATGATCTTTTGGCTGTTTTATGGACTCTAGCACTTGTTTTGAAAACGCAAACAACTTTGAGACTACAATTACACTACAATGCTGATGATTTATGAATTCCGACGAAAAATGGGTTTTTCACAATTTGGCCATTTCCACTTTCCAGGAACATTTTCAACAAAACACACCTTTGATGGATTTATTTCCTTGAAGGGTTTTCAAGCCGCTGCTAAAGTTTCAAATTGCTTTGACTTGGCCTTGCGTCCTGCAATCTTTCGACTGGAGGAGCCCTCCAATGAAATAGCTCACAATACTCAAATAATGAGCTCCAATGTATTCGTGCTGCTTGGAATTGTTGCTTTGATGGCATGAAAAAAATATGACTGCTGGGCCCAGCACTTTTGAATGTCATTGGCCCCCTTCAACCTATGCAGACATGACTACAGTCAAGGTTCCGTTTGTGTTTGACTGGATGGAGTTGAGAATGTATTTGGTCGACAGAATGCATTGCTGATGCTGGTTCTGCTTCTGACCAGCGCAGCAAAACAGTTCCTGTGTTTGTTTGGACGCAGCGGATGAGCAACTACAATGGCAGGAATTCCACTTGCACCCACCCTAAGCCTACAGCCACGACTTCAGCTTTTCCAGCAAGATGGTTTGAAAGTACGTATATCATTCGGTGTCAAATAGGCAGCGAGGAGGCTTGCCAGCTCTATTTGAGAAACTCTTTGGAAATGCCGATCCAATAAGAATGGAACGTGCAACGGCTTCACATTGGCACTCTCTATTCCTTTTGCTCCCCCCTGATCCCTCCCTAAGTTTGTCGCAGTTGTTGGACTTTCAGCGTGTCCTCAACAGAGGTCGCCAGAGTGGCTCAATGGCAGACGCATCATTTGTCCCAGCATTGTCCCTTCTTTAACCCCACTTACATACTGTACGGTGCAGCAAAAGACTATGTGAAGGTCCATTTGGACTCCTGTTGAATGCGTATACAAATTGTAGTGGTCCTTCCGTACTTGTAGCGTTTGTGTTGAAACACCAAAGTATTGCGAAACCTCGAACATGCCTGGGCAGTTGGAAGATTTGCAACAACATGCAACAACATTTGTTCTGAATGGCAAACTATGTAGGTGGCGCTTCAGAGATGATTAGCATATTGGTTGCCGTCTAGCCTCAGGGATGTGCTGCTGCTATTATATAAGACAAAAAGAGCTGGCCTTCTCACGCATGCTTCGCTGAGCCACCTGGAAACACCAACATACACATCCTCTACTTCCTGGTGAGTTAACACTGGCCTTTTAGGATCAGATTTTTGCTCTACATTTCAACTTGAATATTAACATGGGCTTGCTTTCAAGAAATGAGCAGCACCCCCATTATTATTATTTGACAGAATGGAAACTTGAATGTAATCTGTCGCTACAAATGCTGAGGCGCTGAAGAAAACAAATATTTGAGTTCCTGCCAAAGATGCAGCAGGGGAACCTTGAGAGTGAAGTTGCAGAAAAATCGAAATGAATTCCCACTCGAGGTGTGGCACTGATTTCATGATTGGCTGCCAAGCATCCGTCCTTAAAATTCATCTGGACGGGCAGGCTGGCTGCGCCTCTGAACAGGATGAACCGGTTTGATTCATGTTTGCGAGGAGATGCCCTCTTTGATTTCCAACCCAAGCAATCTCCTTGTGTTGACATTCTATTTAGAAGTCGTTACCTTGGATAAAACACATTAACGTGAAGAAAACTACTGAACAAGGGACGTATTGCAAGCAAGCGAGCGAGCGAGCGAGCAAGCAAGCAAGCAAGCAAGCAAGCAAGCAAGCAAGCAAGCAAGCAAGCAAGCAAGCAACGTGTAAATATGGTGCCAACAAATAGAGATAAAGATTTTGGCCTTTTCAACCGCTGTTCCTCTACAGTGCAGACTGGGGTCAGCAGCGAAATGCTTTCTCCGGGCGTGTGTATGAGCATCATCAATGCACGGCATGCAGGAGATGCTTACGGGACCGTCAGCAACCCCGAGGTGCTCTTCAAGCAAGACTACCGTCGATTGAAAGCGTACTGCGTCAGCCGGCAACTACGCTACATCGACGACATGTTCCCCCCAGACGCGCGATCCCTCGGCCAGGCTGCGCTGAGTCCTTCGGACCTCAATGCAGTGCAATGGCACAGACCGGGAGTAGGTTTGGTTTTTCCAACGTCAAACTCATACGCATCCTAAACTATGGTCTCTTTCAGAAACTGGTTCCCAATCCATCTTTTGTTGTCGATGGCATCTCCAGGTTTGACTTTGGTCAAGGCATGGTTGGTAAGAAAATGAAAGTGCATCATTCAAGAGCTTGTTACACGATGCTGAGCACTCACTTCAAATGTCTCGTGTCAGGAAATTGCTGGTTCCTTGCATCTCTTGGTGCACTGACATTCAAGCCAGCTGTCTTTCAGCACGTTGTTCCTCTTGAGCAAAACTTTGTCGAGGACTACTGCGGACTCTTTCATTTCCGGGTAAATGACGTTGCAATTCACATGGACATTTTTCTGACATGCTGGCGTAGAGTGCACCTCTAGCTGGAATCAGAATCCACAGCAATACTGCTTTAGCCAGAAGAAGAAGAAGAAGAAAACAAAACAGTAGTTACTTACCTTGACTTCTTGTCGCAGAGGCCGATGTATCCTTACGTTGCTGCTCAAACCTTTGTAACCTTGAAACATCATAAGAGCAAAAATACAATACACTGTGATGAATACATAGCATTGCTGCAATGCACGTAGACAGTCCAAGTATTAGTAGTATGTATGTACGTGTGTATGTGTGGAAGCATGTATGAGTGTATGTATGTGTGTGTGTGTGTGTGTGTGTGTGTGTGCGTGTGTGTATGTGTATGCATGTATGCATGTATGTACGTATGTATGTATGTGTGACTTCATCTCTCCCACCATTTCAGTTCTGGAGATTTGGCAGGTGGGTTGACGTGGTCATCGATGACAAGCTCCCAACGATCAATGGCAAACTGCTTTTTGTGAGATCCAAAGACCCGACAGAATTTTGGCCCGCTTTGTTGGAGAAAGCTTATGCAAAGTATGCAATCATTTGTATGTATGGAATGGGATCCATTTGCTCATTTCTATCATCATCATACTTGCAACATACTTGCGCCAGGGTTTGCGGTTCCTATTCCGACATGAGTGCCGGAACAACCGACGAGGCGTTGGTGGACTTCACGGGCGGCGTTCACATTTGTATCAATCTGTCAGATCCTCCCCAAGACCTTTGGGAGCTTATGTGCAGAGCCGGACAATCCGTGTCGCTGATGGGATGCGGCACTCCTCAAGGGGTAAGCGCAACCGCCAGCGCCACCCTCGAGCCATTCCATTGGCTTGAGCCCATTTGCTTGAGGGCTTTGCGGGCCCCAAGCATCCTTGGAGGCACCACTGGGGAGACAGACGACGGCTCTTGCAATTTCAAGGGAAAGGGACAAATTGGCATTGAGTCTTTGTAACTCAGCTGAACTCCGGATTCTCTTTCAAGATCCTACATGTCACTTTCCTTCATGCTGTGAGAACATCCAAGAAAAGCTTCATGACAGATTAGTAGCTCAAAAGATGCTTGTTGTGACTTGTAGGAGACAGCAGCCAACACTGTTTTGCCAAATGGATTGGTTCAAGGCCACGCCTACACGGTCACCGGGGTCAGACAGGTGAACTCTTAAAAAGTTGCAATGGAGGAACATTGGACTTTTTGCTTTACACCTTTGCGTTTTGGAACAGGTGATGAGTGGAGGCCAAGCGGTCAATTTGGTGCGATTGTTAAACCCCTGGGGCAGGGGCGAGTGGAACGGCGACTGGAGCGATGGGTACGTTACGTCTGATGCTTTTCAAAGGGCAAATCCAACTGGAATCGAGTAGACGGGAATCTCTTCTTTCTTGCATGAAATGATGCCAATGCGGCCAGGTCACCTTTGTGGCAAACGGTGAGCCCGCAAGAACGATCCCTGTCTCTTTCCGTGGTTGACAACGGGGAATTTTGGTAAGCGACCTACTTCAAATGATTTCTACTGCTGATACTCAGGAGGGATCGTAAGCAAACGCTGATTCCCACAACAGGATGAGCCTGCGAGACTTTTGTCGATTTTATTGCGATCTCGACATCTGCTGCATGTGTCCCGACTTCCTTGATGGAAACTCGCACTGCCATTGGAGGACGTCCTTCTACGAGGGCAGATGGCTTGCTGGGAAAACAGCTGGAGGATGCATGAATGGTACTTGAGCAATATCTGCCACGCCACTAAAAGCAACTTTGGGGCCGCTTTTATCCAATCTCCAATCAAGAGAGATTAGTACGGAATTGCTGCGATGATGCGGCTCAACAGTTTGTCCACGACGACACGACGAACGTCAGCAAACAGGCTATTGGAGTAATGGACAAATTGTTTGTTTGTTTGTTTGTTTGTGTCCATGACAGAGCAGAGCTTCTGGACTAATCCGCAGTATCGAGTCAGCATTGAGCAAGTTCACAGTGGCACTCAATGTGCTCCCAAACAAGGGGAAAGAAATATGCTGGTGTCACTCATGCAAATGCCGGACAAAAGAAACAGAGCCTTGGTCAAGAATCTCCACATTGGATTCTCCGTATTTCAGGTCCGTCATTTTGAATACTAGCAACTGTCATTCTTCAAATCTGGGATATGAGAGAGAGCATCTCTTTTTTTGTCCCCGACATGAACCAATGGTCATCAGGTCCCGAAAGAAGTGAGTATCCTTCCATCAGTGTCATCCATCTTATGTTGCAACAGCAATTGACTCTCAGTGTGCGAATCCCAGTTGACGGCCCAGAGGGGAAGTTTTCCGGCAGCTTTCTTCAGCAGAAACAAACCGGTGGTGCAGACTAAACGCTTCACCAACGCTCGTGAGGTGATGGAACTGGTGGAATTGGCGCCAGGGGAATACCTGATTGTGCCGTCAACTTTCAAGCCCAACGACACTGCCTCCTTCATCCTGACCATCCTCTCCAAGGCCGAGGCTCATATCCAGTAAGTTCACCCGAAACCACGTATGTACGTACGTACTATGTGCACTCCTGACTTTGACCTTGACAAAAGGATACTATCTCCACAGCGAGACTTCTGGCGCTCATGGATATAAAGACGTCGTCGAAGAGGTTGCCTTTGGCTTATTTGATGCCATTGAAACGAAGAAGTTGCATTTTGAACACTACCTTCCTGTTTTGTAGAACCTAAATGCTGCCGCCGCCGATGACGGGAGAATCCTGTTCCAGCAACTATTCGGCCAGGTACTTGTTGCATCTTGAACTGGCAAATGTGGATGACACCTTATTGTCAATATGTAGTTCAGCAGAAAAAGTCTGCTCATGCACTTTTCAGGTGCAGCCATCGGGAACTCACGGCCCCATTCAAAAAAAAAAAAAAAAAAAAAAAAAGTCTTTTGGCATTGCTCAGCTGAATGTTGAAGCGGTTGCTTCCACTTGCTTGCACACTTTTGTTTTACATGTCAACATCTATTCTCTATTCGCTGCTCTTCAAGCATGGGCGGTGGCTCGTCACCAGAGGCGACGCCCTCCTTCCCACACGTTGAAAGGGACTGGGATTAAATGAGGATTTGGACATGACAAAACATCTCAAAAGCACACATGATAGAACATGCACGAGCTGAATAAATTCACGCACGCACGCACGCACGCACGCTTCCCCCCCCTCCCCTCCCCTGCCCCGACATCCAAGCTCAGCATCAAAGGTGCACGTGCATTCTCTTTGTCTTATTTGATTTCAGTATGACCAAGTGGATGCCGAACTGCTTCAGAAGCTCCTCAACGATAGTGTTTTGAAAGGTAAGGCTGGGACAAATGAAATTTGTCATACATTGAATAAAAGTAATTCCCTTATCTCTATGCTGTTTGTTTTTTTCTTCATAGGAGACTTGAAAAGTGGAGGCTTCAGTCTTGACGCATGCCGCAGCATGGTCGTTTTGATGAGCGTATCCTTTGTGGTTATTTTCATAGTAAACGACTAATTTAGCGTCGTAAGTCTCGACAGATTGCCATTTGAGCTTCTGTCCTGGGCGTCATTGCATGGAAAATGCATCCAAAGTATTCAGTCGATACCAAAAAGACGTTATCATAGTTTTGAAACTTGTGTCAGGCAGCCTTACATCTAATGTTGATTTGAAGACAACTAGCAACGGCAAACTGAATGCTGGGGAACTTTATAGTTTGTGGAAGAAGGTGGCCAAGTACAAGGTATAGAAAGGCATTTGTAAACATGAAGCAATTGACAGTTTGGCTTGAGCTCGACTCCATGGCTTTCTCCAGGATCTTTTCCGACGTATTGATGTGTCATCAAATGGCGGCGTTACACTGAGTGAGCTGAAGAATGCTGCCATTAATTTAGGTATTCTGTGGGCCCACCTGACGGCCATAGAAGTCACAAACGGGAGCGTTGACATTCCTCCGATGTGTGTGTGTGTGTGTGTGTGTGTGTGTGTGTTCAGGAATAAGGGTCAGTGATAACATGCTCAAAGTGTTGACTTTGCGCTATGGGACTTCCTCTGGACATATAACCATGGAGAACTTCATCACTCTTGCTCTTCGTCTTGTTTCTATGAAAAGTGGGTGCATTGGGATATGACACAAGATGCGCATACATACTTTGTCATGACCAATTGCTTTTTATCTTTGTCCACACTAGAAATCTTCAATCGTTTTTCTGATGGAACGACCATGACACTTCCGGAATCTGAGGTATGAAACATCACCCGAGAGGCTGTTTCCACGCACTTTGACAATGCATTTCTTTTCCAGTGGATGCAAATTTCCATGTGTACCTGAAGAAGGAAGATAAATGAGGAGGAGGAGGAGGAGAAGAAGAAAAGCATGCTTCATTGGGCCTCATTCACTCATAAATGACTGTTGGGCATTTACGCAAAATCCCGGTGTAGCAGCAGCCTTATTTTCTTTGCACCACCGACAACACGTTAGATAAGGAAGCCAAATTGGCGGGGGAAAAAAGGCAATTGTTGACCAATATCACCCCAGAACCTTCACAACTTCTTTCCCAATCTTTTTCCTGTCATCGGAAAGCTTGCTAAAGATAGAACCCGCTCGTCATGATCCTTAAGTCATTCTTAATGTAGAGAAGAACATGCACAAATGTTGCAAAAAATAACTTGATCGAAGGCGGCCACTTGAACGTATTTCGCCATCCGATATTCATCACTTACGTTTCACAAAATATCTTGACAATGTGGAAGTTTGTCGCTCCACTGATCTCCTTCACAAGCAATCAAGGCATCGCCGCCGGTTAATTGAAAGCCATGGTAACAAGAGTACAGGGCTACCAATTTGCCAGCTAGCTTGAGCAGGACGTAATCGCCATTGTCGATCTGTCCCGGAGAGCCGCAGCGCTTTAAATCTGCTTGGTTGGATGGATGGATGATGATACATTTGCAGGTTAATGCATAGGAACATGAACAACATTACAATTTCAACTCCAAAAGACATTTGACATTACTACATTGACACAAATAGTTTTGCAAGCTAAATAGAAAAAGTGCTGGCTGAGGCAGACCAAGTCCATTGCATTGTCCATTCCTGCAGTCAAGTCATACTTCAAATAGTCCTTTGAAAATGCTAATGAGCAAAGTGGAATGAAAGAGCAGACAACTGAAATTCTGCTCGGCTGCTTCTTATTCTCATGACAAGTCCAACATGGTGACGCACGGACGGGAGGAATCCAAAAAGTACTAAGCAGGATGGTCAAGGGTGTTGTTGCACTGCAGTCAGGCGCTCTTTTGAATAGTCCATGCTAATATGGCTTACCTTGACTTTTCTCCTCTCTCCACGCCTCCCAATCCATTGGTGGCAAAGTGTCACACGAGACGTAACCCGAGGGGTACTTTCCCAATACGAAGGCATCCGGTGGGACCTCTGTGATGTCACTGTTGTCACAGATGATCTTAGACAGTGAAACTTTGACAAGTTCCTTCCTCTGCGCTTGGCTGAAAGTCTCCTCTGCTTCCCACCAAAATCTTGGAAGGGAAAAAAGAAAAGGAAAAGATAGCTGGTGTCAATATGTGACAAAGCAAAAGTGGTCCAGCAGAGTCGTCGGCAACCTGTCGCCGTCACGAAGCGCTTTCATCTGTTTTGCAATCAGGCAGGCAAATAGAGGACCGGTTCTTGAGCCGGGCAGAAAGGTCTCAAGCAGTCCCCCCAGCCATACGTCAATGTTGTCAGGGTGCTTGTACACTTGAAGTATCCTCTCCGCAACACTGGCGTCACTCACAACCTGCTTCAAGTCTTCCAGCGTCCTTATGCGCTCCAGTCCGCAAAAATCTCTCCAGTCGTTGTATCCTGGAAAGCAAAGGGAGCTTTGATTTGAAGCTTGTAATGTCTCTCTCTGATCTCCCTCCCGATTTGTGCCAATCCTGATGCATCTGGAGAAGGATGAGTTTCAATGGGCGCTACCTACCTACCTACCTATCTATTTGCTTGTAGATCGTACTGTTGTTTGTCATGTTGTTGAGCACTCGCTCGAGAGTGACCGTATTTGCAGATTGAGAATCAAAGCATACCATGGCGTAGATTTGGTCTTTCCGAGTACGGGACTGTGATCAACGGTCACTCCGATAAGGCAATAGAACGATATTTTGGAGTTCGTGGACAGAAGCATTTGTCCACCTGCAAAGGTCACACACTGAGGCAAACAAACAGACCTGGCAGACCGTGATCTCGCCCTCTCTGCAGGTTCAGTGAAGCCAGGTCCATGTCTTGCGGAACAGCTAAAACAATCAGCCTCTCGGTCAGCTCATCCGCCAACAATTTGCTCGGAAGGATGCTGGCCGCTTCCTCTCCGACCGCACCTCGAAGGATTGGCTCGATTCCGCCTAAGAAAAACAACGTTGGCTCCAAGCAACGTCACTGTGACGGCTTGCAACAAGAGCTCGTACCTTCTTCGATGATCCTCCATGGACTGAAGAAGGTATCGTGCAGCTTTAAACTGGGGAAGAATTCATGTTCCTGGTAGCTCTGGTTGAGTCTCCTGACGACCGGGGAGATGGTGGCGTGACCGAAGCGGAACGCCGCCGTGGCAAAAACATTGGAGGCGGACGGATCCACGGTTGGATCGTATCCTCCATACGGTCCAATGTAATTGTCAAAAAACTCTTGACCAATTATTTTGGGGACATAATCCCTCATGGTTATTATCTTAGAAAAGAGCAGAAAATCACAGACATATTTATGAATTGATCCAAAATATACGGAGCTGAAACCATTGAGCAGCACACACCTGGTGCAGCGCCCCGATAATCTTGCGCGTTTCTTGATAGAGGCTCTCCGCATTCCAGTGAGCATTGAGCTGCCGAAGCGTCTCGGCTATTCCATTGTGTTGCCTCAGCCACAGGACGTGCAGAGCGATCAGAGGCAGGCCCTCGTTGACTCGACCGTCTCCAGCGCGGAAACATGCCGCCTTTTGCCGCCCGCCGAGGCAGACGGATTGCAGGGATTCTTCAAAAGGTAAGTAGGCTCTTCCTTTGGGGTCCCCAAAGTGCTCGTTGACAGTCAGTTTGCCGTTAAAGCCGCCAAGGTCTCGCAGAAACCTGTTCACTTTGGGACTGGAGCCGTACACGACCGAAGCGTCGATGAAGGAGGTGATGGAATTCATCTGCTGTCGCTGCAAGGCTTGCGACACGTCGGGCCCCAACCCGTTGAAGCAGGCTGCTAAAGAGCGATTGAAAGGCATGCAGCTTTGTCCCTTCGGGGCCTGCTCGTGTAGCTGCAGGGGGAAAAAAAAGCAAAATCAATCACATCGTGCATTCCTATCATTGCAAGTCGGACAAGTGACAAGTCGGTGGTAGCGATGAGCAATTCCCCCTTGGAACTCGTTTGCATTGAAGACCAGCATTTGGGTTGAAAGGCAATTTCAAAGTCATCAGAATTTGCTCCCAGAGTTGCTGTTTGCCTGGCCTGACCATGACTGTCCTGGCAAATGCCACATACGTACTGTAGTAGTTGTGTTTGCTTTTCCTTGGCAAAGTGTTGGAGCCCTCGCTTTTCATCAGCAAATCCTTTCAACAAATGTGACTTGCTTGTACGTATGTCATTGAATTGCCTTTCAATGACTCAATAAGCCGTTCAGATTCCCATATTGGATTTGAAGGCAGACAGGGTGAAGGTGTTGTGCGTGCTTTGGAAAGGAAATAAATGCGCTCTTTCACTTGACCTGGATGGGAAAGCAGGGATGCACATTTTGACAAGAGTTCAGGCAGTCGTCGTCGTCGCCAGGCTTCCCGGCGGGGCTTTGAGGGGTCATCGTTATGTCGTGGTCAATGTACTGGCCCCACTCCACAAGCATATGCGAGTAGGTATCATCTTTGCATTTGACAGAGCTCCCCATGATCTTTTTGCTCACTTCCTTTGGCTGTGGAAACGGAACATGAAATACATACCATGTGCCTAGTTGATGGATAACCGAGCTGAATATTCTTCAAGCATTACCGTGGGAAGCTCAAATCCACGATAGAGCCTTCCCGCGTTCCAACCTTTGGGTTGTCGCACTCCATCTTCATATTGTGCTGGAAGCCACCTTATCAAAGGAATGTTGGCTGCGCCCCAGAAATGATTGTACCTGGCATAAGAATAAAAAACAAACAAAAAAACATGAAGCCATTCAAACGTCGTGATCAATAGTCAGACCTCCCTCCCTCAAGCGTTCAGTAACGTTGGAAAGTCGCAGTTGAAAAGGACCAGACTCATCATGGGTTAACTAGCTTTTGGAGTCATATAAAGAGAATTTTAAAATCATCCCAAATTTCGGAAGAAAAAAAAACCTAATTAGGCAGTGTGAACGCACAGGAATCATTCGAGCGCCTCCGATTGGACAATATAAGACTGCCGCTGCCAACAAAGTCACATGATTATTCCTCATGATAAGTAGAGTACCTGTTGTTGCACACGCCATTTACGGTACGATACTTGCTGAGGTAACTGTGTTGGCAGATAGCTGGATGCGCTGGAGGCGGACATCCTGACAGCTCTGCCAGAAGCTCCACATGCTCCCACGAAAGCAAACCTAACACATTCCATTCATTTGTCAGAGGGAAAAACAATCAATAGCATGAAGATTCGACATTATTGACGATTAAAAGTGAGCCCACCTGTTTCTCCGATATCCCTTTTGTACCTCTGCTTGCATTTTTGGTCAAGGACTTGCAGAGTTGAGTGGAAAAGCTCGGCAGCACGTCCTATCTCCAGGGTCTCTGGCTCAGCTTGGTGCCCAAACGTAAAGCCGCCGAGGAAAGGCGCACGTGAACTCCGTCTATGCGCACAAATGGAAAGAAGGAAAGAAAACAAAACTTTGGGCAGCCCTGTTTCCAACGTCATTTTGCTCCGTGGTTACCTTTGTCTGGATTGAAAAGCTTCTTCAACAAGCCTTTGTAGACCTTCTTGATATGACGACACGATCAAGTTGGTTATGGATGTCGCTGTAGGGTACGTGACAAAACGTTCTTATCGGAATATCATTGTTTTCTCTTGAATGAAGTTGTTGTGAAGAAATCAAAGTTTCCATTCATTACAAAGCCCATGAATTCCCAAATGAAATGGGGAGTGAAAAATGAAATGCAAACAGGCCAGCCAATGTCACATCCAGCAAGGATGGGGTCAAGTTCACCACCACGTGCAACAACACGTGCATGAGCAATTAGTCCAACAACAGCACGTGGCAGAGGAAATGGATCGCATGCATATTTTAGACGGCACATACATTTGCAGCAGTTGAATTGTCGGAGAAATGAACCAAATATGTACATAGTACTTTTCAATTTCTTGATGCCAATCACTAGTATCGGATTCATCACGCAGCAAAATAGAAAAGGGAAGAAAAAGTATTTCATTCAAAAGTATCCGTCAGGAGGTGTGAAAACATCAAACATCATGAATGCATATGTGAGATTTAAGGAAATTTCGTTCACTTGCGTATCCGTTCCCAAAAAACACCAGCGCAGATTGCCATGTGCTGAACAAACAAGAAACAATCCTAAAATGTGCAGCTGGTGATCATTTACAGTCTCATCAGCATTTAGCTAGCTCCCAAAATTCATTCCAACAAATATGCAAGATATAAATGTGTACTTTATATTTAAAAAGAAAAATAAATAAATCTCTTACTGTTGAGGAAATTGGCTTCATCCATTGAGCTGATTGAGGAAAGAACGCATAAATATAACATTGCATAACGAGCCATTCTATGTGAGCTCAAGTCAAGAAGAAAACCTCCTGATGCTCTTAATCTTATGCTTGTGTGGCTCCATCAGTGGTCACAGCTTAACCCGTTAACCCGCCACACTAGAGTGGCTCCGAGATTGCATTCTTGATTTGTCAGCTGTTGGAGGGAGGGAGGGAGGGATGGATGGATGGATGGATGCATGGATGGATGCGCACATTTGAACCTATTTGGAAATGCTGAAACTTTTCGAGGACACCAGAACAAAGAAAAAGCTCTTCAAGAAAATCTTTTGTAGTCTTTATATTTGGTTGACGGCTCTTTTTCCTTCCATAAGACTCATTCATTCATTCATTGAGCATTTCGATGTGAGGGCTAGAAAGCTTAGAAAGATTTGCAATTATTGGTTGGTATCTTATCGTCTACGAGACCTACTTAAGAAGTGATGAGAATATGCTGCGTGCGCTCGGGTTGCAGATATCCATGCCATGACCTAACGGTGTCAAAAATGACATTGTGTTGCTTTTAAACTTGCAGCGAAATATGTGCATTGCCTTTTGTGCGTGTGCGTCACACAAGTCCTTGAAGTGGCTACATGTTATTGCAACTTGTGCAGTGAGCATTCAGTCAGGCGTCAGGCGTCAAGCATCAGGCGTCAAGCGTGAGCGTCATGGCCTGTGGACTGCTGAGCATCGTAGTCCTTGAAATTCACTCTTGACTCTGTGCTGATGCAACTTCATCAAGCCGTTTAGTCAGTCTTTAAATGACTTCTCCCTTTTCTAGCGCAAGTGAAGCCCAACCAGAGGTAACAAAAAAAAAAAAAGGATTGAGGAATATATACTGTACGTAAAAAGCGCTGCCTTCATCATCCCTTTGTTCACAATAGCTCCACAGCTTATCCCGGTGCCCTTGGGCAATGTGGAAAGCTTCACGTCTTGGCCTGCATCTGCGGGATTTGATCATACGACAGTGAAATACGGTCGATTCCTTTTGTGTCATCTCAAAGCTTACCACTTTGCTGGCTGTGGCCGTCGTTTCCATAGATTGAAGGAACCGCACCGCACCCTCAATGAAAGCCCAAGAGTCCTTCTCTCCACTGACAAGAGATTTCTGCAACAAGCAGGACTTACTTTGCCCACAGATGGGCCTAAAAAATGGAACTTAACCAGGAGCTTCTTTGAGCTTCTGATGCTGGGGGACGCAGGCAGCCTCAAACGTCAGGAGGAGTCTGAGGTTTGAAGCTTTCACAATCAATTGGGATCCATAAAATGCAGGGCATTGATGTCAAATCCAGTGGCATTATTTTATTAAGTTAGGAAATCAACACATTTACCAAATTGAATTATATACACCCACTAAAAATAAAAACAAGCTTGAGCCATCAAGCCAATTCATGTTACAAGAGTTCCATGTCACATACCCATAAATAATGATCATTTCATTATAAAACTAAGAAGATCCTGATGATCTTCTCTCAGCTCATGCCCAAATCTTCCAGTGCTCATTTGTTCACATCAAGGGAAAACAAACGATTCTATACAACATGTAGTAAAGCGTCATTTACCATGTGTTCCATGGGAAACAAAGAAAGAAAAGGCAATGTTTGAAGAAATCCATCCTCTCTCTTAAATACTGGAAAGCCTTGAGAAGAGAGAGAGAGAGAGAGAGAGAGAGAGAGAGAGAGAGAAGAAAGAAAGAAAAAAAAAAGTTCAAGTGAGGTCATTGACAACATATCAAAGAGGCAGGCTTGGAACCACGAAAGCAAGCCAACGACACAACTAACTGCGCTTCGTTTCCAAAACATTGATGACATGGATCCAAATTGTTCCGTCCGACCACACAGGTGCAGGTGGAGACGCACGTGACAGTCAGCAGCCACGCTTGAAGAAAAAGGTGCAGGCGGGCTCAGTGCTCCTCCTTCTCTCGGCCTTTCTTGTCCTTCTCGTCTTGCAGGGCCGTGCCCAGCTTCTTAATGAGAACAGACAGCACCTTGTCCAGCGGGTCCATCACGCCCCTCTGAAGCCATTTGGGAATGGTAGTCCTAGCGTGGTGGAAGCCCAGTTTTTGCAAGATGTAGTCCACTCCCACCGGGTCGATCTTGCGACCCGTCCAGGAGATGAGCCTGAAAGCAAAATCCGTTGTCCTTCAATTAGACACATGGTGGCTCAGTGATGTGTACTACTAGGTCAATCCCAGCTGACCTGAGAGTGGGCTCCAAGTGCCAGGTGTTGCACAGAAACTCTCTCCAGTCCACCGTGGTGTAGTTGACGCCCTCCTCCTGTGTGTCCTTGTCTGCGCTGGAGCCGCCGCCGTCGGCGTCGTCGTCGCGCACGGCCGTGGGGCTCTTCTGGCCCGGCCGAACCGCAAACATCCGTGGGGCGAAAAGTGCTAAAGACCCACAAGTGTTCAAATGTTGAAGGAGTTGCTCGAACACCATTAGAGCAGCTCCGTCAATCCTTTCCCTGCATCGGCATCAACACTCCGCTTGTACATGTATACAATGATGTCAAAAATGGAATTTGACTTGCTGACTCGTGGATAGCGAGCGACAAAACACACCTTTCTCTTTCTCTTTCAGGTAGGCCGACACCATGTCGTGAAGAAACATGATGAGCTCGGCATCCATGGTCACGCAGATGTGGTCTGTGAATTCTGTCACCACACTGCACTCAACCTTTGGTTTGCTGTCGGAATCTGTTGCAATCCGACAAAACATTTTTCTCTCAGCAACAGGGCCAACCGGACGCACCTTAAGGAAGTACTCCTGCGCCGTTTGCGGCAATTTCGCAAAATGCACTCCACCTGACAGAGAAGGCTCGTCGGGATCCTGCACATGGATGGACTTGAAGTCCAGTTGCATTCTGGGAAGGGCAAAGATGGTCTCGGTCTCGTGGTTGTAGCTGGAGTTGCTGCGGAAGCTGCTGAGCAGACTGGAGCTCTTGGCGGCGGCTCTGCTCTCCGGGTTGTTGGCTTCCACGTTCCTTAGCAAGTTCAACTCTGAAGTGAACGATAAAAAGAAAGCTGGTGGTCAGACTTTTCTGAACACTATCTCAGCTACTTTGCATTGAAGGTAGTCCACTTCAAGAGGAACCGAAAGTCAGTCTTTCTTTCAGAGGCGCATCATTACCATCACAACTGTGTTTCCCAAAAATGACTGCGTTAGTAAATTGCCGCGTCGTTAAGCCCTCCCTCCAGTAGAATTCATGAATTGTTCACAGAGTTAAAAGCTCCTACTGTTCAATGACTGAGGATAAACTTCAGCTTTGAGATCATATCAAGAAGAACAAGCAGAGTCACCTTCATTCCTCATGGCAGTAACATAGTTGAACCATTCTTTAACGGTGGCGACTCCGTGCGGAGGGTTTTCGTGGCGCCGCCGCGTGATTTTGGTAATGGTGGCCATCGGGCTTTCCAGGGCACCGCACGGTTTGGTCACCATTGTGTTGTGACCCAGATGGAAGTCCAGGGTCTGCACAATGTATGTGGAATCATCTTTGGAACCTGTTTCAGAAAGCGCCACCATTATAGCGCCATGCAGGCGGCACCTTGGGAATAACAAGAGGTCGCTGGCTTGCTGGCTGGCTGGCTAGCTGGCTGGCTGGCTGGCTGGCTGGCTGGCTGCCTGGCTGGCCGGCTGCCTGCCTGGCTGGCCGGCCGGCTGCCCGGCCGCCTGGCTCGGTCAGTCGCTGCAATAAAAGCTTTCTCTCACCATCTTCCAGTATTTTCTGCGCTTCGGTCCAGAAAGCGATATTGGGCTCTTCCAGGTGGAAGAGGGCCCACGACTTGGAGCGGAAGTTGGGCCCGTGGAAGCAGGCCAGGGTCATGTGATTGCCATGGAGGCTCATTGAGCCGCCCAACTGCACGGCGTCTTCAGGCAGAGGCATCTGGAAGAGGGATATGTGGCAACCCGCGATGACCTTCAGCACGCCGGGCCAGTGACGGTGATGCGCTGCATCCATGTCTGAAAGACAAAGCCTTATGAAGTGGCATGCATTCTTTGGGGACTTGGCCTCCTGCTCGATTCGGGCTGAGCAGAAGACTCACACAGCTCCGCTCCTCCTTTCTCTGCATTGATGACGGGGGTTTTGGGAGGCAGGTAGGGCCCAGGGCCCCACGTGGACAGCGCTCGCTTGCTGGTGTCAAATTGCTGAGTGAAAAACTCCTGCAGCTTCATGCCGATCTTAATCAGGTCTGGCGTGGTGGATCGTGAAATGATCACCTGGAAAATGTCCCATTGCAAGTCTCCGTGGACAAAGATCTCGCTGGAAGCAAGGGCGCTTTGGTTAGTTCCAAATGTCAAGTGCGTAGCGTGGGTAGCGTGGGTAGCGTGGGTAGCGTGCGTAGCGTGCGTGCGCTTGCGGCTGACACCTTTTCTCAGATATGCTGGAATCCACAGTGCACAGGTTGACTTTCCACTCATCTTGGAGCTGCAGGTCAGCATTACTAAAAACCCCCATCAGGATGCTGGAGCCCATGTAATCGACCCGCGCCTCGGTGGAGCCCATGGTGATCTGGATCTTGTGGCTGGGTTGCTGGTTCGGGTGCTCGGAGATGTGCGCTAGGGAAGACATTCAAATGGCTGTCCGTCAATTAGGAATTTTCAGATCCATTGGTCTGCCCGCTCGGCTCCGGTGCGCTGCATTACATTGCGGCTGTTCATTTGCCACACACTATCATGTACTATTTGTCGCTTGCTACCACGGGGAGCCCGCTTCTAAACTAGCCATCCATCCATCCATCCATCCATCCATCCATCCATCCATCCATCCATCCATCCATCCATCCATCCATCCATCCATCCATCACAGAGCGCTTCCTAACAAGCTGTTAAAAAGAAGAAGAAAAGAAAGAAATGCATGCATGTTTTTGTTTACTTACAGACCATCTCCAGGGTGTTGACGTCAATATTGCCACCCACCACGCCACCCTTGGAGTCCAGCTTGGAGCGTCCCAGGCCGACAGACATGCTGATCTCTCGGTCGCGGTTGCTCCCCACGGACAGCCGGCCTTGGCTCTTCAGACCGCTGGTTGTCCACCTGCAAGGGACGTAATGCTGCTGCTGCTGAATAAGTCAAAGTCTGCACCAGCGCTCTCGATGAAACATAAATGACTGACTTTCAGAGTAAGAAATGCACAGGTTAGTATGGAGAAAAAGGCCATTTCGACTTCTTTGTATGTGTGTGTGTGTGTGTGTGTGTGTCTTGGCATGTGAAGACATTGACAATAAAGCAGACTTTGAAAAGTGCGACATTTAACAGGAGCGGGAGACTTGACGTTGCTGTACGTTGCTTCACTTCATGATGGCCAGCTTACGTGTTATTTCCCATCACGTTGCTCATGTTCATTTGGACCGTGAGCTGTTTCAAGTTGATGGCAAACACCACCAGCGTCTCCCATGGCGCCCCCTGTTGGCCTGCTGCTTTACCATTTTTACCAAACGAGGGAGTGGATGTTTTCGTCACCGACTCTGTCAAAAGAGAAGTTTGCGGCGGATCAGGATTCGTTTTCAGGTTCCCGCGTGCGAGCTCCTCACCTCTTCTCGGCGCCGACGAATCGGACACGCTTCTGGTTCGGCCGGGCGCAGGGGATTTAAGGTGGCCGAGAGCACCCGGGGACATGTTGCTTCCCGTGCTGTGCTCGGAGAACACGTTGGGAGACTGAGGAATGTGTGTGCCGCTGCTGCCATCCCAAGTCCTCCAGTAGGCTTTGCGGCTGGACTCGGGAGACAGATGCTGAGTGGTGATTTCCGACGAGTCGGGGGTGGCGGGGCCAGAGGCTGAACGGAACAAAGAAAAAGGTCCAAAAGGTGGCAAGTGAAGAACAACTGTGTGTGAAATGCGGAAGAGCGACTTTAGGCCCTTCAAATGTCATTCACTGTGTGCAATTCAGATCATTTCGACGGACAAAATACACACTGGAGTCCACCCAGCCAACACCTGCACAAAGCAGACGAGTTACCTGGCAGGTTGATGGTCTGGTCTCCGAGGAAGAGGCGTCTGGCTATACTTCGGCGGTACCAGGCCCTTGGGAAGGCCAGAATCTCACTCAATCGTCTCATGTCGTACTTGAAGGAAGCGGAGCCAATGTCACAAACAGCTAAAGACAAGAGAGAGAGAGAGAGAGAGAGAGGGAGAGACGACTAAATGTCCCCTCTTTCTGCTAGCTGCAATGGAAGTGGGCACAGCAAAAGCACAAGACGACAGCTAATAATGAACGACTGTGAAAAACAAATGAAGATGATTTGATGGTAAGAGCCAGCTAGCCAGCCAGCCAGCCGAGGTAGGTACCTGAGATATTGATGAGAGTGGTGTCCATTTTACCACCTTTCCCAGGAATGAAGCTTTCAATAAATGTGGGGCCTCCTGTGCGCCTCATCCTGGATAAGCTGACTTTAACAAACTCCAGGTTGATGCTCAAAGAGTCCTTTCTTCCCGTCACGGATGCCGGCTCCTCGTCCACTGTACCTTCAGGGCAAATGTTAGGGCCAACAATCAGTGAAACAACAACTTTCAACTGCTACCCAGCTGGAGCCATCAGGCAGACGCTACAGATCAATTAGGTCAAGGAAGAGCAGATTAGAAGATTAGGTCTGTGGATGTCCTTCTGTGGGTTTTTAGCTTGTATTTTTTTATCTTTTTATTCTATTTATTGTTTATTTGATGCACTGATGGGTTGGCTCTTTTGAAATTTCGTTGTACATGTGTGACAATGACAATAAAGATCTATTCTATTCTATTCTATTCATCACCATCTTGCAATCCCATGAACTTTCTCCAACTCGACAGGTGAACTCGCTGCTAGCACTTAATCGACCTTCTTTCAAATCAATACAGAGGTTGCCCCCTGCTCCCTACTTTAACAGGCAGTGAATTCCAGTCACACGCTAGCTAATTCAATGGCTCCTGCCAATTCCTCTCACTCAACAACCAAGCTGCCATTCAAATGAGCAATCCTATGATTAATCCCATCCTCCTTAGACCGTCAACATAATCAATACCTAATGGGCTGGGACCCGGGGGCAGGCCTGTGACAGCAGATTTCTGCTTTCCAGCGCCATAGGGGTGGAACACGTAGAGCGAGAAGTCCGACATGCAGGCGGTGAAGCTGAGACCCGACGAGTTACTCGGGCCGCCCCCCGTGAGGTCGGACTGGCTACTGCTGTGGCGGCTTCTGCCCAGAGGGCTCCCCAGTAACGGAGAGGCTAGAGGTAGAAAGAGAGCAAACATTAGCAAGCTGGGGAATGAGGAAGTACTGAATTCAAAAGGTCAGACCTTTGCTTGGAGGCACTTTGGGAAAGTGCTGCTGCCCCGGGGGAGTGGAGGAGGGTGGCTGCGAGCCTTCGTTGGGAGGGGCCCCCGTCGGGGTCTCTAATTCGCCACGGTTGGAAGAGAAGACCAGGTCCAACGATGGCAGTTTGAGCATACATTCAACTCGGGACATGGGCAGGCAGCTGAAGCGGATCTGAGAAGGCTGACAAGACAAACGGCGAATATGACACAAACACATTTTGCACGCGGCTTCCATTCAATCGAATACCTGAACTCGGACGTAGACGACCACGTCGACGGGAAAAGAAGTATACGCCGACGCGGAAGAAGAAACCAGGGAAGTGGCCGATTCCTCCAGCGGTTCTACCGTTTCAAACGGACCCATGTCTTCTTCCTGGGCAGCCACAGCTGAAGCGGCAGAGCGCAAAGTTAAAGAGCGTGTGTCCAACAAGGGAGGGAGGGAGGGAGGGAGGGAGCCAACGAAGGAGCCAGCCCACCTGCGTAGCTTCGGTCCACCGGAGTGATGGGAATGGTTTCTAAGGCTTTCTCCAAGAAATCAAGAAGACAAGGGCTGATGACCATTTCCTCCGGCAAAGTCTGGAGGGCCACCCAGGCGTACAGCTTGGCCATTTTCACCCCTCCGCTCCCTTTACCTTTGGCTACACACACACACACACACACACACATATTCAATGAAGTGTCACTCATGTACGTACGTCAGTTGGTCGACCGCGTCTTTCTTTCAAATGACTGCATGCAGCTTGAATGATGTCGCTGGCTAGGGCACGCAAGTAACAATGAGGGAACTTTCTGTACCTGATGGGAACGGTGGGAGCGGGGGCGGCGGTAGGAGCGACTTAGTCGGGCTTTGGACAGCATTGGGAAGACCGTTATCTTTCATACCATACAGCTTGGACTCTTTGGAGAGCGAGCGCGAGAGCGAGGTTCCACGCGAGGCGTTCGGGGATTCCGTCTTCAGGGTCTTGGAGTTATAGTGCAACTGGAAAAGGGAGGATTCAACAGTCACAATGTTACTGTCTATGACAAACATTTGGAATTGTCCGGGGAGAATCGGACCTTTACGTCCACTCCTGGAATGTAGAAAATGGTGGTCTCCAGGTCATTGGATTTGGTCTGCAGTGAAGAGGGACATTTTTTCCCAGCCAGAAGATGGCTTGTAGATGTGTAGGTGGGCTGCAATTTTTTCTTTTTGGGAGGCGACTCTTGGTCGAGACTCCTGAGGCTGCGATCACAACTCCTACAAAAGCCGCAGACGGTTAGATGAAACTTCATTTTGGAAATGAATTGGAATCGAAATGTTGGAGAACGTTGTTGTTGTTGTTTTTTTTTTTATCCAAGGAGACCAAGTCAAATGTATAGCAATGCATGATGACTTCCACCGCACCTCCTGAATGAAATTTCTTCATGCTCAGCCTGCTGAGTGCTCTGGTGAAGAACACATTTGCCGCTGTCTATTTCCACACGAACATCCAGTTCAAAGTCGATGTTTCTTTCGGTCGTTGCGCCGCCGAAGCTCCGATTGGCGGGTGTGCTCGGCCAACGTTCGCTGAACAACTGACTCACGGCGGAAAAACCGGACGATCTCTTGTGAGAAGCTTGGCTAAAGGGAAAGAGCGAGCGAGCAATGGTTAAAGGGTGATGAGAAAGGAGAAATCAATATTCGATTGCTATGCACTTCACACAATTCGAGATGCCAAACAAAGGCTATGCCAAATAATGCAGCTACGTACAAAGGTCTTCGGTAGCTCAGGGGCCTCTCGCGTTCAAAGTCGTCGTCCTTTTCCGAGTCTTCGGAGGAAGACGAGGACAGCTCGTCCCGATGCGTGTCATCGTGCTGGAAGGGAATTTGCGGTGAGAGAACAGCAGGCGTGCATGGAGCGCTGAAAACGGAGCCCTGGTCTCCGATGATGGATGAAGAATGAAGATGGTGCCGATCGTGAGGATGGGATGAAGGCTCGTCAACCGTGACTGACAACAGGTCCAGCTCGGACTCCTCGGGAAACTTTGCACAAGATCACAAAGTCACACTCACAAAGCGTTTGCTACTTAAGTTCTCGGACTTCACAAACGGACTCACGGGTGGGTGAGCCGGCAACTAGCAAAAGTACAGAACACGAGCATCCCGCAAATGTTCTCGGAGGTTATACGCTGAAATTGCCCAGACGGGAGATAAAGACGGACGGCGTGACACCCCGACTGGAGAAAAGGCAAAAGAATGGAAAGGGGAAAAATGAATGCATTATGGAGCGTGAAAATAGCACAAGGAAGTGCCCAAGCAATATTCACACCAGATAAGAGAACTGTCAGTGTGTGAACGTGCAAGACGCGTAAACTAAAATTGCCTCAGCTTGTAAATTGTTTTGAAGAGCCAGAAAATACTGTAAACGTCTTCAAGGCACAACACAGGAGGTTAATAATACTCCAATATATACGTAGTATTTAAGGCAGAATGTCAGCAGCTTTCGCCCCGCCCAGGTCAGGTCAGGTCAGGTCAGGTCAGGTCAGGTCAGGTCAGGTCAGGTCAGGTCAGGTCAGGCCAGGTCAGGCCAGGCCAGGCCAGGCCAGGCCAGGCCAGGCCAGGCCAGGCCAGGCCAGGCCAGGCCAGGCCAGGCCAGAGAATAAATGTTTGCTATGTTGCAATATTTTGGTCTGGAGTAGCGATTTAAGTTAAAGTTAAAACTTCCAATGATTGTCACACACACATCTGGGTGTGGTGAAATGTGTCCTCTGCATTTAACCCATTTAAGTGCTGACTGACCATGCAGAATCAGTGTCAGAAATCAGCCATTTATTAGTTTGCAGCAATGCCAGTTAGGATCTTCCAAGACAGGATGACAATACATGATGGCGACTTCATACATTTGAGTGTGCCTTCTTGGTTTCCTTTTTAGAGTTGATCCACTTAGCACTGTGGACAAAGTGCTAGCCTGCTGCCACACACGGACTGCAGCACTGGAATTATGATTTGATTCATGAAGAAATCAAAAGAAACAAAGCAATCATGCTGCATGAATAAATCACAACTAGCATGGCATCAAGTGATGCAAATCCACTGATACTGTTGTTCAAACATAACAATGCCTTTGTGATTCCTGAAGCCACTATTTCATCATCCTGTTTGGATTTGAAAAATCCCGACAGCATCGATAAGATCGTCGCTCGCAGAGGAAAGGTAGGGGGGAAAACCAAAGTATGTATTTTGTTATTCAGTGAGGCTTATTATTTGTTAAGAAAAAGAAAGAATTTGGAAAAGTATACCTTGAATACATCTCCTGGACTGCCAGGTGCAATTGCAGACTCCAAAGCCTGATTATTTGTATTAAATTGAACAAAAGCATTAAAAACAAAGAAAAAAAAAAAACATCCAAAATTGATGAGAAAAAGGTTCAAATATGCAAATGGGGGACGACCTCAGTCACGAGCACGCCCCGCTGTCATTTGATCTTTTCCGTTAACTCACTGCTGTCAGATGGCTGAACGACGCCACTTTATGCACGTGCAATAATTCGGCGCTGAGCCAATTGTGTAAAAATGTTGAGCTTTCCTGTTTGGCCCTTACCTATTCAATCGTTTGAATGACTATCAGGCACTTTTGAAACCAAGTTTGTCATTTGAAAATGAAGATATTGAACAAAAGTACAGAATATGATTGACAAGATGTGCTGTTACCGTGTCTTGGATATTGAAAGTGACCCGCGGTCCAGGAGAGGAGGCATCCACACGCACATCAGGGAAGTCATCCACATCTCCTATCCTGGAACGCAAAACAGCATGAAAAAGATGGTGACCACATATCATGTTGGACATTCACACGATTATGTTTGGCGTGTGGAAACGGGGGAATATTGCCATCTTCGTGGATGCAACAGGATGAATTTGGCGTGCACATAGTACTTGAACTACCGCTAAGAGGTCGGCGCTGGCGCATGAGCCACAAAGCGTGGCGAGGTGAGGCGAGGCGGGACTGAGGCTTGCCGTCAATTGTTTGTGGCGGACGCAGCCTCACGGGGATGCCATATGTCGCTTCTTGAAATTTTAACTGACTGTACATTCCAAAGAACTCGACATGGAAATGTCATGTTGGCGGAGGGAGGGAGGGAGTGGTGGCTGTGAGGCTACGTTCAGATCTTGCTCGCAGTTGGAAATGACCTCTAATCTACTGTGTGTTTGTGGTAAGAGTACAGCCAAGGCAGAGTTACCACTTGCGGGCCACCGAAATAATAAGAGACGAGATGCCTATCATACACTTTGGAAGTGGGCAAGATACGATAGCTATTTAAGACGATTCGTCAATGACTTATTGACTACCTCTGTCTGTCCGTCCTTTTCAGAGGCGGTCGACCTGCCGCTGCCGAGATGCTTTTGGAACGGTTGTAGCTGGGCTTGTAGCCAAGACCCCACTTATCCTTGAGCGAGGCGGCCTTAAGGGAGGCAAAAAACCAAAACGTCACAACCGGTTGTGTCCAAATGAGAGCGACATTGAGGTGCGGACGGAGAGCTCACCCTCATACTGGAGCGCCGCAGCTTCTTTCGGACATCTCTCCTGATGTCATTGACAGCCACAGACTCCAGCTGTTGATAGCGCTGAATTTCCTGGTTGATGGTGCCCTCACTTGCTCCCAATTTCCTAAGAACGACAACGTCACAGAAGCTCTTCGGCATTCGACTCGAAGCTCGGGTCTGCTCTGGACCAAATGTCCAAGCGGGACGCCTACTTGAGGTCATCGATGACTTTGGCCTGTTCGTTCAGCTCTCTGATGTCCACCACCCTCTTGGTAAACTTTCGGACTCGCGCGTCGGTCGCCTGGTTTCCCGTGACCATCTGCCTTCTGGGATCAACTGCCTCCTGGTGGAAGAATGGAATGTCAAGCTTGAAAATGGCAGCGAACCCAAGCACAAATCCCTTTGGAGTTCAAGAGTTTTTGTTAAGTCCAGTTTGTGCCCAGAAGGTGCTGCAAATGTGCGATTTATGTTTTTTGTTAGTCTTGCCACAATTCAATCGGGGGGGGGGGTTGATGAATTATTTTTGGAATCCAATGAAAGTACGTACCACCACCACCACCACCACCACCACCACGCTACCCAAAGTGAAAGAGAGAAAAGGTGAAGAACCCTTCCTTCCCATGATTGTCACATCCGCAGATTTCATTTCACCCAGATTGAAATCTGAAAGCACCCCCCATTCCACCAGCCTCATTGTTCCGGCCATCAGCCCAGAGAAGACTTTCACACGCTTGGCTAGCTGGCTACATACACAGGCCCAGGAGAGAGGTCTTTGGGGTCGGGCACCGTCCGCTCGAAGGCGGGGCGAGGGGCACTTTAAGTAGTCGGCTGGGACAGATACACTCTGTGGTCTGGGACTGAGGCCCAGGATGCGGTTTACCAGACGTTTCTTTAAAGTCAGCCGTGGGCTGAATTGGCTGTCTGGACTCTGCGGGGACAAAGAAGGTTTGGCCCGACAAATGCATCGCTGCTCCACTGAAAGAATGACAATGCTTTTTCACACGTACTACATGTATGCCGGGCGGCACTTACACTGGCCCGAGCCAGTCAAAGTGCAAGTCACGCGAAGGCGAGCATGGCCAACACGGTCATCACAATTCCGTTTCTCGATTCCAATGTCAAAAGCGCGGCTGAGTGTGCTCCAACGATTCGAGGCGGTGCCGTGCCACCGTGAGCTCCGCACCGCTGCAGTTTGACTCGGTGGCTAACCTTATGCATATGGAAGCGAGCTTTCACCAAAGGGGATATTGACTAACCATGTGGATGGTGGGTGACATGGTGTCACCGTCATCTTCATCGGACAGGTCCGCCATGTTGACAGAGTTGAGGTCGGTGATGTCGTCGACGTCTTCTTCTCCCGTCATTGACGTCAGCGTGTTACCGAGGGCGTTGAGGCGCTTGCCGATATTGGGGTCCATGTGAACGTCGATGCCGCACATCTTCCAAAGCACATTCAGAGTCCAGGTACCGGCACTACTGCTCTCTGGTTTGTTGGCGAGGAGAGAAAAGCAGAGGATGGAAAGGAATCTAAAGCTCTGCTTGCTCTTATCCTTCAAGAAAGTCAAGTATCCTGCTGTGTGTGTGTGTGTGTGTGTGAGAGAGCCATATTTGATGGAGTACAACTTGCCAGCAGATGGTTGCCCCGTGGTCCTAGAACACACTTCATATGTGCCATCAGGGACTATACCTGAGTATTCATCACAAAGAAAGATATCCTCAAGGGGAGGGATTGGGAAAAGCAGCATAGGCTTTCATGGAACATTTCCCCGTCCGTGATCACTTACAAGCGTTCATGACCAAATCGCCTCGGATCTCGGGCTTCCAGTCATCCCAAGTGGTCTCAAAACCCTCCGCAAAGCGGATGCAGAAATTCTTGAAGTGGCCTTTGCTAACCAGGGACTCCGACGAGCAGGCGGTGATCAGTGTGCTCTCAATAGTCAAGACCAATGCGGAGCTGGTGTCCAGATCCATGCTGTGGTTGGCCTGGCAAAGAAAGAAAGAAAGAAAGAAAGAAAGAAAAGCAAGTTTGTTGCTTGGATTTGATGAGTTCATAGCAGACATTCAGATCAACATTTGAATTCAGGATGATTCCACGAGAACATGAAGTAGCATCGACGTAGCAATGAAAACACCACCTCCACCCTCCAGTGTATGACTCATTTGGAGTCCCTTTGTTAATGTTAGCCAGAAAATAGCACTGCAGAGACGTGCAATTGAGGGGGAGGTGTGTTGAGCACAGTTAGCCAGCCTCTGTCCCTCAGCAACCCAACACAAGCAATAGAGTATGTATGTACACATGGCAGGTTACTTTTCGTGCATTTTTATTCGGGGCTTTTGATGTGCAGGGCCCAGATTCAGAGTTTGTGCCCTCCGCAGTGGTCGCTTGTCCTTTCTATGGAAATAATTAATGACATATACATATAATTGTATAGACACACGCACACGCATCTACTTTGATACATACAAACAAACCCCAATTCCAATGACATTGAGATACACAATGGTAAAAATGATATGTTCAACCTATCTTCATTCCTTCTATATTGAAAACCACCCGTTTGGAACATCGCACGGGTGAACGCAATCGTGAAAGTCATGATTGAGTACAGAAGGGCCATCCCTCAAAGGCTCATTTGTTCACAAGCGACGGACGGACGGAGGAGAGACGTTCACCAGAACATTTGTCAACGTTATGTTTGCAAGGAATTGAGCAATCATCCCCTTCAGAGAAGATTCAGGGAATGTGTAGACATAGACCTGCACCACATTTGAATTGGGGTTTGGATCGATAGAGTGTCCCAAAATAGGCCGGCCGTGCCGTTACCTGGGATGCGCCGGTGATGGGCAGGCAGATGCCCAGGTCATTGACCGTCAGTTGAAGGAAGAGAGTGCTGAAGGCTTGGGCTGATGTCTGTTGGATACCTGGCAGCTTGTCCACCACCTCTTTTGTGGCCACGTGAATGTCCTTGTTGAGCGCCAAGCGCTGTTCGTTCCAGTTGTCGTACGCCGCCTTGTAATTCAGCCAGAATAGCACAGCTGCGGGAGGACAGACACGCATTATGGCGACCATTTGGACGCAATCTCCAGTCATTGTACCCCCCCCCCAAAAAAGAAGCAAAGTTCAGAAGCTCAAACATGCAAACATCTGGAGGTATTTGGTGATAGAAGAAGAAGACAAAAAAAAAGCAAGCAAGTCAGCTGACCTCTGTCAAATGCCACAGGTTGGGCGAAAACAATTGGCCTGTTGAGAGTGATGAGAACAGCCTCCTTGTCAGACGAGCCACTGATCTCTTCCTGGAGAGCGTTTCGCAGACCAATCCGGGTCCGAAAGTATGCTACCTGGTGGAAGTCGGAGCCTGCCTCTTCATAGACCTGTTACAGGAAAAGTGGCTTCACTCTGACTTGGGGAAAAAAAAAATCAAATAACAACAACTGACGACTGGCGGTTTGTACCTGGTGCTTGACAATTTGCCCAAGGGCCAAGTGGAGGTCAACTTGACATTTGCCAAAAAGTTTCAGATAACTGCTGCTGCCACCAGGCTGAGCCTTACACTGGATCCTGTTGGACAGCTCCAGCTCAATCAAGCCGGTCTCAAAACGGACAGCCCTCATCGAAGGGGTGGTGGCGGTCATTTGGATTCCCTGTGAAAACAAGCCCTCTCTCTGCTTGAAAGCGCCTCTTTGAAGGACACCTTGTGCTCGTGTCATCCTACAGACAAGTGGATCTTGCGGCCAAAGTACCTTGAACATGAGGCTTAGCGAATAGAGCAGGATTTTGGGCTTGTCTGCATCCGTCGAGTTGTCGTGCTCGTTCCACAGCGGGATGGGTTGTTCCACCCCTGCCGCAATCAATCAAAGATTGGGTTAGCAACCGTATGTGACAGTCAATATTGGAAGAAAGCTTGTGGAGTGAAAGCCAAGCTTTGGGACGCCTTGTTATTTTGGGACAATTACGATTGCAAAGTGCCAAGCATAGACAAGGCTATGGACGTCAATTATTTATGGCTCCGACAGGAAAGTGAGCCTTTACAGCAACCATCACAAGCAAGCCAGCTTGATGTCAGTTCAACAAGTTTGACTATCGTCTATTTTGCATCACCTGAGACCTTCTGGATGACCTCATTGACCTCCTTCATGAAAACCTTCTGCAGGAAAACCAGGTGGTTTAACAGATCAGTGGTCAGGTTGTGTTCAAAAGAGCCAATCTAACACGAGAGAGAGGCAGAGGGAGAGAGAGAGAGAGCGAGGAGGAAAGCCAGTGAGCCAGCTGTCAACCCAGCTCATTCATTAATCTTCACATGAACGAGACAGACACGTCCTATCCCACCTCTGCCACACAGCGCAGGTAGTTGCCTTGGAGATAGTTGCCTTGCTTTGAAGGGAAGTCATCAGCGCCCCAACCCTGATCGGAATGACTCTCGTGGTCCTCCATGATGTACTCTCCGGACATGGTAACAGGTGGCAGGGTGAGGCTCGCCGATGGCGGCATGGTGGACATGTCCACAGGAGACACTTTTGATTGAAAGCATAGCTTGTGGTTTGGCAACTCAAAGGTGAAGCTGGTTTGAGCCCCTGCAACATCAACACGAAGCAAATACGCCTTACGGATCTTCAAATCTTGGACTCGCAATGTTTTTCGACGCACCTGTCATGCCGTGGCTCTTCATGCGACCCATTTTGTACTCGGCTTTCAGCGAGGGTAGAAGGGCGGCGCCGATGGTGATGCCATCCATCATGGCACTGAACTTGAGCACGATGGGCTTCTTTTCGAGGCCTTCGGGAAGCTGGGGAAACTCGTTGGCCTCAACGGGCGTCTGATTGATGCTGGAGCCTTTGTCGGAGGGTTGCGGGGTGGGCGTGTCCTCTCTATTGGGAGGTTGACTGGAGAGGAAGAAGAAACTTTCACTCAGTCCATCCAAAGTAGCTCATCGTAATTCATGTGACGAGAGTGTAGCGCATTTGAAAACGAATAGGATGAGCGACACCATCTCCAAATAGCAGCAGTGGGAGAAGAGATGTGGGCATTTCAGAGTCGTGTGCAATGTTAGCCAATGACCAAAGTCAAAGTCCTTGTTTGGCACGCTCAAACATGGTGAATAAAAACGCGTTTGAATGTTCGGTGTCTTTTTTGGAAGCCTGGGAGGAAGGCTCGACGTACGTGTTAGACGGCTGCCGGATGAGGTCAGAGATCTGTTTGGACAGCTGATGGGAGCTGCGGACCATCATGCTGTGTAAAGTGGCTGGGTGCTGGGGGATGTTGATCATGATGGCTCCCACTTTGAAGACAGCGGCATTATTTGTTTTCAGTCCACGCTGGGCGCTGTACAAGGCCTGAGACTTGGCGATGTTGCACTTAACCACAGTTCTGCAAGAAGGGTGACAGATGTTTAACACGTGATCTGCTGCAGCTGACGTGAAGAGCGAGTGATATGAGCGTATGAACGACGACAAAGGATCATGCGGATTGACGATGCTCTGACAATGGATAATTGTGACACAGCTTCTACCCAATGAGGATCCAACACAGAGCGCCACTAAGCTATATATATATATATATATTTTTTTTTTCCATTTGTCACTGCGGGTGGTTACCTAAAATATTCAAGAGATTTCCGAGAATTACCCATGCGTCGACATCCGCTAACGGCAACAGCCACCTTCAAAACGTAGATGGCTACTGCTTCCAAGACTGTTTTGGAGTAGGCTAATTGGAAACCAGTTAACATCATGAGTGAAAATGCTCCCATCATCCCCCTTCCATTCACCCGTCATGTTTCTGAGCTTTTCTCAGCTGTCATGTTCACCCTCGGTCAGATATCAATGAAGCGATGATCACGTACTGCTTCTGACTCAATACCGCAATAGGAAAGAAAGGCGATTGGCAAACGTGGATGGATCTCTCAAGACCACTGTAATGGTTTCATGCACCCGTGTGGAATAGAGGGAACAAACAAATGGTGGGGATGCCTTTGGATTTGGACTAAAAGATGAATGCACGTGAGCCCTAGAAAGCAGCAACAACATACAGAAACTCTTGTTTTGCTGTGCTGGTGGGAGATGTTGGGAAATCCTCCAGTCTATGCATGTAGTTGTGGGAGAAAGCAACAACAACAAAAAAGGGAGAGCAGAGGAAAATGTCAAATCATTCTACAGCTTTAGTGTATCATGCTTGAAATGCTTCGTTTTCTTCTGTTAATGGATTTATTATAATGTGTGTGTTTAATGCATGTACGATTAATAGGGAAAGACAGAATGCCTCGATTCAGGGGAATAATCAAAAGACTGCACAAATTCTCAGTTTTAGAGACAATTCAAAACGGACCCCCCCAAAAAAGGTATCTTTGTGAACGTACTGAATGTCAGGTGTTATGCCCTCCAGCAGTACAATGTTTACGCCTCCTATATGAGCTGATGCACAGGTCTCAGTCATTTTCTGATGAAGGATATCTAAAAGACACAAAGTAAGTCGTCGAGAAGAGATCTTTCATTTGTTTTGCGTCATGACATATGAGCAAATCACCTTTCATCTTCTCTTTGAGGGTAAAACTTCCATGGATCTTCTTGAGTTCTGCCTCCATGGTGAGTCCACCAATGTCAGCCTCCAGGTGGGTGCGGTTCACCATGCCGATGCCAAAGACGATGAGGGTGACGTGCTGGGGCTCGGAGCTCACCAGGCTACGCCGCCTGCAGCCGGCAGGAGGGGGCTTGCTGGGCGTGGGTTCCTCCTGCTCGTTCTCAAAGATCACGTTGCAGAGCGGCTCGGATGGGCGACGCCCACCCTCTGAAGGGGAGAAAACTATCAAGCCCCGTTCACGTTGAAGCACAATCATCCAGTACGAAGATCAGCCCCCTACTGATATGTATGATAAGAGTGATATCATTCAATGCAATGAATGCTGATGCCCACCTGACAAGCAATTCTCAGCAGAACTTTTCTCCAAGATGCCTGTGGGATCTGAGATGAGCGAGTAGAAGTTGAGCAGCTTGTACATGTTCTGCCAACATTCCGCTGACGGCTCGCTCTGCTCCGACACCGTGATGGAGTCAGAATCGTCCATCTGAATTGCCGTGTGGTCCGCCACATCCCGAGAGCCCTTTCTGGACACCTTACAAAGAGATTCAACAAGAGCAAATAGGTTTTACAATTCAAAAAAGCGATTCGAGTAGGAAAGAAGAGTGCCCCTAACAAAGTCAGGAAAAATACCAAGACGGACAGACGGACGGTTGTTTTGATCCTATATGCTCCAAAAAAAGGGGGTCACCTTTGAGGTGCGCCGCTCCGAACGTCCGAGCGAACCACGTCCTCGGTGTTCCCTTCTTCCTAGCGTGTCCATGGCTGAGGGTGGTCCGTTGAGTGGCAAGCCTCCAGCACCCCCCAGCCCTCTCTTGCTCTTCAGGGTTTGCGTGGCGCCACGCGCCGTCCCATTGATGCTGCCCCGCGAGCTCCGGCTAAAGTCCGACGACCTAAAGTGGCGGTAGGGTCGGGCCTTGAAGGTGGGCGTCGGCGAAGCCGAGCCGGCGGTGTAACGGTTTAGCTTAATGTCCGTTTGAGTGGCTTTGATGTCGTCGATCATGGTGCTGAACTGGTGAATGAGGCGCACCAGAGCCATGTCCACGCGTTGGCTAATGGCCTGGCAGGCTGTGGTGAAGTCACAGTGGAATGTGTTGTAGTGGCGGCGGCTGAGGTCGTGGAAGGACAGCGGGGCCGCGGTGGAGCCTTGCGGCGCGCTGCTCGACTTCTCCATAACAACTGCGTTCAAGCTGAACGTCTCGATAAGGAGAGCTGGTTTGAAATCCAGCGGTGGCAGGTTCACCGTGCCTTGTCTAGAGGTAGGTAGGTAGGTAGGTAGGTAGGTAGGTAGGTAGGTAGGTAGGTAGGAGGAGTTGACACAAATGTGAAATATGCCGCACAATTCTGCCTGGATGTTGGTCGGAGGAGTTGACACAAACGCGGAATATGGCGCGCAATTCTGCCTGGATGTTGGGCGGAGGAGTTGACACAAATGCGGAATATGGTGCGCAATTCTCCCTGGATGTTGGTCGGAGGAGTTGACACAAATGTGAAATATGGCGCGCAATTCTGCCTGGATGTTGGTAGGAGGAGTTGACACAAATGCGAAATATGGCGCGCAATTCTGCCTGGATGTTGCCGCCGTTAGGAAGAGATTACTGCGTCAGTTCCGATCGACGTTTTGTCGTCTGCTGCAGATGCCCGGCGAGGAGCAGGGAAAAGGGTTAGGCGTCAACAGTGAACTAGATGTACTTTACCTCCTGGATCTTTTGTTTCTGCGCTCTTTGGAGGTGTCCGAGTCAACAATGTCTGCTCTCAGACACTCCAGGTTCCCAGAAAAAGACAAATGTTCTCCGAAATACATCTTGTAGCTCAGGGGAGTGCTGTCCTGGGCTTGGATGCCAGTATAGTTCAGTAAAGGCTTGAAAACAACCTAAGATGGAAAGAGAGTAGACTATAAGAATGCAATTCAATTTGTTAATCCGTTTTTCCAAAAGGCTGAGCGTCTTTGCGAGCGAGCGAACGAATGACCTGAGCATCAGCCAGTTGAACAGCAGCGGGACATAGGTTTCCCTCTTCAATATCAGCAATGTCATCCTGGCTAGTGCTATGCTGGGAATGCTGCGACTGGGTCCCGTCCAAGGTGTTCTGGTCGCTGGACATCACCGTGTTGAAGTCCGACGCGGACGGGATGGTTGGTAGGTTACATGTCCCACCTAAAAGAGATTGATTCCATAAATAGCTGCGGTACAATGACATGAGAGGCAATGGATTCCATTTCTATTCTATTCTACCGACCTACATTGTACCGTATAGGCATGTGGCTAAAAAGCTCCTACTAACATTTTGGGATGATAGTATACTGTAGACACCTGTATCAGTGCCCATGGCTTGAGTCACTTGCACACAAGGATTCTAATAGCAACTTCTAGGTGACAGGGACTGAGAACTATCGTCAGCACAACACTGAGGAAGAACCCCCCTCCCCCCGAACCTCCTTCTGGACTGTTATCTCTTTGCAGTGGCTGATATTGGAAGTGAATAACTGGAGAATCCAATGAGTCTAGAGAAACTGACACATTTAGAAAAAGTTCAATGGAATAACCACTCGAAACGTTCAGCTTATCATTTCATCGCATTCTACGCTCCCTAATCCAGACAAACCACAACGGTGCTGTTATGGCATCAGTCCAAATTCGTACCTGTCTGAAGGCTATTGTGCTGCGATCGATTCAACGGCGAGTCCTGGACCGCGGCCCCGCTCCTGTTCCCCACGGCGTTGGACATCCAGTTGTAAAAGCTGACGGAAGATGGCTCGGACAGCAGCGGGTGCTCTGTCAGCATATCGGTGCCTGAAGAGCGCAGAAGGCAAACGCTGGTTTCATCTCGACGCAAAAGGACCGATATTAGACAAGCGGCCACCTGTCCGAGTAAGGGAACCGCTCTTGGCTGTTGCGGCAAAGGACGGATCGTTCCTCTGAGGCGTGCCCTCCAGCAGGTTGTGCAGACTGCGAAAGCTTCCCGTCAAATTGCTCAGGAGACTCTCTTTCCTGGGGCTGTCCTTGACCGGCAGGCCCGCACGGCTCACGTGGGCCGGCGAGTCAGCGGCCGTGTCGCCGCTGGTGTAACTCAGAGATTGATACGGATGGGAGCCCTGGGCAAGGATCAGGATCATGCTCAGCGAGCTGGCTGGATGGATGGATCACATGGTCATCTTTTTTTTACCTTGATTCGCAGTGCAGACTCGCTGTGTGCATGGGACTTTGAGAGTTTCCTCATGATCTCCACTCCACTGACGGGACCAGAGTTTCCCTCCTTTGGTGGCGGACGACCACACGCTCCCTCCAGCAGCATGGTGTGTTCACTCACTGTGGCTTCAAAGAAAGGATAGCAAAGCCACAAAAGACCAAATGACTGTTAGTAGGTCGTAAAACTTGAATTGTCCTGCAAGGTTTTTGACCAGAAATGGCTTTTCTACCAATGACTCAGCAGGATAACATTTTGGGATGATTTTGAATGATTCATGGTTCGGTGGGACAAAAATATCCATTTCTGGCCTTGGGGAAATCATTTCTTATGTGCTACGTGGTAATATGTTCCTCGTAATTGAATGCTTTGCTTTGCCGGCACCTGCATCGTATTCAAATTCGGCTCCGTCTCCACTGGTGTCACTTTGCAGCGCTGCGCCGTTGTCCAAGCCCAGGACTGTCTCAACCGGGTTCTGGTGAGCTTCCTTTGCTTTCGTAAGCGGATTGGGCCTCATCAGACCAATGGCTTTGAAGCCCTGAGTCACCACGATAAATTTCATCCACTGTCGAGCCAAAGCCACCAGACCCTTCTTCAGAGTCACTAAGGCGGGGACTCCATCGTTCTGCGATACCAAAAGACAAAGATTGACACAAGAAATTGAGCACAAAGTTGAAAAGTCATTGCGGGTCTCCGTTCGAGGTGCACTAACCATGGTGGCCTCCTCGATGACCGAATAGTCTGCCTGTTGCAAATAGCGGTGAAGGATGTTGCAAAGCATACAGGAGGGGTTCTCGTGCAAGTAGTGCGCTCGCTTGGTCACGCGATTGTACTTGCTTCGGATGGGGATGTGGATGCTCTTTTTCTGCAACGTGACACAATTCAGCGGTTGGGCAAAACGGCTGCGGACGGAGCGGAGCCCATCAGCCGACTGACCTCAAGCGCCTCGGTCATAATGCAGCCCATGACCGCGCACACACGGAGCGTACCCTCCATGTCCAGTTTGCGAAGGGAAGATTTCAGCTGGTCGATGGGCACCAACCAGGCGCCGATGGCTGGAGTGGCCGTGCTGAGCAGATTTAACTGCCTGGAAAGAAGAAAGACCAGCGTCTGCTGCTTACTCACTAGACAAGAGGAAAAGACTTCCCAAAGAGGGTGAAAGCATTTCGTGCCATGGTTACCTGGAGATGGCCTGCGACGGCGATCGCACATTGGTGGGAGCAGCAAAACTGAACCAAATCTCGCGGATAGTCACTTTCATGCTGCTGGAGTCGGGCGGCGGAGGCATCAGTGGAAGGTCTTTCTTCAAGTCGTCCGACTCGACCCCTTCGTCCTGCGCAAACGCCCCCTCAATTAACGTCCTCGTCCAAGGTTGACGGCAAATATTTTGCTCCGTCTTCCCATTGGATTCTTTTCCTCAATTCAATATCCTGGTTTTTCTATCTTCTTACCTGATCGTCAGAGTCAGAGTGCCCATTACCATCATCGGAAGGGGGGCTAACAGCGTCACGTGGTAAGTTGTCATCAGATGCGTCAGTGCTGTAACCGCTCCCAGTCTGCGAGCCTACGGATCCATTGGCCTTGGGGATTCCCGCTTTGCCGTCGGTATCCGAGGGGCCCATCACGCCAAATGCATTGTAGAGAATGGCTCCCGATTGACGACCACCTGCGCCGTTAGAAACATCAGGCAATCAAAACAACAACAAGAAGAAGAGGAGGAGAGGCTTTCTTTTTATCTTTCCGAGAGCCGCTTTACCTTTGACTGTAAGGTTCTCAATGCCACATTCAAACATGATCCAGCCCCATTTCTCAAGAGAGGTGGCAGAGCGGCTGAGGTCACCTGAGCTTCCACGCATGTCTGTCTCATCAACTAGAGAAAATTCCTCCGTTTCCTCCAGGCCAAAGAGCACTTTGGACTTCTCAACGGGGATTGCGGTGATGGCACACGTGCCAATGTCTATGGGTGGGGAACAATTCAAAGGATCCAAATCCAATCCAAAGCAGAAAGACAAAAACACCCACCTGTGGAGTCGAGGCCTCTGAGCTGGCTGTGGATACGGTGGATGTTGAGCCTTGCGGCTATTTCTTTGCCTTTCTCGATGCCGGCGTTGGAACGTAACGAGCCAGATGACTGAGGCTGCATCTTAGTGGCAGATGCGTACTTCTCTAACATGACGGAGGGTCGCCCGTGTTCGGTGGTGTTGGGGCTTTCTTCCACAATTCCCCTGGCGGGGGGAGAGAAAAAAAGAAGAAGAAGCCTTCTTTTTACAAAGCCAATAATGCTAACAAGTAGTGGTGTTAGAAATGACAAATCTATTGCTGATGAGTTAAGGCCTCACTCACTCACTCACTCACTCACCTATTCATCCTGAATTGGGTGGCAATCCTATCAAAGCACAGCGCCACAAGAGACACGTGTGTCACGGACTTACTGGAGCAGGATGGAAAACCCTCCTCTACAGAAGCCTGTAGGAGACAAAGGTTGACCTGAAAAGAAAAAGAACACGACAGATGTCAATGATGGACTTTGCCGCCAGAAACATTCATGCTTGAACGCAAATGGTATACGTATAGATATCTTTTTTGACGCTTCTGATATTTTCCAAAAGATCACCTTCGGGACTGAGACATTGGCTTGAAGGCCCTTGATTTTCACATGATCTGCTTTGACAGACAGGTCCGTCTGGCCTTGGGAGATATTGAGGGATCCGTGGGCCGTGGCCTCGTTCTTGGAAGGCTTTTGCTCCTGTTTGAACGCTTGGCTCTGTGGAAATAGAGAGTCGTAACAATCATTCAGCAGCCATAGGTCAAGTACAACCATTGTGATTGGAGCACTTACAGATTCGGAAACGGTGGATTTGCTGATCTGATAAGCCTCATTGAGAACTTTACCGTGTAGGTCATCGAGAATGGCCGCAGGATGACGGATACTGGCAAAGTGCGCCATGGACTCGATGTACCTGAAACCAACCAAATACACAACATGGCAGTGGAAGTAGCGGCAAGACTGCGGGAAAAGTCAAGACATCCAAAAAGAGTTGTGAGAGCTTTTCAAAACTAATCAGCAAGACACTATTGCCACTGGTGTTTGCTTTTGGATCAGTTCCCTTTTTATTCCTATTCAGATTTTTCTCAAAAGAGTGTCTTTGTACCTGTCCAAGGATTCAGCCACAAGGGGTGTAAGCACCACATTGATGGCCCCCTTCACCTCCACTATGGCTGTGGTCCTGGTCTGAGCCAAAGGCTGCTCCAGAGACCAGTCATCGGTCGTCGTGTCCTCGTCGGTATTCTCCGTAGCTCTCTTATCCAGCGGAGTGTAGGGCGTACTGGAGAAAAATCACCGTAGCCATTGAGATCGGTGACATTTGTATGGAATATTCGGACGAGTTCTACCTGCTGTTATCTGCCATCAGCTGAAGCCCTCGATCCAACAGTGAATTGGCTGAAAGGCCTTGTTTGATCACCTGAAATCAGTCTTATTATACCGTCGTCCAGAGTACATATCATTGAACGGAGAAAATATTGAACAAAAACCTTGAAGCTCGGAACGGAGAGCTGGTCAAAGGAGCCTGAGCTTTCTTCACTTGTCGGCGTGTCAAGATCTAAGGGACGATGGAGAGAAGACTTGGAGGTCCTCTTATTGGTGGGCTGCTTGATAGACCAATTGGACACCTTGTAGAGAAGAAAAGAAAAGAGAAGAGCCAGGTTACCATTGCAGCGATGGCTCAAATAAGGCCAGCAATTTGGGGTGGACTATCATGGATGATTAACATTTCACCTCACCTGATAGTGGGCCAGGTAGTTCTGGTAGCACGCCATCACGTGGGGCTGTCTGGTCACCAGGCCGGGCTCTGCCAGCTTTTCGGTCTCCACCGAGCTCTCCTCCTCCATGGCGAGAGCAGATACGAAGGAGGCCTGGGATATGTGGCTTGGCAGCGGCTGGGAAGGCAACATTGGCGGCAGAGGCAGAGGCCGTGGCTCGGTGATCAGCTCCCCGTTGAGGAGGTAAGTGAGAGGACCTTCCACACTGTGGTAGATGGAACTCCGGCTAAGCCAGATGGAAAATATGAAGGCAAACGTTAAAATGCATCTTTGGAGTCTTCTTAACAGCACCGCTGGACAAAAGGTTCCTTTGAATTGCAGGATGGAGCTGACCTGTAGTTCTCTATGTAATAAGGCGGTTGCGGCGGTTGCTGCATCTGCTGCCGCCTTCTCTTTTTGCGTCCCGGGTACGTCCCGGGACCCTCGTCGGCGCTGCTGATGGGCTCAAAGTCTTCGGCGGCAGAGAAGTAGGCTTCGCTGTCAGCCATGGACATGCTGGAGTCGGCCGAGCGGTACTTGTGGAAGGTGTTGGAATCTGCCGAGGGCGTGAAGGGGAAGGAGCCGTAGCTTCGACGTTGACGTGGCGAATCCAGGACGTTCTCGTCGCTGCGAGAAACGTCGCCGCTGAATTGGACACCTCCGGAAAGCACCGGGGGAGGCTTGTCGTTGAAAACGGCAGCCGACAAGCTCTTGGTGCTGCCTAATCGGCTGGAGTGCACCGACGATTGGCGCTTGAGGGGCGAGCAGAGGGGCGAGCGCACGGAGGTGCGTTCCTGGGAGTTGTTGGGCGAGATGGGCGAGCCCTCCGGGATATCCTGGAAAGCGCTGAAAGGCGCAAATGGCACATTTGATTCAGCGCCAGAGCTAATATTGATCAAGCATTTGAATTGACCAAAGTCAAATTCCTCAAACATAAAACTCTTGAATCTAAAAACTCTTGAATACTCATTGCAGAGTCAGGCGCCTCCATGCCCCACACATACTCACTCAACAGAACTCTTGCCATTGACAGGAAGCATGCGTTGTTCCACACTTGGCGAGGGAGACTCCCTTTCTCCAGCTAGCAGGGGTAACGCGGCACTGGAGGAACTATTCTCCTCAGAGGAAGATGCAGAGCTGTGAGAGCGTTGAGGGACTTGGAGACTAAGGAGCTGCTGACCTCGCCGCTCAGGCACCTCGGGAGGGAGGCACGGTGAGCGCGTGTCTGTTTTCAGCCCGACGACCTTTCCTGGGAAGAAAAAGAACAAGCGCTGCTTTGATTGTGTCGTCAAAAAGTCCATTCCTCGATGTACCTGGGGAACATTTAAGCTTCAGAGCAATGGCCTCTGGCGGATTCATTGCTCAGCTTTCATCCCAACTAATGGACAAATGAAAGTAGAGTAGAAAGGCATTTAGAGTCCTTGTTTTTTGGGGGTTTTTGCTTTGTTACATTCAAGGTGATCAATCCCTACCATCCATTTTGGGTGTTTCCTTGGTCATAATCCACTCTCCAGGCTGAAGCAAAGACTGACCATAACACATATCGGATTCAGTGCTAGAGCAAGAGAACGCAGACGAGGAGGAGGGTGTCATCTCTTCCAGTTTGAAGAAATCCAAGCCCATATTGGTTCCTCCAAAGAACCTGCAGCCTCCCAGGCAGCCACAGCGATTCCTGCTGCGCTTGTTTCGAATGCCGGCCTCTTCGGGCCACAGGAACCAGAGTCTTGGAAGAACAATGGCTCAACCGTTAACTTACAAGAAAGTAAACAAAGCAGTACTCCAGCGTTGATAAACGCTGCAAACAGCAAAAGACAAATTGTGTACCTTTTGCTCTGCGTGTCATGTAGTTCTAAAAATTGCCTCTGGACTTCACATTTGGCCGAGTGGTCGGCAGCCAGAGCGATGTCGGCGGTAATGAGGTTCAGGTTGACGGAACCCGCCTCCAGCCACACGGAGCGTCGCATCACTGCCGGCTGGCAGAGACTTAGTGGCTGACCCTGAGCTTGCCCCTGCCCGGCCGGCTGCAGCCTGCTCACGTCACAGTGCTGCTGCTGCTGCTGCTGCTGCTGCTGCTGTTCGATGAACTGCTGGATGTTGAGGTCCTGCACCACAGCACTGATGCCCTCTCCCACAGCCTGGTTGTGCAGGTTGCAGTTGGCTACACGTAAAATACCCGTCTGGAAAGAAGGCGAGTGAGTATGTTACACTGACAGATGCTGAGTAGGGGGCGGGGGTTAGGATAACATTCATTTTGTTGTGTGACGATGGGGAGTACTAGTGTGGGGGCTAAATACTTTGATATTAGCAGCACAGCCATGTTCAACGATGAAAAGGTCCACTCCGTCCATGGCCAGTCGCGTCATAGTGTACTTGAGCTCCTCTGAGGTTCGACAGTGACCCGGCATGGAAGTCAACTAAAACGCAACAACACATTGGATGCTTTACATTTAGGTTTTGTTTACTAAGATAGTCACAGGAAAACTTGCACAAAACCTGCAAAAATGTCTCAATATAAATAAGATATATCTCACTACAAATGTTGTGGCAAGCAAAATACCTTGGCATCGCAAATGCGCCGGTCAACACCGTGCTGGCAGATGACAGACGGCTTTGGTTGTTCCAGCTGGAACTCGCGAGACATCACGTGGAAAACAAAATACTCCCCCCACTCTATCATACTGGCCACCTGAAAAACAAATAGAAAATATCACCGCAAAATATTTTCAACACTTTACAGTTGATCAAGGTTTTATGACGGCGACAGTTTGGAAGCGCCACTGTCCCAGGACAAACGAGGCACCGCCTGAACAATATTTGATTTCTCAAACAAGACACACACACCTGAGGAACAGTCACCCTCCCAGTGAATGCGCCTGCCTGCATATCGATGAGCCAGGCATATTCAAGGGTGTCACTTCCCAGTGGAAGCCCCTGTGCAGAGAACATGGCATGTGCCCTCATCTGCAGGCCCGAGAGGCTCAGGTGGCCATCCCGCAACACCCCGTCCACCGAGGGACGCTACAATGCAAGGAGGAAGAAAAGGCACTTTTCATCCATGCGACCTTTGACATTCAAATGGTGCTAAAAGCTGAAGCAGGCGTACAACGTGCAGTATACATCAAGTGGATTTAAGCTGAACACTTCTGGGTTGAAACACACCCATGAGCGGGAACTGAATACACACTGTCGTCTATTCTTTCCGAGATATCTTTCATGCAGAAATGAATAAGAATGGGAGATGTAATGCAATAGTGCCTGAATGTAAAAGGAAAAACAGAAAAAAATGGAATCATTGTTTTTTTTTTTTTACCTGGTAGTTGTCACTGGCAAAAATGTGAATAGGTGACAGCAATAACTGAAGCATGGTCTCCTTGTAACCTTTCTTCATTTCAAAACATAAGCGCTCCAAGAAGCCAGAGGGACCTTCTGGCCCCTCACTGCTACAGTGCTGATCAAAACCAAGAAGACAAACATACATCAGACAAGAGATCCTTACTAGAAATCGATCCAAGGCAGGGCTGATGACCCTGATGACAGACAATGGGGAGCAAGCACTTGGCCGCTACATACTGTCCAATGAAAGTCAGCCTTACCATAGGCAGTCGGCCATGGACTTTATAGAGATTAATGAGCACAGTTATGTCCCAGGGCCGCAGGTCCAAGGGATGCACGTCTGAACTTTCCTTACGGCAACCGTCTTCCATCCCGAGAGGGGACCAACCCAGGCCCGACGAGGAAGTGGACAAAACCGGACTGGACGCCGCCTCTTCAAAGTCAGTGTACATGTCATCTTCTCCAAAATAATTCTCCTGAGTAGAAGAGAGGAACATGTACATGAGTGACAATGACAATAAAGATCTATTCTATTCTATTCTATTCTATTCTATTCTATTCTATTCTATTCTATTCTATTCTATTCTATTCTATTCTATTCTATTCTTACTGATTGACTATGGCTTGTGCTGCGTGGCACTACTTTCAGGCGAACCGCAATATACCTTGATGGATATCAAAGCCCTGAGTAAAGGCCCATAGAGGACAATTTGAGAATCAGGAGACATTTCCATCTCCACGTGAAGTCGGTCCGGAGGAAGGTCTGAGGGGTCGCTCGGTATCCGGCTGTGGCCGCCCGAGGAAGCGGCGTAGTGCGGATGGCCGCGCTGTCCCAAAGTGTGTTCCGGGGGCCGTAAAGCTGACAGCATTGATTCCTCCATTTCAGAAACTGCAGGTAGGAAAGATACTTTGTGAGTAAGTCACCTGAGTTTTTTCAAACAAACAGACAGCAAACGTGCGGCTGAAAGCTTACACGACTGTTTGAGTTGCTCGTCCGCTTTTTGGGGATAAATGGGATGCCACGTGTAGTCGATGATGAGCAAGAAGTTGGGTACACTCCAACAGTCAACCCAGCCAGCTCTGATGTGAAGAACAGATTACAGTTGAAAGTTCACAACGTGGAACGTACTCTACTGTCTGAGACTACAGGAGCAGGACATTTCAGATGCTGAATTTGGCATGTGAAGAAATTGACAAGAAAGCAGACTTGGACTTTTTATCGTCTGGAATGGAATGAAGAAGCCATCCTTTCCAATTTTTGCCATTTGCCCCATTTCTTCCCCCCCACAACTCACTCTGCGTGGGTGATATTTCTCCAGCGGGACTTGTTGAGTTTAGGCGGCGGGGCGCTTTGATTTTCCCCTGGCGTGAACATGTCTTGGGGCAGCTTGACATTCTGGTAATCTTTGGCAAGGGTGAGGAGGGGGTAGCGGCTGGGGTGGCACTCTGGCAGAGACAGTCGCATGTCTGTGTCCTCTGCCTGAAAAGGTCAACATGTACATACGTTGGTTGAAATCCTATTTTGTCACACGTGCATTATTCAAAGCAAACCGACTAACCTTCAAGCTGAAGCGGGTATGGCAGGTGGTCGGAACAAACTCGTTGAAAGGCAAAATGAAGTCTATATTCAGAGTCTCACCGCATGCTGCCAGGTACACTGCAGAAAAGAAAAGAAAAGAAACGGTCAAAGGTATCTTGACTGAAGAATCCGAAGCATCGAGACAGAGGAGGATTCATGTGAGGTGGCAGTTGAGAAAAGTTCAAGCTGGATACGATCAAACAGACGTTTGCTATGAGGCACTCAAGTTCATGGGAAAGTAGTCACCGCCGCTACATTATACATACATACTGAAGAATTGGCCTTCCTCACCATTCTCTTGTTGCTTGGTGGAGCAGTCAATCCAGTTGTGCTGGTTTGCCGCCCAGATCATCTCAAACTGGTGGAAAAGTATTTTGAATGTCCAGGAATAGGGAACAAAGGAGTAAATGTCCGGAGCGTTGTCACTCGCCCAGTCCTGAATCAAATCTGTAGAGCCAACCCCAAACAAGTCATGTCAATCCTTTCTCCATTTTTTTTCTAAATGTTACTGCTGCTCCGTTTTGGTTTTCTTACTCACCAGTGAAAAAGTTTTTCTGGGCGTAAATGAAGTGGTACGTGGCCTTGTACACCTCAATCTCACACTGCCAAGACTGGGGCATGTTCCACACCCAGGGGTAGCTGGCAATCACGTGGAACTGAAATTGGACACGCCAAAAGACATTGTGGCCAATTCTTTCCTTTGAAATGACACGTGCTCGCTCGATGGACACCAAAGTGCATCTTAACGTCTCAGGGGGGACTCCTTCAGAAATGGAACTCCAACTGCTACTTACAGCTAACATCTCAGCCTCAAGGAGAGTCCGGTACTGCATGCTGCTGGTGGTGTCGACGTGAAGCAGCTGCCCTTTGATGGTGGGCAAATAGCCTGAGGGAAGAAGAAACAAGCAGCGCCATCAGTTATTAGAAGGAGGAAAATGGAATTGAATTTTTTGGACAACTCCAAAATATCAAAATAGCACAAAAGTCATACCGGTCTCTCCAACAGTCATGGGGATGTTGACTTCCAGGTAAGAGCCAGCTCCTACATTCACATGGATGGCATTGGTTTCCTAGTAACAAGAATAAAGACAGACAAGTTTTGGTTGCTAGCTAGTATGTCCAGAACAGTACAGAACACATCCTATATGGGGAAAAACACAACACGCCGCAGTACGCAATGCTAATATTTTGAAGGCCCTGGATGATGGCGGAGCAGCAGCAGCAGCAGCAGCAGCAAAAAAAACAATAATCAAGCGCATAACATACCCGTTTTTTGGTAAAAAGTAGGTCAATGGTGGCGTCGGCAATGATGTTCATACGGAGCTCAAAGGCCTGTATCTGCCTGGGTTGTCCCGGCTGGGCCATTTCAGTCACCTTCATGTCCTGATAGTCGGCCGGCAAGAAGAACTTCCAGAGACAATCCCTATGAAAAAAGTGTGTTGAAGGTGGCTTGCTTCCCTGACTGACACCTAGTAAATAGGACATTGTAGTTTTGTAAACTTTCCGTGCACCTCTGGCGATCGGCCCAGGGGCCGTAGTTGAAGTCGGTTCCTTTCCCACAGACGATGTCGAGACCCCAGCACGGAGGAAGGTCCTGAAGCTTATCGTCCTCGCTGGGTGTCTCAGCTTCCTCCCCAATCTCTTGCTCCAGCGGCACCACACCTGCAGATTCACACACCAAAAGGAAGGTTGCTATCAGCTTGGCAGCGATCAAGTAGACGTTGTCAATATTGCCGTTATTGCGTGCGTGCGGATTTCATACCAGGCTCATCTTGGTAGTAGTAGATGTCTACATCGTTGGACTGCATGACCACAAAGCCTTCACCCATCAGCCTGGGAGGTCTGCCATGAGAAAGACGTGACTAGTTCACAAGCTGCACGCCATCTTTACATTTCCACAAGGCTTTGTTGAACAAATACAGCGTCAAGAGTAGCTTGAATTTGGACCTTGTAAACACTTGACTTGATTCCACTTCCAAAAAATGTGCTGGATGGTAAGTAACTTACTCATCAGTCTGCATGCCAACATAGCGTGGGCTGGGAACCAGCATAACGCGCACGTTCTCCAGCGAGCCCTTTACAATGTGCATGTACTGGTCCAGGTGGCTGGATGGAGGCTTGGTGGCGTAGGTCAGAAAGGCATCCTCAAAGTTCAAGCACAGCGTCTGCGGGAGGTGGTGATTCCCAAATGCCAGCCGGCCCTTCACAAGGAGAGAGCAAAGGGCAAAAACAAAAACCGCACTTTCTTAACATGTCTTCAATATAGAATGAAGGCACTCATTTGTAGCAAACTCACCGTACTGATGTTCACTTTGATGACAGGAATGAGAGAGCGCCAAGACGAAGTGGGCTCTGGATTCTCCGTTTGAATGTTGACACTGCCAACGAAGCAAAATGACAATTAGTCTCCCCATGGCTTGCTTTGAAGGACAACCATCCTACGACCGACAGACAGACCCATTGAGCTGGACTTGAGCCTTCCGGCTGTTGGAAATGATAAGGGGAGCCCACAAAATGACAAGAACCACCACAACGGTATAGGTGTGAAAGCAAGTCTTACCGTTCCAGGGTCTTGCTTTTTCCACCCCCTTCACGGTCGTCATCTTTCTTGAGCCTGCTGAGTGTGGGCTCCAGGCCAAAAGTCTCTTGCAGATGGGCGTAGAGGTCAGTCCGATTGTAGACGTGGAACTCCAAACCGTTAACCGTCACGTAAAGCCTGGTCTCCGCCTTGGGGTCTGATGACACAGCGGAAGGATACGTCAGTACATTTGAGTCCGACACAGACAGATGTGAATCTTCATTTGGCTCATTTCATCTGCACGCCACTTGAAGATAGTAAGTAAATATGGAAAGACAGAAATCCCGAGCAGACATGTATGATCCTACACTTGGCTCACCGTGCTGTTTCTGCTTGGGGTTATACATTTTCCACCAGCGGAATATGAGAAAGCCATCTTGTATCCTATCCAAGGAGAAAGAGAGAGAAAAAAAAAAGAATGCATCAAAAGATGGGCTCTTGTTTACAGTTCACAGAGGTCCGATTACCTGATGGACATGTCTTGGTTGATATAGTAAACCTCTCTGAACATGACCTTCCCTGACAGCACAGAGAAGGAGAAGGAGCCTACGGAACAAGATGAGAGCGCTTTGGTGTTGGACACCACATGCAGGAATACATGCATGTATTTGTTAGCGCTGCTGACAAACTCACCGATCCGAATGTAGCCATCCTTGTAGAGTCTGTTGATAATGTGGGTGAGGATGAGGCCAATGTTTCTGGAGTTGTAATAGGTCAAGTAGATGATCCATCCACAGGACAGAATGGTGGCTTGATGACAAAACACAAGCAAGTGATTGGATTTCGCCCCCCCACCCAATCATCTGATGCTTAAAGGACTTACCCACGAGGAGCCATATGAAGTTGGAATTGCGCTCGATGAGAAAGTTATCCAAATCCCCGAAACTGGGGAATGTGCTTTCGTTGTTTTTGGACCCAAGCACATCCATGGCTACTGTCGACAACTAGAAGAGAAAGCAAAAGTGGGATTGCTCATTTACCGCCATCATTATTGTTGTTGTTTAGCCTGTGGCCAGGAAATGGTTTTTGTAGTGACAGTACAATTCCGGTTACATTGCAGTCGTAGGAACGGAACATCATTAATCACCTGGATTGTGACCGCCCGCACAAGTTGAGATCTTGTATTCAAGATTATTTTGGGCCTTACAGGAGGAATGACTTTGTTTGGACAAAGTATTGCAGGGTTGGGGACTAGTGCGTGCAGCAAATTCATTCAGCCACTCTTAGTGATCAAAAGCTTGAGAACTGTTGCACACAAACACAAATCCGTACTAATCCGACAAAAAATGTTGGAGGGAAAAAACGCCATCACCACTTGTTATTTTCTGCCGTGGCAAGCAAACCTACTACAACAAAGTATTGTGCACAGTGCAACTAGCAAGTTAGTTCAGATTTCGAGTGACCCACACCCTGATATGCGAGTAAAAGAAGTTATTTCGTGGGGGGGTTGTCAGTGATCATTTAATATTTGCTGGACTTCTCTTCGCTACAGATGTACTTGGAAATATCATGTAAGAAAAATCATCATCCAAAGAAATGACCTAGACGCCTAGAGCCTATCGGCAAAAGCCATCTTTTGTGTTTAAATACCATTTGGCATGTCAATAAGTGTCATTTGCAATGCCAGTTAGTTCATGACCTCTCACGTACCTTACTTTGGAGTCAAATTCAAACTTTTACGAGCTGGCAGAGAGACGTCATTTCATTCCTAATAAGTCGTGGTCAAATCGTTGAGTGTCGACTTCAACTTGTTTTGTTTACAATGTGAACTTAAAGGGACCTAATACACCAAAAGACATTTGATGTGGATCGGACCTGCTATTTGGTTGTTGTTTTTTTGCAAATGTGATTACGCATTATCATCTGGTAGAGTGCATGAAAGCATTGAGATTTAAAATCGGGGGCATGCCTGCGTGGCTGCCTGCATCATTGCTAATCCTCAATCTTGAGCAATTTGCTCAGTACAGTATTACTCTGGGCACAGGCAAGAACCCGGCCGGCGGCATGTGATGCTGGCTCATTTGAGATCCAACATTGGTCGAGGACGCTGCTCAGAGTCGCCTTTGCAGCTCCTTGACAAATGACAGTTGTAATTCAACGACAATGGCAATAATCAAGCCGGATATCATCAAGTTAGCACCATGCTAATGACAGCGGGCCGCACCCTGCAACTTCACCTTAAATAATCAATGAAATGAAGTCACCTAACGGCGTTACAGTACCTTGATGCCCTCGGTAAAGGCTGTCGTTTCATCTTTGCACCGGTTATCCAACGGTTGTTGTCATTTGATTGCGCCAGGAATGGAGAGTTTGCATCCTCTGGTGAATATTTACCTGGCTTACGGCCAGTCGACATCTCTTCCGGTTATGACGACAGCAGCTCCTCGAACGACCAATAGGAATATTTGAAAAGTGTCGGTCTGACCAATCAAAGAGGAATGTTTTGTCAATTGGAGCCAAAACGAAAGTGGTCGTAATGGGGCGGGACTAGTCTTCAAAACAGCAACACAAATCAATCAAAACACTTTGGAACACTTTGGTCTTGATCTCTGATTAAATCTCCAAAATATTTTAATTAGGTCAATGCATTTGTAATAGTCACACTCAACAGAGACAGTCGATAGTCATTTTCTCATGATGTACTTTTTATTGGACTGTAGGCTGTACCAGAGTTTGATTCTGAAGGTCAACACACAAAATAGGAGCACCTTTAATAAATAGCATTTTGAAGCCACATGCAAAATAATACATGGCAGCAGGCGACTAACAACGTCTGATGCATGTATATTATTCATATCATATAGAACAAATTTTATCTTTATAGCACATGATAGTAAAAGCAGATCATTAAAAAAAGTCACATAAACAGTACTTATTTCAAGTGATTGCTTGGACAAACGAAAATGTGGGTATGGAAAGAAAACACATGCATTTCCATATGCAAAAAAACCTCTTTTTTTTTTAATTTAAATAAAAGGTGCATGCAGGTGGAGAAGACCATCAAAAGTTCATAAGAACATCTCTTTCCTGCATGCTTGTGTAGAATGGCTTTCCAAACACAAATGAGTGTAGTCCTGCTCTCAACTTCTCAGCAAAGGCCATAACAATGTTCAGGTCTCCTTCCACCATCAGATCCAGGTCGGTCTTTAAGTTGCGCAAGGTCCGGAAAGGCTTTTTCCCCTTTTGACTGTATGGCCAAGGAGAGACAATGGTTAGCAAAACAGCAGTTCATATCAGTTCCTTTCACTAGCATCTCTCCTGCTGCTTGGATGTGCCGTCCGACATCAACGGCGGCGCTGCAACCACAGCTAAAATATTTGTCCAGCAAAAACGCCTGCCTGATCGGGAGGAGGAATTGAGCAAACGTTAGGTCAATGGACATTTGCGAACCACTCTTACGTCTCATCCTCGATGTACTTGAGCAGTGTGAGGGCTTTCCTGTGGAGGAGCAAGAGGAACTGAGCCAAGTAGGTACTCCGCAGGGAAAGGCCGGGCCGCAGCATGAACACCTGACGTACGGAAATGTTCCATCGGCCGAGAAGTTGAGGTGCAGTGTGCAAAAGGTCAACTTACCTCATCTATAAAGGACTTCACCAAAGTGTCTTGGTGCATGACATCTTGAAATATATTCCTACAAACAAGTACGGTACAGACAAATGTTTGCGAAAGCCGACCGAGCGTACGAGATGAGAAGCGGCCGATGGACGTACAGGTCGGGTGTGAAAGTGTCGTCGGTGGGGATGACGGTGTCGGGAGCGATGTCCTCTTCGCTGTGGCTCTTCCAAAGTGTATTGAGCTCAGAGCGCATATAGCCACGTTGGTGGTAGGTATGCTCGTGACACGGCGGCATCTGCTTGACCGTGTTGATGTCCACGTCGATGTGCGTGCTCGGGTAAGGGGAGTAGAGAACCTGGCGGAAGGGCAGTACAACGCTGCCGGTGGAGTCCTACAAAACAGAGAAGGCACACGGTGATTTCCCTTCCCCAACTGGACCTTAACTCCTATTCCATGCAAGGAAAGAAAGACATGAGAAAAATCAATTCATCTTCCTGAAAACAGCCTCTGTCATCCATCCCCTTGTGATTTGTTGTTCCCGTTGACATGAAAGATTGCCAGTGCAAAACAGCCACTTTGAGAGGAAACACTCTGCCGGGTTTGTCTGCGCTTGCTTGTTTCATGAGTCTCTTGTTGTTGTTGTTGTTGGGTTACGCTATGAATGTTTTAGTGTGTGCCATTCCGTCTGCTAAGCAGACCGACCACATCATCAACACCTGCCCCCTATATAGACCACCCTCGGAGGCCGGCCTCTTCGACCTGGGACCAGAGATGCTGGCGTGGCTCCACGACACCAAGTTGGAGCTCTGACGTTACACGAGAGAGAGAGTCTGCTAAGGTGCCTCGTGTCGGACACGGTTATGCAAAATTGAAAACAAATTCATCGAGGAACGAGCACAAAAATAGAAGTAGCGGGCCATCGAGTGTTGACATTTTACAAGTTGCTTACCTTGAGCAGACCCTGAACAAAAAGGCCAGTGTCATATTTGAAGGATGGGTCTGCCTTGCAAAGGCGAGAACATTTCTTCTCGGTGGCCGTAAGAAAGAGGCAAAGCGTTCGCACCATCTGGTGGAAGGGAAAAAAGAAAATCCCTTTCAGATGGAGTCAATTGAAAAGCTGAGAAACCGGTATAGACACAATGTGACAAAAACAAAGTGGCATTTTAACAGGGGGGTGTCGACTTTGGAGATGATCACGCACTTACCTTGTTTACTTTCTCTGGGTTGCTTCCAACCACGATTGAACAACCACAAGTCTGGAGATGAGAGCTGATGGCCCTGCATCACACAAACAAGATGAGAAAAGCGCAATCAATCATTTTCTTATCTTGTTCAATTGATCACCAATCCCAACGAGCTGAGTCCTTCAGAAAGAAGTGGCTTTTATGCGCTTGCTAACCCTCCAGCAGATGGATCAGCCGTGCATTTCTCGCTAATATAGCTGTGGACGGTGACCCGGCCGGGTGCCAATTCCATCACTCCCAAAAAATTGGCATGGGCGTGAATAGCCACGTGGACATTGCGCAGTCTCCAGCGCTACTCCGGCTGTTGCCAATTTCTTTGGGGGCTGGATGAACATGCAATTTAGCACCCACAAGTATTTGAAATTCGACATGACAATCGGAGGCAATCCCATGCGACACCACAGCCGCTGACAGCCAGCCAGCCAGCCAGCCAGCCAGCCAGCAGAGAGTCAACAGTCTTGCTGTGAATCAGAGTTGATGCCAAGAAATGCAAAACATCCCGCTCTTTCTGGTTTATGGCTTTTAATGTGGCCAAACATGATCTACACTGACTGAACACTCAATCATGGCGATGATTGTATTTGTATTCTTAAACGCCTTTCAGTTATAAATGTCCTTTCACCTTCAAAGAAATATTCCAAACCATGATGCTGCAATCAACTTGAGCAATTTAGCCCCGATCTTTGGAGGAAACTTCAGCTCCATTCAGCCCCTCAACTCACTGGAGGACTGATGGACAGGTGGGTGTTCATTTGGCACTGACGTTTGCTCGGACGGACGGACGGACGGATAGACACGACGCGCTTACTTGTGGAGGAAATCCTCATGGCAGCTGTCTCCGATGTCATCGTCGCTCAGCATGGTGTCTTTGATCTAGTCGGATGCGGCAAACGTAAAGGGCAAACAAACGGCATTAGGATGAAACAAATGTACTGGTGGTCATTTTGCTGCATGAGTAGCCACTCACGTCTATATCTTCAGGCACACTGTGTGTTTTCATGGAGGCCAGCAGCTCCATAACGGGAACTATTTCCAAGCTCAGCACTGCCACGATGTTGTAGCCCTTATAGAATCAAATGAAAGCTCAATGATGACTAGTCAAGAAGAAAAGGACGGAGAGTGAGCGGCGAGCGTCGTCAACCTTTTGCATCCAAATGCGTCCCTTGCGGATAGCATGCTTTAACCTCTCCACACAGACGGTGTGCAAAGGCAGGTAGAAGGCCAGCTCCGTCTGCGGCAGAATAACGGACAAGGCGCAGGTGTTTTTGTCCCCCTTGAGCTCACCGTCGAAGATGAGCGACACGATGATGACGCCCTTCTCTGCCAGCACGAAAAACTTCACGTCCACCGCGCCACATTCCGCACTGCGCAGAATCTCCCCGTTTAATGTGTGATTGGCCAAGAAGGTCACGTCTCCGTCGCCGAGGAACATGGCAGGATCGCCCTTTGGCGCCCAGATGTGATGGACGCGAGGACCTAGGATATTGTCCCAGTAAGCAAAGGTGGCAGCCAGCAGTGGGCATTCTCCCTCGATTGCTACTTCAGACTTTGCCACAGCAGGTGACTGGGGTGGACACCCACAAGACATTGAAGTAGAAATCGGACAGTCTTCCAGATAGCGCTCAGTCTGAAAAGTCAAAACAACAACAACAACTAGTTCAACGTCACAGCCAAAGTCGTGCACGATGTTTTTGCGTCTGAGCTTAAATGCAATAGACATTGATCAGACAGCATCAGTAGAGCACAATAAAAACAACGACTTCTATATCTAATCAGCCTGCAAAGATTGTAACCAAGCAGTAATACGAGTAATTACCAGGCGAATCGTATGTTCATTTGTCGACGATCGGAATAGCAGTTCATTTCACGGTGCTAACTTAGCTCCATAGTCGGTCGTAACTTACCTCTTTCGTCGTAGCAGTTGTCGCGTAGCTAATGTTACTGATTCAGCACATAGATAGATTTCGTGTTGGTCTGATGCAGCCGAATTGAAGGCGACAGATAGATAGGTTGGTTTGCCTGCTTAAACCAAGTGCGCTTTTGTTGTCGTCGATCCACTTCCTGCTACGTCATCGATGATGTCATTTTAGGGAGGTCCTTCCCGGACGCCCTCTAGCGAAGGACCGTGGGACGTGTAATGTTGTTGTTTTTGTTGTTGTTGCCCAGCAAACAACCCGACATTGGGTGCAAAAAAAAAAAAAACATTTTGCGCACGTACCCAAAAATAAAAAACCCCAACAACTCAGATTTGAATAGCATACTAGCGTGCGTTTGTCGTGCGTGTTGTTTAACACGAGCCAGAAAGCTTGGTGCCAGATGGAGCGTCAGGGTCAGGGTCAGGGTCAGGGTCAGGGTTCCATCCATGTGCTTCACAACAGAGTTAAGCTTGGGAGGTTTCATACGCACACCGGCGGCTTCATTGTCAAAATTAGGTCTGGTATTAGATCAAAACACAGCCTAACAGAAGTTGCAACCAAAAAAGAAATGTCATGTGGCTTGTGGTTTATCATTTGGAATACCGGCAGAAAGGCCTTTTTATCCTGTACTTAATGAGAGATCTTTATTCTTGCGAGAGCCGGGACCAGAAATATACTCCCCAAATAACAACCCCAAAAAGACCCAACCCAGAGCATTGTGAGGCACTCTGATCTGGTCTTTGTGACACAGAGAACCTGCATTCATTCCCTTTGGCATCAGGATGAGAACATCAAGCGCCATCTAAAAACGAAACAATGTGCGCGAGCAGGATGCGCATTTCCTTTCATCCGACGTGTCAGGTGTCGTGTGTCAGTATGCAGCCGTTGAAGCAACCCTTCCTTTCTCCACTCCAGCCGTCGGTCCACAAGCCAGAGATGCCGCGGGTACGGCTTGTTGATCGTCATCTCGGTGGAGACGTCTTCATGTGTCGTTCATTTCCTTTGAAAGTCAAAACCACAAACAACTCTCCCTTTGCCCGTAACATGAAGTGGTCACAAATGATGCCATCGTCAATATTGAATAGCAGACGTAGCTATTCTGATGCTAGGAAAGCATCTAATATTTATTTTCCTTTGAAAATATACCCATCAATATGAAAACAATTATACGACAAAATGACAGAAATAAACACCAGCCACATCCATCCGTAATGCAAAGGACTTGCCCTCGCGACTATTTTTAGAGCCAATATTGCCTACATCAAACATTGGAAAGATTTGCCCACAAAGAAACGCAACATTACGAGAAAGAATCCACTACAAGTTTGAAATCGACACCTATGGAATAAGCGGAGGCTTAAGAAGTCAAGAGGTGGCATCGAAGAAATAGGAGGGGAAATTGAAGCCCTAACTCGCTGAGGCTTAACTTTGCCATGGCTGGGAGCTTTTGACCAGTGTTCTTTCCCAGGAGACGCCTCCGCATCCTGAGTTAAGTGGAGTCCCCAACAGTTGGATTCATTGCATGAGGGCAACAATCATTTGTAAATGGATGCAGCATTTCTTCATTTTAAGAATCACTTCCCCATACAAAACATATGTGCAGTCCATCTTTTGAATATTTCTTTGAGATAAGAAAGGCAATGCGTGCACATGCACAAAGAAAGACACAAATGCAACATGCGTACCTCCCTCCCTCCCTACCTACCTACGTACGTACGTAGGTAGGTACGTACAGCCAGGCACGCGCAGCGCACATGATTACAACTTTCACACTGCAGCTAAGATGGGTATTAAACAATTTAGTCCTGACCTATCGCAGCAATGCCGGCGGCTGCTCAGAAGACCCCCGTCCCGACCCGTCCCGTCCCGTCCTTCACTTTGATGTCACGGATAATCGACAACATCACGACTCATCACATCACCACTGATACACATGCCAAGTGCAACACTCCATATTGATATGTCGATTATAGTATTATATTCCATGTAATGCAAGGACATGAGTCATATCAACACGTTGACGGTTTCACGCAATCCACTTCATCCACAGCCACTGTACGACAACATGGTTTGTTTTTTTTCCCTTCAAATCATTTTCATATTGACTCGTCGGGGGCCGCTGCTTTCCGCGGCTTCGGCCGAGGCCCCGTTGCTTTTGCGCGGGACGTACTCGATATCAAAGTTGCTCTTATGGCGTCCTTTGCCTCGACTCCAGGCAAACAGAAGCAGGAAGCAGAAAACCACCACGCCTAGAAAGGACAAGCAGCCCATGGCCGTGGATATAATGATAGTCTTGATGTCTATGGGCACCGTCATGTTGTACAACACGGTGCCGTTCCCCCAAGTGCTGCTGCTGCTGCTGCCGCTGCCGCTGCTGGAGTTTGCCATGTAATTGGAGCTCCTGTTGCTACCGCGCAAGCCGTCCCTACCGCCCAGACCCTTGACGGCCAGGGAGGCCCACAAGCTGGCGTTGCCGGCGGGGTTGCTGGCGATACAGCGGTACAGGCCGCTGTCGTGCAGCTCGGCCGCCTTGATCTCCAGGGTGCCGTCTGCTCCGACTTCCACCCTGCCGCTGCTCTTGGCCGTCACGTAGCGTCTGTGAGGAGTAATCCAGACCACCGAAGGCCTGGGCGCTCCCTCGGCCGCGCAGCTCAAGCGGGCCGGCTGGCCCTCGTAGGCCATCAGCAACTGCGTGGCGTTGGCTCCGATCCGAGGCTCGGAGCAGGTCATGTACCGAGAGACCAGCGGCTCCTTGAGCTCGCGCAGAGTTTTGCCCGACAGGTACTCGGGGGCGCTGCACTGGGGCTGCAGGTCGAGAAGATGGAGGGAGGGCGGCTTGTGGCTATTCAGCAACCAAAGCAGTCTGCAGTCACACACCAAGGGGTTGCCGCCCAGACAAAGCCTGTGGAGGGCGTCGGGCGAGGCGAAAACTCCCCTCTCCAGAGAGTCCAGGCGGTTCTGCGACACGTCCAGGAGTTGCAAGGACACCAGGCCGACGAACGCGTCCACTTCGATGGAAAGCAGCCGAGCCCCTTGCAGGCGAAGCTCCGTCAGGTGCGGGAAGTGCCCCAGCTCGCCTTGATGGATATGCTCGATTCGGGAGAAAGACAAGTTGAGGTGAGTGAGGTAGGGCAGGTGGCGCAAGGCCGCGCCGGGGAAGGCCGACACGTTGGTGTTGGTCAGGAACAATTGGGTGAGGTTGAGGCCGTGCAGCGACAGAGGGGGGAGGCTGTCCAACCAGGGCCAGTAGTCCAGCTCCAGTCGGCACAGACGCGAGAGCCTTTTAAAAGAGAAGGGCTTGAGCAAGGCGATGCTCAAATGGCGCATTCGCAGTTCCACCAGGTTGTGGAGATGCGCCAAAGCCTCGGTCGGCACCGCGCTGAGATTGGAGCGTTCCAGGGTCAGACTTTGCAGTCCGCTCAATCCCACGAAGGCCCTCTGGGAGATGAAAACCAGTTCGTTGTCGCCCACCTGGAGGGAGGCCAACTTGCGCAGATCTTGGAAGGCGTGGTCCAGCAGAACTACAAGTCTGTTGTGGTCGAGGTCAAGGCCAGTGAGGTTGCCCAGGCCCGCCAGCACGCCCGCCGGAACCAGCTGGATGGCGTTACTGCGCAAGTTGAGCGAGCGCAGAGCCAGCTGAGAGCGAAAGGATCCGATTTCCACCACGCTGATCAGGTTGTCGCTGAGGTCCAGGTCCTCCAGGAGATGGAAGGAAGAGAAGTTGTCCGGGGTGATGATGCGTAACTTGTTTTTGCTGAGGTCCAGGACGCGCGTTTCGATGGGGACGCCTTCGGGGACGGCGGCCAGACGCTTGCGGTGGCAGCTCACCGACTTGCTCTGGGCCGAGCACTCGCATCGGGCGGGGCAACTCAGGGCCAGTCCGGCCAGGAGAAGCAGCACGGCCCCACCCGCGAGGATGTGGTAGCGCCGCATGACTGCTTTACCCACGTTGGCCGCTGGCGCCGCGCAGCTCCTTACGCGTCCAAAACACCATCACCGTCGGGCCCTGGAAGGAAGAACCAAAGAGATTTGTGACAAAAAAAATGCCCACGTTCATCACAGCAAAAGCTTGCGGGCTAACCGGAGTGGCCGGCCGCAAAAGAGGAGCCTCACTGCCTCCCTCCCTCCCTCATTACACCGCCGTTTATGCCTGCGCGTGCGAGTCCATTTTGCTTTTGCAGGTTGTTCAAATTGATCGGGGCGCAGACAATCAACAATGTAGTGGCAGCAAATATTTGCTTCCATAATCTTCGAGCACGCCATTGCAATGCTTATGCTCTGTATTCAAGCATCACTGGCTTGATGCTCAACAGAAAATGGCAAATGAATGGGCAAACATCCATGCAAATATTTCCTCACATCATGGTATTTTGGAAATGCTTTATTTGGCAGAACAATATTCCTGGCAATAATTGCCTCCTTACCAAAAGTCTCTACATTCTGCTCATGGCTATCTTTGCCAATGAGTGGCGGAAATATTTGAATGCACTGACGAGGGGAGGAAAAAAAGAACAACTCAGAGATGTGAGAAGTTGTGTCAAGGTGGAATCCTGGCAAGGTAAGCAGATGACACAAAGCAGACGTTGATATGGATGCGAGTGACATTAAAAAGAAGACCTCACCGGTCAGTCCAGCACTCAGCTTCTTCTTTTGCGCCCCCCCACCCCCACCTTTCCTTTTCACACTCCCGGCATGGCACAAACATCCGCTCGCTCAACAGTCTCCACGGGGCGGGGTATTGATCGATCGCAGCATAAGATGCGTCGGATAGATGCCAGGAATGGAGCTTGGAACAAAGAGCAGGCCGTCGCCAGGGCAACCGCAAGCCTTGACTCTCATCTGCCCCACGTGGTCTGTCTGCCAATCAAATTAATGAAACCCAGGACAAATAGAGGAAGAGGAGTGTTGTTTTATTCATTTTTCTTCACTCCCGGAACTGACCGAACATACAAATGGAAGCCAATGTCATTCATTCATGACCCCGGTTGCCTTAGTTGAACCGACCGCCTCGCTTTTTGTCCACCTATCTTCCCGCCTATTCATCCATGCATGCATGCATGCATCCATCCATCCATCCATCTGTCCGTCCAAGCTTTGCACTCAGGCGACTATCTGTGTCAGTCTAGCTTATTATCCATCCGCGAGCCTGCTCCTGTCTCTGTGTATTTATCAGTCTGCCTTTAGCCGTCAGCCAATGTTCCTCCCAGGCCCGGCGTTCGCTTGAATAATTACAGGCCGGTTGTCCGGTGCTGCAGTGAGCAAGCGCTCAGGTGATTTGTGGGCATCACCAATAGCTCTGCTCCGTCAAATGGCCAAACAAACAAACAAACAAGCAAGAAATATACAGAACTACATCATCATAATCAAAGACTAAAATGAATACAATGAAATAATGAATAATACATTATAGTTCTGCAGAAATGTCCTCCTAATTTCGACGCTTCCATTTTTCAGATCTTCAACCACCGCTGGGTGGGATTGACTGTTCTTCTGCACTCCCCGACAACTCAAGCACAAGAAGGAGAGCAATTGATGAGGGGCCCGGGCTGGTGACTATGTGTCTACTGAATTGCTCAAGCTCTTCTCCTTTCACGTACATTTCAAGTGAGTCAAGGTGGAAGGCAAACACCGAGCCTTACAATTCGGAGACGTCAGCGTTTTAGGGATTTGCTTCGGAATTGGATTCGAGTCGCGGTGAAAGCGCTTGCTTGGAGCGTGACAGTAGGCTGAAACAGGAGTCACTCGGAGTGAGCGCAAACGCCAGTGCAAGGCGGAAAAGGGTGCGGAAAAAAAGCAGAAAAGGATGAAGCGAAGGGGACACTCGAGCTCACCAGATTATTGTGTGATGATTCCCTTTCTTCCAAGTTGCCACGCTTTAAAGCGGCCCCATCCATGTCTTTCCTTGTTCATGACATTAGCGCCCCACCATTTTGTCGTGACTGGACCAAGCCAATTCATTTTTAATGACTACGCTCAGATACAACATTGATCTGACAAGACACAGGCAGGCGGCTGTATAAATGAATCATGCCTTTTAGCGTGTGATCCGCAAGTTTTATTATCCACAGGGGAGGGCCTGGGCTCAAACCCGGAACATGGAATGTTAACCGCTACTCTGCCCCGTTATTGTTTTTCTTTGTAGAGGATGCTTTGATATGATGGTGTCCGCCATCGTCAAACGTTTGATATTTTATGAATGTACTAATTGCGAGCTGCCGTCTGGTTAATTGTGAGTGGCGAGCACCCCTAAAGTTTCTATCTTGGCCTCCAGCCAGGTCCATTATCTACACGTGCATCATCTCCTCTCTGGGCTATAAATGCTCTCTATAAATGTCTCCCCACAGGCCTGCTAACATGAATTCATTTGTTGGCTTGCAATTATTTTTCACCTAAGCTTAGCCCATCCAAACGGATCATGTCAATATTGAAACGGTTTGTCCCTCCCGTTTGTTTGCGTGCTTTCTACCTGCGAGTCCTACACATGACGCGGTGCTTTTGTTTCTCCTTCAGACGATTGCTGCTTTCCTCTTCTCCCTATATAATAGCAGCAGCATGAATAATGGAATTATTGCACATGAGCGAGTTTGCATGCGGGCGATTATGACTGCAGTGTGAGCGACGCAAAACAGTGCGTTAGATCATTGACCGGAGATGGATGATACGTATGTTGCCAAAACATTCATTTCTTCTTGTCGTGTACACTGGCGCTTACTTTTACATTCCAATTTGATGGATGGGCAGCTGATGAGTTCATATTGAATTCCCTTCTGAGTGTTGAAAGTACCTTGTCCTTTCCGCTAGCTGTCAAAACAAATGCTAAATTGACTGCGTATGAAACACAACAATAAAAATGGAAATTGTGGCCTTGGTGACAATGTGCAAAATGTCAGTGGACTTTTCAGGATACTATTGGGATTAATTAGGCAATGTGCATTCAAAGGGTACCAATTAAACATCTCCTTTCTGCACCAGTGGCCTTGGCTCCTCGCAAGGGTGCTTGCCTGCCTGCCTGCCTGCGTGGCTGCCTGCCTGCGTAGCTGCCTGCCTGCGTAGCTGCCTGCCTGCGTAGCTGCCTGCCTGCTTGCCTGCCTGCCTGCCTGCCTGCGTAGCTGCCTGCCTGCCTGCCTGCCTGCGTGGCTGCCCCTGCCTGCCTGCCTGCCTGCCTGGCTGCCTTGTTGAACCATCAACAGCGGAGCCACGTGGCTTGTTGTATGTGGAATGTGCCTCGGGCATACACGGAATATGGAATTATCCCGCAGTCTCTAAATTTAGACAGAAATACTTCATCATTGCTTGCGCAGAAAAAAACTGCTCCAGCCGAAGAATCTATGCTGTGAGCGTGAATAATATGAGCATTCTGTTTCGGTACCAGCGGGATGTTGTGACATCACATGGCTGATACGCTACGCCCCAAAAGAAATTCCGTTCTTCAAAACAATTGTGAATAAATAGCAATTTAAGGCAAAGCTTGAAGCTGCTTGTTACCCTGCACCCCCACCCAGCCTCACTTGTATTTAAAATTTGTATATTTATTTTTCTATATTTCATTGGCAATCATACTCTCCACTATTTGCGCCACTTCATGGCTCATCTCAGCAGCACATTCATCCAAGGGCATATTGTGTCAAAAGATTGCTTGAAAAGATGTCTTACTTTCATTTCAAAGGAGATTTAGTCTACGTATTTCCCGAAAACAACAACAACAAGCCCACGAGAGATTTTGCACAATGTGTCGAATGGCATTTTGTTTCCCTGCTCAACTTGAGCAAAGGGTTGCAATCTTTTCTGTTTCTCTCGTTGCTAATTCTAAATCAAGGTGTTACTTGAAGGACACGCACCCTCCCCCTGTTCCACATTAGGTTTCTGTCTCGTTTTACTCTCAGAAGGTCCAGGTCATCCATTTTTCATGGCACACGTTCACCGCAAGCAGCCGTTCATAGAAACAAAATTGGATGCTATTCAGATGCGCATGTTGACTTTAGTTCTAGCCTTTCAAATAGCCGGCATACAGCATTTGACATCACTTGATTGAAATGGATGCGATTAGACGGCACGTTTTGAAAAGTCGAAGCAGGCCCAACGTCAGATCGCATCTGCCGATTGGCAATTCGACGATTGGCATGTTTGCCAGAAAAGTCAAGGGAATCGTTTGTCCTGACCATCTTCTCATTCAAGTCTGTCCTGCATTTGAAGAGGATTTTTTCAAGCCAGACTTTTCGTTGGTCTTCCGTTTAACCGCAAGGGATCAGGCACTGCTCCCTGGCGCTGAATAAATAACACACCAGGGATTCGTAAGACGTTTCACCAAATCATTTGGACGGACGGATTAGCAATCTCCACTGGGGACTTTGGTCCTGTTCCAAGCAAATTCATGGAAGGTGACATTGCTGAGAGGACTTTTCCTTGAACTCTTTCCTTGAAAGCATCGGGTGCTGGCCATTTTTGCCATGTTGGCAGCCCGGCGGAGGGCCATGTCCATGGAGTAGCACTAAAGGGATGGACGGTGATGCTCCGAGAAGGTTGCGGCTCAATCTCTAGTCCAAGCCTTTTCCAAAAGGTGGCTGGCCCTAAAATGGTGAAAGAGCGCAAGAAAAGTGGAGATGGAGTGCCTTTTAAACGTGCTGCAATCGCAGTGAAAAATCTTCACGTTGGCCCCGCCCACCTGCATATTTGCATCACAAAGTGACGGACGGAAGGCTCTTTCTTTAATAAGCCCCTCCCTCCTTTGCGTGCAAGTGTGCGTAGAAAATACTATAGGAATCCACGTTGAATAACGCGTGACCTGATTATGATTTATGAGCAATAAGCGCCTCTGCAAATTCCAGCCCAAATATGACAAAGCGCCACGTGGGGATTTGGAGTGCACTTTAGCACGTCTTGGCAAGTGAGAAGAGCCATGCTAGTTTCCTCTCCTAACAGCAAGCATTGAAACAGATAAATGGCAGGAAATATCCCAAGCACTTAGGCTTACTTGCTATTACAGCAATAATAGATCAAGTTATTTTTTTGAAATGTGCTTCACGAGATGGGATGCAGATGTTCTCTTTTCCATCAGGAGATGTTCAATAGATTGAAAACACGGATGACTTTTATGTGTACAGCTTTAGGAGCAATCATTTCGGATTAAAAAGCAACAAGGGAGTTCTAGCGCTATGATTATCAAGGTTTGCCGGTGACCTACAAAAGGAATCCATCACGCGCTGGGTTGAATTGGAAGGTGGTCTCCAAGTGGCCACTTGACACCATTGATGTTTGATTATCATCTTTTTCAACGTGTCATCATTCGCCCCTGGACATCTGCTAACAAATGTGCTTCAACCTCCTGCACAGGCACCAGGGAATCACTTTCATCCATCCATCTGTCCGTCCGTCCGTCCGTCCGTCCGTCCCTCCATCTATCCATCCATCCGTCCGTCCGTCCGTCCATCCATCCATCCATCCATCCATCCGTCCATCCATCCGTCCATCCATCCATCCATAGTGGTTTGCGCCGTTGAGGGCGTGGTCACAGCCGACTTAATTCCCAGTCAACGGAAGCGCCTCCCTTCAAAATTGGCGGCAGGAGAAACTCATTTGCCTCAGTGCGCGCATTTATGGTCCAAGTAGATTCCAGTGATTCTGCAGAGCCTCAATCACATTGGTCAAAACGCGGACGCTGTTGCAGCCGTTTGGTTTGGTTTGGTCTACTTTCAGCCACCAAACGGTTAGGGGCCGCAAAGAAACTTCCCAGGGGGAAAATAGAATCCAAGCTGTCATGGTGGGGGCTGGTGTGTGCTTTGCAGCTCGCAGTCACTTTTTTAGATACGGGGCCGTAAGTGCAGCCACCCCTACCTAGCCCTATTCCTAGTCTCCATGGTAACCAAATCCATACTCGCCATTGGCCCGGTGGTATGTAGGGCGGGATGAAAGCTGCGTGAGACAGGACAAACGGGCTCATTTCAGCAAGCATACTTTTGTTCCTATGGTTACCACCATTTCCTCTACCTACGTCATCAAGCTCACCTTATGGAATTGCTTCTACAGTAAGCAAGCAAGTTTTGACAATCGTGTACAACGTCTCTTTGCTGCTCCTTGACGAAAAGAAGAGCGGAACGGTTGCCATAGCAACCAAAGCCGCAGTTCCCACCCTTTGAAACACAAATAGTCTCCGATTGATGGAGTAAACAATTCTGTTCTCCTTCATTGAGGGGGGGGGGGGGGGGGGGGGAGTGAATTATTCATTAGACTAGGGACATGTTTAAATACAAGTTATGTTGGCCACTTGCATTGGCAATGGGTGCAACTCATCATTATTCATCTCAATGTAGAAAGTCCGGGAGGGTCTGGCATCACAAATGAAATGAGTCAGGCACATGATTTGCAATCCCGAAATTGCGCATTGACGTCCTCGTCTCTGATTGTCTCGCAAAGTGAATTTGTTGCCCGCATAATGAGGGAAAATGATTCATGATGGACTTTTTTATTGGGATGTTTCTGAACTTTCAAGCTCGGAAACAAGAAAAGGCAGCGGCACTCTCAGATGCCTGCCTTTCACACAAGTGGCTCACTTCTTACGTCATCGTATCAAGCTCCAAGTGAAGTGAAGGCCAGAGGCCTTGGACACTGATGTTTATTCTAGCCTGGAATACTGTGCTGTCCTGATATGATCTATGCAGGAGTGAGCATTGCATTGCTCACTTGGACGCATCGGGACATTTAGGCTTCACCTGGTTTCAGCTGCTTGAAAGTAACGCTTACTTTCTGCCAGCAAATGGTTAGGCGCTCTGGGGACTGTGGAACAGAAATTCATCAATGTCCAGCATCAGCCCAGTTAGGCCAAAAAAGGAACCAAAGGATGCATGAAGGAATCAGCCGCCACCATCCAATGACAAACTAACGCATTCATCCTTAACGAGCAGATGCGTTGCCCCTCGGGCGGGAGGGGGGGGGGGGGGAGCCTGCCTGCGTGGCTGCCTGCCTGCCTGCCAGGTTGTCTGTCTGCCTGCCTGCCTGCCTGCCCGCCTGCCTGCCTGCCCGCCTGCCTGCGTGCATGGGTGCGTGTCGGCACCCGCTGAGAGGAAACACAAAGGCCACATTGCTGCTTTGAATAGGGTTCGTGTTCCTTCCAGGGCTTCACATTAAGAATGCAGCGGGCTGCCCATGGAATCCACACACGTGTGTGTGTGCGTGTGCAGCAGGTGTTTGGGCAGGGCTTTGTTTCTATGTGCACTTCCTCTACGAGTTGATTTGCGCTCAACGCTCACACGGCCCTTCCTCCAAATCCAAAGGCAATCAGGAGCCGCTTTTGGATCGGATGCCACCAAACAGGATGGGACTCAATCTGTTACGGACACTCTCTTCATGTTGCTGTATTTCTTCCTATGCTGTTGCCTGGACACGTTTGGCAGCCACAAGCAGATGGCCTGAGAACTAACTATGATGAAGAGCTGACCACCACACCATCCTGCCACTAAGGAGAATCTCGTAAACATGACTCATCCAAGGCTTCAGGCAGCATTTCCGGCCGGGATGGGCTGGGATCATTTTAGGGTGGTGAGCTTCATCAAAGTATTCCAATTCTGCATATTTTTGCGATTTCCAGATGGGAATGCCTGAAGGGACCTCCTATCTTTGGAGAGCAAGCTTGCCAGCATAGTCAAAGCGTTCCTCTTCCCTTTTTGACCAATTTCTGCTCCTGTATGATGTTTGTCAATGCCACGTTTCTTTTACAACTGTACAAAGCACAAACTGAAGTGGAAATTGGATTTTGCCCCCCCCCCCCCCAATAGTGGCTTGTAGTCGATCGAGTGCATTGCGCCTAGGCTTGTTTTATGACGGTGACAACAAAGGAAATTGATGTGACTCTCACTAATCCTTTAATTGCACGGGTCTCGATAATCCCCTGCTGAGTCAGCATTCTCTGAGCTAACCTTGCCATAATATGCCAACAGAGGGCCAACAGACAGTAACCCTGCTGCTGAAAAGGATCATATTATAATACAAATATCTCAAATAAATGTATTTGAAATGAGAGGGGTTACGCATTTGTTTACATCTGTTGTCTCATTTTATCATGCAATTTGCAGATTTATGGGGAGAAATTTGGGTCCAAATTATACATCCACTACTCGTGTCTTTGGGATCGACAAATATACCTATTTGCGATTTTACACACGTGGTTTGAAGGTTGTGCGCTCCATTTTTTTTCGGCAAATGCTTAGGCTCTCGTCAACAATGACTACCTGGCTCTGCTGTCTATAATTCCGTTTGGTTGATCGCCAGTTGATAGTAAACACGATGAATGTTTTGATTTTTGGAAGGCTACTAAAGGCACAGAGATTCAAGTTATTATTATCGGATGGATTTTCATCAACTCAATGGGAATTCTAATTACGATATTAATACGGGGATGACACGTGTGCAGCTTCCTTACCAGCAAGGTCCTTCCTTTTGTTTTTCAACATGAAACCTCCCCTATGCTTGGAGCCCTGGAGTGTGTGAGAAAAAGCAGAGGAGGATTATGCACGAGGAGGTGCGCCGTACCTGCACAAAAGAAAAGAGTCACATTATTGAGCTGTGAAATTCCCACGCACCACTGATGAATTTCAAGCAAGCGGCGGAGATGGGGAAACCTTGAGTTTGTTGCGACGCCTACAGAAAGGCACATCTGCAATGCAAAAGGGCCCTCCAGTCAAACTCAACGTTCATCTACCATAACAAGTAAACATGGCCTGGCGAGCGAGCGAGCTCAAGCGAACAAACAAAAGGTCTCCGAAGCCACTACTTGAACAACTGGGACAAAATGTCAAGTCAATGGATCTATCGCCAGCTCGGATTGCTGCCATTTAAGTGTGTGTGTGCCGGATGGTCAACCAGCTGAAGAGGCAAAGGACAAGGAGCAGCTGATGAGTCAAACCAAGAACGCTTTGGATGCGACATCTCGCACAAAATCAAATTTCACAAATTTCTTATAATTCCATGAGTTGCTGCCCACCCACCAGTCAGCATATGCAATTTGGAGACAAACCGGCAACATCAACCACAACCACAACGCAAGACTCACGTACATTTCCAAGTCCAAGCTTTGTCCGACCCCGGATCCTCCCTCGGTCGGCGGGCTGCCAAAATCAATGTACGCTATGATGTGATGATTTGCACACAAGCAATGTCAGCTTTCCCAAATTCCAAGTAGGCCCAACTCCAAATCTATCTGTTCACTTAATTGATAGTGAAGATAATAATGATGATGACTAATAATACTGCATTATTAGTAGTAAGAATAATAACAAACGAAATAAGGGTTAGGGGCCATCCCGGTTTTGGATTGACTTCGTAAAGCCTTTCAAATCTCCCATGGCAATTGTGAAAACCTTTTTCCCCTGCGCTTTGTGACATCTTTCCAACACTGCCAGCCAGCCAGCCAGCTCTCTTGGCTTGGCTCGGCTCCACGTAAGCTATCCGAGTACTATGGGCAAATTATGATGGGATTTTTTCTTTGGCTGGATATGTTGCTATTCGAATGGAACTTGCCTTATTTAAGCAGAGTTCTTGACACAACTGTCAATAGGGCTCTCAAAGTTGAAGCGCCTTGTTTTTCCCAATTCAAAAATAGCATGATGGATTCAAATGAGAGTTTGTATTTCATCACATTCCAGAGCAAAAGAAATGCTGCTAAAGCACACTTTTCATGCTCCCTTTACATTTTCTTTAGCACACTTTGCTTGCTTTGGTTTTGTTCCTCTTTTTGCATCGCACTCCACCTTGTCTATTGATTTCAGCAAGTCTCATCAGTCTGGCCCGTACGATGACTGGCAGCTCACGTGTACGTACGTAGGTGTCCCTCCCTATTCTCATGGTTGTTGTACGTGTCTTTTGTTTATGGTGTCGAATTCTTCTTTCTTCAACTTGGTTGCACGGCAGGCATATTGCTGCGCAGACAGCACGGCAGTGGAAACAAATACGTACTACAAGGAGTTCCTCAATATGAATTGGTGGGCCATTCAATAAATGCTGTAAAGTGCATTTACTTACATCGGAAGAGAGAAAAGGAGTTTGGAAATTCCAAAAAATGGTACGATGGAGAAAGAAATGTGATCACACTTGTTGCTTCTGACAACCTTGCGAATGGAAATGGGGATTGTTTTTGGGGGGGGGGGGATATTTTCAGAATTTTTGTAATGTACATAATGACTGAATTACTGTAGGTCACCTGAATTTCTGCCACAATTCTTGGAAAATTATTAAACAAGGAATAATAGGAGCAACACTTTTGCCGTGAACCGTGCTATTCTGTTGGAACCGCCTGCCTCTCGTGACACAAATAGAACCACAGCGAGGACTACAGGTTGAGTGCGTGGGAAGGAAGGCAGGAAGGCAGGAAGGCAGGAAGGCAGGAAGGCAGGAAGGCAGGAAGGCAGGAAGGAAGGAAGAAAGGAAGAAAGGAAGAAAGGAAGAAAGGAAGAAAGGAAGGAAGGAAGGAAGGAAGGAAGGAAGGAAGGAAGGAAGGAAGGAAGGAAGGAAGGAAGGAAGGAAGGAAGGAAGGAAGGAAGGAAGGAAGGAAGGAAGGAAGGAAGGAAGGAAGGAAGGAAGGAAGGAAGGAAGGAAGGAAGGAAGGAAGGAAGGTTGAGGATATTAGCCAGGCAAGCACAGCGGGGAGGGAGAGGAGCAAACAAACAATAGGATGAGGTAAACGCTCCTACCTGCCCTTCTTCCTTGCTGCCTTCCTTCCTTGCTTCCTTCCCTCCCTCTGTCCTCTCCTTCCCATCCCCCTTAACAAGCGGGAGTTTTCTCTTCTGCGTCCATCGCTCTCTCTCTCTGTGTGTGCCGTCTAGTTTGGCACCATCTCCGGGGACCAAACACACCCCTGTCAGGTTGCCATGGAAACACCTCACACAAGCACTCACGGATGCATTCCCTCCGAGGCTCGCTCTGTCTAGCAGCGGTAATGCCTTGCCTTGCTTTGCCTTGCCTTGCCTTGCCTTGCCTTGCCTTGCCTTGCCTGCCTGCATGGTGGCTCTCCTCCATTAGCATCCCTCTGGTTTGGAGACAGCAGGCTTGTCAAACAAAGTCCCTGCCTGCATCTGCTTACATTTTGTAGCGAAAAGCTGCATTTCAATCCTCGCAAGAAAACACGACAGGTCATAGATGAGCCAATAGTCGTCCATTTTATCTTTCCCATCTCTGCCTTCTTAGGAGAATTTGCCCACGTTGAGCTCACCGCATTGCTTCCAATCAAAGTGAGACGGGCGTCCCTCAGCTGGGACATAACTCATTTATAATTCATTCCTATTTCTCCTACTTAAAGTCAGCATTGAGGTCTGGTTTTTTTTTTTTTTTTAGATCCTGGTACACTCAGGGGGCGCCAATGAAAGCACAGACAGCGAGCGCTACTCTGCTGCAAGGAAGGAAGGCAGACAGGCAGGCAGCCACGCCGGCAGGCAGACAGGCAAGCAAGCAGGCAGGCAGGCAGGCAGGCAGGCAGGCAGGCAGGCAGGCAGGCAGGCAGGCAGGCAGGCAGGCAGGCAGGCAGGCAGGCAGGCAGGCAGGCAGGCAGGCAGGCAGGCAGGCAGGCAGGCAGGCAGGCAGGCAGGCAGGCAGGCAGGCAGGCAGCCACGCCGGCAGGCAGGCAGCCACGCCGGCAGGCAGGCAGGCAGGCAGGCCAGCAGGCCACTTTGCCTCACAGCACTGTGGCAGGCAACTTCATAGGCGTGCGTCATGGTGGACATGCACCTTCCGGAGTTTGGTCAATTCATTTGCTGTAACAATGGCCACATTGACACCTTCCTGTCCTCTTTTCACACCACTTGATTGCCTTTTCATTCCTTCCCAAAAGTGTTTCCATAGCCCAAAACCAAAAATGCCACCACCGAATGCACCGCATCGGTCTTCCCACGACACTTTCCCAACTGAGAGGTAATGATCTGGTGTGGTCCGTCCGTCAGCAAGAGGAAGGGCTACTTCCTTACTATATTGCTTCATTTGTTCATTTCCAAGTGACAGAGCATCGCTGATGAAACACAATGCCAATAGCTCTCTTTGTGACTTACCGCTAGAGTGAGTCATATTGGCCGGGGTTATCTCTTCAAAGCAATCCTAAAAAGAAGAGTCTGTCTGTCTGTCACGAGTCTTACCTGGTTACCTGCTGGTCTGCATGGCAAAATCCACCTTTACGTCGCAGATTGGAAGTCACGCGCACACCCTCCAACTGAGTGACACACACTTGCACAATGTGAGCATGCAATCCTCTCTCTGCGTGGGACTTCCGGGGAAAAACTATCTTCACAAAATGATTTTCCTTTTTTTTTGTTGTTGTTGCTCTTATCTGGCCTTCTCCTCAGTTGCCCGGCAGCTCATCCCTCCCGAAGGCTGCTCCACATTTTGCCAGACATACACGCACTGCCGCACAATGATCGTGGCAAGAAAAGAGAATCACAGAGAGAGGGAGAAACGGAGAAAGAAAGAGAGAGAGAGAGAGAGAGAGCTAGAGCAAAAGACAGTTAGCAAGCCAGCAGCAACAGGAAGACTGATGTGTTTCTCCCTTCAGAGTAAAAGCCTCAATTCAAATGAACCCCCATTGATAAAATGGACGTGAGTTGACATCAGGCTCATACTGGCCAATCTGGAGAAGTGGCAAAATTCCTGCTAGGCTTAGCCGACCTGCTTTACAAGCTGCCACGGGCCGCTAGTCCAGCTCGCAGCTTTGAATGAGATCAGCAAAACAACATTAGGCCACTGACCTTGGAGGATATTTGGACACAGCCGCTCCAAATTGAACTGATGGATTTGTGATTTGTAGGAGAGTAGAGGTCAAATATGTCGCTTCTGCCCTAGTCTGCCAAATGCCTTTGCTGGATTCAAAAGCTTTCCAACTTGCTCTATTGTTAATTGCATTACCGGGCCAGTTAAAGATGAAAAAAAGAAAGAACAAATGACATAAATGAACCATTGTATGAAAGTGGAATGCATTTCTTTCCCCAAAATGAGTAGCCATCTTAGGCTGGGTGACAGTCATCAAAGTCACTTCATTGGAATCGTTCAATCTGTTTTGCTTCTCAGAAGAAAAGGGAAGGGTGGCTGTCTATTTTTCGAGGTTATACTTTGAAGATTGGCCAATCAATTGTGCGTTTGACATGTAACTCATTCTCTGCACTCTGTGTGCCCCAGAGGAGCGAATCAGCAAATAACAAAGGCAATAGATTGAAATCATGCTGCACAATCCACTTGAGTGACAACAAATGTGAAGAAGTGGCTCCGAGGTCGGCGTTAAATACTTTCATCGGTTCCATGCAAGCGCACGAGGCCGATCAGCATTGCAACGGATGCAGTGTGCAAAGATCCATATAGACTAGCGCCAGTCGACCTATGTAAGAATTGTTGACTGACATCGTTTTCAATGTGTTTTGGGTCGCCAAAGCGATGTTTCCATGGGTAAATGATGGATACGCTCGCCTTTATTGTTCAGCAATCCGGCACGACAGGAGAAAGGCCCGCTAAATGATACACAACGAATGACTCTGTTCATTCAGACCAAATGTCACAATGTCCAAAAGTAGCAAAGTGACAAAAATGGCAACTAAGTTAAGGCTCAAAGTGTGATATTGTAGCAAAGGTGGCTTCCAAATCCAGCCACGGCACAGCACGGCTGCAAGTAGCCTACCCTGGGGAAATTCATCAATCAACTCCAAAGCAATAAGCCCAAGTGGCTCGAGCTCCCGTCATGCATTCACAGGGCAACGTGGTCGCTACTCATAACTAGCGCACGACACTTGGCTTCTCTTCTTCTTCGTGATCAAGTGAAATTCCCCAGACAACCTGCTTGTCTGCTTTCTTTCAAATGACTCCATCAAATAGCTTGGTTCAGCTCCCCGTTGAATCAGATGACCTGAGAACCTGAGCTCCAAGCCCAAGTGGATCCCACCTGCCCGCCTTGACTATGGCGGTCTGGACGCTATGGATAACAAACTCTTACTCTTATCCAGGCTGGTACTAAAGTGTCCAACCTTATAAAAGGCAAATATGAAACATTTGAAGACATGTTTCGTGCGTGGTTACTGATGTTCCGTCGGTGGCTCGTCATGCTGCGAGGATCGTCTGGAAAGGAAGGAACGCTGTGTTGACCTTTAAAGGTCGCGAGCCCAATCACGCCACTTAAACAAGGACCTCATCGGACGGCCCACAGCCATTTAGCGCTCGGACACGTTATCCCGTCGCTTTGCTGCGCTTGAAGAGTCGCAAAGCGTTCTTTTTCGGATTCAGATTTTTAAAGCAGCTGACGTAGAAACAAGTCGTGGAGGGAGCTATGTTCTCAAAAGTAACCTTTTCTTTCCAACTTGTATTTACGCTGACATTTGAAAGGATTGTGGGATGACTGACTGTCTGGTGCAGCAGCTAATCTGCTCGGAACCTTTAGGAGAATCTTGCCAGTGTTGTTCATTTCAGCCAAGAGGAGTACTTTTTATGTGCCAATAAAAACAATGTCATTGCAAAGCGTTGCAAAATTCCTCTTTTAATTATATTAACACTCGAAAGAATATCAATCATGAAGTATTGACTAAGAAGATTGCAAGCCAGAGCAAAAAAGAAGCATGGAACTCTTCTACCAATTGAACACTCTCCAAGATAGAATAAATTAAAGGCTTTCATTTCTTACACAATTACAGCAAAAAAATCATGCTGTAGAAAATGGCAGAAAAATAGACAGTTGCATTTCACGATTGACTGCAATTAAAAAAAAAAAGAATTTGATCTATACTTTTACGTAGAGAATCCACAAAGCCCTCACTCACTCATTTCCATTTGGTGTTAGTGTTCATACTCCGATTTCATACCTGACTATTAAAGTCCAAACACAGCGTTACTTCCAAATGATGTTTCAGCGTCATCAGCCACCGTTCCGTGTTTCCGTTCTGTGAATGTCGAGTGACTGACTACCAGGTGGGAGTGCTGACGGCAGCGAGAAAATCCTGCAGCAGTCCCTCAGAACCTTCCTTCCGAACGAGCCTGGCGTTCTGGAATAGAACTCCGCGTCCGCTTCACAGACGATAGCAATCAAAAGTCTTTTGATGAGATCAACTTTATAATAGCGTGAGTTGAGTGTTTCGGAAGACATTTCCAAAGAATTTTCTTGTCTGTCTCAGGCTGCGTTCACAATGCAGGTCTTAACGCTCAATTCAGATTTTTGGGTGAAAACGTTCTTTATGTCTTTTCCATCGCGTTTCCGGGACGATCAGGGAGCTTATCGATGAATTTACGTGGCCGCTAATGTCCACTCTATGGTTGATATTTCAAGCAAGCTCAAAGTGCAGTCAAATATGAGCGTAGTATTTTCCGCACTTCAAAGCCTTTCATTTTCTCAAATTCAGGAGAAGATCCCAATCGAGCAGTTCAGACACAGGGCGAAAAATTAGGAATTGCCCGAGCTGCAGTGTGAACGGAATCGCGTGGAAACATTTGGATTGCATTCCGCAGTCTTTGCAGCAGAGTAAACATACGCACCGACAACAAATATGACAACGAGTTGAAAAAGGAGCACAATAAGCGCTTCTCAAACAACAAATTTGTTCTTGGTGGTGGAGCCACTTTTGGTTGCTGTGTCAAAGTGAGATTGGTAGCCAATAGTCATCTTCAAGGGGAGCCCCAATCGCTCCTTGTAAACTCTCCTGTTGGCAGGAAAACAAAAAAGTCATTAAGAGGAAAGACTCACTCACTCACTCACTCACTGCCTCACTCACTGCCTCACCCACTCACTGCCTCACCCTATTTGCGTGATAGCGTCACGGTTTTCAGAGTCTGATGTCCACACAGCGATTTTATCCCCTTTAGTGCGAATGTTGACCACAGCTCCACAGACTTCATCGCTGTAGTCGTCAAAGGCCTCTCCAACTAAGCACAAGAGCTGGAAAAGTGACGGTGGGAAAATCAAGAATCAGGTCTTCTCCTTTTCACTCAACATCCAAAACAAAGAAACGGCGCTAAATATTGCGTCCGAGCAGTCCAAAACAATTACGTGTAGAGCAGCTGTAGTTTTTTTTTCTTTTAACAGTCAAGAGTGAAAACGTACAGTTTCTAACCAAAAGCGGTCCAGATCAAATCTCCTCTGCTGCTTGTTGAGTGTGATCAACCAGCGTCCTCCCCGCTTGTTCTTCTCATCCTCCCACATGGGCTCAATACCATCCTGCATAAATTCAGAATCATTTCAATAACATTGGATGATTCCTTTTTCTCCACGCTTTTCTTAAAACTCCAAAAGGCACGACACTGTTTCATACGACATGTGTCATTCAAGGCATGCATACTGGACATGACTTGATGAGACAAACCTTAAAAAGGGAGTAATCGCAGCCTGACATGAGATTGCTGGATAACTGGATATGGTTGTACAGACTGCAGACAAGACATGGCAGAGGAGTCAAACAAGCTCATTTGGTCTATGTTCACAGACACTTTGAATGGTGGGCGCAAAGTGGTGGAGAGTGAATGTCTGCCAAACGTCCTTTACGACTTGGAAAGAACCCTGATGAAAACTTAACACAGGGGTCCGAGCGTGAAGAGATTTGGTGCAACCTACGCCCAGAAGTCTTCCACTGTGTCAAATTTGGAGATGAGTCTCAAGTTGGCCTGCCATGTTTTGTTCTTGTCAATCTTGAAGAACCATAGAGACCATCTGTTGGGGTGAGAGATGTGAGAGAGAGGATCCTAATTAAGCTGCATATTTTTGGTTGTAGTTTTTAATTTGTGATGGTCACAGTTGCAAGTGGAGCCTTGCCTGTTTTGCAGAGGGTGTTTGATGTAGACTTCTGGGCTCACAATTTCCTGACCAGCCTCTTTTGCGTCATCAGTTCCATCCTCTTTAGGGAGGGACGGACTTGGGTTGCTTTCCTAAAATAAATGAGGGAAAGGGAACTTTATTTGGCACTTCATCAAGTAGCGCTTCTAGGTTTATGGTTGTAATTTGGGATCAGTATACTTTACAGCACACGAACTTGACTTTTATTATAAATAAATAGTGTTAATGGGAGACAAAAAGGAGAGCAGACAATCTGTTCAATGTATACTGTCTGTTTTGTTTTGCATTGCGCAATGCGACCAACCTCTTTTGCCTCGTCACTTCCATCCTCTTTGGGCAGGGATGGACTTTGGTTGGTTTCCTAGAAAAACGAGGCAAAGGGAACTTGATCAGGAAGCTCTTTGTTTACGGTTCTAATTTGAGATCAGTATATTTTACAGCGCATGAACTTGACTTTGATGATAGATCATTTGTGTTAACGGGCGCAAACAAGGAGAGCAGACTGAAAAGTCCATTTGAATATTTCCAATGTACATTGTATTTTGGTTTTCGATTGCGGAATAAAACACAGATTTGGTGCTTGCGCCTACTAAATGATTGGATCAACAATGGCATGATGAGCCAATACATTGCCGAACTTTTGAACACAAAAGACAATTCGAGCTCATTCATCCATGTGTTCTTTTCCTTTCAATACGTCAATCAGACAACCGTGAGTCACTGAAATGGAAATCGTCGGGGAGGTCGTTCAAGGGATCAACAATTATGCCCAATGCAAATGAGACGACACGCCGAATCAAAAGAGCGTGCGCGTACAGTGTATCTATCATGAGTGTTTGTTATTTGTCAAGTTTCTGACATTGGCAGCAACGTCAGGGCACGCTGACTCAAAGTGGACAGACAGCGAGTCCTCAACGTCAGCTTAAAAGTTGCGAGGTCTCCGGCCGGCGCAGTGCTTTTTGCGGTTACGCATAAATCGTTGTCAAGCTCATTATCTTCAAGCCAAAACAAGGTGGCGAGTAATCCTGCAGTCCGCATGCATTCAAATGACATGAGAAACGCTTCGAGATGCAAACGGCACGATAGACAGCTACCACGAAGAGGGAGTTGAAGTTGCTCGAGAAAGTGCTCACCGGTTCGGCAGTCGCCATCTTACAAATCCGTGTGGAGAAACTCTCACTTGATTGGAGCTCACGGGGCAACGTGACCACGCGCTCTGGGCATGCGCAGTAAGCCGCTCGTGGCGGCCTGTCAGCCAGCCGCTTCCCCGGCCGGCCCTGGGACTCCACCCCTCGAGCGCGAGCACGCGCGCGCGCACGAGCAGCAGGGCCGACCGGCGAAAGCATGGCGAGCACAGTGGAGAGAAGAGAGTGCGAGACGGAATGCTGCAGCAAAGACGCCAAACTTCAGTGTCCTACATGCATCAAGCTTGGCATTCAAGGATCCTATTTCTGTTCCCAGGTAAAGCTGTGCTGTGCTGTGCTCTTGGCAAGTTGGCCGCTGTTTTAGCCCAACAACGGGCCCTGCGTGGATCATCACGAGGCTGCTAGTATCGAGCGCTCATGCTACATGGAACGTCGAAAGCTATGCACACGTGAAATGGCATAACATCTTTGACTGAACTTTGAGAATGACCTCGCGGTAGTTCGCGATGAATCCTAACTGTCCGTGGTAATCCCCGCAGATTTGCTGCACGACTTGCCCAACTCCCGAGCTAATTGCTGACTAGTTGGCCGGCCGGCCGGCTGGCTGGAGTGACTGGCTGATATGACCACGAGAACGATTGTCTTTCAAAAATGAACAGTCATGTGCAATAAGTGATGTGTTAGGAGGATGTATGGACATCAAGTGCATGTCCTTTTGCAGGGCTTTGCAAAAGCATTAGTCAATGAACTCGTAGGAAGGAGTTCAAGAAGCGCGACTAACTTTACGCTGCGCAACCAAATCTATCTATCTATCTATCTATCTATCTATCTATCTATCTATCTATCTATCTATCTATCTATCTATCTATCTATCTATCTATCTCTAGGCCTGGACTATTTGTCTGACATTGCATTACGGCCAACGGTAGAATATCATTCCACGTAGAGCGGACTCGCACAACAAGCTGTGTGATTTTGGAAACGATCCCCGTCCTACCTTCCTCGTTCCCATGCAGTTGAAGCCAGCCAAGGGCTAAATCCAGCTTCATTACCACTGTCCAGCAACATCCCGGTCGGTCTTGGTCTTTATTTTCAGTGCCAAAGCAGACACCAGGGAGGCTCTTTGCATGTGGTTGAACCCTTGACCTTACTTTGGGGAGTTTTGATAGATAGTCTCTTTTCGTTCCCAGGAATGTTTCAAGGGGAGCTGGGCATCTCACAAGTTGCTGCACAAAAAAGCAAGTAAGTATCCAGCCAGGGCTGAAGAAAGCCACCCATTTTGCAGCCCAGCAAAATAATAATTGTTTCCATGTATAACGGAACAATTGTGATGAGTTTAAACAATCGATCCCACTATGATCTTTCTTATGGCGTCTTGTGTTGTTTTGTCAGAGGAGGACAAGAACCAGAATGAATGTAAGAACTGTGTGGAAAAAGACATCAACACAGACCCATGGCCTGGCTACCGCTACGCGGGGAAACTTCGTCCTTACTACCCTCTGGTGAGTTGCCGGTCTCGTTTTTGTCTGTATCCAACTTTATACTTTTAATACTTTGTCGAAGCAACTTTTGCTGTGATTGCACGGGGGCCCAACACGTGTTCTGCTTTTCACTTCAGACCCCTTTGCGGCTTGTACCCAGTGAAATCCAAAGACCTGACTATGCTGACCATCCTCGAGGTAACAAAGTTTATATTTAGGGACTCGGGTTGGTCTTGGCCGCGATGTCGCTGTATTGTTCCTTCCTTCCCTGCACCCAATGCATAGGAGATCACTTTGAGAATGCATTTCATTCAAAGACTGTACGTGATCACTTTCCTGTGATATCAATCGGCCGTTTGGGTCGAAGAATTTTCAAGATGTTTGACATCAGCAGCCATTGTCCAACTGTAAGCCGTGTTCAAATGTGCTTGGCGATGGATTCAATGTTACCATGGCAACTCTCCATCCCTGTCATCTATTTGCCTGCATACTCAGGTAGTCATGGTTACTCTGTCTTTTCATTCCCTCGTGATGCTTTTTCAGGGAAGAGCACACAGCGATGCCTCCGTCGTGCCGTGCGACCCAATGTGAGACGTCTCTTCCGCTTTTACCCGCACGCTAGTGATTCTTGTGAGAATATAGTTTTCACCTTTTCAAGTGTAAATCAAATGGAATTGATGATTGCACTCACACTGTGGAGGCTCGGACAGTTCAGAGTGGAATCTCGCTGTTGCCAAGCAACTGTTGATGGTTCATACAGCAATCGTCGTGTTGACTTATGGTGATGAATGCTGAAGTGCCCTTCGTATCGTGTCGTGTTATGAGACCTCGTTGAATCATTCGACATTGGAACATGTTTGCAATGCAAAGTTGACTCACCTTAACGTTGGCCACCAGCAATCCTTCCTGTTCAGTGGAGTGCTGCCTTAGGCTTTTGTCTCATGCACGCAAGGCCGCCTAATAAGAAGATAGAAAAAAGGAATATCAAAGTGACTAACGATGGGCGGTAACGAGAATTGAATCTTGCAAGTCGTTGCTCTCATTTCATTATCATGAAACAATGACTGTTTTAGCTGAAAGCAAGTTGAAAACACGTGCGTGCACTTGCCGTAAAGACAGCGCCGACATCGTACATTTAGGGCACGGCCTAGCGCGGTGGCGAGAAAATGAATGGCGGCCCACCTGGCTGCATCCCAACCGTGGCTTGGCCGTGATGATCCCAACCGTTGTTTGTCTGTCTCTTTCCACAGGGATGTCTGAATCGGAGCAATTTCTGAAGGGAACGTCACAGATCAAGATCCTCCCTCCCGAGGACGTCGAAGGCATGAGAGTGGTGTGCAAGGTGACGTGCAATCTTTCTGTGTGTTGCTTCTAGCCCTTTGTTGTCGCGCTTGGGCTTTTTTTAATCCCGCATTGGGACGCTCCATTGCAGCTGGCTCGAGAAGTCTTGGATATCGCAGCTGCAATGGTGAAAGCTGGTGTTACGACAGAAGAAATTGACCATGCAGTACATCTGGTACACGCACGCACCCACGCAAAAATGAAAGGAATTTTCGGTCGGGGGTCAAGCGAGGCTTTCCTGGGTTGTGACCGCTGAGGGAAACCATCGCTACTGTGTGGCTTCTGAGAAAATTGCCTTTGACACCCCTGACCTGTCTGTTATTGGCTTCATTTGATCCGTACTCGTCTGCTCAGGCTTGTACGACAAGGAACTGCTACCCTTCCCCTCTAAACTATTACAACTTCCCCAAATCCTGCTGCACGTCTGTCAACGAAGTCATTTGCCACGGAATCCCGGACAGAAGAGCGCTACAAGATGGCGATATACTTAATGGTATGTATGGCAAGCGATCTTTGCCTCCGACCTCCTAAATGGAAATTAGCAGAGTGATGTTTGTTCAAGTTATTGACGTAGCAAGACTGCAAGGCAACAAACAACAAGTTGTATGCATAGTGCTCACTGGCAACTTGGACGTTTTGCGCGGCTATTCTTCCTGAAGCAATGTCTTCCGTCGGACACTGTTGTCTTCTCGACTTGCCTTTCAAGCGATCAGCGTGATCCCGCAAGACAAATGATGTCATTAAGCTTTCACAGCGGTGCTCCTCCGTTACGATTTGGCTCAAAGTTCTCCCGCTCACAATTCGGTCATTGTGCAAAACGGGTGTCTGTTGCACGCATCACAAGCATTCAGACAGACCTCTGTTGCATGAGCGAATAGATGTGATGTCATTTCAATCAACGTCTTGTCTCGTCTCTCCCGCAGTGGACATCACCGTCTACCACAATGGTTTCCACGGTGACCTCAATGAGACCTTTTATGTGGGAGAGGTGGATGAAGGAGCAAAGAAACTTGTTCAGACTACTTACGAATGCCTTATGCAAGCCATCGACTCTGGTAAGAGCTGCAATCTTTTTGCCTTTCTTTCCGGCGGGGCGGGGCGGGCGCAGGTCCGGCCCGGCGGGGCGGGCGCAGGTCCGGCGTGCAAGACTAAGATGCAACATTATTTATGCTTCATGTACGGACATCTGAACAAAAGGTCAGTTTGATCTGTCTGTCATTGTTATTTCTGTCTCTTACTTACGGAATACGCGTCACTCACTCACCGGCGTGGTACTAGCATGGTTGGCGACATGGTTGTACTTGCAGTGAAACCCGGCATCCGCTATCGAGAGCTGGGTAACATCATCCAGAAGCACGCTCAGGCCAACGGCTTCTCTGTGGTGCGGAGCTACTGCGGCCACGGCATCCACAGGCTTTTCCACACCGCTCCAAATGTGCCACATTATGCCAGTAAGTCCTTTTGACAATTGAGGGGGGAGAGAAAAAAAAAACTTCAGATCAGCAACTTGATCTGCATTCCTATATCACAATCATTTCTGCATCCCTCTCTCCAGAAAACAAAGCAGTTGGCGTTATGAAGCCGGGTCACGTGTTCACCATCGAACCCATGATATGTGAAGGTGAGACTCGTTAATCACTCAATGTTCCGACCGACCGACCGACCGACGGCCTTACGTTTGAATCGTTTCTTTCAGGTGGCTGGCAAGACGAGACCTGGCCCGATGGCTGGACGGCGGTCACTAGAGACGGGAAGCGATCTGCTCAGTTCGAACACACACTTCTGGTCACAGACACGGGTTGCGAAATTCTTACCCGCCGCCTGGAAGACAACGGTCAGGCTCATTTTCTGAGCCAAATGTAGGCCTTGACGGAGCACATGCTCTGCTCTGCTCCCAGAGGACTGAACTAAGCGGACGTATTGACATCCAGCATGTCTGGGCTCGCAAATGTGCTCCTGGAGTTCAGTGTCGAGCTGGCTCCCGCCGTGTTCCTTCAATTCAATATCAGCCCTCGAATTAAATGGACGTACTTGAATGTGTCACGTGTGAATTGATTTGCTAGTGAAAAGTGTTTTTGTTTTGCTGAAGGAAATATTAAAATATTGATGATTTGTGCAGTTATCGGGCTCGAGTCAGTACAAGAAAGAATGGGAGAATGAAGGGTGATTTTTCAAATGCTCAGCAGAGGGCACAATATGTCCAAAAATGAAATTCAGCCTTTCCAATTGGAAGGAGCAGAGCAGGTCACATGTGACGAGCCATACATTGCATTCTAAATCTATGTACATCTTGCCTTTCTCTCTTGAGGTTTATGCTTGGAGTTTCCACCAGCATTGCCTCATCAAATTGTAATGGGGTGCCTTTTAGGCCGATCAAACTTGGTCTTCTCCCTTCCTGTAAACAACACTCGCTTCCAGTCCTGTGCTCGGTGAGCAAGCTACTGAGTGGGTGGGGGGGCAAATTAAAGGCGGTGGAGCCTTGCTGGCACTCTGTGGAGAATGACATTTCATCGAGCTTTGACCTCCATCAAAGTGACACCAGCCCCAGGTGGGAGGGACGGAGGGGCACGGGCAGGCGGCTTGGCTTCCCTCCCTCCCTCTCCCGTAGCACACGTTTTATAACGTGGACTTTGCCACTCCCCATATTTATTTATATATTTCAAGTAAGGCCATGCTGTTCATATAGCAATTGAGGGGAAAGAAAATCGACAAGATGTACTTGTACATAGTGCAAACCATCTGTACGGAATAAGAATTTGGAATCATTACACAAAACCACATTCCTTCAATGATGTGGCGGGCGCAGATCTAAGCCCAAAATACCAGGACCAAATTCTTTTCTTGTTCACTGTAGATGAGAAAAACATTTGCACTAAACAAAGTCAGAGCACTGAGAAGTCACTGATCTCTTTGGTTTATTTGTATCATCTCATGTTTGAAAACATGCATTATTCTTTGGAGTTGTCCTTATTTGCATCCAGTCATACATGCATATGACTGGATGGTGCAAGTGGTCTTGTTGTATCATGTCCTTAAGACTTTTTGGGAGTTATGGAAATGTGGAGAAATGACTATAAAATCCCTTCCTTCCAATTGACTTATTGCGGACTAACACTCAGGAATGTTCGAATGCTGCGGGACACAAGGACAAGACGAAAAAAAAAAAAGGAACCATTGTTAGTCAATCATTACTGTAAATGGAATATTGCTGTACCTTTTGCCCTCCTTCAGCAGCTCAATGGCTTCGTTGATGTCGTCCAAAGTCATTTTGTGAGTGATAAACTCATCCAACTTGACTTTTTTGTCCATGTAGGCTCGAACCATTTTTGCCACACCGTCCTTACCCTTAAAACCTGATTGGGAAATGAGAAAAATATTCAAAAGTAGTACATTGCATAATCCAGCTGCCTGAATTGCCAAAGCTGTCACTGAAAAAGAGCGACTACAGAAAGGTCACACCAATGAAGAAAGATGGCGCCGTCTGCTGCAAATCCGAGGCCCTCGTTTACCTCCAAACACTGAGCCCTTCCACGTGCGTCCACCGATGAGATCATTAGGACGAGCGGAGAAATCTTCCTTGTCGGTCCAGCCCACGATCACGCTTACTCCCCAGGCGGGAATGCAGGACTCCAAGGCGGTGCGCTGGCCGGGAAGGCAAAGGTCGTATCGCAAAAACCATCAATTGTGAAGAAAATGTTGCTCACTCACCATGAGTTTGACATCGCCCACACATTCCAGAGAGAAGTCCACGCCGCCGTTTGTCATCTCGGATATCACCTGGTTGACGGCTTTGTCGTGATCCTTTGGGTTGACAAAGTGGGTGGCTCCAAACTCCTTTGCTTTGTCAAACTTGTCTGCGTTGATATCCACGGCGATGATTTTCTTGGCACCGGCATATTTGCAGCCCATGATTGCAGCCAAGCCCACAGCTCCTAGCCCAAACACAGCGCAAGTGGAATCGGGTTCCACCTAAAACAAACAAAAAAAAGGCACAAATGACGCCGTGGAGCTTCAGGTGCGGATGCCATCGTACCTGAGCATTATTGACCGCCGCTCCAAATCCTGTGCAGATCCCACAGCCAAGGAGAAAGACTTTCTCCAGAGGGGCAGCGGGGTCAATCTTGGCCAGTGCAATCTGGTTAATCACACTGTACTGTGAGAAGGTGCTGATTCCCATAAACTGCAGCAACTTCTTCCCCTTGCAGTTTAACTTGGAGGTGGGCGCTTGGCTCACGTTGTGAGGAACAACATGCCTAGACAATAGCAAAGACAATAGCTCGCGGTATTCACACATTGAAGCGCAAAGATAGGAAGGAAGGAAGGAAACCACTGTGGTTAAGTCATGGGACAAAACGAAAGTGAAGGCGTTGCAAAAATCAATGGAGTCCTAGAAGCCATTTCCAGTCCACATTTGGGATAGACTTTGAAGAGAAGAAAGGCTCACCATGCTTTTTCACATTGGTTGGTCTTGGGACTCTTACAGAAGCGACACTCTCTACACTGGGAGATGATCAAAGGGATGACTTTGTCGCCTGAAACACAGCGCACAATCAAATGGCGAAAGGTTCGCCAAGATCCTTCCGAACCCACCTGGTTGAAATTCCGTGACCCCGGGACCGACGCTCTCCACAATGCCCGCTCCCTCGTGGCCGAGCACTATGGGGAAGAGCTCCTTATTGTCGCTTTTGTTCAGGTAGAAGAGGTCGGTACGGCACACGCCGGTTGCCACTATCTGCTCCAAAGACAACCGAGCACCTGACTGAGTGAGCGAGCGAGCGAGCGAGCTCATGCTCATTGGCAACAGTTATTGGTGAAGATGCGGAAATGTTGCAAAGCAAGCAAACCAAACAGATTGTTGCATGATGAAAACAGAAGACGACAATCAAAACAAAATCAAGTGAAAGCTGAGTCGAATGGCTAAATGATCCTAAAGCCGGCCAGCCAGCCAGGACAAACAGGGGCAACCTTTCTCCTCCTCCTCACCTTAACGCGGACCTCGTTGTCCTGCGGCGGTTCCACTTCAATCTCCTCAATTGTCAAAGGCTGCTTTGCTTGCCAGGCCACTGCTGCCTTACACTTGATGACCTTGAGAGCAGATGGAAAAAAGATGGACGACATGAACAAACAAACGTTGACATCAAGCCCTTTGTCACAATTAGTGAATCAACGGTCGGCTGGTGCAAATGTGTGCTTTGCGTAGCAGGCTTTAGGGAAGAGAAAGAGCCATAAGAAAGGAAAAACAACAAATCCACCACCTTCTTTGAACAGAATCTCCATGAGCAACTGCTGTGCTGGCTCACGGGAAGATAGGACAGTTACAAAGGTCAAAAATGAGCAAACCATTCAAAAGCAAGCACAAATAGCGTCACGCTTTTTGATATGTCCATACAAGAACCAACATAACTGGATTTCCTCATGTATTAAGGAGCACTTACCTTCCCCGCTGTGGCCATTTTCACACTCGATGGCTTTTCAGAATGACGGGAGCAGCGTCCAGACCCTGGCTAAGCCTGAGACTTATAAACAAAACACTGGGTGGAGCTTCAGGCTCTGAAATCAAAGGTCCTTGAGATCACATAGGGACGGAGGGACGCGTGCGTTTGTTCTTTCAACCCTACCTTTATATTGACTTGACCCCACTCGTGCAGACAACTTGTACGGAACACTGAAAATAGATCATCTGTTCCGTTTGATGTTCACCCACCTGCCTTCATTTAAAAGTCAGCAAGTATGAAGGAATCTCAGTCATTCATTTGGAGACGTTAATCATCCAACAGGGTCAAAGTGACCCGGCATTCACGCATTCACTCTCCATGTCCCTACAATTTCTCCGCTACCTTTGGTTATTGTTTTTCAAATTACAACTCACAAGACAAAAAACATATCAAGTATAAAACTAGAAATCATTTCAAGATATATGGAGTAATAAAAGTAATCATAATAATAACTAAATAACCCCAACAATGTCAATGTCAACAAGAACATGTTTTATTTTGAAAAGTAAAAAGAGTGATGAAAAAAATGTCAAACTGTAAGACACGACAGGTCTTCTTCCTTCAATCTTAAAGTGATCTTGATGGTTTTGTTCAAATGTCGGAGTTGCAACGACGAGCACGAAGCAGGCTTGGCTTTAGGGCTAGCGCTATGGTTATCACAATCCATCACTGCTGATTACTCCAGCAAAGCAATACTCTTATGAAAGCTAACGTTTCTTATTTGATTGCAAAAAATGAACTGCTGAGCTGAGCTGAGCTGACATCAAGGGTCATTGCGAACGTCAGTGAAATGGGTGGCCAATATGGCTGCCAGTCGCCAGCAGGGAGCCCCCTAGTGGCCATCTTCATAGAAGTAACTATGTGAGGGGTGGCCATGGTGCTGCAAGGTCCGATGGCCTCCCCAAGCGCCGCCCCATCTCAAAGACTAGAAACATCATTAGTGATGCCAATGCATGCGGCTGCTGCCGTGGTATCATCACAGTCCCTCCTCTCCTGGCTTGCCATTAGCCGCTGACTCGGCCTGCTCCTGATTCCGCCTCTTTCTGGAGAAGAAGCCCAGCTGCACACACAAGCAAGTGCATTTGCATGTGTTGTGTGTGCGCGCGCATATGGAGGTACGCACCCTCCAGAGCACGAGCACAATGACAGCGAGCACGAGAAAGCCTCCAGCTGAACTGCCCAGGAAAACAGCCACCAAGATGGCCTCGGACGCCCGCTCCTTTGTCAGCTCCACCACCGTCTGCGCGACATCACACACACGGGAAAGCGTTTGGAGGAAAGATGGCGCCCTAGCTGTGCCTACAGATGTATTACAGCCTCACCTGTCTGACTGGACGCTCCTCCTGCAAGAAGAAAGAAGTGGAGGCATCCAAGTGGACATGTGCACTGACCAAAACCTCAAGAGACTTGAAGACCACCTAAAGGGCACTCAGGCAGACACACACGCACGCACGCACAATATTTTTGGAGGTGCCTATTGTCGGTCAGTTGCTGACAAAAGGCTGGAGGCCACCGACCTTTTGCCAACTTCACCCGCTTGTAGGCGGGAAGACGTACAATGCACTGCACCGTCACGCACGCGCTGTTACTCTGATTCTGGACGCGTGCACGTACGTAAACAGCGTTATTTGGGGACACCCGCACTCAGACACACACACACACACACACATAGACGAACCATCTGCGTCAGGCGTGTAAGGTCCTCCGCCGTGGCGTGATCGCTCGCGGCGGGCTGCGTCAGGACGCAAGAGGCGGCTGCCTGCGGATACGGAGGTGGAAATGAGTCCACAGCCAGACGAGCGGGGCTGAGGAACGCACCTGGTCTCGGCCAGCGTCCACATTCCGGTCCAAGCCGCAGTGGGTGAGGCTGAGCAGACGGTTGCCATGGAGACTCACGGCCCAAAGGTCAGCCCTGAACGTCACACCCTCCACAGGGAACCACGACAGGTTCTCCAGCTGAAAGCGAGACGCACATATCCATGGACTTTAGAGGCGCACGGTATCTTGAAAAAAACGATGATCACAATAACGGCACGTGCAATCTGCGTATGGCATGTGGAATGGAAACTAAAGCCATCCGACGGACGTACGTAGAAGGAGACGTTGAAGGTGGGGAAGACGTCGTCGTCGTCGTCGTCTTCTGATTGGATCACAAAGCGAGAGGGCCGTCGATCTCTGATAAGAGAGACCATCTGTCATTTGATTGGTCGACAAGGCTATGTTGAACGCATGAATGACTGACATGGTGAAGAGGAGCTCGCTTTGGTATTTCAGAGGGAGGGTGATGTCGTTTTTGTTGTCTTCGGGAAAAGCGTCTTTGCCTTCACTGAAACACACGCGCACACTGAGTGAGTGAGTGAGTGAGTGAGTGAGTGAGTGAGTGAGTGAGTGAGTGAGTGAGTGAGTGAGTGAGTGAGTGAGTGAGTGAGCGAGTGAGTGAGGGAGTGAGCGAGCGAGTGAGCGAGCGAGTTCATGCGTACTTTACTGTAAGTGTGCATGTGTGATCTGACCTGCTGGCTGCCACAGCGATATGAAGGTGGTCCAGAAAGACAGAAGAACTGAACTCAAACTCCACTCGGAAAAATACCTGGACGAGTAAAACAAACATTTGTCTGGTTTTGATCAGGGCGGGGACATCATCAACCCCGGTCACCTGGAGGGACAGGTCCCCGTCACCCCTGTCCTGCCCTGTCTTGTCCTGTCCTGTCCTGTCCTGTCCTGACCTGACGTACCTGAGACGAGGCCTTCATGAGAGGTGCGCTGATGTTGCATCTGCTTTGATTGTTTTCTTGTGGGAAGCACTCCATCTGCACGTCTGACTGGTCCTGGTGGGCCCAGAGAAATCCCTTTGAGCCATCTGGCGGTCTGGAAGGGAACCCTTCATCCTTTCCGCCTTCCCAGCGGAGAGGCACCTGATCGGACGCCATGGGAAGTTCGGTTACCTTGACGACCAAGCCGGCGAAGATCAGGTTTGGCGATGTGGAGAGCAGGACGGATGTCCCGTAGGCGTTCTCTCCGTGGTTTTCCAGGCGGGTGAAGAGTGCCACCCTCCTCCGCCGTGTCTCTATCACCCACGCGCTGCCGCCGGCCCCCTGCTGGCGGCATGCCCGCCGCCACGACTCCTCTGGGGAAGCGCACAAGTGCCTACGCGTTCACAACACACACACACACACACACACTAACGCTGTTTACACTTTTTACTCTGTGCATGTGTAGAACAATGTATGTGCGCGTGCGTGCGTGACTCACTGGACACTTGTGAGGTCGGTGAAACTGTCAGCGATGAGGTTTGGAACGCAGGCTTCTTCATGTGTGCAACCGTTCCAAAATGGAAGCTGCAACAGAAAGAACAGAGCCAGGCAGCTTGATACTCAGGTCATTGAAGCAAAACGAAATGCTACTGCTCACTCTGTTTGTGCATTCTATCACACAAGCGTTGTAGCAGCATCAACGTGCTAACGATGGGTCAAAGGAGCATCCAGGGAGTGTCCACCTCACCTCGGCCTTCAGTGCGGTCGGCCAATCGGGGTCCAGCAACGGCCCGTCGTCTCCGGCCCGTAGCCCCGTCTCCAGCCCCACCGCGATCGGACGGCTGTAATCCATGGTGTCCTATTCACAGGACATGGCAGACTGTTGTGTCGTTGCGGCCTTGCCACTTGACGTGCACGTGTGCGTGCGTGCATGCCACCTGCACTGTGAAGGCGTGTCGTTGGCATTGTTCAACTCCGGTCGTCAGGGTCATGCTTTGCGTCTGAAGACGTTCGCGTTCATCAAGAACAGCTCGGTGAGGAACTCGTTTCTCGTCCAAATTCAGATGGTAACGTACAGCTGAAGGGGCGGAGTCATGGGCGGCGTCAGCTGTTCATAGTCACAAGGTTTTGTCTTTGTGTGCATGTGTGTGCTTGTGCACAATTGTGTATCAGGTTGTGCTGTGTGTGTGTGCGTCTGATGCGGTCCAGATGTTTTCAGAGTCAACGTGTCAACTTGACATCCAAACGAGGTGATGTCACTTTAAAGTCAAACGTGTGCCATAAGCAGTGGAAAAAAGACGTAAGAGTCGGAAGACGCAGCTGCTCTCCTAGCGTACTCTCGTCACTCTTCAAACACCAAACTGTCCTACTTGTGGGAAATGCACCCCATCACGCCGCACATACCGACGACGCGGCGTGCGATGCCGGCGCGCGTGCAGGCCACGTCGTGAAGCTGCAGGCACACTCTGGCGACCATGCAAGTGACCGGTCTCCCTCCTCTCCAGCAGTCCTTGTGGAAAACGTTCACCTTCTCGGGCTCGAAGGTCAGTGTGGGTTCCAGACGCACTACCCGCCGACACCTGGGGGGTGAGGTGCAGGGGCGAGAGCAGGTGGGCATGGTCACGCCGCACGTCACGCCTGCGCGCACACTGACCCAACGACGACGGCGGCTCCAAGCGCTCCGATGGCCACGCTCACGTCGCCGTCGCCATCCTTGGCGGCATCAAGACTTTGCCCAAAGTATTTGAGTCCCAAGTCGAGGCTGGCAGCGGAAAAGCGCTGACGATGGACATGGAAGATTCGGCATGGTCATTTGCGTGACGATGCATCTCGCACACACACACACAATTGTAAGCATTGCCAAATGGGGACGGCGTGTGCTTCCGTTCCAGCTCCCACCTGTGTGTGGTGCATGTGAAGGCTCCTACGGTGGCCATGATACAGGTAGACCGCTCCCTGATGGTCATCCTCCAGCGGCGCGCCCACCGCCAAGTCGTTATAGCCGTCCGCGTTGACGTCAGGGATCTGGACCAGCGCTGCGCCAAAGCGGGAATCCAGAGAAGGTGACGGAAGCAGCGCCCCGTGCAACACCAACAAAGCCTGCCACAGTAAGCACACATACAGCTAGCTACGTGTTGTCTGTGTATACGTGTATACCTGGAAATGTGTGGACCTACCTGGGAACGTGTGCTAAGTTTGTAGACGTAAACTTTTCCCATCTCATGCGCATCGTGACTGCAGTACATGGGCGCAGCCACTAGGAAAAGGTCACTCTGCGCGTCGCCGTCCACGTCCATTGACAACAACACGCTGCCAAAGTAAGAACCCATCTGAGGAACACACACACACACACACACACACACCAAATGGCCCCAATGCCACGATTTCCTCGGACTCTGATGATGACGTCCCGTTTGGGGGTGGAGTCAGACCTGCTCTCCCACCAGCGCCTGCAGGACCTTGACGTTTGCACGGGGATCCAAGGTGAAGACCACAACCTTGCCGGTGTGGTTGAACCTGGGCGCTCCCGCAAGCAGCACCTCCGAGCCGTGCCAGTCCACCAGTGACCCCAGAGAGTACCCTGCAGCGGAAGGTGGCAGCGTCAGCGCCGGACAGCCGCTCCCGTCGCCACTGTCGCGTTGTACCGAAGTAGGCGGCGTGGTTTCGGAGCTCCTCGGGGAACTGGTCACCGTACGCCGACAGGTCGGGAAGGAGACTTCCGCCACGCGAGTTGCGCTTGAGCACAGCGCCGTTCCAGTCGTACGCACCCACCGCGCCCAGCAGAAGGCCGTCCTGTGTGGAAAACACGCGCCGTAACATTCGCCATGCTGGTGGCCCCAATCCATAGGAGCCCCGAGTGACCAATCGGGTCTTTGTCCATATGCGGCCTGACATTGGCTGGTGACCACTATTGTTTTTCGAGATGAAAATTGACTGGCGAGTGTTTTTTTTTTCTCTGTCTGTCCTGCAATTGCAGAGCGCCGGTAGGGATGGATGGATGGATGGTTAGGGAGGGAGGGAGGGAGGTAGGGGGGACGGATGGACGGACGGACAGATGGACGGACGAATGGGGGCAATGTCGATTGGCATCCAACGGTAAGCAGACGCCAATGACGTGAAGTTTCTGTTGTAGGGGTCGCTAGGAAAAGTGCGAAAGGAATGTTCTGGAGCGGTGGAGCAGGATGACAAACGTTCCGCTCGGCTCACACACGCCGGGAGCACGTCCAACATCTGCTTTCCACGTCGGCGCTCGCCTTGACCGATTCCACGTGCGTGATACCCTACACCCTCCGGTGAGCGCCAAACTCAGGAGGCTTTCGGCCGTTGCCGTGGAGACGCTTCATTCCAGTGCGCACGGCTGCGTCCAGGAAACGTCTGGATTGTCGCCCAGAACCTGTCACTTTGCCTCCCAGACAGACAGACGGACGAATCGCACCGGTATGTAGGAACTAACATTGGCAGTGGATTTGGCTTTTGGGCTAAGTTACACAACCTGGTGGATGTTGCAATCCACCATAGCAGACGCATGGGAATGATTTGTACTCACCTGCAGGAGGTGCGAGGAGAATCCTGCTTGCGCCATCTGCAGGCCGAAGCCTCGACCCAGCCCGTCGCCCCCTGATAAACACAAGAGCGGCTGCTGAGGGCGGAGACACGGCGCCGTTCATTTGCTCACTTTTGTTCACCGCTTACCTTCGAGCGAGAAGATTCGCTCTCCCAGCGCGTCCACGATGTCCTTGAGCGCCGCCTCATCCGTCACGTTGAAGAAGTGATCCTGGTCCGGGTCGCTGGCGATGAAGCGGATCTCCTTCAGGAATGCCGACGGGTCGATGCCGCGGCGGTTGTAGTAGCCCAGAACCTCAAAAGAAGAAAGTGCCACCATGTTGGAAGTGCTTCTGCATTGGCAAACACGGGCAAAGTGCTAGCATGGTGGAAGACACACAGGAGGTGCTGTGGCTTTTGATTGGGTTGTGTGTTTCTGTGTGTGTAACTGCCCGCCCACATGTTGATGTTGTGCATCTGTTGTTGCGTTATCACGTTTATAGTGTGCTGATGTGTTTGGGTTGACAGTTTTGTCTCGGGGCCTCACCGCGATGGCGTACATGGTGACGTTGTCGCGTTTGCAGCGTGCGACGGCGTCATCGAGCTGAGGACTGTCGTGAGATTCTCCATCTGTGATTACCACCAGAACTTTGTGAGCACCGGGACGGCCGCCGCGCTTGAAGGCCTGTGACCTGAGCGACGATAACACGCACGCACACAGATGGTACACACCGCACAAAGAGACGCAACGTGATGTCCAAGGAGAGTAACGAACCCGGCCACGTTGATGGCTAACGCCGTGCGGGTCTCCTCCCCTCCTCGTTGTCTAATGTCAGCGACCGCCTGCAGGACCTCGTCCATTGTCTGGTGCTCACCCAGGCGGAACTCGTGAACCACCCTGGAGCCGTACTGCACCACACCAACCTGTCCGGCCGCAGGCCCTTGTTATGGTCACAGAAAAGACCAAAGTGCATGGAGGACGGGGAGACGAGACTAGGAAGAAGGGGAAGGACAGGGGGAACGATGATGAGAAGAATGAGGATGATGAGAAGGAAGGTCTGGGATGGCGGGGTGGGGCGGGCAAACAAAGTGGATGGACAAGGAGGATGGACAAGGAGGATGGACAAGGAGGATGGACAAGGAGGTTGACCTGCGTCTGCCCGGGGCCGATGTTAACCTTGCGCAGAATGTTGACCAGGAAGTCTGTGACATCCGTCCATGGGTAGATGGAGTTGGAGCCGTCCACCAGCATCACCAGGTCCACAAAGGTCTCGCACCCTGACGCGCAGCAGACGGACGGCGCGTGTCAAAATGCCGAAAACCAGACACCGCACGGAGACCAACACACCCATACGCACTTACTCTGGAATGCGGGCGTGAGCGTTTCCAGCGTTTGGAAGCCGGCTCCCACGTGAGTGCAGACTCCCGATGTGTACACGGAGCTCCCGCACTCATGAGACCAGCGTGGGCCGCACGTCTGACCACACAAAGGTGTCACCATGTGGTGTGCCATGTTGCATCATCGCGGGATAGCATCTTACGTCAGAATGATTTCTTTCCATCATCTTAGCATGGTAGCCTGTCATCGATGGTCAGGTGTTAGCACCTTTGGTGATATTCCGTTCCAGTGACCAAACGGTCATTTTGTGGAGGAAGGACGTGGGACAAGACCGTTCCAAAGAGGACGGTCTGAAAATTGACCAGCTTAGTGCCTCCAAACTACATACGGACGTGTGAATTTCTCTCAAGAATTTCTTTATAGCCCGTGACCGAGTGGTCCACAGACTGATACCGGTCCTCAGACCGGTGGCTGCAGACCGTTGGAGTAGGGACCGAAAACCAGATGACAAGAAATACCAATGTATCATATAATAAGTACGTCTCATATAATAAGGCCTACACCTCCCCGGCCGGGGAACATCGTGGCGTGGAACTTACCACAAAGCTTCCGTCCTTGTGATCAGCGGTGAGCGTCATTCCCAACCTCATCCCGCTTTTACGCGGCGCCAGCACGTTGTCCACGGATACGTTTCCTGCTCATGTGACATGGAGTCAACAAACGGTAGGAGAAGCGTCAGATCGACGGGCCCCGCGGGGCCTGTTGCTCACCCAGGTGCAGGCGGCTGCAGGCGCTGGCCGACTTCAAAGCGCTTTGCTCGTCCATGGGACACCTGAAGACGTCACCTGTCTGCTGGTCGTCCGTCCAGGCCAGGGGGGCGCCCACCAGGAGCCTGCACACACGTGCACGCACTGATCAAGTGAGGAGGTCGTTGGGCAGGCGTGTGCGTGTGTGGCAATGCATGCATGCGTACATGCATACATACATGCACACATACGTACATACAAGCATGCATACATGCATGTGTACGTGTTTGCATTTGTTTGCATGTGTGTCAAAGTCAGAGTCTGCTTTATTGTCAATTTTTTCACATGTCGTGTGTGTGTATGTGCATTCCGGAAAATGGGTGTGAGTCAGACACCGACCGCATCTCATCATTAAGGACGATTAGGCCCATTAAGGACAATTAGGTCTGGTCGCGTTTCCTGTTTACTCATAAAAGCGGCGCTTGTTGTGCCACGCCGCACTGCGGGGCGTCGCCGCCCTTCCCGTCACACTAAACACTATCAAGGAGAGGAAGAAGAAGAAGAAGAAGAAGAAGAAGAAGGTGACCACGTGGAGTACGCGCAGGTCCTCTTATTGAGTCCAGCTGTCTGTCTGTCTGTCTGTCAGTCAGTCAAGGAATTTCCCTTGGCGGGAGAGCAACATTCCCTGGCGGGATGTCAGCCCAAAGAAGAATCCAATGGTAACGGACGGGGGTTAGGAAAAAGGCAGACGAGAGCCACGACGACGGCTAAAATATGGCAGACGAGACGAGGAGGAGAAGAAAAAGGAGAAGAGGTGTCGGGTGGGTGCTCCTCACCACTGTCTTCCTTGCGCGCTGTATTGTCGTAACGTGTAGCCAAAGTGGCTCTCCTCCCAGCCTCGGAAGATTTGCGCTCGCCTGGTGTCCAGGTTGAAGCACGCGCACGGCCCTGCCGCCGGCCGAAGACACGAGACCAGCACAAACATGATAAAGACAAATTGAACGCCATCATGTGTTTGTTCTGAACAGAAAGTCAATCCAATTGGAGTTGTGGTTGCCATGACATGTATTTGTGTGTGTTGAAATGAAGGCTTTTAGTGACATTCCAAGGTGAATCCAAAATACACTAGAGCGGCGGTGCCTGGAGATATGAGTTGAGCCAACTTGGGAACTTTTGGAGATGAGAATAACAATAATACATATTTCTGCTGCAAGTTGCCAGCGCAAACTGAAGCTAGGAGCGCTGCGGCGGGGCAGCTAGCTTGACAGCCATGCTTCAGAAATAGAAAAACGACCGAAAGTTTGGAATCGGTCGGCCGACCGGCATAAACGGAAGTTGGAATGGTTTGAATCGGTCAGAAAAAGTGCAAATCCAAATAAATCCTCATTTTTAAATGTTGTGGGGGGTCAAATCCAGACTTTTTTTGAATGTGCCGTTGGAAATGAAATGTTGGAACTTTTTTTGGGGAAAAAAGTCAACTTGTAAAAAGTTTGGATCATTTTCAAACAATAAAGAATTGTACCCTGGATGAATATTTGGAAATCGGAATAGAGCACATTGGATGAGAAATGTACAAGGGTGTGCACATTCAAACTAAAATGGAATCAAATGAAGCATGTGAAAGTGTGTCAATATGGAGGCATCATTTTTCCATTAAAAGCAAAGAGGGTGAGTTTTGGACGTTTTCAGGTGAAGCTGGTTTATAATCGTCTAATGGTGAGTGAGGTATCATTTTCACAATTAAAAGCAAAGTGGGTGTGTTTTGGCTGTCTTCGGTGTAGGTGGACAAAGGCCAAGTGGCAAGCAATGTTAAAAGGTTAGAGTAATCACAGAGAGTTAATTGCAGGTTGGATGCTTTCATTTTGAACTCAAATGATGTAGGCTGGCTGGCTGGTTGGTTGGTTGGTATTGGGTTAAATGCAGAGACCAATTTCACCACACCCAGATGTGTGTGTGTGTGTGTGTGACAATCATTGGGTCTTGACCTTTTTCTTTTTTTTAGTTGAAGGCTAATAGAGGGGCTTGGTTGCTTATGGCTCGTTTGACTTTGCCGATCTTTGCGTCATCACGCGTTTTCTTTTCTTCAGGTGCTACTGCTGGCTCAATTAAAACATTCCTCTTGCAGGTGGAAATGGACCCGTGATGCTGCAGATATTACAATACTCAATCATATGCACAATTGTAAACCATTTGATTCTCAGGAGAAACACAAACGTTTGATTGACCTGACCTGACCTGACCTGACCTGTGGTTTTCCAACTTTTGCCACCTCACGTAGCTAGCACCTGACAAAGAACGGAGCTCTCCAAGTATCATCGTTTTCTTGCAAATGAGCTGATTCTTTGGGAGCATAACGCAGTCTTTGGGATTGCAAGCCACTGTAACACGGCACGCTCGCTGACCATTTTTTGTCCTTGGCTTTTGAAACATACCATGAGTTTGGTGTCTGGTTGTGATTCATTCATTCTTCATGTGATTCAATTGCTTTTGTACAGCAATTTGGTTCGACTTGACTTGTGCGCTACACCGTGAAGCGGTATACTCCAAAGTTCAAGTCAACTCAACCATAAAATGAAAATGAAAATCGCAGCAGAGTGAACGATTCAACATTTATTGGTGTGGATGGAGCGCGCAAAGTTTGCCATTTTGGTTTGAAGGGGAATTTTCTCCAATTCTTCGCAACAAGCCTTTTCCGATCGTCTCGCAAATGCAACAGCACAAGTCACACTGATGGCTGGCATGTACGTATGCCATTTCTTTGGAGTTCATGCATTCCAACAAGGTGATGTGCATGCACGGCTCATTTGGTGCACCGGTAGAAAAACAAGAATTGTATTTTTCACTGTAGAGGGGTTCGGTGAATGCAAATACCTCTAACAGGGCGAAGGACCACTCTTCTAGGGCGTGTACCTGCAAATTCCAAGCTACTGACTCAACACGTGTTGACATTAAAGTTGACTCTCTTGACTCCAATTAAAAGTAAAAATAATTCACTGATTGGCATAATGAAGCAATTGGACACATTCGTTTGCCCCACCCTGTCAGCAACTAAATAAATTTGCCACCATCTCCAACTCAAACGTCACTTCTCCACCGAGAGACACGCGCAGCTTTCCTCTAGCACGTAAGTCACCGATGCACGATTGCATGATTGTTGCAGGATGAGGGATTGAAATGCATTGGGAAAATGAAGGGGGTAAAAAAACAACAACAACCCAACAATAATAAATAGATGTTATACCTTCACAGGCTGAAAGGGTTAGGTACCAAGGCCATGAAGACATTTGGAAGAATCTCCGAGTGTTGAGTGAAAGTTGTCATCAAATTGCTTGTTTCTGTTTGCATCCTTTTCTGTCATCCCCATCGTTCACCGAGAAAAGATAGTAAGGCCTATCCGCCGCTCGATTTTGACCGATTCTCCTCGTTTGGACGCAGCGCTATTTGTCTTTCCAGCAACAAGATGCAGAAGCTCATTCTTCTGGCAGGTAAGGCGCACCATTGCAAAGCTTCCTGCTAGCCTTGACGCTTGTGACTAAGTGTGTCAATCAATTCCTTTCAAGGTCTGTTGGCAGTCAGCGCTCACTTGGGTAAGTTGCCGTCACGTAATCATTTGCAGATGGTCCGACGGTCACGAGCGATTCTTGACAGAATTGTATCATCCTCTCGATTTTGGGCAGATGGGAGCAAATGTGCTGCGCTTGTTTTGCAGTTTCAGGTGATGCACAAAAGAGACTGGTGTGCATCTATCAGGAAACCTCAGACCCCTTTGACATTGCCACGGACATTGATCCAGACCTGTGCACGCACCTCATCTTTAGCTCCGTCAAGCCGACGCCGTTTACCGTAAGCTTGGCTGGGTTGGTGCAAAAAGTTCAAGCCTTCAACAATCTAAAGACCAGGTCAGACTTTGAGCACGTTTTTTCTTTATGAATATGTTGAAGAATAACATGGAATCTTGTTTGTTCCAACAGCAATACCGATCTTAAAACTTTTCTTGAAGTTGATCTGACCATGGCCAACAGCCAGATGTAAGTCACAAAACAAATGGAAGAAATTTCCACGTTTTGGCACTTTTGCCAAATAAGAGTCGTTGTTTGCCGTTTTGCTTTGGCTTACGAGCGCAAATATTGAACAATGCATCACAATGGCAGTTTTAGGACACTAGCTGCTAGCTGAAGTTTACTCCAAAGGTAAAGCTAAAAGAAAGACAGATGCACTTTCAAAGACCCACATACACTCACTTCCCTAGATGACCTTAATGCAAACAAAGTACAAAAAAAGTGTTAGCATTGCTAGCTGTTGTTGGAAGCATTGGATATTGGATCAAAAAGACGAGAGCAACGCACGTTGACAGACAATGACAACACTCCCACGTACCGATTGTTTATCCACTGCATAGAATGACTAATTGTGCATCTTACGAAACATTTAGAGTAGGTGAAGAAGCGGCACTCTTTTTCTGTTTGTGTTTGCATGACTGCCTCCGTGTGGAGGAGCAGCGCAATGAAATGAATTTCGTTATTAAATCATAATGTTAACAATGCATGCATGACACGAAACTAGTATGTTCAGCTAATCTATAGTTTTAGAAAGCACAATATTATCGTGATATTTTTACACATTCCAAACAAACATTCCATTGGTTGGTGTCATGAGTGTAGTCATGGAACAAATTCAGATCAAGGAGCCAGGGTACATATTTCCCGATTGGAAGCACGCAACAACAAAAGCGCTGTTCTTCAAGAGATCTTTTCCCCCCCACAGATTCTTACACCAAAACAGACCGACTTTGATCGATTCTATAGTGGACATCCTGAATGATGCGAACTTTGATGGTGTCAACGTCTTTTGGGTGTACGGTGAATCAGGCGACAAGGAAACATTCACACTTCTCATGCAGGTCAGATCTTGAAACGATCCTCCTCGAAGCGAGGAGAAAATTTGCGTTGTGTTTGCCGAAGACTTGACAATGGCATTTTCCTGAACAGGAATTGAAATTGAAGTTGCCGCAAGGAAAACTGCTCACTGCAAGCGTCTCTGGTGTGCCTGACGACATTGAAAATAGTTATGAAATCTCGAACCTTGCCGGGTAAACACAAATATTGTTTGGCAGCTTTGTTGAAAGACGAGCAATAACTCCTACGTGTGTGTCTTATACACAGAATCGTCGACTTCTTTAATGTGATGACCTTTGAAGTTGACCTAGAAAATCCACCACAATTTCCCAATGCGGTAAGTAAGCACCATGATGGATTTTGTGCATGATTTTTTTTTTTTTTTCTTTGCGGCACTTTGAATGAATCCAAAGATGCTTCTCCTTCAATTGGCCTTTTAGCTTATGTGACAAGCAGCTAATAAATGGAGAGTGGGCTATCATTTGTATCTCTTGTCCGGTACATGAGGGTTTGTTGTCGTGTTTTAGGACGCTGCAATGCAGCTCTTTGTTACTGCGGAAGTACCAGCAGGAAAGCTCAACATGGGAATAGCCATTGTATGGGCCAGATATGAGGTAACATTTGATGCTATGAATCATCCCAACCACTGAGAAGACATGATGTCAAGATGTCAATCTGACTTGCAGGTGTGCCAGGACAACCCAAATGGCGTTTCGATTGACGGTGACGCGACCATTATTGCCAAGGTAGTCAATTATCAGAAGATTTCTTCTGTCCCTCACTAAGTGGTTAATGTTTTTTACTGTGGCCCACTCAGGTTGCCTACATCGAAACTGAATGCTTTGGAGGAGCCTATGTCAAGTCTCTGGATCTGGACGACTTCAACGGCAACTGCAATCAAGGGGAATATCCTGTCATCCAGCTAATCAAAGACAGCTTCACTCAGTAGGATGGAGTGCACGGTGGTGAGGGAAACCCCCCCCCCCTCCCCTCATGGTGACGGGATCCCACCCCTCATGGTGAAGCCCACCCCCCCCACCCCTCATGGTGAAGGGACCCCCCCCTCTCCAGGGACTAACCCCCCCGTCATATTACGTAGCTTTCGACACAGGTGAATGGTTTGATTTCACCCTAAAAACAAGGGTCTTGCTATCTGTCCCTGTCCCTGTCCCTGTCCCTGTCCCTGTCCCTGTCCCTGACCTCATCAGCTTTTTGTGTGGAAGAAAATTCAATAAAATGTCAGTTGACAACAACATTTTGACTCCTGTTATGCCAACGGCAAAAGCAGGCACATCGAAATGAATCCAAACGTTGACTAATCCCGACAACACGTGGAATAAGCAAGCGTCGATGACCGCGTGTACGCATGTATTAATGGCCATTTCCATGGCGAAGAAGCATCAATGCCTTTCATTGCCAATCACAAATACTGATGGAGCAGCAGCAGCAGCAGCAGCAGCAGCAGCAGCATGATTGGTGAGCAGCTCTAAATGGGAACACATGTGCAGCTCATCTAAATGTGTCCAAATCCTAAACGTGTGTCCTCCAGGCCAAAGATGAGATGGACCAGCTTGATTGTTATCAGCGCAAAGTTCAAAAGCTAGCATCTGTAATACTATGAAAGTAAATCCAGGTTCTGCCCGTAGCCAAGCAGACGTCCCTGCTTATTCCAGCAAGCCACATTCGGCATGGTGTCCTAGTAAAAGAATGAAAGTACCTGCCTGCAGTTCATCCAGACCCATTCAACAAAGCACAATATACTATGATGACAAGAGAGACTCCGGGCTGCCTAGCAATTCAATTTGTACATCAAGTTGGACTAGCAAAGAATTCTCCAATCAGCGTCCAAAGGCTAATTGCGTGTTGTTCAAAGGGAAGGATGGGAGCAGGCATCAACTTCAAAAGAAGTCATGAAATACCTTCTCCTTTTGAATGGATTAGTAAATCGAACGTGTATATGGAGTGATGGTATCACCATGACAACAGTGGCGTGTTGTCACCTGGCAGAAGGCCCCAGGTGGAGACGATGAAGAAGAAGGAGAAGACGCGTAAAGAATCCATCCGAGTCCTCTGAGAGATCCGACAGCAGATGTCCGATTCAAAGTTGCGAAGGGAAGATGCGAATGGCTACATTTGCCCGACAGCCCTTTTATGTGCAGTGGGCGGGCTGGGGGGGGGGGGGTACTGGGGCCAGGCCTGTCTACAAAGTTCCTGGCCCTGTACCTTCCTTCCCCTTTTCTGCCAGAGCAGGAAGTGTGCGCTCCACACGTCAACATGTGTGTTAATAATTCCTGGCACAACCGCCCTCCCTACACACACACGCACACGCACACGCACCGACAGCCATCCAGCTGTGCGTGTCTCTGCGAGCATATTGGAAACAACAAGTGGAAAGTTGCGGTCACGATTAACAGGGAGCAGATGTCCTCGCAATGGTGTGTGTGAATGCGACGTCACGTCATTGTCGTGATCGCCATCACTCCGTGCACACTCGCAGGCAGGACTCCTCAACTCACACCCACCAGCCAGGGACCTTGACCTTTGCCACAACAGATTGGCATTGCAGATGTTGAAGGATGCCAACCGCTTGAAGCGGCGAGTTTGTGGTCCGGCTATGGTTGCCGCTTAACTCTGATCTAATCGAGATAACTTGGGAGCCATCTCAACAAATCAAGACATATTTGCGCTTTTCAATTGCCTTTGAAAACAAAGATGTCCAATCATTCTGGAACGCTTTTTACACACACACACATGCACAAAAGCAGCATTGGAAATGTCAGTACGCATATTTCTCTTGACAGCAGATCAATATTGCCTCTCAATATCAGTTATGGGATTTCTCCTTTTAATCATAGGATTGTTGTGCTCTTTACACACAGGCAAGCAACATTTTACCTGCCCTGACAGCGCAGTGCATAGCATAGCATAGCATAGCATAGCATAGCATAGCATAGCATAGCATAGCTGGAAGGTCACCAATCTTTGGCGCAAACATACGGGAACTCTCAGAGTCAGAGTCAGAGTCAGCTTTATTGTCAATTCCTTCATGCCAAGACACACAAAGAAATCGAAATTACGTTTCCTCCATCCCACGGTGACGAGACACAGTACACGAGTAACATACAAGTAAACAACGGGGGAGAGAGTTCAGGACGCCAAAAGCCTGAAGATCACAAACTTCGCCAGAGGCGAGCAGTGCTTGCATCCCACCACAGAGTCCCGGCACCATTCGTCACGGATGTAGACACGCATTCCACCTCCTCGCGATGTTCCCCCTCGTACAATGGCCCGGTCCGCCCGATAGCACGCTAGCCGCTCCAGATGCACAGCAGTTACGCACTGTCCGGTTCGTAGATCTCAGCAGGCATGTTGATGCCCAGCGATCGAACGTTCGCCCGAAGAAAGGAAGGCACGGCCGGTCGAGCTGGGTTGGCCGCCAGCCTGGCCCGGACGCCCCCGCTCTCGCTTCAGGACGGAGCAGACCGAGCGCCTTCAATGTCCCTGCTTCAAAGTCCAGATCGCCACAAAACTCGCTTCCGCCGATGTCGAGCTGAACCAGCCCGCTGTACTTGTAGCACAACCCGGTGCGACGAGACGAACACACAAAACTGTCGGACAAACCCACATTAAACGACAAAACAAAACACCGTTCGGGACAGAGAGAGGCCGCTGCGTGTGCACGCGCCGCCATCTTACTTACTTACTACTTACTCTGTTGTGCAATCCTCGTCTCCCCAGTCCCCGCCTGGAAGAAATATGTACAGGATGAAATAGCACACCTGCCACTCCTCAGCCAACGTGATCGGGGTGTGTTCACTCACCCGAGTCTATCACATTGACGCAATCGCCAGAGTTATTGGGCTCTGCCGGCCAAGACTGGAAATTTTCAAAATCCACATCAGTGCCGTCAGTCCAGATGAAGGTATCGGCCTGGAACCGAAAGTCACATTTTGAGACTCTTGGCAATGTGTTGCAGGCGGCAAGGTTATTGGAGTAGCTCAAGACAAAAAGCCCCCAAAACCTACGTAACCAGCATCTGTGTATTTGGAGGCCAATCAAATACCGCGTATCCTGACTTGAATATCGAGTGTACGATGATGTACGGAGCACCAAGTATGGTGTCTAAGTAGCCCTTTCACCTCTATTGCATCATGAAATCCCACCCAGAAGCCACCTGTGACGCCTTCACGGGACACCAGCTCGCTAACGACCGCATTTTCCAAATCGCTGTGGATGGACACCAGATTCCCGCCAAGAATGTTGCAGATGCTCTGATGGAGAGGAGACAAGAGAGAGTGCATGAAAAAGTCGCTGGGACGCGGTGGTCCACGGGATCTTTCAAGGACTCAGTGGCCAGGCCTCCCCAACCTCGGAATCGGCAAAGGTTCTCTCCTCGCCCTGAAAGATGAAACAGCGGCAGTCGAGACGAGTCCAGCCTCTCGGGCAGCCGTTAGCTGCGGAAAAAAAACAAGTGGCGTAGGCAAATTCCTTTGCAGCTCGGAAAAAGCAACATTGGGCTGGCTACCAACCTTTTGCATGACTGACGGGCTTACACCACTGACGGACAAGAAGAAGAAAAGCACCAGGTTACCAATAAAACCAATTGATGCGACTCAATACAAATGGCAAGAAATTAGAAGGGCAGGGCAGGGCAGGATAAAAAGAAATCACGGCAAATTGAATTCATCGTCACTATTTGCACATTTTCTTCATGAGCATCACATAGGCTTTTGACAGGTGACAGAATTCAGGACTTACGGCTCCGGCCCAGAGTTGGATGAGGATGCACAGGAGGAATAGCGAGCGAAGGCCAAACGCCATCTGCGCAAGCACGACAAATCGGAACACTTTCAACGCCACCGAGAGCTTGCTAGCCGGCGCCGTTGACCTTACCTTTGCAGTCGTCGAGCGTGACACGTACCACCGCGCCCGCCGGACGCTTCTTAAGTATCCCGCTTGACACGTTGGGAATGTCAAGCACGTCGCTTTGACGGAACGAGCGGCCCCCAGGCGTTCGCCGATGATGAGGCCTTGAGGCCTCGGAGTCGGTGGAAAGGACAGTACACCTAAACTTTCCATACTGTGTTAGTATCACCTTTCTTGTTCATCAGGTTTTTGGAATCCGCAGACAATTCTGTGCTTCTCACTCGTAGCATTGGCTGTATTTTGATGATGAGGTGCGCAATGCACATGTTGACTCTCAAATTCAATCAGGATATGTTCACTCACTAGGGTTGCGAGTCACGACGTGTATTTCGAAGCGTTCTGCCGTGCTGAAGCAAGAGTGAAATGAAATGCTCCAACCGATCTGTTTGAGTCTTAGAAATCGCATGAGTCATCGTTCTTTCTTGGAAGCGATAGCCGAAACTGAAATGTCAGGTCGTGAAACCTAAATCATTTGTTGGTGATAAAAGAAGCGGTCAAATCGTCGAAAGTCTGGAAGCAAACACCCAGCCAAACATGCACAACGAAAGCTCTTGACTAGAAAGAAGCCGAGCTAGCACAAGATACTTTTTTGCCAGCAGATGGCAATCATGGATTACTCACTCCCATTTGAGCAGCGGCACAGCAACCAGGAGAAAGAAAGCTCTGGTCCTTCAGTCCACGTGTCAAATGTTCCCCTGCTCACTTCTGCTTGTATTGGAGGTCCAAAAAATGGTGGCTCAATCACTAGCCCAGCAAAATTCAGGTCGCAAAAGTCTTCATCGGGTTTCTAAGAGCAAAATCTGAGCATAGAACGGAAGCAGCTGCCTCGGTCGGAATGACCCTTTGTTAGCTTCTCAAGGATGTTGTCGGTCTTTGGTGTGACCCTTTGGGCTTTTAACGATCATCACTAATGACAATGAGGATACGTACCTTAAGCTTAATGTCATCACTGGATGAGATGCAATTATACAGTATAGTACATCATTTATATGCAGGTCCTCAGAGTGTCCAAAATACGGACAGAATCTTTGGCACTTCAAAAGGTATTATATCTTCTAGTTGCCCCAGTGTATGTGGCCTACAGCGCGGTGGAACATATAAGTGCTTGTTCTACCTTGAGCAAAATTCAGAACGCTCTGCCCCACCTCTGGCGGCGGCGTCCAAACGGAGGACCCCATCTCCTCGTCTATTCATTGATCATATCCTTGAGCCAGATGATCCCATTTCTCTGTCTGCCTGCCTGCCTGCCTGCCTGCCTGCCTGCCTGCCTGCCTGCCTGCCTGCCTGCCTGCCTGCCTGCCTGCCTGCCTGCCTGCCTGCCTGCCTGCTGCTAGCTGTAAAGTCCAAGGTGTGTGAGCGGAAAACTCAGAGGCAGTCTGGACACGGTGTTGGAGCTGGACGTGGTAACGAAATACAAATGCTGCTGCTGCTGCTGCTTTTCCACAGACAGATGTGCTTGCTGTTGGCACGTTTGTGATTTCTACGCGTCGACAATAGATTCCATCCATCCATCCATTTTCTATAGCGCTTGTCCCCACGGGGATTCCTGTTACAGGAGATCCGGTTTTAAATGGATGACGCACCTTTGAAGAGAGGGCCTCTTGAGGATTCAAGCGACCCCTATCCCTTGACTGATCCTGCCCTGTTAATTTCCAATGTGAGAATCGATCTCATCAGCCAGAAGAGCACTCGCTTTAACTTTTGTCACTTTAGCCTGCCCTTGGGGCAGGCCTCCACATTCCTGCACGAATGAGAGCATTGGAAAGAAAGAAAGAAGCACATTTTCTTCCTGCGACAACATTATTGCCTTCGCATCCAAAGCCTGCGGCCTAGTTGTGTACTTCTTGAAGAGTGCGGCTCAATGGACATTGAACGCTACAACGGACAAACTAGAGGTGCTAGTGTAGATTTCTGTGCATGTATCGTACACGTGCAGAGAAATCATGGGGGTTAGTTACCAAGTGTATTGTCACACAAAAGGTTGGAGTCATCAGCTCAGTAATTGGCCCAAAGAAACGAGCTAAGTGACAGTGGAGGTCAGGAGGATGTCTGCGAGGAAAGAAGAAGTTAACGCAGGAATAATATGATATCAAAAGAATCGGGGCATCAGATTGGGTTCAACCTTGTATCTTCCACTCTACTATTTTATGACTCTGAACCAAAGCTGGTCTTCCCTTTCACTTCTGCTTTCCAAATTTGATAGCGCCTCGAATATTTTGCTTACTCATTGTCAATCAAAGCTCCCTTCCTCCACGCATGCAGCAGCATGCAGCATCATGCAGTCAGTCCCTTGGTTACTGGCTGGCTGGCTGGCTGGCTGGCTGGCTGGCTCTCTCTGCATTGCAGTATCTGTGTCAGCCATCGGCAAGAATAGCTGTCTGCTTGCGTCTCTGCGTGTGTGTGTGTGTGTTTTGTCTGAGCGTGGGTGTGCGCTGGATGCGGCGGCAGCGGGCCGGCCGGCGGCAGGGCAGTCCCTCCTCAGCAGATGGACTCCAAGTGTAATACTGCCTCCTTTTTCTTTCATCCGTCTCTTTGCAATTTGGATCTCATTCACATTTCTCTTTGATCCCATTTCTCGAAACACTGTCATCATGTATGCATGAACATTTCAATGTTATTTCTGCCAGATTTGCATTCAAAGACAAAAAGACAACGTTTTGCACCCCCCAAAGGATTTGGGTGATAGTGGAAGACCACCCACCTCGTACGTACGTATGTATATTCCACATGATTGTATTATTAATTGTCTTTTAACAGACAAATGTCACTCTTGCAGACTACTAACATTGTGCCCTCCTCTCTTCCGGGACCTGCGACGTTTTCCTACTGTGCTCAGTACCTGCCTTGAAGCTGACATAGCCTTTTTTTTCCTCTCTGTTTGTATGATTTTTTTTTCTTTTGCCCCCATGGGCTGAAAAAGGAGCACTAGAGCAGCATCACATTTGGGCGGTGAACATTGTCCAATTGTTTACCTCCCTCGTATAATGGGTTTAGATGGCATGGTTCGCTGACAAGATACTGCTTTGAAAGCAAAGTAGTGTATAAAACGATGCCCTGCGGCAACAAATAGGACTTGGATATTGTCCTTCAACTTACGTTTGACACCACGGATGGATGGATGGATGGATGGATGGATGGATGCTGTTCAAGTGCATCCTACATTCCACTTTGGACCGAGAATAGGCCCTGCTCTGGTTATCTAACTTTGCTGAGATACAGATGGGCCTCATGTGGCCCATATTGTGGATGCCAGATGTGGATCACAAAAGGACCATCATTCATTCAGGTATGTGGGCCAGGTGCAAGTGTGGCCCATCTCTGGGCCGGAGCAATTTTGCTCCATCTGCCATGGGGTCTTTTGACCACCTTTAGCAGTGCCAAAGCAAAAATTGTGGATACGGTTATCTTTTTGCAACAGCGAGGATTTGAAAAGTAGTCAAAAGCTACTTCTGGGGGGAACTATGAGTCGATTGTTTAGGGTACGTTAAGGGTTAGAAGCAAGAAGCTATTGGCAAAGCTGCCCTTTTTTTAGTATGCATAGCTGGATATGGCCTAGCTGATGGCCAGAGGAAAGGAGCTGGAAGAGGTATGTCGCGGTAAAATAAAATAAAACAATTCTAACGTGGCCATTTATACTTTACCATCAAGCCCCAAAGGAGGGACTTTTAAGCTGAAATGCGTTTGTATCGATTCTCAAGTATGCTGCTGGAGGGTAGATAAGGTCAATAGGGAAGTGACGGCCTGCCGGGGCTCACTCATAGTCACTGGTATGCCACTGGCTTCCAGTCAGCTGTCATTTAGGCATCTTATGCGTTTGAAAAAAATCTGCAATGCTAACACAAAAGGAATGAGCAGGACTGGATCCGTGTATAATTATGCGAAGCACAACGGAGCAGCTTGTCATCAGTTGAAGTGGAAACCAGTTAATCATCTTTGTTCCTGTGCCTCCTCTTTGCTGCCTGCCTGCCTGCCTGCCTGCCTGCCTGCCCGCTCGCTCGCTCGCTCACGTTTCACCTGCTAAGGATATTGGGAGGGAGATGAGAAATGATTGGTGCCACTCCTGTGGGGGCTAATGTCGGCTTTTCGTGACATGGGCTGGAAGAGCAGTGGTGACTCAGCAACCCACAGATAGAAGTCAAATGGCAAATTTTGTGGCCTCAGAAATAGATTTAAACACTTAATTCTCTGGTTCTTCTATATCAAACCATTTGTTTTAGGATTCTTCCGCCGAAACATGTCAGGTAAATAAACCTAAAAGAAATGGTTTGATATAGAAGAACCAGAGAATTAATTGAAAAAGAAAAAACAAGATGAACCTAGTACAACTAGATCTAAACACGTTTATGAAATCAAAGTTTGTAAACAGAAAAGGAGATGTGTCAATAAATATGCTTTGAGATTCAAGAGTTTTTTTGCTATGTGAGTTTAGGAACGGTTTGTGTATGAAGGTCATTAAATAAATTGCACATGCTTGTAGAAGGCAAATGGACAAAAAACATTTTACAAACTCACGTAGCAATACATTGGAAAGCAAGCATAATACTGCATGACTGATTTGACTGTATCATTCACATCATGACTGTTTGACGTTGATTTCCAAACATTTCCAGGCATACAGGTTTGAAGGTTCAGCCCCGCCTGGCGTCACATTCCCTCCACATCACTTGGTCTCTGGCTGTCACGTCAGTCTACAACATTCAGAGGTGTGGTGGGCCTTCTGTGTGAGAATGAGTGTATGATTAAAAGGGTCAAGTGTTCAAAGTAGCACTTCCCAAGTGTTGCGTGGCAGAGGTTAACGCTCACACTCGCTGCCAAGAGCGGCATGAAAGTGACATTGAATAGTAATTAGGTAATGATGCCTCATTATCATGCTCCAAATTGAAAATGATTCTTTGGTTTTAATGATGTCTATAAAGGATTCATATTTAAAGGAATACATTGCAATTTTTGGATTCAGCATTGACTGACTGGAAGAGCACTGATTCTCCATTTCTTAAAGTCATTCATTCAAACCAACATTGCCACCTAGAGGAGTCAAAAAATCAATCGACAACTGCTCCATGTCAAAACATTTGAAGCTGTATTTTCCCATCTGGGTCACTACGTTGAGAGTGATTGAAGCAAGTTGTCTTGCAACTCATTTGTGTCAAACCTGATTTTAAGGTGGTGTTTTTTTGAAACACTTTTAATCGTTGTATCGGGTATGTGACTGCAATTCCACGAATGAGTCGAGGAGGGTGTGGCGTTTCCCTTCACGGCAACAGCCTTGGGGCAGGAGCTCGCAACAGGGAGGATTCACACACACACACACACCGCCTACTCTTCAAATGTCCAAAAACAATACGTAGACTTTGTCCAACACATCAGTCCTGATTTCTACTCTCAAAGTACACAATTGGAATTTGGAAAATTTCGAAACTAGACTCTGTCCGCAATTGGGTTGGGCCTTTTTTTTTCTTTTTCTTTTTTCTCAATCATCTTCATACAGTATATCACGTCATCTTTTCAATTAGCAATAGAGCGTGAAATGAATTCAGCGCTTTGTTGGTCTAGTGTCCTTTTATGGCTCTCATTCTCTTGCTTGCAGTGCTGCCCTGCCCTGCCCTGCCCTGCCCTGGCCGGGCCTGGCCTGGCCTGGCCTAAGTGTCAGGAAATGAAGAGTCACTAAACAAACAACCAGATTGTTGTTGTCCTTCTGGGAGCAGACGGTGCAGGAGATGAAGTCCAATTGTTATTTGAAAGAGAAAGACTACTCGCGCCTGTACGAGCGCCTTGTCCTCCCGTGACAACCGTACGTCGGTAAAATATAGCGGATTAGCACCAAAATCTATCTGTGCAAGTGTGAGAATGGTTCTATGCAGACTTGCAAAGGGAGGCAAAAGCTTAGCTCTGAATGTCCAAATTGTGAGGCAGAGCCGCCTGCTGAAAAGGATTTAAAGGTGGCCATTACATTTCAATTAGCGTAGCCACAATTAACCTTCTCCCTCTCGACAGACTGCAGTGAGTCCCGCCCCTGAATGTATTTTCATCATACTGCTGCCGGCCGGGCTTTTGACACTTTGAATGGAAAGCATATCATTCGGTAGTGCATTGAACGCAACCACTGTTTTATGGAAATGCATTGAAATCAACATTTTTCATTATGCTGTGTTTTTGCGGGGACATTTTTCGTAGAATAGGTTTTTGGGACAAGCCGGATTGGATGCACAATTCTACTTCTTGAGTTACAGCGACTTCAAAATCATTTCATTTTCTGTGTGTTGGCCTACATTTAAAAAGTCGGGCACTCAACGTTGTATTGTCTTAAGAGTAATGGGGCTTGGAATTGCGACTCTCCTGACTGGCACAGTGACGCCAGGGGATTTGCCCTCACTCAGACCAGGGTGAAGATTTAAGATGATACGGATTGCTGTGGCTTCAACTCCCAATCAAAAGGTACGTATGTATGCAACTGCTCACTCTTGGGATTGCTCCCAATTAAATGTTTACAATACTGTTTCAGTGCACGCACGCATGCATGCACACGTATGTCACCGGTGGATGCCGATGGATGGATGCCGATGGATGATTACGGAGCCAATTAAAAAGGGTGGCAAAAGACATACCGGTAAAGATTGTCAATTACTTTGCAGTTTCAAGAAGATGAAGAGGGCAACAGGTGACGCAGAGAAAGGAGAATGTGTAGCATTAGACAAATGAGAAGTAGATCCCATCTGTCTGGAGTCAAAGGTATCTGCTCAACAAGAGACGGTGGGTGATATGTGTGTGCAACACCACGGTCGGTCGCTCGCTCGCTCGCTCTGACACTTTCATCCACCCTCGCACTTAAGCGGATTTGTTATTGCCGTCTCTCCAGGGTCACCGCTTGTGTTTGATTGGCCACGGCACTATCATTTAGACCAAGTGGAATGTTGCTATGCCAACAATAGCCAAGGCCAGACCACTAATTGAGGAGAAAAAAAAACAACAAACCCTGATGAACAATATTTTTCATTTTGATGGCATGTGACATTTGCCCACTTAAGGTTTGGTATTAAGTTGATGGTGATGAAATGCTAAAAAGCGTTTGAAAGGATTACTTAAACACTTGGTATGCGTCTGCATGCAGCACCCCCCCCCCCCCCCCCCCCCCCACAAAAAAAAAGCGTCAGACTCTCCCATGCGTCCATGGCTCCCATAGCTTCTGCTCGCCTCTATTACGGCAACACAAACCGAGTTCCGATAAATAGTCATTCTCATATCATCCGCATCCTAGATATAATAATCCCTTGATGGGGCAATTCTATTTCTGTGACTGTTTCCGATGCTCTACAATGAGAGGCAATGTGAGCCGATGCACAAATACGTTTTCAAAACAAGAGGCTCGAAAAGCGCACGCGGCATCGACGCAGCGATGGCCGCCACCCGAGCGAGTACAAAGAGGCCTTCGGGCCATGGCAAAATCTGCATATAATAAGCTCCGCCGGGCCCTCATCGGCTGGCTGACATTGCAAAATGTGATTGATATGACAAAAATAGATGGTGAAACTTTCATGATCCAAGGTCTGAAAAGGAGAGATGAGGTGCTTCTACAAAGCCTCTTCCCATTGAGCTTTTAGAGCTAAAGGAAGTCCGAGGAAGGTCAGGCGTGTGCAGAGAAGGTGACTGTCTAACCAAGCTGTTGAATTGTATCAAATTCAAGAAAGGGAACAATTTGTTTCCCCCGTCATCTCAGAGGCTACTTGCGAATGACTCAGCTTGCTTAGGGAATGTTCTCTCCATGTCTGGCGGATATTGAAACTAGCTCGGAAATCAAGCTAATAGGTGACAAGGCTTTGATTTGTGCCGTTGGTTTACATTTGTAGTCTGCAGAAGCAGAAAGAAAAGGACATTTTAGACTGGCAATTCCCATTTGGAAGGCAATGCAGCCCAGCCCAGCCCAGCCCAGCCCAATACGTTGCATCCTTTTGCACTCCCACTGAAATATGCCCGTTGTCACGTTGCCCGCCTTGAGCTCTGTGTCACCATATGCACACAGCGCGATGCTTTTGTTCACGGCTGTGGTCAGAGCGGCGACTTTATCTCAATGAGTGGGAGAGAAACTCAAGATTAACTTTTGTCTCCAATTTAATTCTTCCAAAACTCATTTTTGTCTACTGCGGTGACACAAAAAGTGACTTTGTTCCGACCATGACACCAGAAGTTTTTAATTCAACCCTTTTGGGTTTTTTAAAATTTTATTTTACACAACATAACAACACAGCACATGTTGTCTTTTTCTGTACATGAGCTTTGCGGTAACATGTGACCAACAACCCAGGCTGAAGTATACCAACGTCAGCCAAAAGCTTTTTTTTTTTGTATGTTCTTTTTTTTCCCTTTTAAAAAATATCAATTTCATAAGAGGTCCATAAAGTTTCCATTTGATATTCAGTCTATTTGCCAAGAAACACAAGGCTGTGTGAAAACGTTTGTCCGACCGAGAGCTACTTCCGCTTGGAGTATTTTTGTGCAAAAGAAGGCACCGACTGCTATCTCTTGCCACGGCGTGGTCACACACACAAACACACACACACACACACACACACACACACACACACACACGCGCACACACACACACACACACACACACACACACACACGCACGCACACGCACACACACGCACGCACGCACACACACTTGCTGTCGACTCTAGACATTATTTCTCTTCATTCTCTTTTTCTTCCTCCCTTTTTTGTGGTATTTGCAGATCAAGTGATAATGATGCAGTGAGCCCATTGACTTGTATTCTTTTGTGCTATCAAGTGGAACCAACAGGACAAGTCGAGGACGCGACGCGACGAGACAAGGCAAGGCAAGATCTCCACTTGCTGAAGGATAGACTTGGAAACAAAGGTGTCAAAACTGCTTGTGAAACAGACATAAAAAAGCCTTCAAAAGAAGACCACTTGTCACTCAGAAATAGACTCCTCCTTGTCCATGCTCGCACAAATATTGAGGTCATAGGCTCACTTTAGCTTCCGGTCCCACAAAGAGACGCGACGCACGCCACACCCAAAATAACAATAGCTAACGTCTTGTCTGGTTTCAATTTAAACCGTGCTTTCCAAGATCCAGTCCGAATCACAGCGCCCTCTATTAGAGTCGCCCTCGCCATCTTTGGAGAAGAGCATTCCGCTCATGGATTGACTCCTTTTGTCCCGCAGCGTGCGTCCTAATTTGGCCGCGCTCCCTGGATTGTACGCCAGAGTCTTTGAGCCCCCTTCGCTGAGGGAATACCTCCTCCTCGGCCTGCTCCGGCCTCCCTCCTCCACGGGGAGAGTCTGGTACTTGGCAGCGGAGGAGGTGCGGGCGCGGGGAGCCCGGCGCAGAATGGGCGTTTCCCCATAGCGGACGGAGGGAAGTGGACGAAGGTTGCCAATGGGAGGAGGCGGCGGCCGCCCTTGCGTAAGTGAGGTGGAATTGTTGCGGTTGGTGTTGAGCGTATCTAGAGGAGCGGAAGAGGCGGTCGAGGCAGAAGCGGAAGGGGCGCGAGGGCACGCGCTCGGGAGGTTCTCCGGGGCGGCTGAGGTGTTTGAGCAAGCCGAGCCCGGTTTACTTGGAGCGGGCTTACGCTTCGGCCTGCCCAACGAGCTGGCGGCGGCGGTCGAGGAGAGGCTGGCTCGAGCTCTCTCCTCACCCACTTTGACTTGTTCTTCAGCCCCAAGTATTGTCCAATGCTGGCTGAGAACAGATGTGTCCGTGGAGCGGTCGGGTAGGGAGGAGTTGGATGAAAGCGTGGTGGTTGTGGAGGTGGTTGTGGTGGTTGTGGTGGTGGTGGTGGTGGTGGTGGTTCTGGCGGCGGAGGCGGAGGCGCCGTCCTTCCCTCCACTCTTCTTCTTTGACAGGTCCTCCAATCCGATGGAGGCGTGCTTGGAGTTACTGGGGGTCACGCTGCACCTTTGCCCGTTTGTCTGAGAGTGAACGTTGGTCATGGACATTGACATGCCTTTAACGCCATCTCCTGGGTTGCACACCTGCGGGTCATGAAACACGTTGGCAGTGAGTCACGCCTCTTTGGCGTTTTCATGTGCAGCGCGTGTCTCAGGAATCTGGATAGATGGATGGATGGAGGGATGGAGGGATGGAGGGATGGATGGGAAAATACCCGTCGATAGAGAGGCATTCAAAAGAAAAAGGGAACGAATAAAAATCCTCTCAGAGGGCCAATGAATCACTTCCAATCAATCCCACTTGTAACAAAAATTCCATTTCAGGCTAATGCCATATGCAGAGCAACTAGTCTAGTACTAAAATCTACAGCTGTTAAAAGTCACCATTGCGCTCATGCGCTTTTCCCAAATCCAAACACTTCCAAAAGACAGATATTTTACAAGCAAGGCTCTCTATGCTGTTTGCAGTCTATTAAAAGTGCAGCCAGAAGCTGCTGCTGCTGCTGCTGCTTTGCTTTCAGCTGTCGCTCATAATACACCACACACTGGCCTTGGGTAATATCAATGGAAGCCATGCGCTCCATTCCATGAGAAACATGGTGCACTCATTATTTTGGTACCTATGAATGAATGCATTTTTATTTCAAACATGATTTAAAGAATAAAAAACAACAACAAACAATATAGCTATATCACTGTTTGAAAAGGAGTAGGAAGAAGCCTAAGCTTATCATGTCCTACCCCTATCCATCACTTAGTTCCAAGTGAGAACATTAAAAGTACAAGAGGAAAACAATGAAACCATTTTATAATCCAAAAAAACCCCCATTTTATAATCCAAAAGACCTACCTCTGTCACTGTGGCTAATTCTATCGATGGAACTATTACAAGGTAGCGGGGGATGGGGAAGGAGCGTAACGAATGTGAATGGGTTCAAAGAAACAGATGGCGACCCACCTTGTAACGTATCATCAAGATGATGATGAAAATGAGCACAGAAGCCACTATAATCCCTCCGATGATGATGATCATCGTCCCGCCGAGGAATTGGGATTGCATAAAATGGCACCTCATATACTCGGACTCGGTGGTGAACTGCACGCATCCTACCACGCGGGTGGCCGTCAGGGAGGTGATGATGTCGTCGTAGATGGCCAGCACGCATAGATCGTACTGGCTTCCTGCTGCCAGGTTGTTGACCAGGAAGCTCTTACTTGATGGAGGGATCATTCTAGGGAACAAGAGCAAGACAACAATCAGAGCATCTCAGTTCATGTGACGGACGGGCAGATCTCATGAAAAAGGATTCATCGTGACCTAGTGCAGCGGGCAACGTTGGAAGGTGATGATCGGACACTTGTTCATGTGGGAATTTGCCCATTCGTCCTTCAGTTTCTTGGAAATGCCTTGTCAGCCTCATTCAAATGCTAATGAAATTCTTCATTAAAACATGTTGGCACTGACTGAGCTAAAGGTTGCCTTGCTCACGTTAACCATCTGTTTTAGAGTTAAGTGAAGGCGAGATGGCATGTTAAGGTTTACTGCCTTGTATTAAGGCGTGGGGAATGTACGCCGAGGTCGTTAGAGTGCCCTGTGTGGAATAACACCGCATGGAGATATGTGTGTGTGTGTGTGCGTGTGTGTGTGTGTGTGTGTGTGTGTGTGCGTGTGTGTGGCTCTCCGTGACCAATCGCTGCGAGCCCATGAATACTAAAAGGGACATCTAAACACTGAGCTGACCACGGCTGCTCTCCAATGTGCTTCTCTCCACGGTTTCCTCCCTCTCTCTTTCTCTCTCTCTGCAGTTTAACGGCAGCGGCAGCGGCAGCGACGAGCTGACATACACACACCTATTAATTCCCCTATCTGTGTCGTTGGGTCGCTCTCACACTGATGCCCACAAACAGAGACGTCTGTTTACTAACTAATTAAATGGCATATGCCTGTGCAGGTGCACACACACACACACACACACACACACACACACACACACACACACACACACACACACACACACAATGTTCAGACGCGGTAATGGGTGGCGCGCGGTCCGTCCACTGACTGCCATTCTACAGTTGGCTTCATCAAATCCGTATATTCTCATGCAAAGACGTTGAATAGACAATTGATCATTCACTGTTTCAAAGTGAAAGAATGACAAGTTGATCCGAGCGGACTCTGTCATTGTGAGCAATTTCTTTGTGCCTGATCTGAATGCTGCTGCCAACATTTGCGACTCAGCAGTGGGGAGATGACTGACTTGGCTGAGGCTATTACACAAATCGATCTGCTCTGCCAAGCCCTGTGTGTGAGAAACATGTTAGTGCGTATTGTACTTTCATGACATGATTTCCACTACCCGCAGGGCATGAACAAGAGTTCACGCTGCGCTACGGAAACGCCATCGTCCATGTATGTCAATCTCAACCGTGTGTGTAAATGTGAAGAAAAAAAGCGGGGGGGGGGTTTCGTCACCGACCGATGCACAGCCCTTATGTAGGAAGGGTGTGTTTGTGTGTCCGTGCGTTGATTTATCACTTAAGCTTCCCTCACTCGGGTGCGGACAAAGCCAGGAGGGCAGTGCAATCTCCATTAGTCACTTTCAGCTTTTTGTCTCAAGACGAACGCCTTCATCCGTGCACACGTTGGTGAGCTATGAAAGCAGATTGCTTTGTTTCAGACCATTTGATCCGATTAATTTTTGGGCCACAGCCGTGCATGATTCTTCAAGCGTTCGTGAGCAGGATTCAGAGAAGGCCTCTGGCTCTGGGCTGGGATGACGACGGGATGAATAAGGGGCAAAGGCTGCCATTTCCGGGATAAGGAGCAAATGCTACCATTTACTCAGCTGCAACTTTTACTCCGTCCGTCCGGCCAGACACATTGTGACACATTGTCTGATTAGTTCTGGAGTTTTCTATGTAAAATGCATTGCTCAGTGGCAGTTTTATGGAGCTGTAAACGGACAGCATCTCACAAAGGCATTGGAACTGAGATTACTTTTTTTGGCCGATGTCGAAATGTCAAAAGAAAGAGCGATCGTCGGTGATTTTTCAGACACGCAAACCGTTCACTGAGCAAGCACAATTAGCTAACGAGCCAAATAGAATGGATGGATAGAAAAATGGAGGGATTTTAAGCTGAATTTGAATACAGCAATTCATGGTAGTTAAATGACAACAGCATTATTGTTAATCACAAAGCTAATGCGGTTTACCTGCCAGATGGCAGCACACTCTTCGATTTAAGTCTCGCATGGAGACGGAAAACACCTTGCTTCTTATCTCTGTTCCACCATGCATAATGCCCCCAATAAGAGAATTCATGGATAACAAGCACCGACACAGCTTGTAGACAGAGGTGAAAATAGAATCCTGCGCCCGAGACAGGTGGGCTGTGTTTGAAGAAATCCCCACTTGCAATTTTTTCCCCACTCATGCAGACTGAAAAGAAAACATTGACTTTTGGCAATAGTAGAGTCAAAGTTGAAGCTAATCGAAGGCTTGAAACAAAAGTAGCCATTGCAGAAACCATCATGTTCAATTTGGATCTGTCCATCTGAATCAGATGGAGCAAATAATACTAGGAACATTGCCAGGCTTCATCGAACTTGCTGGAAGGACAGGACATAGCACAAGGTCAGCTTCCAGGACGAATTTTGTGCAGAGCAAAAAATCCAGCGAGCGTGGACTTGGCTAGTAGGTACGTATATGCTGCAGGGCAGCCTGTTGCAAGATAATCCCTCCCTCCCTCCCTCCCTCCCTCCCTCCCAGCACCCCAAAACTGTCTTTATTTATGATGCATTTAATATGAGGAGACTTGGGTCTGCGGATAAAATACTTTGGCCTCAGCAGCAGAACAAGCCAAAAGCTCCACTGAATCAAGGTTTTTGGTTACGGAGAAGAACACTTCTTCCCATCAACATCACAAGCACGCCGTGCTGTGCTGTGCTTTGTTGTGTGCGGACAGACACAGTCTAGGGTAAATGATGCCCTCCGGCACTGCACTCAGCCGCGACTTGTGAATATTTCATCATCTTCGACCTGCGGACAGCGTGCATTTTTCATCCACGGAGAACCCGAGCAAGTCATGAGCTTTCGAGGCAACACGGAATGAATTTTGCAAACGTGATGCTTCTTCAGCAAGTTCATCATAGCTGCAAACGTGTGTCGCTACGCTGATAGCAGAGTTAATTGGCGAGTCGGATGTCGAAAGCGACTCGAATGACACAAATGCAAACATAAAGCGTGGCGGCTATCAGAGCGGGAGGGACAGCAGGTTGACCCTGCCGTCGAAGCGGATAGAAGAACGGAAAGGAGAGGATGAGGTTTCAGGCCCATTGGTTGGCAAGCTCTTCTGATCAGCTTCATGCTTCCAGTTAAGCCGAGTCATCTGCATCACTCTTTAATGCTGCGGTTCCATTCCCCTGTCTGCATTGTCCACGTCAGTCCTTTGCACATTGATTCTGCTCACTTGTTTTTCTTCCAACCTTTTGCTACCGACTTGCGTCTTTGGGCTTGGTTTGCTTTCTGCAAATTTGGCGGGGATATCATGGCAAAAGTTGCCATCGAAAACAATATCAGCTAGATTGACTGGTAATTAAAAAAACAACAACATTATACAGAGCTACACTAGCCCAACCAATTGAATTCCTATGTCTAAACAACGGTAAGATTGGATTGATTTTTGCCCAGCATTTAATACGTATATCATTATTTCGTAAAGGGAGCTTCGAATATTCGCTTTGTGAACAATAGTTAAAAAGGGGTGGGGGTTTCAAAAAACAGTGTGTCTTGTTATTTTATGATTTCCATTTCTTCTTTTCTTACTTTCAAATGTAAATGACTTTTCTTTCTTTTATAGTGTTGGAAAATAAAGTAAGCCCCTGGGTATTTACGATAGCAAAAGCAATGCTATACTTGCTATCATTTTGTCCTTCCTTGCGTGGTCCCAAGATGTGTAGTTCTACTTTTAGCTGAGCTGGCTAGTACACTGCAGGAGTAATTGATTAAGATGAAATAGCTCCACAGGGCAAAGTGGGGAGGTAGAAGGTAGGGACACAATGTATTTGAAGAGCATCCATACACAGCTTGCTGAACATTTGGAAGGACAGACAGAAGAAGGGGACTATGCGCTTTGGGTATTTGGTTGAGCCTTTTGCGTCTGTTGGGCTGTGTTTTGTCCTCCGTTATCAGGTCCGTCCCGTCATGCTATCTGGACCTCCGCTATGACTGCAGCAACTACTTTGTGATGAATGTTCTTCCCTACCCATTCATTCTCGTCCTTTGGCAGCGCGCATCTCGAGAAAGAAAACTGAACCCGGAAGTCAATAGCAGTAGTAGCAAGTGAGGAGAAATACAATACGTTAGCAGGAAATTTGGAAGAGTAAGCAACCACTGGAGGATGTTGAATGAGCTTTTCCTCTCGCCATCAATACGCAATCAACAATTCGGAATATGACATGGCAGATACGGAGGATATTGCACAAGCTTTTTCCGCCTGCCTTTTTAACCCCTCTTTTCATCTCATGCGCTCCGTCCCATTTGTTTCCTTCTCCGCTGTGTGTTTAACGGAAAGGCAAAATCAATGGGCTTGACTCTTTGTTTGGCCAAGTGTGCTGTTCAAAGAAAATCATTCGGTTTTCTGAAGAAAGCGCAAAGTAAAAGACACGTGCGGAAATGACTTGCCATTTTTCATGTTGACAGGAGCCTTGTAAAAGACAAGTGTGTGTCCATTTTAAGCCGGATTTCAAGACACCTCACACAGTTTGGAATGGGATCCACTGGTGCGCTACGCTGAGGTTCTGCTCGTCACATTTCAGACATTTGGGCAGAAAGATGGCTTGCCGCAACAATGCTTCTCGTAAAGCTCAAACGTGAAGCCTTCACTGCCTAAAGTGGATACGATGTGCGTACTTGCAACAAGTGGCGGCGGCGGCGGCGATGACGTGCACAGATGAAGTATGGATAGGGATTAGCGTTGCCAAGAAAAGAAGATAATACTGTCACGGCTCCTGACAAATGCTCTTTGCGGACAGTAAATCCATCCTACCATTTGAGAAGCGTAAACATTTTGCTCAAATAGCAATCATTCCCAGTGAGCTTGATGGAATAGCTGTAATCCTGAGAAAACAACACGTGCCACAAGAGAACGTCTTCCCTGTCAAAAGCTACGTATCTCCGGGTGTTCCAATTGAGGCCACTTTGCTTGATGAATGTTTTTCTCCATGTCTGTCAAAACTCTGCCTGTCTGATTGTGGAGCCACAAGTCAAATGGTATGCACATGCTATTTGGAAGCCAATGGAAATGGGGAGGAAGTCAAAGTCATTCTCTGAATACATATTGGCTTGTTGGAACATGGATATGCTTACTCTTTTCATGAGCATGCAGTATTTAATGGTACCCTTGTAAACCTCATGTAACAGAGTGATCTGTTTGTGTCCAAATCCAAATCATCTACCCCCCCATGGTTATTCAATGTGCATGTAGTAATGTGATCGATACAGCTCAGGCGTGTCATCCTCCACCTTCCCAGTGCCCAGATCTTTGGGTATTTGTCTTCATTGTCCAATTGTGAGATGACAAATGATTGTGACTATTCCTGATTCCTAATTATGACCGAATCATAACGATTCTGAATATGACTTACCGATACACAAGTGAATCATCTTGGCTCCCGTTGTATTGGATCTGGAACATCCGGATACCCGGAATATTGCTCTGGAAGTGAAACTTGATCAGCGCCGTCGACGACGTGGCCTCGGCGCTCACCAGCCTCTTTTCGACTCCACCCTTCCCGTCGCCCGTCACATTGCTTCCGTTGCTTCCGCTACGGGTAGATGTGGATATGTCAGACGATCCCGGGTCCGGCTCCTGAATGTTGTTGGTGTTGTTGGAGATGTGCGGGAGTTTAATGATGACCAAGTCGACAGTTTGGTGAGCTTCGCCGGCAGGGTTGGAGGAGATGCAGGTAAAAGAGCCTGTGTCTTTTACAGTACTGATGAGGATGTCCAGACTTCCGTTGACGTAGACCAGCGTTCTGGAGGAGTTTGAGACCAGTTTGCCATCGGGAGATATCCAATGTATGGCTGGCTCCGGGTCACCTCTGGCCTTACATCTGTTGACGGGTCCAAACGTCATCAAAGCAAATTCTTGACCGTTTAGAAAGATGAGATCATTTATAGCGCAACGAAGGTTAGCGTCGGATACCTGAGTGACACTCTCTGTCCTTCGAGGACCCTCATCTCATGGGAGTATCGCGTTATGAGTGGGGGTTCGCACAGAAACTCCTCCTCGGGAATGGACCAAAAGTAGCGTCCAGAGAGGTGCTGAGGTGAGGCGCACGTCTCCAAGTCGTCCTCTCGGTTAAGCCTTCGCAGCCAAAGTAGCTCGCAGTTGCAATGCAGCGGGTTTCCACCAAATGATAGTGCAAAGGTGGAGGAGCTCAAGATCCCAGAGGTGGCCAAAACCTGGAAAAGAAAAGAAAAAAGAAAAGAAAACAACAGGTTGCAATCCAGTCACACTGCCATTTGCAATTCATGCAGAATACTTGGATTGACCTACTACCTGTGCTCGTTGAAAGAGAGGGTCAGGTGGGAGCTTTTGCAGTTTATTTGAGGTGACATCAAGCCGGTTGAGTTTCTGGAGCAATGAAAATGTCCCCTCTGGGATAAAGTCCAACATGTTGTGGTCCAAACTCAGTGTATGAAGGCTTGTCATTTTCTGGTGGAGGGACACCATTTCATCATTGTATGTCATTTCTCATAACACACATTCAACCCGAATTGCACCTAGCGGAGAGAGAGAGAGAGACTCCTACCTGAATGGCCTCCCATGGAATGGAATCAAGGTTATTATAACTGAGATCCAATTCTTCTAGTGCCAGCAGGTCATTAAACGCTCCCTGGTGAATCAGTACCAGCTGGTTGTTGTTCAGAATCAGGTGGTGGAGCTTGGACATGCCACTGAACGTGTCGTTGGCTATCCTTGTCAGCCGGTTACTGTTATATAATCACAGCCGTTAGTTAGCAAGTCTCCAGGCCGCAGCTCTCAAGTACAACGGTCAAGGTCAGTCAAGTCGTACCTGTTGAGATGCAGAGCTCGGAGGTTCTCCAGATCAGCGAAGGCATGAGGTGTGATGTAGGAGATGGTGTTTCTGGATAACGTGAGGTCCACAAGCCGCGTCATGTTTGCAAAGTCTTTCCTCTTTACACTGAGACGGAAAGATGCAGCGTTAAAGGATAGCGGGCTCAACTTTGACCATCGTTGCTGCGGAATTCCACCCTTATTGGCCACATGGCCAATTCAATGGGAGACTTGGAAGTCAATAGTCAAAATCAATAGGTTGACTCCATCGGAAGCACGTCGCACGCACTACATGCCGCCGCCACCATACCATGCACTTTGCAGAAAATAGTAGTCAAAAGATGATGACGGACGCCCTGTCCATCAAAACAGCACGCATACATTTGGCTGCAGGTATCCGCCATGTTTTTTTTCAAGTCACAACCGATCCACTTTGTTCACATCGACTGAAGTTGCATGCAAAAGCAAAAATGCGTGCAAACGACAGAAAGGAAATCATCGGGAATACGCAACATCATTTTGAAACGCTTTGGCCTTTTGTGAACTGACTTTGGACTTCATTTGGCTGAATAGAAGGAGTTTCGTTGAATTCACGCTCATCGTTGGAAAAGTGGAATGCCCCCCAAGGAATTGAATGTGCTTCACCATTCCAGCTGATCCTAATGAGATTTATTTTTTGCCATCAACTTCTCGATATAATTGCCAATTAGCCAGCCCAATGTTTCGTCTCACCCGTACTTTGACCGTGACCCCAAATGCTACAGTCAAGTTAAAACGGTCTAGAAAAGTCATACTAAAGTCACTGGATGGACATGGATTCAGATGAGACACATTTCACTTTGAATTTGCATCTTTATATTTTGGGTCAATCTTATTGGAAGCCTTTCAACAGTCATGGGTCAAAAGCAAAGGAGAAGTCCCGCAACACTTACCTGGTGACAAAGTTGTCGGCCAGCCTCAGTTCCACCGTGTGCCTGTCGATGTTTGGCGGAACAAATAGTAGACCTTTCATGGCACAGAGGGTGGCCAGGTTGGGGGACAGGATCTGACAAACGCAACGCTTTGGGCAGACCTGTGCACGAACCGCCGCCGCCGCCACCGCCACCGCCAGCGTCACAAACAGGAAAAGCCTCTCCATGGTCCCTGCTCGTCAACTGGACACCTGAACAATCCAAGACGCACAGAGACATATGACTTCTGGCACATGAAACCAAACAGAGTGAACTTTCACACTTAGCTGCGGTCACAATATTCGAGTCCTAGGATAGAAAGAGGCAGTCAGTCTTGCAGCGTTACGACCAAATGAGATTCAATGCGAGAAGTTGATTTCCAAAAAATAAAAGGCCTTTACCAAGACCACGTGACGCACACATCCGCCAAGCTTGTAGTTGATCAACACGGAGAGAATGGGAGTGAAGCCAGTGAAAAGCTACTCATTAATGACAACCTTGATCACACGTTGAAGGACATGGCGGGCGGAACTAGGATTAAAGGGATCACGGTGCAAAGGCGCAGGCACATGGCAGGCTGGCACGTTACAATAAAGCCTCAAATGGGCATTCCCACAATGAGGCTACTTTGTCACTTCACCTCTTTTAGTATGGACATTCTGAAAAGAGATCTGTATTCATTGATTCAGGTGATATAGTTGGCCTAACAGGAAGAAAAAAAAAAAAAAAAGATGGGGCTACGGACCTGGTGAATGCCACATTCAGAAGCGCACACACACAACTACTGCCCAAGTTAGTGACTGCCAGAGTGAGACCAAAAAAAAAAAAATGGAGAAAAGCCTAGACGAGACTGAAATGGACCGTTGGATGTTATAATGGGTGTCAAAAAGAAATGGTCTACTAAAGATGCAAGCGAGACTTGGAATAAGTCGCTTCAATCCATGGATACAACGCTGTCAACTTGCATTTATTTCTCTTTTTACTTGAAAGAGTAAAAGAAGGCATTACATGGAATGCCTTCCAACACACGAGCACTTGCAAGTACACAGAATGAGAGCAGGCGCATGACCCTTCTGACACCCAGAAAAGATACCAGCTCATTAAACGCACCCAGCAACGGCTTTAATGAGAGCGAACAAGTAAGCGAGAAGGAGAAATGGAAAGTAAACGAGGGAGAATTAGCAGCAGCAGCCAGGGAAAAAGGAGAGATCAGACGGCCCCCTAATTCAAATGAGCGCTCAAGTGCGAATAGCCATGTCAGAGAAGAGAGAAGAATTGCACGAAGACCAAAGCAGGTAGAGAGGGTGACACCCGTATTGCATGCACGCTTCTGCTACCTTGTAATCCATCAACTAGAATACGTAGCAGAGCCAGCATGGGCTATAAAGCCTTAACGGCAACAGAAGGGCTCGCTTTCACTCGGTCACACGCACACGTACAGAACAGAGCGTACAAAATAGCCAGCGGTGGCATGCGGCGTGACTCGGATCAAACGCAATTGTGAATTAGCCAAAGGGATTATTTATGTATATGGAAGAGATTGTTTGGGATGCTTGCAGTGGGGCATAAAATACGCTTTTGGTTGCTGCAGGCGGCCTTATGCACTTCTTTCCTTCATTCTCTGGGCTCTGCTCCGAGCAAGCCTGCTTTACTCTTGGCTTGTCTACTGATGGCAGCACAAATGGATTCTCCACAAGCAAACGCCACATGCTGAAATTGATCTTAGTCTGCATTTCAATCTCATTGCAGGGGGGTGGAAAGGAAAAGGAAAAAAAAGAAAATCTCATTGGGATAACAGAGAGACTTGGCAGCGAGAAATGGCCCTTTGGAAGTGCCTGTGCAATCCAAATCTTTTGATACTCTCTAAAGCCCTGACTGGAGATTTTTGGAGACTTGACATGCTCCCCCTGCAGCTTTTCCACACTTGATGTTTTGTTTTGTACGATCGCTGCTGCAACAACAGCAACAAATGCTATTTGAAAGTCGGTGGCGAATATCGAAGACAGATGTTCACGTTCGGTACTGCGGCTTACTTAACGGAATTAAAACACGTCACCTGAGGCGTTGCCCGTCGCAATAAGCAAACGACAACGCGGTTCAATAAGATGGATGGAGTTAAGGATTTACTGGAAGGGAATGAAGATAATTGCATTTCAACTTTGCCAACAACAAGTCTGATCCAATAACTTAAGTGAACACAACACAGTATGCTAGTGCCAAGTACTTTAGAGCTGGCAAAACACTTGGGATCTTCTTGAACACGAGCAGAGTGAGTGCCATGCTTGTTTTGGAGGCTACCATTATCTTTGTCATTTTTTAGTCAAGGCATCCAGCCACACTGTCATAATACATTGGATGCTCTATTCCTCACAAGACCAGGAGGAGTTCAGCAAGCTAGCAAAGGCAACTTCCTTCCTGTTCACTCACGGCCTTTATTTTCCCGTCTCAGCTAGAACACACCTTCTAGTGACTTTGAAGAACAACAGGGGTCGACAGCTGCTTAAACGCATCCCAATTAGTCTTGGTTGAATGACTGCGCTTACGTGCATGAGGAGCAACACACAATCAGACACCAGCGTCAGAATGTATGGCATAGTATGTCCACATACTCAAGTATTGGTCTTGGATCCACTTTTAAACACACTTCAAAGTACGCATTTAGTCGAAATGGAGAAGTAATTGAGGCCGTAAAACAGGAAGCATCCAAAAGAAAAAGAAAAACGGCTTGCAATTGTACACCGCTGCTGGCCCTAATGTGATACTTAAAGTGCTTTCCAGACTATTACGTCCCTATTTTGTTTTATTTTATTGATTGCGGTGTAATAGTTATTTGATGATTAGGTTTTCAAGACATTTAATTGAAAATATTCTAACGCTGAATGTTCCAAGTATAAAAATGATGAAGAAGCAAATGATGCAGCAGATATGACGGCGGCGGTGGCGGCGGCGGCGGCGGCGGCGGCGGCGGCGGCGGCGGCGGCGGGCCCAATTAAAGCAAGCAAAACAAAACAAAACACAATTTCATCATTTATGTTCTGATCCTTAACGCTCAGTTAATGCTATTAATAGATTGATCAGTGCGCCCGCCCTGTGAGCAGGTGGCAAACAGTCAGTTGGGATATGAAACCCTAGAAAAGGGTTGAATGATGCCTTGCCGTCCGAAGAAAATCCTCTCTTGGTAATGATTTGAACGCAACTCCATTCAAGCCAAACACCTCTCATTGCAAACGGAGAAAAACACAAGTGACTCAAAGGTCAACAAAGGTGGACAAAGCAATAGCACAAATGCACTTCACGCCAAGGACATCTACTTAAAATAGGACTCTGGTAAAGATTCAAGTCGCTTCATTAAAAGGCTGAATGATACAAAAGTCAAGGAAAAGCAGCCCCGTGAGGCACTTCCAATCTTGCCAGTGATCTGCAGGTCTAATATCCGCTTGGCTTCCTGCTCAAAAGCGCACCGATAAAGGAAGACAAAAAACACAAGGCCTTCATCGGCCTGAAAAAAGGCATCCGTTTGAGGCCACAACTCATTTCAAGTTTGATGGAATGAGATGAGCCCCTTTGCGCCGGGCGGGCCAGATTCACCTCGTTTGTAACGCTGCATACAGATGTTGAAATGAAAGCACAAAACAAATAGGAATCAAAAAGCTTCATTCAACCAAAATGCATTGTTTGAATGTGATGCTGGAAGAGATTTGGAAGGGTGCAAAGAGAGGAGGAGAATGACACAAAGTGGTGGGAGGATGACAAACACTTTCCATCCTCATCCTCCTGGAGGCATGAGGAGGCTTCATGCTTACATAAGAAGGCGGCGCAGGCACAAAGCCCATTGCGCATATGCACATTTACACACTTTCTTTGTCTTTCTCCCTGCAGAATGTTACATTGAATAGCAAGGTACACATATTCCGAGGTGAGGGTGTAATTACGCATTCCTTACACATGCCGTGGGGAAATTAGAAAGCGTGGGAGCATTCATCTCTCCCTCTGGCGTCTATCCGCAATCTCATTTCCGATTGTGCTGCATGGCTGCCTCTGACAGACAGCCCTTCAAGTGACCGTGGGAGCAATTAACACCACGGACACCTGAAACAATATTTTCCAAAAGAGCGCAAGAGTAGTTGGGCGTATTTCCTCTTCTCCATGTTTGCCACTTACCGATTATGTATCCGGGTAACGGTCGCCATCATCATTTATCTTTGCAGACTTAGCAAAGACAAAGGCCAGCTATTTTTGGAATGTGGCAGGCAGGCACGGGGAGAACATGCAAACTCTGGCCCCGGACTCCAAGCCTGCACCTCTGCACTGCCAGGTGAAAATACTAATCAGCGTGCATTTAGAGAACAGCTCGCATAGCAGGTTTGTGTTATTTAACTGAAAACCGCTGTTATGACAAACCTAGAGGAAGAGAGGACACGGCTGTCTTCAATTATAAATGAGCCTTTATGGGCTCGAGAGCCTCCTCCATTGCACTCGGCTGCTTTTTGTGTGTTGGATATCAATGTATAAATAAAGCGCTTTCTTCTCCTCCCCTATGAGCTTAGCTGCAGGCTAAGTATACTTCAGCCACGGTCATTCTTTGAAAGAGATGATTGCAGGTGTTGGTCCACAGGCAGCCTGCGGGGATGTTGACTGGCTCAAAAAAAGACCTTGTAATATTCATTGCCCACCAAAAAACTCAATAAGAAATAAGATACAGAGCATCGAAACTAGAAGAGCAACAGAAGTACTGCAGTCAATACAAATCCAGTCCATCTATTTTGTATGACTTATTCTGTTCAAGGTCGTGCTAGGGGCTGGAATTCAATGGCAGCTGACTTGCACCACTCTGTATTGATTGTCAAACAATCACAGCGCAATTGGGAAAAGTCTATTGAGAGCGAATCCATCGATCGATCGATCGATCGTTCACCAGCTTAAAGGGAGCCTTTGCCCTGTTAACTGTTAACGGGATCGATTGGAGCCTGATTTCACTGCTCCCTTCCTTCCACAAGTCTCTGACCAAAGCCCAAACCGTTTTCACCATGATTTTACTATTTGGAATTGCCTTTGGTAGGTAAATATTGATGTCCTTAGCCTTCTGTTATTTACGTAACAATTGAGAAAAAAAGAAGCGACATGACATAATATCCACTTAAATGGCAGAATCAAAGCACCGTTGCTTTTGATGTGTGACAGCCACAACAGCTATAGGCTAATCACCTGAGTATGTAGGTTAAACACAGATCAGCACTTTGCGTGCGCGAGCCAGCGAGCGACCGCACAAACACTAGGCTAAATGCAGCTTGTGTTTCGGTGCGTCTATGTTAGTGCGCATGCATGTCTATTGCTCCAAAATACCTGCCTGCCTGCCTTGCCTGCCGTGTTGCTAACATCTCATGAAGCCGCATCTGTGTCTATCAAAAGTCAATTGACACATCAAACCCAAAGGGATGGCCTATGCTGCCGCAATGTTCAGTTGGATCTCAATTGTTGACGATTGACCAAGAGTTCCGAAATGATAGGATATTACCACAGGCTGTTATGTACTTTTAGTAGGTGAAAAAGCAATCCCAGCACCATCCAAATAGGTTTGTTTCTTTTATCGGTTTTCAATGAAGCAAATCTAAAAAGGAAACGTGATCAGGCTGGTGGGAGAGGAGGAATTTGAACATAATGTGAGGGTTCTAGTATTACGACCAGGCAAGATCTTTTTTGAAAGGACCTCCTTATTCCAGGAAGTCGGATCATCTGTTGAAAGGTAGAAAGACAATTAAAGTTGAGCCATGAAAGTGAAAAGAGAGATGGGACTGATGCAACCCTAGAATGTTGGAACAAGATGCTCAATAAGAGATGAGGCAGAGAGAAAAAGAAGGACGCTGATTGGTAACTGATCGGAGGACAAGACCATGAAAAATGATAGCATCCATCGGGGAGCTGGCCAAGATGAGCGTGCGTGCGTGCGTGCGTGCGTGCAGAGCAAGGGAAGTCGTAAAAGAACCAGTTAGCTTGAGGCCAGGAAGGGGACCGGCTACAAGCTGTCTGACAAATGGTCGTATTAAAAAGAAAATGGGGGAATCTCAGGATAACAGTTGTTCACTCCAAAAGAGCATCAGCAAATGTTTGTGAAACATAAAAGCCTGAATTAAATGTCAAATAACATCAGCGATGATGGAAATCACACTCAGTCCCTTTTTTCAACGCACTGTGACTTTCAAAAACATGTTTTCCCAAAAGTATTGATCTTTTGTCCTCAACCACATGCTTTCTACAAAATGCTCCAAAGAACTGGAGGAAAGAATGCAGCTGCATCCAGAATTGAACAAAGTTGAGACAAAAACACATTTTCTATTTGCTTCTCTTTTGGGGTTAAGATAAAAAATGTCGAAAAGTCTTCCAAACATGGCTAATCATTAAAAACATATACGTACTGTTAAACAGTGTGACGTTAGGTTCGAAATAGAGTTGCATATGTTTCACCATCAATCAGTCTCAATGCCTTTGTGCCATTTCTCTCTCTCTCTCTCTCTTTCTCTCTGCTTAGAGTGGGAGTTTGCTTGAAGTGGCATTCCAGCAGTAACATGCAGCTGTTTGTATAGTTATCACGCCCCCCCAAAATACCTGCTCAGGAGCAGATGGAGAGCTCATATAGTTAGGGAGAAAGTGCTGAACACACTGATGGGAAGGAGTTCACTATTACGTAAAGATACACATTAACGGGTAGAAGGCTAGCTCATATGATGTATACAATCACTCAACCTAGTGTTAACCAATCTGGTTAAAACACAATCGTATGCACAAGAAAAAGCCTTGCAGTGTGGAAAAAGCAACTAACAGTGTGGTTATTTCAAACCAAATGGTATTACATGACATGTCTAGGTGCTTCTGTCATTTAAAACGGCATGACTGGTTGTGAAGGCCAAAAACCCCCAAAAAAACATCTTCCAACTTGAATGTCCTTTTTCATTTGCGTCATTCATCCATGAGTTGTGCCGATGCTGTGGGGGGCCTTTCAGTGTAAAGCAAACAAGTATGGCTACCCTCACATCTTGTTTCGTACACTTCATTTGCCGCCAATGCCTCGGGTGCGAAAAACAACACGGCCAGATAGCGAGGAGAGCCAACAACCTTTAGTCAGGGATGATAAGAGAGAAAGACATGCAGTCACGATACCAAAAAAACAAAACAATAGCATCCCAATTCTTTGAGAAATAGGAAGAAATCACAGCACCATATCGGGAAGAAAAAAAAAAATAGTATCTAGCAGAAAGCGCAATTGTATGGAATGATATGCACATTTGTTCAAAAGACTTGTAAAAGCTATATACAGTTATCTAGGAGGAGTTGTACAAATTCTAAGCGTCGCATGTCTAATCCCCCAAAACATTGTGCCAATTCCTTTTTCAAACGCGGATTTAGGTCACCTTGTTATTGCAATGGGAGACGCCAATATTAGTGAGGTTTTGGCAAAGATTCGGAATATTGGGCCTGCAATACATCCCAAGAAAGGCGGGACAAGGCCAAGTCAAGACTGTGAAAGGTGAGGAACGCTCAAAAAGACCCATTTGGAACGTTTGCAATTCGAAAAAGGTGAGGTCATGATTGGGTCTAAAACTCCCATCTACTTGTTCACAAGCAATAGGGCTGTGTGAACAACTGAGGGAGTGGGCGAACAATATTTCCATTTCTATGCAACGCAATACAATATCTTTCAAACAATCCGGGGAGAAATTGGAAGCGGCAAGGCCAAAAAGCAACAATGTATGCCCGTCGTCGCCTTGGAGTCCTCGGGCAGCATTTGATTAAACACGAGCATCAATGTGTCAATGATATTGCTGTGTGGACACAAAGTGTCAAACAAAACGAAGCAAACATGGTCAGTTACAGCGACAAATGTCGGCATGTCAGAAGTCCAGCATGCAAAAGCAAAGGGCAGGGCAGGGCAGGGCAGTTAGTCTCTCAGTTAGACCAATGCATGAAATCACTATTTCACATATGAATGACCAACACCATCTGTCCTGTCCTGTCCTGTCCGTTGAAGACAATCTGAAAATCTGATCTTGAGCACGAACCTTTAGCCATGCTTGCTATGAAGCAAAGCTAGTATCCCAACTAAGTTGTCTCGTCATCTGTGTTCTTCCCTCTTGTCCCACTGCACCAGACGCAAAGAAGTGGCAAAATGCAAGATGAGTGAGCCAGCTTGCTGGTTTCAACAGCCAAACTGGCCCGAAAGATCCAGACCGTGTGCTAAAAGTGGGAGAGAGAGAGAAACTCTGTGTGCAGACTAAAACACATTAGCACGTAAAGTCAAGCAAGTGGGAGGTAAAGGGGAGGTCATAGATGACAGCCAACTGGAGATGAGAAAATTGGTCACACGGACATCATTTTGGAAAGAACCAAACGGAATATTGCCCAATCCATAAGAGACGCAAAAGGGATTTAATAAATTGAAAAAAAAAAACATGTTTTTCCAAACGAAATGTGATGAAATTGACAACATAACTAGACATTTTGCTGTCTAGAGGGTGATGGAAAGGTCAGACACAGCATTACTTGCACATCACATATTTTGGCGGACCACCCAGCCATCCATTTGCAACTTCACGGTTCATTCATCTTTCTTTTCCATCCATCCAAACCTCCTGACCATTCATCAAAGCAAGCAAGATAGATGTAAAAGAGATGTTTGACTTTGATGCAATTTCCCCGTCGGTGGTAGTCTGAATTTGTTGCCAATGTTCCTTAATGATGCTGGTCGATTTAACAGGAGCCTGTCCTCCCACAAGGGCCCGTTCCCTTTTTGTAAAAACGGATCTGTTTTCTTTTTCAATGAATAATTGACGATTAGCTAAAACAATGAATAATTGAGTGTTTCTCGCTTCTTTCATCGTTACCTTGACACAATTATGTACGCGCTACCCTTCCATAATTTCTTTCTAAATGGATGGTGATTCTGATGGTGGTTTTCTCCAAATTCACATCATCAAGCTGTGTTCCCATTTTCAGCCACAATGCAATGAGAAAAGACGCATTTCACGTGCAAGGCTGTCACATTGAGTTCCCTCATCAGCCTTCCAGTGAACTCGGAGCTCCAAATAGTGCGGCTGACTGGCTGGCACTTTTTGATTTTCATTCAAAAGCTAAAAGACAATCTGTTGTTTGATCTCTCTTCATTTGTGTCGGAATCCCTCGAAGCAAGACCATTAGCTCAAAACAAGCAAGAAGAGCAAACAAGCCATTTCAGCCGTGTTGTCACGTCAGCTCGTTCATCACAAGACACTTTGACTGGCAGGCCATGAAGGACGGACTAAGTCAACCGAAACGTCTTGCACACATTCGCTGCATCCGGTTTGCGCTTTTACACGGTTTATATTACAGCCTCATTACAAAAAAGATTGCAGTTATTTTTCCCCTTCAAACACCCCATAATGATGTTTTTGCAAATGCAGTATCATTAAATATATATCATTTGGGATAAATAATGTATATACCGTATAATTCTGTATGACTAAAGAGAAAAAATAATCACATGTAGACATCCTGGATGAAAAGCATGTCCATGGCCGTCATGTCTTCAGACTGCGGCTAACTTTCACAAGCTTACACATGCGCAATCTCTCTCTCTCCCTCTCTCCCTCTCCCTCTCCCCCTCTCCCTCTCCACTCTCATCGAGGAAGTCTGATTTCTGATTCAACCAAGTCTTTGGATTGAATACGTTTGACACGCAAGTGTGCCTACAGACTGTCCAGTTCTTCTTTCAGTTGTCAACTCTATCCCCAGGGGATGGACGTACTGAGGTTCATTGTAACAACCAGCTGGAGAGGAAAATAAAAGCAGAATTGGGAAAGGAAAGCGCAGCCGGCCGCGGGGGAGAGCAATTGGGCACCATACAACAATCATTTATGCCATCTGAGGAAAGATAGCAGACGTAACAATATTCAATGAAATTAAGCATGAATCGGATTGATTCTTTGTAAAATTGCAAGAGCTTCATTTCCATAGGCGTGACTGATTAAACAGCCGGGATTCAGTGTCAAATCCAAATTGGGCCACCTCTGTTACAATGGTACATCCCCACTGAGGTATAAGTGCCAGATTGGGTCATTCTCATTTCCATGCTCATTGACAATGCAAGCAGCCCTCCGTTCTTTGTAAAACTGGAAGATACTGCAATCCCATTTTTGATCATATCATGGGCCTATATTGGTGTGTGTGATACACGCATTTTACTTGTGAATAAAAATGACGTGCTGGGACCACCGAGCTCTTCTTCGTAGTGTGCTGGGGCTTTTTTTTTTCTACTAGCCATGAGCTCCAAAAAAAGAAAAAGTAAGCACAGCACATTTCCACGGTCATTTGACTTTCGATACATGCCAACCTATGAATGGAAAAGGGCATATGCAGCCTTTGTACATAAGAGTCGAAAGCAACATGAAGGTGTTGAGGTAGATGCCCCGATTTCCTTAAGATGAAGAATCACAAAGCCAGCAGAAGACTTCCTTCATCGATGTGACCGAAGCAGAAGTGACAGCTATTGACTAAAATAGCATGTCCGCTATCGTTGCAGTGGCTTTGTATCCCCAAATGTAGCAATTTAAGGCGAAGCAATTGAAGAAAAAAACCCCATCATCCTTACCTTGACAGATGTAGAGGTCGATAATGTGCTTGAGAATTCACATGTTACAGTAGATTGCCATTGATGAGGTTACTGGTAGGCAGTTACTCCCCTTTTGCTTCACTAAAAAAGAAAAACAGACAAGTTAGACGCATGCAGTGAATGAAAAGCCTTTCTACGTATTGCCAGCATCTTTATTGCTGGCTTGGCTTTGGCACGGAAGGATTTTCTAGCCTTGCTTGATTGCTTGCTTGGCTCCGAGCTGAAAACTAAAGTGCAGCAACTGTTCATCAATGAGCAAGAGGAAGTTGAGAGCAGGCCCACCCGCACAAAACATGGAGCAGATTTTGTCAAGTCAAACGTTCTTGGCCGTTGGCTTAACGCCATTCACCTCGTCTTAAAAAAAGGAAGGGGAAAAAAATGGCAGTAGTTGGCCATTGTTTTCAACACATCCATTCTTGCATCCATCCATCCCTCTGCTTTCCCTTTGGTTTGCACAAGCATCTTCATCCTCTGCTTCCATTTTCCCACTTGGCCGTTTGCCGTGCCTGTCCCCTCTCCCCTTTCAGCTTTCCTCCTTCAAAGCATAGAGGACAGGGTTGAAACAAAGAAGGCCACTATACTCGCTGAGCCAGCAGCAGGCCGAAGGGAAGGATGGCTGGAAAAGTAACGCTAAAGACAAAAGAATGAGGCCAAGGACTTAGGAACCTGAGCCACATGGGATTTAAGAGGTCAACATGGAAGCAAAGGAACAAGTGAAGAAGCAGCGGAGGGATTACATCATTGATTGGAAGTGTGAAAAAGAATTGAAACTGGTACGAGAGAGAGAGAGAGAGAGAGAGACAGACGCTTTTCTGTCTGCCAGCGCGAGTGTTCTAATAGACGCTTGGGCACCTTGAGCCGCTCAAGAAGGTTAACTAAGGCCGCCAAGATAAGATTGATTCTTTTCATGCCATTTTCTACAATATTGACAATGCTAATTGCAAGAACTTTTGTTTTGCTCCATACTAAACATTCAATCTCATTTTGCAAATGTATCCGAGGTCAGTCAGTCAGACTGCGGGATTGCCATGATTGTTTGCTTCCTTTTGATTGGAACAGCACTTGTGTTGCAGCGAGCGAGGCCTGTTTACTGTATGAGCTTTCCAAATGACGGACGGACATGTGCGCATTTCAAGTCGTGTGACATTGAGCCATTTTTTTGGGTGCAAAAATAGAATCATCATATTTTTAATTGAGATCAATCACATGACTTCTTCAATACAGACCTTACATTTATTACGCCCTGCACTCAGCTTGAAAGCAGTTCGGGGTCTACCTTGCTTCTTGCCCAGAGCAGCGCACACACACACACACACACACACACACACACACACACACACACACACACACACACACACACACCCCGAAGCAGTACAGAAGATGGATGGATGGATGGATGGATGGTTTTACGTATTATTGTTACAAGGTTAGAAGGATGCCTTTGCTGAATATTGTATGCCCTTAGTATTATTTTGGGGTTGGTGTTGAAATACTACAGTAGTAAAATGCATTGTCACTTTCGTGACAATGAGCCCCAAATAAAAGCCCTGATGTCTGTTCCGTTGCATGAGCTCTTTTCTGGAGTTGCTGAATAAAATATGCCTCGCTGTAAAGAGCAAGCGAATTGGAGAGGCTGGCTCCAGGGCCCCTACGTTGGTTCCAACTCCACATGATATTTTGAGTTTCCAAGTTTTTCTCTTTGAGTGTGCAAACCACATCCTACATGACGCTACTGCAGTTCTGCCACAACCCCGTCGGTTTTGACACTTTCCGTCTCTGTAAGCGGCTCAGCGTGTACAGGACACCTTGGCTACTTTGGCACCTTTCCTTGCAAGGCTTTGACGGTGATGGCGGGGCGGCAAAAAGTACAAGGCGTGATGCTTCAGGTGGTGCAAAAGGGCTCGTCTCCGTGGAAACAAAGCTTGCCATTACTCTATCTAATAGCGTTTCCCAGCATCATACAAATCATAGGAACAGAACATTCTCATCAAATCACACTAAGTCTTCTTTAGTGTAGCTTCCTTGCTGTCTGCGCAAATGAGCGCGAATTCCGGAAAAGTGTCGATATGATTTTGTTTGATTGCGTGACATGTCGATGGAAGTGAATCGTTCTTTTTTTCGTTTTCCCTACAAAGAAAATCTTTGGAAGAGGCTCACACGAAAGAAGGAACGGAACGCCATCTTCTGTTGTTTAACATGAAGCATGCGACGTGGCACCACGCTGCACGCTTGTCCAAATTGCCGCAATTCTGCTTCATCAGTCACAGCTACTTTATTATTTAGTGAGCTCCCAGCATGGGCAATGTCCACAGACGTATTCTTGCTGTGGAAGGAAGGAAGGGAGCAGCTGAAAACGTCACTGCAGTATCATCCATCGCGGTTTGAAGAAAGATGAATGGCCAAAGCGCACGCCACCTTCACTTTCAGCTTCTTTGTGACTTTTCCATTGATTTTCTGCATAAACAAGAGGGATTTCCAAGGAGGCACGGTTCACCGCTGTGACCTTCCAGCATTTAGCGGCTGTAAAAGAGAATTGCAAATAAGCCCTGCACCTGCTGAACAAACACATGTACTGTACATAAAGCATAATGACATCTCTGTGGGAGGCGCAGTAGACACCAGCTGCACAGCTGCAGCCACACTCAACTCAAGCAACAATCAAAAGGCAAAGGAGAAGAGGAAATGTTCACAAACACTTTGGATTTCCCCAAACCATTGCATAGGAGTCATATGGAAGTACATTCCATTGTTCTGTCTTTTTGGGCTCCATCTCACTCTCCTGTCTGCAGCAGCTATGGAAACATTTTCTCTGGTTTGAAAAATGCGGAATTCCCTTCCAAACTAGGTGAATGACTAGATTGTCTCCTCGTTGCAATTGTCCGCAGCAGGACTTGAACCGTGACCCTGAGCATTTATCGCAGTCTAGCCGAGTGGAAAAGGAGTCAACGCTGATCTCCCCGTGTGCCCTTGAGCTCATAATGCTCGTGCAATAATACCCTACAAGATGAGAGGCACACTGGTGAGATGGAGAATCCTCATAGGCTTGCCTGCGTGGCTGCCTGCGTGGCTGCCTACCTGCCTGCCCCTGCCCCTGCCCAGGTTGATGATGGATCAATGCAAGTGATTCAACAATCAATCTCTTAGCCAAGCAAGAAGACGTCTGCTTTGATGAACCCCCCCGCCCACCAGTTCGCAATGTTTGCCTTCATCGTCGGCTGTTAAGTTTTAGAACGCTGACAAATGTACTTGTGCGCAAGTGTTGTCGCTCGTGTCCTGATTCCTCCCTCACCGATGATAAATGTTGACATTTTCCATGCTGGCGCGAGAACTGACGCCTCTGTGGCAGCTTCCATTCAAATGTGCCAAGATGCTGATCCAATCAAAGATGCAAAAGGTCAGAAGGGCGCTAGTGTCGACACTAAAAGGAGATGAATATTTTCATTAGGACGCCGATTTGCTCATTACAAGATTAGCTCACTCTATGGTTAAAAAATGGCACTTGCTGGGAATTTGGTAGCCTAGCAATGACAATTCAGTCGAGTGAGGGGGGGGAAAAAAAAGAAAAGGCAATCGATGAGTAAAGTGTACTGAGGAGTTATTTTCACGACATGAAATCATTTTGAAATGAAGCAGGGTTATTGTGGAGGCTGCCCATTTGATTTTGTCTGACACAACGTGACTTCCATCTTGAAGCTAAAAGCAGTTTGTCTCGCTATCACTCGCAGCAAAGCAACACAAGTGGGAAGCATTTGGCACTGAGAAGATGAACTTCATTCATCATTGATGACACTTACAAGCTGTGGATGGGGAAAAAAGTCAATTCGGATCCCCTGGATACGGGCCGGCCCAGGACGGCTCGGAGGTAAAGTGGCTGTGTCCGCTTATTGGGCACAGCCCCCTGAGGCCGTGTCAAATTGTAGTGATGAGAAAGATTGCGGTGACAACGTCCATTCGTACGAGGAGGGGGGGGGGAATTAATTTTGGCTTGCCGGGTCTACGTTGGCGTCGTTTCTGCTCGTAAAATGCCATTTCATTCATCTACATTTGGTGCTAAATCCTATTTGAGTTTAATGCCAACTTGGATTTCATGAAAAAGCTGCTGCCAACACGTGTAAACGCAATCCACTGGACATACTAGCGTTATTTGTTCCAGACAGTTAAATCCGTTCAGCTGCATTTTGGTGATATGTCAAGCCGAATGCACTTTACAGGTTCACTAAGCAGCAAACTAAATTGCACCACCTCAAAATAAGTTGAGGAATAACAGAAAGCTGAATAACAGTGTTAGGCACTAGAGTGAAGCCCTCTGCCCGCCCCATCCCCTCACCCTTGGGGGATTAGCAGATGGTTTAAAAGGAAAGGCGGTGAGATCCCTCTAAACAGACTTTGCCTCTCCTGAGACATATTTTGTTTCTTTGAACTTGCACTGTCATCAGATAGCTTGAGACAATTCAAATCACACAATCCAGTACCACAGAGGTATTTCTAATTAAACGTTGTAATCCCAAGACTAGGCAATGTTGTCTTCCCCCCCCCCTTTCCCCCATGAACACAAGCATTCCCATTCAAATTGAAGGATCAAACACACAAGCAGCCAATTTGCGCCAATAGCAAACAGATTTGTGTCAAATCAAATTAGCAACTAAACTGGCAAACTACTCATTTGCATTTTGTTTGACAAACTAGATCTGGATTTGGATGAATTTGTTCCCCGAAAAAAGGAGAACACAAAATGTTTGATGGATTGCGTGGAATCAACTCACAGTATTGATGTTCTAATATATTCCCCACACATTTTGTTGGCCTGAGCCTCTAATTATTCACAGAACATTGATCATTTCTGTCCGTGGAAGCACAGCTACGGGAGCGTGACTGCTTTCAACGGCTCCTTTCAACTGCCACTTTGTGTACGGAAATTAGACATAATGAGCACATACGCAAACAAACACACACACACAACATAGCCATTCCAATGCATGCAGTATTTTTTTTTCTCCCCCACGTGACTGAAACATTGACAGGCGTAAATGACAAACGCCATTGAGCTGTTTTCCAGCGCTCAGCTACATATGCGTCTGCTCTGCGCAGTACAATGTGTTCCATCCAAAAGCTCCGACAGCATGTCAGCTGTACCTCCCGCGTCCCACTTAACCAAAGCGTGTTGGAGCTGTCCAGTGCAACACATTCTCATTTTTGTGAGGTCATCAGGTGTGCTGCAGGACACCATTCCCAGCATTCTCAAAGGATTTATTAACTATAAATGCAAGTTTTGTGGTGAGATTGTATTTCTGCTAGTATATGTGCATTGGCTCAGTGAAGCTGCTCGAGCTGATTCTTTAATCCTTTTACAAATAGAGCATCATCGTGTTATTTTACGTACATATGTATCACATTCATCCACCATCTGTTGATCAGCCTCACCATTTTGATATTCCCTTGGCAATATTTACAGGGTTGTTTAGTCTTTCGACAATTTCAAATGGGGACGCTTGCAGAGCTTACACTATTGAAATTGCTCATGTCCATTTGCATGATTGCGTCACAGCAGGTGCGTTTTGCTTCAAATTCGACACATGCTGCCTTGAATCTTTCTATTGATTCCTCACGATTGCGCTATTCCTTGCTGTTCTTTACCTGGTCTTTGAATGGATGCACGTACATACAGTTCAGGGTGCCATTCCGGCCAAAGTGTACCACAAAGGTTCAAAGGTGTCTTTTCAATATGCCAAACTGCAGCTCGCTGCTATTTGGATTCCTACTGGAGCGAAATGTCACAGTGCAGTGGCTGCTGATCTGTCTTTGTCCTTAAGCAGCTTGGATTATATTGGGACGGCTGCTGGCAGACAGACAGACAATGACAGCGTTAAAGGTCCTTCTGCCAAACACCTGGAGAAAGGACGCAGCCCACTTCATTCCCAAACTCCACACACGAGGGACGGAGCCAGAACTGAATGAATGCAGCGTCTCTGAATTGTCAAGCCAATGTGCTAAGCAGACAAATACAAGACCATGATGATCATAATAATAACTCGGAATAATTCAGAATGTCTCTTTAAAGCGGATGCACCTGATAGTGTTTACAACACGGATTTGAAGAGCTTTTTCGGGCTCTTTTCAGTGACTTAGCAAGTGCATGCTGAGTGCATCAAACTTGAAGTGCTACATTGACAAATCACATGAAAGTGAGTGCAGCAATAAAACTATTTGGAAAATCCAATTTTCAACCCTGTGCAGTCTTGCACTCCATTTATTTCAAGGACCGGGTTTCAAGCACTATTTGCACTCTTACTCGATGATGCTTTACGACCGCTACGTCAAATTTGCTTCTCCTTTAGTATCAATCAATCAAAATCGTAAATAGTAAAGCGGCAACACTGAAGCGCCTGAGTTTTAGGGAGTCCAGCAAAACTAAGGGCACACTTTGAAATATTGGGATGGACAAAAGAACACGCAACACAATGAAGAGTTGCAGGCCTGTAAAAAAAAAAAAAGAATAATAGACATGCACGTACTTCTGAAAAGAAGGTTTAGAAAAGTTGTTGTCGGATCTTAGAAGATTCCCGTGTGCGTCTTTTCAAGGAAAGGGGATTTGCTGACAAGTGCTGAAAGCTCGTAATGCAATGCTGACAGGTTGTTCAGCGTGTATTTATAATTGTGCGTACATGCAAGCATGCATGCATGCACATACGTAGATGGCCCATTCCACCATCGTCATGTCACATGTCACAAGCACTTCCTTCAGGCAACAGCTCTCATGCTTGGCGGCGTGATACAAAGAAACATGTCCTAACTCGAGCGTATAATGATCCAAATGAAAAGTCATCATTTGTGCCAACCTCACATACAGCAAATACACAGTCATCTACTTGATACTGATTTACTGATGTCATAAGGAGCGCTAAAGAGAGAGAGAGAGCGAGAGCGAGAGATAGGAGTGTTTTGGTTGCCATCACGTCCACTTGTGCCATTAAAGCATAATGATGGTGGTAATGACCCTGCAAGTCACACACCTGTTCCCCATGCGTACACACTATCTCACTGCACCTCATTCACTCGCTTTAATTCATTTGAATGTTTTTGGTCCTCAACTCATCATTTTCATGGACACACACGCACACAAGTATTTCCACAACCTCTCAACTCTTGTTTTTTCTTTGATTTCTTTTCTCTTATTGAAAGGCGCTTGTGTTTCAACTTGCCCATGGAAGTGTGCGTGATATCATTTGCCACCGTGCAAAGATTGGCTCACGCGGAAAGATCTTAATGTTGCTCCCGCTGGTGCTTTTTCATCCATCCCAATGTTAGTGTAAAAGGATGTTGCGAGCCAGTTCTGTGGGATCCATTAGGCCTCTTGTCTGTCAGGGAGCACCGATGAGTGCGCTGCGAGCTGCCAGGACCGTAGATTGTTACATAAGTGGAGAGAGCCACTGGGACATGATCCATTTACTTTGGTAGAAGCGTGGAAAGGTTTAGTTTGGCATTTTGTTTTATAAGGCGGCTCCCACAGACTCATTTGGACTCTTGACTTGTACCAAATGACAGCACACTATCACAATGTAGCATCCGGCCGGCGAAGCAATTACTAAGTACAATTCCAGCCGGCGCTAGCAATTGAAATGACTCCAAGCTCTCTGTCAATTGCTTTCTTCTTTGAAATTGGAGCAAATCTAAGACACAGTATAGCGTCACAGAAAATGGATGGATGGATGGATGGATGTGTCATAAGGTAAAAAGTGTGATATTAATAGGCTGCTACTGCTCACCTTTTTCTCCCCTTACTTGCTGCGGGAATGTGGAGTATGGCTTGTCATTTGAAACAACATTATTTTGGAATGTTAAAGGACACTCATCAAGTTCTCTTGAGTACTGTGGCACAGACGTGCTGAAAGAGACAAAAAGACATTGGCCAACCTGCCTCAAAGTTAAGGGAAGTATTTTCCACGTTGTCTCCAATGACATATCCATGGCCCCATGCAGATCAAATTCGAGTAAGCGCAATAATAACAACATGAAATGCCGTTTAGCAACCAACGTTGATTGTGAACGGGCTGACAATTCCAATGAAAGCACGAGTGCTATTTCGATTGAGAGTATTTTGACTGTATATGCATATTTAAAAGGTAAGCGCATTCGTTCGACATTTGTTAATCGTTTGAGATTCTAAATGCCTCAGTCCAGTTTAAGTGATGAGACGACGTGATGTAAGTGACTATCCTCGTCGGTCCATCTGTCTACTTTGTTGCATCGCCGACATCTTTCTTTCTCTGCTTTCTGCATCTATGTCTCATTTCCTCTCTCTACTCTTATCTGACAAAGTGAATTATTAACGTGTGCTCTTGGAGGAGGCTCTTTGTTCTCCTGCCTAGTGTTTTCTTCTTAAGCACTTGGGACGGAGAGACGGCGTGCGCATTTGATTGCAGCGTTTGTTAGCTTGAATGCCAGTCAAGTCATTCCAGTCTTCTGTTTTCACACCGAGTCACGCAATCCTTCTGAAAATAAAACACGACGCCATTGTGCCATTTGCACAAAAAGAAAAGATGCATGTTTTGATGTTTCAGAATTCCATAGCAGACGCCCATCTCCAAACTTGGTCCAAAAAGGGAAATTTTAGTCAAGGGTGGGCACAGCTATCAATCACTGATCAGTGGACACCTCCAAAGGCATTAACCCGCTTAAGCGGACAATGAAAACGTTTGAACACAATTCAAATGAGCAATTGACGATCAAATATGATGATAAAAAAATAGGAGTTTTATGACTGCACATATATTTGGTATATTGACAGCTGTTGCCAGTTCTCAGTCTGGCAGAATGGGTAAGATTCGAATGACTGGTTTGGTGCCACAAATCGTCTTGTCTGTAAGTTCATTCAGTTCCATTTCAGTCGTAGCAGAACTCCCATCACGGAGGATGAATGCCCCGCCCGTTTCGCCCGTAGCTGTAAAGCTCTTTCAAAGCTTCGGCGAGTAAAAGCCTCGGCAACACAAGTTGTCGCACTTGGGTCGATGAAGCTCTGTTGGCGTAATGCAAAGCGGTAATGCCATCCGGCAGGCCCGCCCGTCCGTCCGTATGGACAGTAGAATGGCGCTGACGCATTTTCTTTTCCTCTCGTCGTGCCCGCAAATGTTACGCTCTTAAAAAGGCATTACCGGATCACAGCCAGGAGGCCACACAAAAGCGAGCTGGAGCATTCCAAATCACTTCACCTTTTCTTCTTCTCCATCGAGTTGAAAGGAACGTTCTTCCAACGCCACTCAAGTCCTTCATATAGACGCCGAGGTCCAATTAAACGGAGGTACTGAGATGAGTGCTTCCTACTCTTAGGCAAGGTTCACACTGCAGTCCATGCAATCAAATTTCGGAATCATGAAGTTTCCAGCACTTGACTCTTCAAATGCAGCTTTTGAGACATTCTTTTCGGACACCTTTGTTTTAATATTGCGCCCAATGTGCTCAGCAGCATGTCTCCTAAAGTGAAATGAACCCGGAAGCAATTCAATATGTCCTCAACATTTATGACGGTAAGAGTTTTCCAAAAATTCAATGTACTGTGGCAGGAACGCCCAGATAAGTGTCGTCGTCTGACACACTAAAAGTTCTGCTGATTGTAATAGCCTCTGTCGCTCTTTGTCCCAGAGGCAAAATGAATATTTATACTAGTTTAGACCTTTGTCATAAATATTCATATGGGTTAACGCCAAATATGCATATGAGCTAGCCAGCCCAGATGGCCCTACAATGATCATAATGACACACATGCAGGAAGACTCAAACACATTCTTTGAGAGCTTTTTTTTGTTCAATTGCTTTCCCGACTGGCAAAAGGTAACATTTTCATGGCGCATCAAAACAACAATTGAGTGGATTCTAGCAGGTCCAACATTGGATGGAATCTGTGTCATCACAAATAATGCAACTCGGATTCGTTGAACAAATCAATCCTGCAACATTTTTCCAGTGGAACAGTGACAACAACATAAATGATCATGGAGTAAGCACTGTTGTCATAGCAACAGACAGTCATGAATTCCATGGGTGGCAGCTGGTCTCAGCAGTCGCAACATGAGGTTTAGCCCCAAAGAACCCGCCCCGAAACATGCTCCCTGAACACAGCCCTTCCCCCTCCTCCTCCTCCAAAGCAAAGCAAAGCAAAGCAAAGCGCTGCCTTGATATTGTCAGCACTATCAGAGAGTTCCTCTGAGCCAAAGCCTCGCTAACGAGCTTACGGCCTCCCTCCCAACACGCAGCGTGTGCTTTTGCGCAACATATGACACATCCGTTATGAGCCAGCGCAAAATGACACCCGTGGTCTCCACTAGGATGATGGGCGACTTTTTGTCTGGAAAGTGGGCATCACCCGAGCTCACCAGCGTAGACGGACGGCTGCAGGAGTATTAGATTTGTCATAATGGGGTCGTGTGAGCAGCAAAGCTCAAATAGGTCACAGCCAGTGTGACTCACCCACCTCGCCAGCCAGCCAGCCAGCGCACGTTGCAATATACCTGCAGCACCTGGCAAAGAGCCATCCGCACAAAGCTTCTAGGCTGCTTTGAAAAATGACAATGCTATATGGCACAATAAAATGACAGCGTTATCATCAGAAAAAAAAAAGAAAAAACCTCTGGAAATTTCCATGGCGACGTTTGACAAATGATGGAAGGATCCTTTTCTGCCCTTTTCCGGGACACTGAGCCAATTGCATTGAATGTGATGTGTGATCAACGCAAGAGCTTCCTTCCCCTTGCATCTCAACTGCAAATCCTGCAGTGCATTAATGCTGTAAGGTTACAAGTTTAAATCTCTAATAAGATTAAGCTGGCATAAGGTTTGACTTTAGAGAGTAAGTACACTTATGTGAATTATCCTTCTTGCACACAAACACGCTGCAATGCATGCTTTTTTTTCATTCGCAAAGTGCGAGTCAACTGAGCGGCACCAATTCAGACTGTCCAATTGACTGCTCATTCAATGTTTTGAAATAATGCAATCAGGTGTCCATTTGAATTTTGTCCATAAGAGCCCTTTATGCTTATTATAAGAAAGGCTGTTCATCATTACCCAGTTGAAGAGCTTTAAATGAATTTGCTCTGATAGAACATTCAATTAAGATGACTCCTATCAGCTCTTATCAAATCATCAATCGTATCCTTCTAGGCCAGTGCACAATGACTCATTCAAAAAGGAGTCAAAGCAATTGTATTGGTATTGTATGATGATAAGCATGCTGCAATATTGAACCAAGTGACCGTAGTGACGTTTTCACAACCCGTCTGATTTTTCTTTTCTTTTCGCTTTTATTACTCTCACGCTGAAGAGACTAAATGTGTGGCACTGTTGGCCCAAAGAAAACAAATCGAGCATAGCATGCGCTTGCACGGTGGGCTGTGAACAGATGGTATGTCCTAACAAGCTCGGCTAAATATGGAGCTACTTTTGGCATGGACCATCACTGATCCCTGACTTTCAGAATCCAGGCCCCTTAATTAAATGTAACATTTAATCGTCTCAGTGTGCGGTCCCTTATCTGCCAAAGAACATCAACACCGATGACTTTCCTGTCCCTGTCATTTGAGCCTCGCGAACGGACATCAACATTTCGACCCGACTCAACCTTCACGCCTTTTGCCAAGCAATTCATTTGGAGGCTCTACATTGTGTACTATATTTGCATCCATCCACAAAGACAATTGAGCTGTCACAATGACAGTCAAGCTTCTAAACAAGGTCTCGTCACCCCTTTGCAAAGGCTCCCAAAATCCCATGCTTTTGCACCCGCTTTGTTGCTCACGTCTATACTTGCTCCTTTCTGCTTCTGTTTATTCTGCTCTCGGTGTCTCAGCAGTGGAATCAATTGAATTAGAGCTCCGCCTTCCACTCGGCAGGAGGCTGCAAGCCTCTGTCAGACATTTAAAGAGAGTGAAGGAAAGCTGCTGCTGCTGCTGCTGCTGCTGCTGAAAGCAGAGATAAACAGAGGCCAAGAAGAAAAAAATCCACCTGCCCCTATAAAGAAGAGTCTTAACAACCTCTACTTCCTTGTACTATAGGCTTGGTAGTAGTCGACACGTTTGTCTTTTCCCAGGTAGGGTGAGGTGGAAAGAAAGAAAAACCCATTGACCTCCATTAGATTCATAGTTTCAACTAGAAATAACCCAGAAATTCATCTGACAACTTGGTAGCTTCTGCCATTGCTAAATGTCACTCATTCCTGACCAAAAAAAAAATGGTCTCAGTTTAACGTCTCGACACCAATGACTATTTCTGTATTACAGTTCCGGTGCCATCTTGCTGCATCTCAAATAATTCCAGGAAAGCAAGAAAAGAGAAAACAGGCGACTTTTTCAGCAAATGGCTAAGGATAGGTTCCAGAAGAAAGAAATGCCAAACACTATATATAATATATATCTATATGTATATGTAAGGTGCACTTGAGTTACACACGCGTGCACACACAGAGAGCCCAACACCCACGCAGAAAAGGTGGAAAAAGAATGCTTCACTCATTAATCATTGATGCACCTTTTTGCTGTCGGTGCTGTTTATGTGACTTCCTATTTTTTGCTTCACTATACCGTGAACATTTCCTTTTTTCACGTTGCGAAAACCATTTACTCCCACAGATATGCCAACAACAATGTTCACCCACTTCCCCCCTCTTGGTTGGAGGCAGGTGTAAAAGAAAAAAAAAAGGTGAGGCACATCAGATGCGGATTAAGCCTCCTCCCCGGTGAAGAATTCCCAAAGCAGATATTGGTACCAAGTATCATCCGTGCACACGGCAGCGCGTTTGTGTCTCACGCAGTACACGCGCGTGCGTGCGTGCGTGCGTGCGTGGATGGCCCACCCCAGGCAGCTGGTGGAATTTAGCCGAGCAAGGATTACGCACCAACACACACGGCGCACACGCACTCTGCACCTGTATAACTTGCACTGGACTTCTAGTGTGACCTTGAACGTACTCATCTTTGACACAAAGGCATAAGTACAAGGACACGAGTCCATACATGGTGCACATACCAGAAGGAGGTCTTCTTACTGAGCCAGCCGCAAGCCTTCCATCACTGAAATCCAGCACTCAAACGAATACAGGATGAGACGTATTTTGTGCAATTGGCTTCATATAGGATGAGGCAATGAAAAGTTTACCTCCTTTCCGTGCACGTCGGCTCGCAAGCGTCAGGGCTCAGTTATCTCTTCAAATGCCATCATTGCAATTCCGTCACAGTCGCAACTCCACTATGTAAGGTTCCATTAATGGAGGTGCATAATCAATGAATATCCCTGGAGGTGTGTGTAAATCCTGTTTCGGTTTGGACTTGAGTCTTCCTTTCAGAAGGGTGCGTCCATTCTGCATTGGCACAGCGGTCGACGGCGTCCTTCTTCTCGCCTTCGTCTCTTTTGCTCTCTCTCCCCGGTTGTTTTTCCTCCGTGTTTCATCCCTCCATCCGCACGCTTAGTAAAGAATCCCATTCGTGAGAACTTGACACGGTGCCACTTGAGCCGTCGACCCTCTCGGCTCCCCTCCGCTCCTCTGCTCTCCTCTCCTCCCTTTACCCTTGCTTCTATCACTTGCTCCGTCCCACCAGTGCGTGCTTATTTTTTCTCTCCCACCGGTCGCTCGCTCGCTCGCTATCTTCGCGCAGGTGAGCCAGGAAGAATTCCTCTAGCTACCAGAGCCCGAGCTCCTAAGGAAGACGCATTCCAAAAGCAGCTCTGGTGATCAGATGATGCATGCGCCGAAGGACGTCAAACGTGCAAGCTTCTCATCAAGATGAATTCACTTTCCAGTCTCAAGCCCTTCCCTCTCTCTCTCTCTCTCTGTCTCATTCAAGCTGCGAGTCTCTGCCAATTGAATATTGTGCGTCTCCACTGTGCTCAGCGGGGAAGGGGAGGAAAACAACAAGACAATGGAATAGCGTGGGGAAAAAATGGTTTTGCGCCAAAGTTGCAATGCCGTTTGCGTACGGGTTTCCCCGGCCGGCCGGCCACAGACAATTGAATAAGGGTAAGTCGTCTGATGCTCGCTCCGTGCTGCTCGCTGGCGTGCGTCTCTTGCACAGTTAATCCCACGCAGCCAGCGCATTGTCAATGTATGGCATTCCCATTCAGTCAAAGCCACTTCCTGTTGCTCTTTTACAAAATAAAACATTGGACGAAAGGTCCACAAAGAATGCCACGATTGAATTAGAAACAACCAGGGAGGTCACGAGAGGAGCATTTTAATCAGAGCACACTGTATGAACCAACACAAACATGAAGACAATCTGGACCTATGTTGTTTGTATTCTGCCCGTCTCACAAGCCTTCCTATTTTCTATCGAAAGGAAATAGTTTTGGGTCCAAAAAAGAGGAGTCCCATTCCATTCAATGGCATATCAAAATGGATTCCATCATCTCTCCATTTTCTATCTATCAGCATATTTGCAGGTGGATTCGGTGGAAAGCGGTTGTTGATGAAGTGTGTTTACGCAAGTGACACCCCATGGCTACGTTCCAAAGAGTGGCACATAAAAGAGCGATTTGGAGATGGGTTGCTCCTGCACTGTGCTGATAAGACGAAACGTGCAACAGTTCCAGGGTCGGTCGGTCGGTCGTGCGCAGGATCTTAAAGGGGAGAAGAAATCCCAAAAATACACCCTTCCTTCAGAATACTGAGGCTTGCCATGGAGAACGTTGACGACACGCTGTTTGTTGATGTTCACAGGAGAGACAGAGAATGGCGAGCTCTTGGTGATCATTGAGGGGGGGGGAGGGGGAATAGAACTGCTTGTACGAGCATGTTTGCATCGATACGGACGCATACATAGGAGGTGTTAAAGCGAAAGCGACAGAGAGAAGATGGCGAATGCTTCCTTTTAAATCCAATTGAAATAAAAGCGTACATTCATCCTATAGCAAGTGGCCAACGTGATACATAGCAGCCTCAAGCTCCTGCAGTGCAAGCAATAGAATGATGTATTGGCAGAATAGAGATCAGGAACGGCTCCAAATAAGTACGTACTATATAAACCCATCAATAAAATCAACTAGTCTGACCTTCAAGCTGCCGCGTGTTTATCGATCGGGTCTTAAGAGTAGTTCAGGTGGTTGGGACAGGTGGCTGTACCCCAGTGAAATGAGGATTCTGCTCACATTTTAGAGCCTAATCATTCCTCCCCGAGTTGCGCCTCCTTAAATCAATCCTGAAATGTCACTTGATTCAAACTTTATGGAAGCAATTGTTGTCTTAAAGCTATTGCTGGCAATCAACCACTAGATACTATATGGTATACCTCGATGAGCTTGATAGCATTATTGCCCACCGGCGACTCACTCGGTGCTTACTTGATGGCGGCCATAGACTCCATTCTCTCAGCGTCGCTAATTGAATGGATTTTCAGTCGGGACCTAAACTGCTTGCTTCTCCTGGGACAGCAAGACATGTTGGGAACGTATCCAAAGGGTCATCTTGGCCAGATGTACATTTGTATTGAAGCGCACAATTGATCACAAGCAACCTCGCCTTGTGACATGATTGATTTGCTGTGAGAACATCTGGAGCAAGTGGACAGAAAGCAGCCTACTAGCAAGACCTATTCAAGTGTCAAGACAAATAAATTACAGAGGCTTATTCTATTGTCAGAGCCCGAAAAAATGAAGCCTCTTCTAAATGGCTTTTTAATGTAGTCTGGCACGTTCTAAGGAGCACAATAACACTCATCTGATAACTGTTGAATCGGGTTTTTTTTTTCTTTTTTAATTAGATCCAACATAAGTTATGTGATTTATGAAGGTTTCTTCTTCGCAGCGTTGCCATAAAACTGAGTTATATTCACCAATAACTACCTGAATATAGTTTTAATTGCAGACTACACTTGATAGGATTTGCTTTCTAAACACAGAGGATCTTTTTTCAAGTTTAATTGGATGCACGGTAATTGAGGGGAAAAAATGCCAGCGTTCAATGTTCAGAACATTCATTCAACATCCAGCTGCTCTTTTTTTTTTTTTTTTTTCCATGCTCATTTGCTCCTACACCCAAATAAAGGAATACAATTCAAATTTTCTGCCGTACTGTGTTAATTCAAAATGCTTTTTGGAGGATGAGTGGCAGGGAGAATTTGTATTTCTTGCCAACAGAAGGCTTTTGACATTTTAAGTGGGAGTAACGCATACATATGTTGATTTTCTCTTACCTGTATGTATGAAAAATGAGTGTTTTCATTTATGAAATGAATGACTTGCTGCAGAAATAGGAATTCAGTTTGAAAGCAAACCATTGTCAACTGTGCGTGTTAACTTTCAAATCAAAGTCCATGTGTGCTTTTGACTTCTATTCATTTGAATATCTCATTACAAACTTTTATGGAGCAGAGCTGTCAGAATTGCGGAGCTAATGAAGCTCATGCCTTATTTCGAGATGCTTCATAGTCAAAAGTGAACGCGTATATTTATGGCTTACTATTGTTGCATTTACTGTCATTGTTTTTTGTTTTTAGTCGCTTCAATTTAAATGTGGATAACTTGACATGATGACCGCAGCTCGAATGTTTTATATTCCCTTCCTATATTTTGCCTCTGGTTCACTGATCTGTCAACGCAAAGTAAGCAGCCAATTATTTTGGATTCTGTTTTATATTTGGAGTCAATACAAGGGGTTCATAGACAGAGAGCACAGCTGCGCTGGAGCGTAAAAGCTGGCATATCCTCCTCATTTTCATGCTTACGCAAGCCTTAGTAAGCTTGTTTGGGACTTTGGCTCGTCTCTTTGCACCAGCGTGCCGAGGGTGTTGCTTTTGATACACCCCTGGTGATGTTGACAATTTGGTGGCTGGAAGTAGGCTAATGACTGCTAATTATTATCCTCATCTTTGATCTATTTCGACCGTTATGTGGGCTTGCACACAAGCACAAAATGTAGCTAGCATTTTGCTTTTTTGGACTTCCTGCATGGACCCCAGAAAGTGTCACTTTTGAATCGAATGAGAGGAGCTACTTCCACTGGCTGCAGCTGCAAAGCAGGTGTTGCGGCCGGCCACAGAGCTAAAAACAGAAACAATTGGACTGTGTTTAACCAGTCAAATATTTCAAGAACTGGGCTAATCTGACGAGAGTCGTTTTCCGGCTGAAACGAATGGGGCGACGCTGTCCATGGTGCTGAAAGTAGCCAGCCAGCTTTCCTGCTGGTATGGCGCTGTTCATGGTGCTGCTGATGCCTTTTCCGTTGAACCTCCTGGTTGCGGCGCTGTCCACGGTGCTGAGAGTAGCCAGCCAGCTTTCCTGCTGGTATGGCGCTGTTCATGGTGCTGCTGATGCCTTTTCCGTTGAACCTCCTGGTTGCGGCGCTGTCCACGGTGCTGAGAGTAGCCAGCCAGCTTTCCTGCCGGTGTGGCGCTGTTCATGGTGCTGCTGATGCCTTTTCCGTTGAACCTCCTGGTTGCGGCGCTGTCCACGGTGCTGAGAGTAGCCAGCCAGCTTTCCTGCTGGTGTGGCGCTGTTCATGGTGCTGCTGATGCCTTTTCCGTTGAACCTCCTGGTTGCGGCGCTGTCCACGGTGCTGAGAGTAGCCAGCCAGCTTTCCTGCTGGTGTGGCGCTGTTCATGGTGCTGCTGATGCCTTTTCCGTTGAACCTCCTGGTTGCGGCGCTGTCCACGGTGCTGAGAGTAGCCAGCCAGCTTTCCTGCTGGTGTGGCGCTGTTCATGGTGCTGCTGATGCCTTTTCCGTTGAACCTCCTGGTTGCGGCGCTGTCCACGGTGCTGAGAGTAGCCAGCCAGCTTTCCTGCTGGTGTGGCGCTGTTCATGGTGCTGCTGATGCCTTTTCCGTTGAACCTCCTGGTTGCGGCGCTGTCCACGGTGCTGATACTTTTTTTCCCTGCCTGTGCAGGTACGGCTGCCCTCCCTCATTTGCAATTTGCACGTGTTTTGGTTGAATTACAAAACCCACTTTTTGACTGGCCCATGCTCGAGTGTCCAAAGCCGGCCTCCCAAAAATGTGCCTGTTATCAGAGAGCTGTGCCATATGTCTTTTGTTGTTGTTCATGCATGCCGCCAGACAAAGCGTGCTGTTCCAGCCAAATGCTTCGTATGCTTCAAGTCATAGCATCTGTTAGGTAACCTAGGGAACTGTACATCTGTGAGCTGTGGTCTCCAAAGCCAGATAGATGTTCCATTCATACTAAGATTTGCTCCTGCCTTTGCGCCTTGGGGTGTTATCTACCTCAACTCAGATAAGCGTGCTAAGTGTGTGGACGTGTATTCGTGTCCACGTGTGTGTGAGTGAGTGAGTGAGTGAGTGTGTTTGTATATGTGTGTATTGCCAAACAGATAAGCCTTCTTTGCAAGCCCATTATTCACACAGCCCGCTCGCTACATAGCCAAGCTACAATCAGCCATCTTGTTTATGCTTCAGTGTGAACAAACAAAGCTCTTGTTTACGAGTGCTTTTCCTTTCCCCAGTCTCAAAAGGAGCACATTAGAACTGGAATTACGCACACTCGCCGCCCAAAAAATACTGCGTTAACAGACCGCTTCAATTTTGTTGTGATTCTGTCATTTGATATTTTGCTCTTAGTGTGTACTGACAGATGAAATTGCCCTGCACGCACGCATCGCATTCTTTCAGTGGCAACACAAACAATGCCCGTCATTACTAGTAAACCTATTTCAGTCTCATACGACTTCTCCAATCCGTTGTGTTGTTTGTTTTTTGAGATCCAATAAGGCCTCTGAAATTAATGCCACTGCCATAAAGAAGGAAAAATGTAAGGCCAGGCATGGACACACGTAATGGAGCTCATTTTGCATTTTGGGGTGTTGCAGATGAAATCAAAGCCATACGCATGTCGTCAAATGTTTTCTGTTAATCAGCCTTTTGGACTTTTTCAACCACTCTCAGGATGTACTGTACACATCAATGCTTGCACAGCAGGAATCTGAGAGTGACGCTAAATGTTTAATGGGAAAGAAGAGAAATGTTCCCATATCACGTGGCCTTTGTTAGAGGCCATATCTCCGCACGTTCCCTCCCTTTTTTTCTGCTCACAGCTCCTTCTCCCTTGTCCAATGCAATTCTTGCGACTTGTGTCGTTTTGACTGAAGAGCGACTGCGTGACTTCGGAATTCCCCAGCACAATACAAATGACCAAGTCAAGGCTTATAAATTGAGATTTGGTCTGAATGTATGGATTTGGCATTTGGTGAAATGACAGCCACACTATCTGCTGCCCTCCAGTTGTCGGTGCTATTCTCGTGTAAAAGAAGCCGACCTTTTCAAAGGGCACGGCTACGGTAAAATGACGTCCAGCAACATCATGTCAACAGGAAAGTTTTCCAAGTGCATACAAGGAGGTCTTGGAATTCACACAAGTTTGGTGAGAATCAAAGGTTTGATATGGTGGCAGAAGAGGCATGCTTAACGTTTGCTACGGTGGATAGCAGTAATAAGCTGCCTTGTCAATTTAGTCTTCAACTTGTTCTCGTTGAGCCCAAAATTGCTCGCTCCGCCTGAGCTTTTCTCGCCCGTACACTGCACGGATTCTTTGGAAGTGGACATGTTCCGACAAGGTTTGAGCCAATTGCCGCTGGCTGACTCATGTGCGATCTACTGGGCATGTGTGTCTTTTTTCAAGACATCCTTTTGATGCTCTTCGCTTGGCTGGAGTTCAGTGAAGCCTGCCTCAAATAAACGCAGCTTTATTCTGCCTCTGGCGGAAAGTTTCCAGGGATGGGATGGGATGGGATGGGATGGGATGGGATGGATGCCTTTTCGCTTGAAACTTGCCTCTTGAGCAGAGCAGTTGTTGGATTTTGTACAAAGCAGGTATGTCCCGGGTGTCTATGTGGGTGGCGCTCTTGATTGAAAGAGTGGAGGAGCGCAGCTTACAAAAGGCTCAAAAGGCAGGATGCACACACACTCAACTGGTGCGTTCTTTTTTTTAAGATATCGAACACTTCTGGAGCAGATTGTTGGAGGCGATAAAATAGGGAAAGACATTTGATTATTATGTCGCTAGACACTATTCTGGCAGATGTCCGTGATAGAACAGAACATTTCATATTCAGCACTACATTTGTGTTCTTGTTCATTGATTCCACTTTCGAATGATTTATTATTTCTGACACAACTTGAAACTAGTGGCACTCCAAAGAACACAAGCTACAGTCAAGTACCAACACAGCATTTTTATTGAGAGTTTGTTCTGGTTTTTGATTGTGGCGTAACCAGACCAATAATGCAGTTTGGCAATAATGACCATAATAAGTCAATGACACATCCGTTTGAGTGTTGTGCTGTTAGCTTAATTGCAACAATGACATTTGATGTATTCCCTTTGCAGATTCTGACTCATGTCATCTCTGTGGAAATGTTCCTACTAACTCATTGCTTTGCTCACAGACATGAGTCGACTTCTCAGTGTCAAATTTTCTTTGAGTGCAGCAGCAGGAGCAGCAGCAGCAGCAGCAGCAGCATCATGATTTCTGACAAGAACTCGTTTTTTTATTGCAACACTTGTCATGGCTTATACATTCAGATCAAATGCAGTCCGTCAAATGAATTCATGATTATACTCGACGGATGGTGATCTGTCCTTCTATATCGTTATCTGATCAATGCGCTACTTTACTACACCACCATTCATCTCTGTCAATAAACAATCATGTGTGGCAAGCAAGCGCTATCTAGTTTGGAATTGTCTCTCTTTGGGTCGACCTGGATTCCCCTTTGAGTGCCATCTCATACATCAGCGTCACCCTGGTCTCAGTAAAGGTCAACTCTACTCTATCAGAAAGCTAGCTCAATATTGATCTCTCTGCTTGGTGGACTGGTAGAGTCAACGAATAATAATACTGCTTCTTATGTCTCGGAAAGTGCTCTCCGATAGCTAATTCAGTAAAAACACATTACAAATCATACATGAGCCAAAACAAATACTAATCAACAAGTAGTTGATGAGCAACAACTCAACAATAAAAGTCATCAGTCATTGTTTTAAAGTGTTAAAAGCAGACAAAGATTATGGATGAACTAATTAAAATCAAACAATTTGTGATTTAAAACAACAAAAATAAAAGAAGAAATAAATTGGGCACCTGATCTAGGCGTTTTGAGTTTGCTTTCTTTTGGTATTTTCAAGGACATCCACAAGTAGCGTTTGCAAACACAGATGTCTTACTAGTTAAGTGAACCCCTCAAGCCCAGCAAGGGCTCTACTGCGCCAAGGGGCGCATTTTCTAAATGTAATATGATAATACTAATGCATTCAATGACTTTATTTCCACACACACACACGCTGTTGTGGTATGTATGAATGAAATACATCCACTCCATATAACGGTGGAGTCCATTTTCACCAATATCATGTTACGCCACCTGAGGCATCATCTAAACCCGCTTTTTACTCCATGTTCTGTCACTAAATGTTCAGGTGTGCCAAGGGCATGAAAAATAAAACACCTTTGGAACGACAAGTATGGCGTCGTCACTTACTTTGCCAAGTCATCAGTCAATTTGGCATCTGTTTCCATTGGCGTATGATAGCACACAAGTCTCCATTTAAAAAGGCACACACACACAAACACAGCCCTTTGCCTGTCCTCAAGAACACCTTCTTCCTCTCTGCACTCACATCCTATCCTGTCTGGATGAAAGATCATTTTGTACCGCTCAACTGTACAAAAACCAAAGCAGCCTTAATCAGCATGGCGCAGCAAATCCGACAGCGCCGAAAGTTGAGCACATCATCCCCATCCCGCATTTGGCTGCAAGGATCCAATAGAAGGTCTCACAGCACACCTCACCTCACCTCAGCCACAAATGTATTCATGGAAATGCAGCAGCCCAAATTGGGCAACATTAACACGGTTGTGTAGTGAGCAGACATGCACTTATCTTGTCTGTTTTCATCACCTTGATGTCAAATGATTATACGAGTGCCAATAATGAGCCTTTTCCCCATAGAAATCAGACTCACGCAAACGTCCTCGCATTGCTCCACCTAAAAATGCCTCAGGCGACTTGCATTTGATGTGATTAACACATGATTAGGGGTGAAATGATTTTGCATTTCATAATAATAATAATAATAATAATAATAATCCAGGGTGAAAGTCTTTATCAAAAGCTTTGTATCTGTATTGCAGGTGGGGCAGCAAAGGGAATGGAATGGTAATGTACGGAGATCGTCTCCAAGGTTGAGATTCAGTCTTTCATCGGTGTCTTATAAAGATAACGGGAGTTCCTGAGGGGCAAAGCAAGCACCACCGCACTGGATCTCCGCCGGCATAATGACAGTATGCACTTCATGCTATCCAAAGGGAGATGTAAACGGTCATTTGGCAGCTTTTATATGCAGTAGTTGCAATGCACAGCCAGACACCTGGAAAATAGATGCTGGCTTTTGCCCCATCTAGATCGCTCATGGGAGAAAGATATGTCCATGGAACATTTCATAGGTGGGCTTTAGGCAAAATGTCTCTCGATAATACAATATGCCAGACTGGCTGTAAAATTGATGGAGATTTGAAAGTACATTACAAAGAGAGAGTCAAATATGGAAGCATTCATGTACGGAATCACTACGTAGGGGAGCCGAGATGCTTGTGCCTCCCCCTTGAAGCGCAAATTCTCTTTTGGAGGAATACGTAGATCAGCATGTAAGCGGAGGCTCCATTTATGCCTCATGTGCACCAATTCGGTTCTCTTCTATGTGCCCCAGTTTAGGTATGTGTCACAAGCATGAAAGCAGAGCAAAAACACATGCAGTCAAATATTGTTGGATGATTTAGGCATCACTCATCATTGAACAAAACACCAGATATTTGGATGCAGCCAGCAAAACTAAAAAGTCCAAATAGAAGATATCACTTATGTCTTTCCTTTACAATCTGATGAATACAGTGAAAGGCTCTTGGAGTGTCTAAATCATCATCATCATCCTAAAATGATCCAGAGCCAAGTACTTGGAGCCATTCATCTGTTCACCTTGCTAAGCTGCACCATTCGTGCAGTATTTCCTCGCAGCCATTTCTTTCCGAAGGTCAAATTCAGCCGTTTGATTCGGCAAGTTTACATTCCATTCGTATCATGCAGAAGAACAGAAAGGAGACTTCAGAGACCTCAGCCAAACAAAAGCAATTTCTTTTATCCTTTCTTGAAAGTCTTGTTCTCGTCCTCTTCATACGTATATTCAAATCTTATAGACGTTGGAATTTTACAGCCCAGAGGAAAAAGGTGATGTTTTTTGCCAAAATTACGCTCACGTTGTGTTTATATTCTAAGGAATATTCCGTGGCTCATTACACCTGTTAAACATTACGACGGATGGAGTTCATTAGGCAGCACAAGGCTTCCTCACTCAATTAGCTCATTTACGAGGAACCCTGTATCGAACGTTAGCGCAAACATTTGATGGATAAACTCCACGCTGCCTTGCGAGCTAGTGCTTTGGGAAGTGCGCTGCCGACTAGGCAATTAAACGCACCCAGAGCCTGATGGCTTTCTAATTGGAAGCTGATCGCATCCGAGGTGTGCTGGATTATAGTGTCGCTAATGAATGAGGGAGGGAGCGAAGGAGGGCGGGAGGGAGGTAGCGAAGGAGGGCGGGAGGGAGGGAGACAGACAGAGTGCGGCGGATTAGTGCCGTCACGCCTCTCCTTCAACTCTGAAGGTGGCAATCTGTCTACGCGTGGCCAACATGCTATTTCGGTTTGTCGACGAGCAAGTGCAATGGCTAAATGAGAAAAAGAAAAAGAATAACCAACACGTGTACCAATGTCACGTTTCGGTAAATACCCGCTTGTTTGGTGTGGTGTCGCTATGTGCAAATGATGTGCAGTGGCAAGATGGAGGAAAAGAAGAGGAGAGACACACTGTGCTCTCATCAAAATGCTTCAATTGGAGAGAAGTAGGAGAAAAATAATGGAGGATTCCCAAAGTACCGCTGCTGCTACAACACAAGGGAAGAGATTCTTGAGTGCACCGATTTGAAGTCAGTGAAAAGTTCACAGAATTAGAAAAGCAAAACAGGCCCCATATAGCGACATTGCTAAGCGGACTGCATGGCATCCAAATTTGAACCAAGGACTCGTTTCAACAACGACCATTAAAACACATTCAAACGTTGCTCAAGTCCCGGCCTATTTTGGGCCTAATTTACTCATGGTTTGCAAAACAGGTCCAAACTTGATTGCCCGTGCAAAGAGCTGAGGTAAGTGAGCTCCTAATCGCTCCAACCCACATTGTAGCTGCCAAATTGCCGTTTGCTTGGACGTGTATGCAAATCGGTTCATTTAGCGCTCGTGATTTATGAAAACATGGAATGAATTGATGGCCGTTTGAAACGGAGTCTGAATTGCGGGCGCAAACGGCACCACTGTATTGAACGCTAATTCCAACCAATGATGGATCCTTCCACAATGTTGCTATTGAAGCAGTTTGAAATTCGATTTGCTGGAAAGGATCCAAGTTATCCCATCATGTCCTTTTCTGCGATTCATTTTGGTCAGTGAAATCCTGATCCAAAGGGTTCGTCTCCTCATCGTGTCGCTTATTGAAAAGTGTTACCGCCACGATATTGACATGATTGAAGAAGTAGCAGGGAAAATGTGAGACAAGAGTTGGTTCACCTCTGCAGGTTAGCAACAATCTAAAGAAAGGTCAAAGAGGAAGTAAGGGAAGGAGGGCTGTGGAGAGTGACCATTTGTGCCTCTCAAGTGAAAGGGCATTACTAAAGAAAAGATGTTGACATTTTCAGTGGCCCTCCTCTATTGTCAGCACACTGTGACATCTTGTTGAGTCACTCATTAGTCAAGACAGCAAGTGGCAAACAGAGTGATGAGAGAGAGAGAGAGAGAGAGAGAGAGAGAGAGCACTGACACAAAGGAGGAAGAGCAAAGACCTTTTAACATCCAAATGGCTAAAAGCAGTGGAACAAAGAAAGAGGAACGGCATGGTGCACAACAAACCACGTTGTTCACTGTGTCCTGCTGATAACTATTGCCGCTATTCTTTCATTCACAACCGCTAACAATTTGAACATTTGGTTCATTCCAATGCTTGCGACCAGTTTGCTTTCATTCACTAAACATGTGCAGTATTGCTTGAACACAGTAGCCAAAAAAGAAAGTAACAAAGCTGTGAAATACAAATGGAAGTGAAAAAAAAAAAATCAAACAAAGTGAAGCTATATTGAAAACTAATGCAAGTTTAGCTCAACCATTTTTTCACTTTCAAGATAAGGATGAATCAATTGGGAAAGGGCCTGTAAATTCACAAATTCATTAGCAGCAACTGCTCCATTATTTTCTGCCACGCTATTGCTTGTTCTTCCGCTTTGCTGAACTTGGGACTCGTTGTCAAGCAACACAGTGAGTCGTCTAGCTGTACTCTTCTGCACCAGATCATGACAAGTGTTAGCCCATGGCCTATTTTTTTTTTTCTGCTGCTACTGCCTTGAATTAACGTTGGCTGGATTGCTTTATAGGTACCAGGAGCTGCACAAGCTCCACATGTTCCTCATCTCCCTGTGCCTCGGCGTTATTAACATCCACTCCCATGTCAGCCGATATAAGCCGTTCCGGCCTTTGGACTCTATTGCAGCCATTTTCGCAGGCTTTTGGGAGAAGACAGCCGGCCGGCCGGCCGGCCGCTCGCTCGCTCGCTCTCCTGGGAGCAATGCGATAGATAGCTCGCCCTCATTTCCTTTCATTCTGCAATGGAACTCAATCCGCTAAGGCTCATCTCATATCAACTACTCCGTACTGGATAAGAGAACAGAGCGGGGAACATTTATAGAATAAATACTATTCATAGAGAAGCTCGGAGCATGGAAGAATTATCGGTCGTAGGTAAGGACGTGGACAGACATTTAGAAGGGTGGCTCAATGCTGAGAGGATGCGGTTGCAGAGGTGTGCACACCCTCATACCTGGGATTTCACAATACATCTAAATTCATGCAAGATCGAATCATGACAAAGCTGCCACTCTGAAAATGGCCTCATTAACCACAAATTAAGTCAAGATGTTCTCATCGGCTTTTGACGTTGTCGTCGTCATCGCATCTTACAGCACAAGACATTTTCAAAAGCGCTCCAAAGAAAGCCAACACGTCCCAAATATACATCAGCAAACTCAAATGAAAGTTCAGCAACTGACCTTGCAGCATGGCAGGCAGTCGACAGCTATCCATTCCAAAAAGGCAAAATGATCCAACAAAGTCTCAAGCAGGGTACTCCAAACAGGCAAACTAGTCAGGAAGTAAATGCGCATCACCTGGACACTAGTGGCTGGAGAAGCTGATTGGTAGACACATGGGAGCGCGCTGGCGAGTAAAGGTGGAGGCAAATCCCAGAGGCACACCTGGAAATAAAATCAAATAAAAAATCCTGAATAAAACAAATAAAAGAAGAAAGAGACTTAACAGATTTTCACAGAACCAAACCAGTTACTGAGTCATAATTAATGTAACATTTCAAAAATGTACATTAGTTTTTTTCTTCTCAAAGAAGCGATTCCTCAATTGAGGAGTCATTGGCTCAGTTGCTGAGTACTGCTCTTGCAGTTGGAACTCGGAAAAGGCCGCTGGAAAGGTCACAACAGATGGGCCAAGGCAAGGAAGGTACGTACACAGGCTGCTCCTCGATCCAAATGTATCCCTTCCTATTTGATAATCTGTTCATTTCCTCCAGTCCCAGCTTCTTGGCATCGTTCCACAGGCACAAAGAGGTCTGCTGAAGGCCGTCTATGCATCCGCATGCTAATTTGGTATCAAGAGAATGGTAAGAGGCGTGTGTTATTCAATTTAATCGCAGGATTGTCTGATAAAGTCCATTGAAGGGGACAGCCGTTAGCCGTATAGAAATGCTTTTTGAAAATTTCAAACACGTTTGTGTGACAGTTCGGATCAAGGTTGGAGGACAAATGAGTTCATATACTGGATAGCGTGAAAGTCTCCGTCCGATAAAAGCTGTTTTCCCTGATGGGAAAAAAAAAAAAGAGGAAAATACCACCGATATTCCGTTTCCTAATAATGCCAAGGTGAAAGAAGAGCGTTAAGAACATGATATTGAAGTCCTGATATTTCTGTGAGAAACTCACAAGCCCATTTGACCATTGCCTTGAGTCGACTGTACATATCGAGAGACTTTGATGACATATCGAAAGTAATGATAATGAATAAAGCTCCACAGCGCTCACTGATTTGGTTCCCTCATCTGGTCTTTGCATTTGCGACTGGGGTTCAAAGCTTGTAATTGGACCTACCTTTCCTTAGGGTTGTGGCTCTGATTAAAAAAAAAAAAAATGTCACCGGCCGAATTTACATAACATCAATCGCTTCTTCATCAGCTTCTTTCCAATTGAAGTGTCCTTGTGCAATGCTGCAGCTTTTATTTCAAAGCCCATGCCTCGGCATCATTTATTTTTATTTTTCGTGCTGCAGGCTACGGCATCCTTTATAAAAGGAGTCATCGGAATCAAAAGTGTTGACGTTTTCAGAAATACAGTAAATACACCGTTGACATTCCTGACTCTTTTGCTGAACAAAACATTGACGGTACCCTCCTGAAATGTTTTTCTTTAGGGAGGATCAGTGCGTTATTCAAGAGCAAAGTCTTGCTAGTAAGTTACTTTAATTGAAAACCATCAATATCCGCCGGATTAACCTCTGACATTATGTGAGCCTGCTCGAGATAAAAAGCATCGAATGGATGGATGAACACTAGGCCAAAAGCAATAAGAGCACAGCACATATGGGCGAGCTATATCTATAGATGGATAGAAATATATATGTATTTATATATATATATATTTTTTTTACCTGCACCAATTTCACAGCTGCTTGCCTTTGACACATGAATATGAATATACGAGTTGTCCAAAGAGAGCTCAGCTTAAAGTAGAGAGTGCATATCCAGTGCATCCTCCTGGCACACAAACATCCCCGTTTGGTCAAAATTAGAATCCATTTATATACTGCATCAGTTTTCAAACCATTCCAACTGGCTATCACAGAGCTGTCATTGTCTTTCGCCATCGCTCGCGGAGGGAGACGCCATTGTCATTCTTGTCTGGCGCAAGACATTTATGTTTGCGCATGCATTACGCAGAGTTGAAGGTCGGGGAAAGGAGAGACGAGCGGCGTCGCACTTGTCAGTCACATCATGACAGATATGATGCGCTGAAGGGATCGCATCTGGTGCAAACAATCAATCACCAATTCAGATGTTCCATTCGCACAAGGGCGACGCATCCAGCTCGTCTTGATTTTGCAGACCTGTTCAAGAAGCCAAACTGCAAGTAGAATTCCAAAGTTGTAGCGGATTTTATATCATGGGAGGATTTCATATTGTGGGTGTCATTTTCCCACGCGTATGTCAAGCTTGTCTCCACTTTCACAATGATGACCTGTGTTGTGAAATCTCTGTCTCCACTTCATGGCAGAATGTGGGCATTGTCTGATCACTCTGGCCATGACCTCAAACGTGCCGGATGGAGGAAGTCTGGATTGAAATGGGCACGCAGGATGCAAGTGAGCATCTCTGCCCCCCCATCAGGCTTGAAAAAGAAAATGTGCTCCAATGTTTAACCTTGTTAACAAGCAAGCGTGTTTGCCACAATGTCACTACCTTCTCCTGTAGCAGCAGAACGGCAACTCCGAAGAAGGAAATGTCCATTTGTATGTTGGAATAGCCTGCGGCGGGGTTGAGGTCAGGTGGACTGCGCAGGAAAGAGGTAACAAGCAAGCCGCCAACGGAACCAAGCGGCTGCTTTCGGATGACTTTCAGTGTTGCTCGGAGGAAGTGCGCCTTCAACCGACGGCTAGATGACAAATGGATGCCACAGAATATCAAGACCATTCTGCTGTGCATTAAAGAAACACAGCGGATTGCTTATCAAGCCAAGCAAAGGAAAACCTTTGTGGAATTGTTCCTGTGTGTTTGCCACAGCAGTGGTTTAAGGTCAGGACTTGGTGCCAACCCTGAATATTGTTGATTTACTTTTGTCTTTTGGTCCGTTGTTCTGGTTCAGGTTGAATTGTTTCTCCGGCAAAATGACACGATGACTTCGGAAGCTCATTTAATACCTTTAAGTTTGGCACTGAGGAGGAAACGAAAAGTGCCTGGACTTTGAGCAGCTGATCCATGTGTCAAGATGGAGTTGCTCATTTTCCTCATTATTCCTTACCAGCCGGCGTTGTCTCTCTCCTCTGCGGGAGCTGCCGAGACTTTGGTGAATAATTGACAATCGGTCTCTAACAATTAGTCATGCGTCGGCTTCAAGTAAACATGGCTCTGCGTACGCATCATTACTTTAGACGGCTGCTCTCTCAGTTTTGCTCTCCAATATTCATTCATCTGGCTGAAAATATGGTACCATGTGGTAAAACGCTGCTGGCGTCCCTTCACCGATGTTTTCTCAGTAGCCTTTTTGAGGTCTGCCGCGGGGAAGCTTTGTGTCTGACTGGCGCTATGCTCCCTCCCATAAGCTTTGGATGTCAAGAAGGTGCATCGGCTTGGCCCTGTAAACCAGCGGCGTGGAGCAGTTTGCCAGAGCAATGCGACACCAAAGTCCCATTTGCCACTCCACGGTGACCAATGGGATGGAAGCCGGGCGCTCTTTCTCCGAGCGTCCTATCCTTGCTCTCCATCATTTCCCGCGCTAAACAATTTGCTCGGAATTGCGTTCATGTGGGTCTAGCCCACAGGTGTCAAACTCAAGGCCCGGGGACCAGATCCGGCCCGCCAAATCATTTTATGTGGCCCGCGAAGACAAATTGTGCATCCAATTTGTGTGTCATTACTAGAATTGCAAATTGTCTTCACTTTTAATACTATCTTTTTTTTTTATATTTGACCAATTGTCTGATTTGAAAACGAGTTATTTGTCACTTTGTTTTGTCGCTTTTACTGTATAGAATATGAGGTGCTCTTACATTTATTTGGGTTGACAGTCATAATGGCCCTCCGAAAGAAGCTATGACTGCAATGCGGCCCAGGAAAAAACTGAGTTTGACACCGCTGCTCTAGCCCTTTCTTGACGTTTGACTTTTCAACTTTGCATAGTAGCTTGCGGCTTTTGTTCTTCAGTCTGTCTGCTTGTGAGGCTAATCCTCGGTGGGTGCTCAGCATTGGGTGTCCTCTCTTCAGCTTCCACCCACCCACCCACCTCCACGTATTTAGTCACGGAGACAGCTGTCTGGGAGAAATCTGTAATCCCACTACCACATAAAACCTCAATTGTGCTGCTTCCTTTGTGAAGCGCAGCAATATGGAAATATTCATTTTGCCCATCTCTCGGCTCCTGAAGTGCGATGTCATTTTCTGCGTGCGAGTGAGTGAGTCGCGCCTTTGTCATGAAGTCCCGTACTTAACCTCAGGTTTCATTGTGTCTCATTAGCAGTTGATCGTAGCTCGTTGTGGTGTCCCGCCATTCATTGACTCAAAGTCATCTGTAGTTGACGCTTAGGTTTGCCTCACCTGTTGGAAAGCCATGGCGGAATCGATGCGCGTGTGCACGGTAGCTTTTGATGTACAATATCACTTCTTTGGTTTTGGTTTCTGACAAAAAATGATACACTTTTTTTGGGTCACCCCACCCGTATAAAGCCGGGCCTTTGTTTGAATGACAAGCAGTGCGCTGTGCATTCCTGCTGCCATTTGGTTATCTCTTCACCGGCGTGCGTCTAAGGCAGCCTCAATACGGTGGCGGTCTTCAGCCAGGTAGGACATGCTCCACCGCAGGTCAGAAAGCGGCGGCCCGTTTTTGGCTCGCTGTCGATTCTATCCGGCCTGCCAGATGACATTGCTTAAAGTGGACTAGATGAAAAGTGACTGGAGTGAAATGGATGACTGAAGACACGGCAATATTTTCACGAAAAATGCATTGAATTGCATTTTTTCTTTTTTTTGCTGCCTCACACCGCTTCCGAGCACTGCGCACTGACACCATCTTTGCGATAGGCGCCCGGTAGCAATAATGGGAGGACGCTTTGCCATCGCGCCTTGTCGCCGATACATGTACGTAACACTCGTGCTTTAATATGCCAGAACCGGAGAAAAAACAATTTTGTCTCTCCAGACAGAATGGTAAACTGCACGCAAATGGGATTAAACGGGATGTGAATGGCTGGCTGGCTGGCTGGCGGAATATCGAGAGAGAGGAGACAAAAGAAGTAGTTAGGCTGGGGTGGGCAGGACTGAAAGACCAAGAGGATCATTGAACACAATTTAATCAGAAATAAATGAGGGGGAATAAGTGGGCAATAAGAGAGGAGATGAAGAGGGATTCAAGTAGACACAGACGGCAAGAAAGACAGGCAGAGAGAGAGAGAGAGAGCCTGCTCATTAAAAGGGGAAAATCAGCCATTAGCATTTCAACGTGTGACATCATGTTTCCAGCTCAGGTACAGACAGACGGATGGATGGATGACACTTTCATAGAAAACGCCATCGAAATGTGTCATTCAGGTGACACTGAGAGGAGCTTTGGAATTTCAAATTGGACAGTCTCCAAATTCAAGACATTGTCAAAGTGAGTGGACATTTTAGTGTCCAAAAAATCTGTATTGGGGGTGGCAAAAAAGCAAAGCAGATCGAGATCATTGGCTCTGTTAATATAGTCTGTCGTTGTCATGGAAACGGCAGATGGCTTGCCTTTACATTGGCAAGCAGCATATGGAAAGGCAGGGCAATATTAAATACGGCATGTTGACATTTGGGAATCTAATGTCATGTATTGTGTCTCAGCACTGTCCAAATGTCATGTGGGCAATTCTATATAGATGTATGTTTCCTCTCTATTCTGTCATTTGCAACCCTTCAGCAGCACTCGTGCAGCTCCTGCTCCCACGACATTGATCACAGGCTAAATGAAGTGCGCTCAACTCCCCTCTCCATTTCCATTGTTTAGCTGTAATAGCAGTATATTAACAGAAGCTCTGTCGAGCGAGCAGGGAAAGAGAGCGGGAGGGAGGGAGGGAGGGAGGCTGATGGCTTCCAAAGAGGCCTGTTTTATTAACAATAACACGGTGGCTGGGCACACTGATCAGTCTCCTTCAAGTATACATAATTACTATGGTAGCCAGAGAGAGAGGTGCAAAGGTCCAGACAGGTGCAGACAGGTCCAGAAAGGTGTAGCCAGGTGAGCGCTGCACACAAAATGAGGCTGCATTAAGTTTGTCATCCGCAATACACCAGCTGAGGTCAGCCAGCGCACAAGACAAGACAAGAGAAGAGAAGAGAAGAGAAGATTCTCCTTTCTCTATCAGCTTGCCTGGCCCTCTCTGCTCTAATTGTTTGTCTCTCTCCATCTCATCCTCAGCCACCAATCATTTCTTTCTTTCTTTCTTTCTTTCTTTCTTCCAAAAAGGAGGCTATCGCTGCATAATGAGATTGAAGTGGAACAATGTGCTTAGTTGACTATCCTTCTTCCCAAATTCTTTTTATTTGATATACACGGCGGCTCTGATCGTTAAGGTCAATGAGGCGCAGTATGCCTGCACGCCTCAATCCTTCTCTTCGCCAATTACTCCCACACAATAAGGGGTTTGCTTCAAAGTCTGTCTTTGTGAATGGGCCACAAAATTAGCGCTGCATATCATCCATCCAGCCAAATTTTCAGTACGATAATATATCCTTTATTGAAAAGTGAACATTTTAAAGTCGGAGCCGAATCGCAACAAAATCAGAGACCGGCACCTCGCTTGGCAAAGTGTCTATTTGAGCCACGGCACCGGCTGTGCATAAGAATAGGCAGCCTAAAATGGTGCGCACGCACGCACGCACGCACGCACATAACTTTCAGATCAGGGCGCTTTTGTCCGAGTTGAGCGCTTAAGAGGCTGTGGGATTGCAAGGACACACATTCATACATCCGAGATGGTGTGTGTACACTCTCCTCCCTCCGTCCCGGAGTAATTAAGAGCATTAAAAGCCACATGTTGCTCTCATGTGACTGAAGCTAAAGGTTAGAGAGAGAGAGAGAGAGAGAGAGAGAGAGGGGGAGAGGCGACATCAAGAATACAAGCAGCACTTTTAGAAAAGTGAATAACTCTGCAAACATCTCGTTCAAAACCTTGATTTCATTTCAGCACATTTCATGATTTTCTTATTTCTCACTCATGAACGGAGTCATGTATTTCCAAAGAGGTGCTGCTCGATGGATGGATGGATGGATGCCGATGGATGGATGGATGGATGGATGCCGATGGATGGATGGATGGATGGATGGATGGATGGATGGATGGATGGATGGATGGATGGATGGATGGATGGATGGATGGATGGATGGATGGATGGATGGATGGATGGATGGATGGATGGATGGATGGATGGATGGATGGATGGATGGATGGATGGATGGATGGATGGATGGATGGATAACAAGCTTCAGCCAGTCAATCAACACTACTAAGTGTCAGATTGCGCAGGCTCTTTCTATTTTGAGACTACCCTGTGCCAGGTGGCAATCCGGCTGTACGGAATTAACCTCAGGTATCCTCAACCAAGCCTGCAGGTAGTGGATAAGATCTTGAACCTCAATTTAAGGCTATCAGGGCCATTTGAGCTCCAGCCACCATTCAATGGGATCTTTCACCTGACTTGGGTGGCTCTAATTTGCTCATTTCTTTTATTGAGAAGGTCAATTACTAAATGTTTTATTCATACTGTTCATTTTCCACATTCGTGGACTGCTAGCGTGCTCATGAGAACAAAGGACAACACCAAATTGCATTTCCTTAATGAGAACTCAAATGGGCTAATCTGGAGGGACACAAACAAATACTGTAGGTCAGGGTCCAAACGTGGAATTTTTCCAAGCTGTGACTTGTCTTTCTCTAATTTTGCTGCTTTATTTATCCAAACAAGAAGCAAAATAAAACCACTTCCAATGCCGAAACACGTTTAGTTCATTTCTGCTTGACCTGTAATGTGTATATTCTTCCTCGTCTTGAGTCGCTGAATACGGGCCACGCACACACACGCGCGCGCGCGCACACAATATTGTTTTTGCCGTGAAGAGATGATTATGTAAATTCATTATTTTAAAATTGCACCGGGCTTTAGCTCGTGTCTGTGGGAGGGACTTTTTGTTTGTAGTGAGATAGCAAGTGACAGAGGAGCAAAACCTTAAGTTAATTACAGTTAATAGCATTAATCCATTGTCCAACCCCCGTAACCTGAAAATCCGGCTGTCCAGAATTAACCTCGTGTATCCTCGCGTTATCGCTTCATCACATGCACACACGCGTACACACAGACGCATGCACAAACACACTAAGTAACAAATGGAAACTTGGATCACTTGGCACAATTACTGTCACTGCGGCCTCATTATACGCAATGGGTCGAATTTGACCTTTGTCCGACTTTTTGTTTAAAGGCAAAAAGAAAAAAGGTCAAGCACAGATGAGAATCCGGAGATGATCCCTAATCTTTCTTTTAAAATTTCTTGCATTTATCAGTTGTTAAAAGCAGCAGTGACAGGCAGGCCCAGCTCTTTATGCGTTGAGGTTTCAAAGAGAAACATTTACAAGCACACTGCCACTCCGCCCTTTAAACATGGCTTTCAAGTGAAACTTCATTACGCTGCCCATGGGATCCTTTTCAAACTCATTTTCATCTTTGAAGCAGAAAGCACGCAATCCCTTGTTTGTTCGTTCGTTCGTTCGATCTATCTTTAGTCAAAGTCCAAGTCTGCTTTATTGTCAATTTCTTCACATGCCAAGACACCCAAAGAAATCGAAATGACGTTCCCACTATCCCACGGTGACAAGACATACTACACAATATATATATACAAGTGAACAACACCAAAAAATAAAAACAAGAAGGCATTATATTCTCTCGGTATGTCTTCTGAAATGTGTAAAGCTGAATTATTTTCATTCCTTCTACTTAAGGATTGCCCGTATTTTTATTTGTCAGGTCATCAACCTATTTGTTGTGTCTTCACTTTTCTTTTTTTCCCCTTCCCCCACTGACTGGCTATTTCATTTTACTCTCCAATTGATGTGCTCCGTTGTTGGCCTTTTTTCCACGAGGCACTAAATCGATTTGGAGGTGCCATTCAGAGTCCATAGCTGTCATGTTTTACAGCAGTGTGATGCTGAAGGCTGGTCAGATAATGAGCCAAGGCAAGCCTGGCCTGGCCTGGCCTGACCTGACCTGACCTGACCTGGCCTGGCCTGGCCTGACCTGACCTGACCTGACCTGGCCTGACCTGACCTGGCCTGGCCTGGCCTGGCCTGGCCTGGCCTGGCCTGGCCTGGCCTGGCCTGGCCTGGCCTGGCCTCTGCGTGTTCTGCCAGGCTTAGTGATGTAAGATAAGATAAGATAAGATAAACTTTATTAATCTCACGTGTGAGAAACTGCATGTAACAACAGCCCGATTTACAGGAAGGTACAAGTAGGAAACATGTGAAACATCAATATTTGGTGCCAGCACATGATACAATTTATTGGCCATCCCGGCGTCCCGGCGTCCGCAGTATATACGCAGTCATTTGGATAAAAGGCAGAGTCGCTTGGTTTGGCTTTCTTCCCGTCTTCACAGAGCACCATTACTTTTATCTTTGTGTCGAGATTTTTGCAAGCCTCATCTTTGACGTACTCGACTTTTGCTTCAGATATTGCGCTGCTTTTCGAATGAAAACAAAAGTGACAACCTTAACTGGTTGCCAGCCAATGATTCATACATACTGTATATATTGTAAGTATCATGCGTTGCTCATTCCATTCCATTCCGGTCCAGTACAGAGTGTGATCTGACACCGAATCACCGTGATGTTGCAATGCCTGTGACTTAATACCCGAAAGGTTAATTCCACTGCGTTGACCATTAAACGAGGCGAGCGTTGACGGCGGTGAGTGCTGCATTATTACATGAACATTTCCACCTTAAGCTGGACGTAGCATCTACGCTGTGTGTGAATGATTATTAGCCATTGTAACACGGAGCTCTCTCTCTCTCTCTCTCTCTCTCGCTCTCACCACACTGACCTACCTAGCTCAGGTGCGAGTCGGCTTTGTCATTACCACTTGTGAATTCTGTCTTGACTGGGTGACCTTTCTCTCTCTGTCAGTGTGTATCATCTATTTTTGTCCAAGACAGTGGGAAGACTTGCTTTGTTTTTAATTAATGATTAGAGCCTGTTCAGTCCAAAAAAAAAAAAAAGTCTTATCTTTTCCTTTGTCGGTTAGACATTTTTATTTCGCCAAAAACAAGTTGGCCGTTAATCGCCGTACGAATCAGCACCAATATACGTACTTTCTTTTTTGTTTGCACCCACCACGGGTGGAGCGGTGGCAGGACGTTTAAAGTGGCGACGACACACGGCCAATTCATTATACGATCAATAAGGACAGATTGATGAGGATGCCCATCTTATCCAAAATGTTTTTGTATGACAGAATACAACAGAGTATGTTATCATCTTCTTTGCGTTCGTCTCCTCATACCCACGACTGTTCCACCGTAACTCCATTTGCAAATAAATAAATGAATCTTGAAGGCCTACAGTATAGCGAGTAGCTGTCAAATGGAATCCTTCAGTACTTGGGAAAGAAAGAATCTTTTGCAGCACAAACATGATTGTCTTTTTGAAAAATGGAGACCTAATATCCCTGGAGCATTGCGTGAAGAAAGTGTCTTCCAACCCACAGGCAATGGCTTTTTCCTTTTTAGTCCATCTTCAACCCAAAAAGCTCCAAGTGACACAGACTGCATAGTGTGGCCAGACTTAGGTAGCCTCCACCTCGCTGGCATTTCCGTTAAGAATCACTCTCATCTCAGCAGTCTATGAGTAAAGATCTGGGGCCTCAGATGTTGCCTTGGCTTCCCTACCTCGGGAAACACCTTTTAATTCTCAGTGGGTTCAAAAAATGGATTATGACAGTTTCATATTCGGGTCTTCCCACATCTTAGTTCATTGGTATTTCTTCCAACTCCATATTCCCTTTGCTCCAAAATTTCAAGCTGCATCCATCTCTAAGACTTTGACTGACACTCTGTCCCCTTTTGCTTGAGGAAAACAAGGCTCTTATATTGATTATGATCAAAATACTCACCGACCAATATGAAGTCTGGATGCGCTCACTCAAGTTCCGGGTTCTTCCTCCCGCTGCCGTGTACTCCATGTTCCCCTCGTTCTTCCTTTTTGTGGCCTTACGGGGAGGGGAGTATCAATCACAGAGAGACTTTTCTTTTTTTTTTTTTCTTCCCCCCCCCCCCCTCTCACACTCGTGCCGAGAGACTTCAAATGGCTTTGTGGTGACACGGCACTGTTTGAACTGCATGCAATGTAACCTTCCTTCCACTCCACTCCGTTCGTTCCCTCGGGTAATGTGCACCGCAGCAGGTTTGCCATCTGTCATGAAGACGTTGTCCATTCGGAGCGATGAGTCAGGAGGCAACAGCATAGTCGGTCGTCAAATGAATCACGTACACAGATGTAATAGGCTCGCCGTTCATCCATGACAATGCAAGTGCGTGCCTGATTGGTAAGAGAATGATGAATTGGATGTTGCCCCGCTGAGCTGACAGCGATTGCCTTGAACGTGTGACTCGCGCTACGGTGCATACAAGAGCAAACCTGAACGAGCAATGGAGTCTGTTTTGTGGCTACGCGTGTTTTGTCAATTGAGAAAGAGCACAAAGCCATGAATGGTAAGCAATGACGGGTGATGTTGAAGCAGGTTAGTGCTGGTGAAACCAGACGCTGCAGATGGATGACTTTGCATCTTGTTGTTGCCACACTGAGCAGAATGTCCATTGTGAAAGGTCAAAAAGACATTGGAAGGCCATGTCTTTTCTGGGCTTCAATGTCTTTCTGCCAAACCATTTATTTTGCTCAATGTTTCCATCAAGTCACATCCACCATGTAAAGCGACTTAAGCAAACCGCTGCAATTTATTCCTGATAAAGTAGCAAGCCAAGTGACGAATGAGGCAAGTTCTTCTGTTTGCCTTCCAGACAGATTGTCAAAATGCAGTTGATGGTGCACTTGAGTTTAATTAGCCTGTCTGGCTAAAGCTGTAGGCATTAATTATATGTGACATTGATTGAGAAAGTGTGCGTTTGCAAGGTGGAATGTAAAAAGGAATGGAATGAAATGAGGCGTGGAGACGTTTAGATGTTGCAGGAAAGAAGAAAAGAGAGCGGATGAAACACGGGGGAGGGTGCAATCAGTCGTTGACAGCTAACTGAAGCAGCTTCATTTGAGCGCAGGGTGACCATTGACTACGACTGGAAGTGGAAGCACTAATTGATGTGACAACGCACATGGATGGACTCCACGCGGGACAGCTGATGTCTCCCTATGACAAACAGGAATTAAGAGCGAGCCTCGGTGGTTCAACTGATCAATCAAATGTCACATCATTAACATCCGATGACAAATCATTGACTCGGGCTTGTTTGCATTGAACATTAAAGTTTGATCCATCCTCAACAATATATGATGGAAGTCTGACTTTAATTTTCGTTTGGTCATTATATATAGAAGAGGTTGAATCTGGAATAACACGTGCATTGTTTTATGACAGATGAGGAAAGAGGCGAGAGACGACGGCGGCAGCCAGACATGTAATGATGTTAATTAGCCATTGCTAGACCTACAATTATACAAGTATAAAAATGATATTTTTTTGCGTATTATGACATTCAAAGTGGGTTTTTCAAATGAATGAGAATTGCAAAGTCAAAACATTGTACATTGGGGAAGGCTACAAACGGCATGAACATGTCAAATTGAATTGTTCAATTGTTCCAATGCCAATTGTGCACTCAGTAGATATGTGCAGTAACTGTAGAAATGAAAACAAGGAGTATTGCTTTCCACCCACTTTCCATTCATATTGGACATTTCCCGGAGCTGGCATCTTTCGCCGTGACCATCCCTACACTGACCTTGACATGATAGCATTGTGTGTGCCTTTAATGCGTCTGTCTGTTGGTTCTGTGGAGTGCGCTAATAAGCACCACTTTGTCTCTCTCTCTATGTCCTTGTCCTACATACACAGACATGGACGGAGGGAGGGACGGAGGGAGGGAGGGACACTAAAAGGCCCATTATGAGGCGCCGCGGCGGCACGTTGGGAACAAGATGTCTTCCAGGCAATGTCACACACACACACACACACACACATGCGCACGCACACACATGCCGCACTGACACGCCGCGACCGCTGTGTAAAAAAAGACGTTCCAAAAAGTAGCACGGTTGTTGTGGTCAAGTGCAGAAGAAAAGACGCCTGGACTTTGCGGCATGCCTCTCAAAACAACAGACAAGTGCAGAAGAAAAGACGCCTGGACTTTGCGGCATGCCTCTCAAAACAACAGACATGAGAGCTGAAAGAAAAGAAAATGATTCCGACCGTTGAAATGGCAATTGTAATTGGTGTGTAAGCTGTGGTCAGCCACAGGGCACATCAGGAACTTGTTCCCTCTGCTTGTTTCCACTCATGGAATGTCCCACAACTGAAAACATTGTGACATTGTGAAAGATCTGTTTTCACTCTCCAATTTGTGCTTCCCCAATAGAATGCATGACTTTATTTGAAGCGGAATACTCGGGGGGGGGGGGGGGGGGGGGCTTCATTGTGCTTTCTGAACACGGCCTTCCACTTGCAAACACTGTCCATCCACATCATTTGTCATCATATCAAAGCAACTTTTTCCTTCCGTTGTCTGAATGAGGACTCCTTGTGCCTGAGCCTCAATGAATATATTATCAGTCTATTTTCAGGGAACAGCCACCGACTGTAGTCATTCCCACACGCTATGCGGATCCGCCCTATCGCTTTCACTTAGACGCACACGGGGTTATGGCAGGACTGGCGGAGGATTCAACTTTAATGCATGAGGAGAGGAGAAAGAGGGGCTAGTTTGTCATGGGCTTGTATTTTTGGTGTAGGCTCACAAAAGCACCTTTCAAATCACGTTAAAAGCTGTGTTGGGAGCAGACTGAAGGCCTGATATCATCTTGCTGTGATCCAAATGTGCCCTTGATGAAGGATGGCCTCGGTCGGCTCCATCCAGCCTGAAGGGGATCTAACATTTTTCACCTTGTCCAAGGTGAATTTGCCTCAAGGTGAGTAGCAGACGGTAAGTACATCTGCGTTCTCTGAGCTACTTTATTCCCTTGGATTTTTGTATTGATTCATACTGTTCCCTTTTTTGTTTTCGCCTTCCAACACACCCACCCATGACCCTCGTGAGGAATAGCGCTTCAGAAAATGCAATGTGGCGCTGAATAATATTTCACCATCAATCCCATGAGAGTGGCGCATTCTTGCTACATGGGGGCAATATGTCGACGTATCTGTATGAAGCCAAATGGAAAGAGAGTGTCTTCAGATTTTCTTTGGTGCCGAAGCAGCAGCTCCATTGAGCACATATCGTGTGGTAATTGTGCAGTAAACTCTAACTCGACATGACAGAGGAAACTCTACAGGGGGAAAAAAGAATGAAATGTTTAGCATCGGCTATTTTTAGACAGCCTGTGCTGCTGATCAGCATACTGTGTGTGTCATCAGTTGAAAACCGCTGCTTTCTCCAACCAAATGAATCATTTACACAACAATATATATATATATATATTTATTTTTTAATTTCAATCTATTTCTGTCTATCTATCTATCTCTCTATCTATCTATCTATGACAGAGCCGACCGACTGGCGCGTATTTACTCACTTGAGGATCTCATTCCTCGGGGTAGACTTACACTAGAGTTTTTGACATTGGGATGATACTTTGGTGGGTCTATTTATGGTGTATTTATATCACTGTGAGAGAGCATGTTTATTTGAAGAGCTTCCTTTCAATTATAATCTATTTTGAAGCACCCATGGGAGATACGTCTCTGTCGATCTGTAGGTTTCCCGTCTCCGAGTCGCACAGAGAAACTTTCTCTTGGGCTTTAAAACGTAGCTGCCAAATCACCTCGTGTTACCATCAAAGTCAGCACTTAAAACCATCGCATGTCCGATGCAAACTCCCAAGGTAGTGAAACAAGTGTCCTTTCTTTGCTCAAGTCAACATGAAACCTGCTCCACCATGAAGTTGCAATTCTTACTGTGTGACTACTTTGCAATAACTTTGCATATTTTTGACACTTCATTCAAGGTCAAATGAAAGAGCGGTGGAAACAAGAGTCTAAAAATCAAGTCCAGTGGTCTATTGTAAATTGAAATGTCACATCCAGATAAGGAACGGGTCACGAGCAACCGAATGAGCAACGAATAACCGAAGAAGAGGCAAAGCAGGCAGGAGCTGCATCGTGAAATGGTATGCTGCAATCCTTTGGCTGTTGCCATCCTTTGGCCTGCATTTTCTTTTGACTTCCAAGTGGACACCTGAATAAACACACACACACACACACACATGGCAGCTGTGAAATGGCTCCCGTATGTATAAATGCTTGGGGAAAATGGCCCAACCCCAAATTTGCTAATGCAACTAATCGCCATTTCTCACAAACACCAAAATATGTTTAGTCACAATATGCCTGTGCTGGAAAGATAAAACCCGAAAGGATTAACGCAAACATGTTGAGTGGAAAGCAAAACACCTTTGCTGCGTGTTTGTGAGAACGTCAAAGAGCCACTTAGAGACATCAGAATGCTTGTTCAAAACAGTTTGGAACTTGTTAACTATCTTGCAAAAGAAAGAAAGGAATGGGCCAAACACTTCAAATGTCATCCAAATGTCTTAGCTGTACACAAACAGCGCTCAATTACATTGCCATCAAAAAATCAAACGTTGACATTTTCTAATTGCAGCAGCAGCAGCAGCAGCAGCAGCAGCAGCATCACCCTCAGCCTTACTTTAAATTTGTGCGGGTACTTTATTCTTCGAAAAAAAATGTAATGATTCTAAATGGGACTGGCCGTTGGAAACCGTGAACAAAGTGATAACAAAAATACTTTATTAAGGCAAAAGGAGGTACTTGCCACATAACTTCAAAAGTCCACTTCCTATGTTCTTTGAAAATAGTCCCCTGCATATTTTGTTTGTTTCATTTTGGAGCTACAAAAAGAGGAGAGAGCTTCCTGGCACGCACGTGCTTTCAGTTGTTGAGCGCTGAGTAAATAGACCTTTATTTAGTGTGACATCTCATCCCATGTGTTGCATACCCACCGCCTGTCACCTGGAAAAGTGGCATGCCAGAAATGGCATTACGTCACAAAGGCTTGGCTTATCTCTCGGCTGTGGCGTGCCGGCATATTTAACGTCGGCCGGTTCTGCTGCTTGATTTCTGCATTTCACATGTTTAAAAGAACCACTTAGCCATCTGTCCCCAACATCCCTTGCAAAAGATGCAACATGCCAGGGAACCAAAATGCATGAGAAAGAAGCACAAATTCAAGCAAATAGCACATTTTATATTCCAGGAGAATGTTACACAAGTCCAGCATAAGCATGCCATGGTTGTTAGAAGCCAAATCCCTCCCAGCTGCTTATTTACTTTCCTTGATCTTTTTATGGATTCCTCTCAAACGGCTTCCGGAACTTCTATCGGATGGGTTTGTTTGTTTGTTTGTTTGTTTGTTTGTTTGTTTGTTTGTTACTTACGAGATTGGACCAATCCATCCGAATTAAGATGAACCCTTGGAAATGAGTTACTGTGAAATAGTTGTACATCACTGTGAATGTAATGTTTGTTTCGGTCTCATCAGTTGGATCAATAAATCTTTTTGCTCCACTGCATTGTTCCATATTTTATGTATGTAACTCTAAGGAAAAGTGATGGAGGAGAAACGGAATCCTGTTGCAGCTACAATTAAAAAAGAAAAATATAGTACGTACAGAATGTGATCTTCTGGAGGTTTTTTTTTTTTTTATTGTCCCTTAATCATTTTTTTCTGAATGACATTTTCCATCGTTACACATTATTGTCCCCAAAGAAGCTCTTGCAGTCAACCTGCTGTATTCCGTGCAAACATCTTGTCAACGTTGCTCAGACTCGCAATGATTAAAGCTAAAGCCAGATGTGCTGTGGGAAGAAACACTCATGAGGGATGGGGGGGGGGGGGGGGTTAAACATCCCCTCATCCCCTTGACTAACAGAGCAGCACCTTTGATTCGGGTTAAACTGAGGTGTCGGAAGATGGCATTTAAGACAGGTGCTACCAGCTGTCGTCACATCCAGGCCGCCCACCACTGCGACGCGCCTATGATCTCGGAGGGAGGCAGGGAGGGAGGGACTACTCCGAGTGTCTCTCTTAATCTGTTTATTCTATTATGTCCAGCTGTTCACAGCAGTCAGTCTTGCGCAACGGTACCAGGCTTTGTCACTGCAATCAATAAAAGTACGTAATGTTCATTTAGCCACTGCACTCATTGGTGTTTACGTAGCAATTGTGCAAAGCAGACGTGGCAAATTTGGGTCGTGAAAAAAACAAAATGATTCAACGTATCGGCCCCAAATCTTACAGACATGAACACATGAAGGCAAATTGTGGCCAAGGTTCTAGGAGAGATGATGTTTTCCCCCATCATTGCTTTTCTGTGCATTCAATTGCTGCATTCATCCTGTGCCAATTTCACTTGCTTTTGGGCACCCTTTCATTTCTTCTGCCTCTGCGGCTAGCACGTATTATCTCCTCCCATGTTTACCATTTGACACTATCTCACCCTGTTCTCAGATTAAATTCTCCGCTATCTTTTTGCCCCCCTCCATCTGTTCAAAGTATTCTTCTTGTTCGTGTTTATCTGTCTTTCTGTTTCTTTTGGATGAAATAATGTACCACTAACTATTATGATGATGAATTATGCCTTTTGTTGGTTATGTGTTGTCAGATGAGTTTGAATTCATCATCAGCCTTCCAATGCAGCTGTAGTGACTTGAAAAGCAGCATGCAACACGCAATGTGTTCTGCAGCAGCAGCCAGCCAGCCAGCCAGCCAGCCAGCCAGCCAGCCAGCCAGCAGCAGCTCATGCTTGAACTTTTCCATCTGGACTGCCTGACACACTGATGCAGCACCGCCGCTCTGTTTTTGGTACAATCGGAATAATTGAACAGCACTTTTGAACAATGTTCTGTTCGGACACTGTTATTCAAATGCCCTGCGGAGTCAGTCAGTGGAGCCGTAGAAGCAAAACAGCTGCGTGGCCACCCGACCGTAGTGCAAGGACAATGACACACGGGCAAATAACTATGTTCAAGTATTTGTTCCAATTTGTCAGTTCTCTGGCTTAATGGGGGGGGTATTAACCTATATGTCTTATTCTTTGATATCACAAAAAAGTGTGTACCACTGAGTATTGCATCCTGAGTATTTTGAATGATGCATTTTTTTTCCCATCTATAATACAGTCCGTGCGCAATCGTTTTTAACAGATGGCATTTTATTAATCATGGTGGAATTGTGCCTCCGATTGTTGTATTAGACCACAGCTCCATTTCATTCTGAATAGGTCTCTGATTTTCAGAGGGTTGATGAAATCCTATCGTCTCTTTTTACCATTACATATAGTAGCTCTTATACAATCATGCTTGACAATGGTCAGAGGCGGGCTCTGATACTACGCTACGCTAATATATCTATGAGTGGGATCAGTGAAGATGTCTATCAATCTCTATTATACAATGCATGATTAATAGTAAAAAAAAAAAATGACCGGCTTTTATAAATCATGTCACAAATGGGGACCGGTGATTGATGGTGAGACTGAATCTTAATTTGTGTCGGAAGGCGCTGAGTCTGCACTGGATGATCAATGCGACAAAAAGAGTTAAATAACGTTTTTTCTATCTTTGTCTGTCAAAGTTGGGGGGTGGGGAAATGATGTGTGTTGAGTTTTTTGATGGATCCCGAGTAACCTCTTCAAAGTCTTGATGCATTTGATCAATTGAGCAAACTGCACGGTCATGTTTCATTTGAGGCGGACAGTTGGAATTGAATTCAAGTGTTTGTAAATATTTCACCATCCAAGCAACACACACAAACACAATCCTGCATATTTCTTCATGGCTCCTGGCATCTTGGCTTATCGCAGCAGACAGATGTTGCCAATGTTGGATTTAAAGTGCACTCTGTATGCCCAAGCCCAAATTAATTGAAATTAGCTTTCTAAGTAATCTGGTTAGTGTTCAGTAAACACTTTTAATAGCCATGCTATACAATTCCGAAGTCAGGAGGACCAGCGATAATGAATATGCTGTGCATTTCCATTCCAAATAAATTGGGGACTTTTTTAAGCACTAATGGAACACCAGGCACTTGCTAGTCTTTTGAATTAATGTAGACCCAAAATAATGAATGCACCGTTCAGCAAGTGTGCAAATTGCAAACTGTTTTTGTATGTGACCCCAAATCTGAACAAAAAAAAAAAAACAGAACTATTGTATGAATTGAAGATTCACTATTTCCAGTCCAATCCGCTGCTATTTTTTTTTTTCCCGAGTCAGCATTAACATGTAGCGCTGTCACTGCTGTGACTGATCAGAACCTTGGACAGTTCCCTTTATCTGCTCCTGCCCCTCCCATCCTGTTATGCAGTGATCAGCATTAATTGGCCGTACCTGCACCTTTTCCACACCTGTTCCCGGCTCGTTAGCCGCCCTATATAAAGCCCGGCCGGCCGCCCCGGCCGGCTGCCCGGCGGTCTGTTTCGGTTGGTCGTGTTGCCCTACCCGTTGTCTTGCTGCGGTCTTAGCAGGTACGCTACCCGTCCGTTGTGGGTCTATCCATACTGCATATTGCTCAACCTGTTATCAAAAGTCAAAGTCTCCTTTATTGTTATCTGTTCTCCACTAGCCCTTTGCTTTCAATTACTCTTAATCCAAGCTACACATCATTGGTACTTCCCATATGGCTGGAAAGAAAAGGTTGTTAAATCTAATTGGGAAGAAAAAAAATCATAAAAGCAAAATGCTTGAGGGGAAAACAATGTGTTCAAGTTATTCCATTTTCTTACCTTCCAAACAAAATGTAAATCACTGCTTTATTTTTGCAGACAAAATTTGGAGTGAATAATGTTAAACTATTTTTCCAAGCAAAAGACAATCATGGAGGAATTTGTCTCTCCTGGGGAAAAAAATCTTCACAATTCCAATTTAGAATATGAAATACAGTGCTGAGGGGGCTAGACAGATTTGTGATGGGCCCTCCTTCAACCCTGCATCGCACCGTTCCTGACATTCGAACCCCAAAAAAAAAGTCAAGTGTGAACCCGGCAGTTGAGTCAAGTCAGCAAATAACTAATCGCCATTCTTTCATCCAATCTTTTTTAAAAGGGAACTGTTCAAAGTCAAGCGGTAATTGCGCTTGTTTCCAAAAGTTCCGTTTTGTCGCTCTGACACTATCTCACTTCTCTCACTGCTGATAAAATGAGTGCTATTGAACCAAGCGAGCGCAACATGGGAAGAATTTAAAGGTCACGGTGCAGCAGTTAATCTCAACATGGTGAAGCCGGAGAAGAGCTGATCTTTCTTCTCCTTCTCGCCCTCCTCTCTTTGCGCTCAAAGCAACGCTGTGTTGTATGGAAGTTTATCTGTGCCATCGGATTTTGAATTCGAATTTGTAGCACTGAATTTTTTTACATCCAATTTTTAACACTGAATTTTTTTTTGCTGTTTCGGTGCACCCGAATGACTGTAAATACAAAGGTGTTTGTGAATAATAGCAAGTCATCTGGAATGAAAATCAATTTCTTCGGCGGTTATTGCTCGGACCCAACCAGGATTGTTGTTGCTGATTGGTTCGTTTCTTTTCATTCCCAAGCAAATGTTCGAACTCTATATCCAGATATAGAGATGGCTGCTACAATAATAAGACAGTTACAGGTGTTGCGTATGTACGTACATGCTAGTTAAAAGGTGTCTGTATGGATGAAGTGTTGCCGCCGCAAGCCCAGCCAGCCAGCCCGAGTACATGGCTTTGTTGCAGCTTCATCTCAATGTGTGGAAGATGGTTACCAGGCAACAGCTGCATTTTGTCTCCTGTTTTATGATGGAGTGGGAAATCTCTGGGTTTTTTTTGAAGTTATGCTCGATTAAGTGTTAACCGTCTCTTTATTGAGTTGAAAAGCTGCAGTGAACATTCTTGGCGTTTTGCTGTCATGCTTCTTAAAGTACGTCTAGCAAGTTGTAGCTTGTTTTTATTTTGTGTCGTTTACTTGCATGTCTATCGTGGACTATGTCTCGTCACCGTGGGATAGAGGCAACGTCATTTCGGCGGTTTCTTTGCGTGTCTTGACATGTGATTGACAATAGAGCTGACTTTGACTTTGGTCTTGCTCGCTTCCACTCAATTTCAGACTTCCATGTGTTAAGCACACGGACTCTTCATTAAGAATGTCGAGCTGGTAAGTATGTATAGTGCGTAGTATATAAACATACACACGCTGTCAGTGGAGGCAATTCTCAGACAGAAAAAAAACTTTGAGTTTCTGTCACGTCTGCCTGCATGAGTCACTGATGGACTTCCACACAACCTGCCGAAAATCTCATTATGAATTAAAGGCATGTTCCAAATTCTCTTTTCCTTCTCCCACTCCCAGAGCGAGCACTCAAACACTTGACGCAACCTTTCTATTACTCCTCTCCAAATCAAAAGCAGTCAGTTGATTCTCAAGGCCTTTTACTCACCCTTCAGTTCCCTGCTGATTGTAATGATAAACCCTAACCTTAATAAATAATGTATGGTGGAAAGAGGGAGGGCTTGTTTCTCAACATTCATCACTTTTATTTCCCGCTTCTATGCTGTAGACACACACAAGGTTGAGGGGGGGGAAAAATATGAAGACACTGACCACTTACATGAATTCTCACAATAATGATTAACAATGATGGATATTTGTAATTGTTTAATAGCAGAGGCGAGTGGAGTCCATTAAAACGTGCATGTGTGGCAGCCATTACACAGTGTTGGGCAATAAATACGGCCTTCTGTATAATATATACTAAATATTTTTCTCTCTCTCTCTCTCTCTCTCCAGCCAGCCAGCCACCCAACCAACCAACCAGCCACCCATCTATCCAGTCCTTTTCCTCACATGGTGTAAAAGGAGCGCAGCAATTAGCCAATTCATTTCTCAGAATGGAAACTTGACTTCACGGTGAGAAGCAAAGGTTGGAAGCGGTGAAGTTAGTCTTGCTCATTACGCAGATGTCCTTAGGATAAACTCTTTCTCCACCTGCTAAAGCTTTAATCAGTCAAATATTCCTATTTCACACCAGATTTGTTACTTTGATGCAATTGTGGTTCAAGGAAAGTTCAGCGTTTTCCTTTGCGCACGCATATGTTTGCTCTGCATAAATCAACGCGTGTGACCCTTTCTGCTCAGAGATGGCCCATGAGAACGAAAGCTTGTACTGTTATTTTCCCTACAACGGCCACACAGCTCAGAAAGCCCAGAAGCCTGGTGAAAGTGCCGTAAATGGGTTGGGTCAATCGACGCATGGCTTCTTTTACATTTCCATTCTTTTGGAACCCTAAGGACGTTTGTGATTGAATCATAATTGACAAATCTGGGACATTAGTCAAGAGCTGCATCCGCCCGTAAGGAAAACCTGTTTCAACTGCTGCCATGGACTCAAAGCTGAAATCATGCGCAATGCTCTGATTTGTTGTGGCTTGACTCTAGCATCCATTTTCCATAGCTCTTGTTCGCTTTAGCGCAGGTGGAGCCTTATCCGAGCTGACTTTGGGGCTGGACTCTATGCCAATTTTTCAAACCGGGGTGGAAGCACAAGAACATAGAGAAATGACATGCCAGCACCAGGGAGAAGATGCAAATTCCGCAAGCTGAGCTATGAATCGGAAATGTCCCAACAACGAGTGGGCTGTCGACGACCGTACTTGGATGAATTTTTGTCTCTTTTTGTCTTTCTCCTTGACCCTTGAACCTTGACATGGGAACATGCTTACTGACCTCAGTATCGTCTGAAACAGCTTGTCTCACTAGGTGGGTTAAGGAAATGGGCCCTGCACGGACCACTTCCATATTCCATGACGCCGTAAGCAGGGGATACAAATAAAAGAGCAGACGCAAAACTGGGAACACCAGTTTCTGAAAGAGCTAAAGCTTATCGTCCGTAAGTATTATGATGAAATGTCAAGGTCCACAAAATAAGTTCACATAAGGGTGTTGTACTTTGCTGTTGCTGTTTATAGCCCATAGCCTAATTCTTCTCATAAACGGATGCAAAGTACTTAGCTGCGTGGTGACCTCAGCGTATTCACTGAGCTGGCTAATTATCGATCATAACTTCAGGACTTTGCCTTCCAATGAATATGCACATCATACATTCAATCTCATGATACTACTGCTACCTAGTGTATGACAAAGCTCCTCTTGTTCACCACTTCTTCAGATTAAAGTCAAGTGATCCACCTCCGCCAACACCTTCATCCTCTGCTACCACGAGATTTTCATCAGTTGTCAGTCAAGTCGGGACTTGATTGATGATCCGATGAAAAGGGATGATAGGTGCTTGGAGATAAGACAGGAGCAGAGAGGCAGGGAAAGCAATCATAGGATTCCAGATTCAAATCTTAACTTGATTTCGTGACATACCATATCGTGTGCGAAAAGCAACAACCTGCCTCATTTTTGCCATTTTCAACCTGACTCTACCGGACCAATTCCTTTTCCGACAGTCAACGTATACGTACCAACGCAAATCTTTGTGCTTTCTGCTTGACACCTTTTGTCGAGCCGTATGTTTCCGCATGTGAAATCTCATTGGACCTAATACGGACACGCCTGTGTGGGAAATGTTGCCATAACAGTGAAATATACTGGCCCTAATCCTCTTCCGTAGGAATACGTATGTCAATAGAGAGGTGTGTTTTCCAGCTCTCGTGCATTTTTACAATCTAAACAAATTTGTTGCTACCAATCAAGCCACCGGCGTGAAATTAATGAAGCCTTAATTCCTTTAACTGCCGCACAGTTCATTAGGGTGGGCTAAGGGGACAAAGGTTTTTGTTTTGTCTTGGTGTCTGGAATGGGAGCGCTCCACTGACCCAAAACATCTCTTTTGGCACTGTTGTGGGCAAGAGGATTGATGAAAGCATCAAAATGCAGATAAGGAGGGTTGAATGACGGCAACTGAGGTGAAAGTGACGCTTCTACAGAGATAAGTCAAGAAATTACAAGTTGAGGAATTACAAGTGCAGTGTTTTTTTTTTGTTTTTTTTTTTTGTTTTTTTTAGAAGTGAAGCACTGGTTCCTTTCAAAAGGTACAATCCGAGTTGGGGATTAATGGACATTAATGGACTGAGATGCTATCTGGTGCAGACGAGATGACAAGATTATAGATGGAGGGGACAGGGAAACAAGGACATAAGTGAAGGAAGATCAGGTGGATAGTTAAAGGAGCAGAGTAATGCTCGACTATCTGTCTCGCCCACAGGGGAGAGATTAAGTGAATTAAGTGAGGCTCCCTCTCTCCTGAGGGGGCCATTTTATCTTGTGTGTGTGTGTGTGCGTGACATCACTTCTCACACAATAGGCCAACGGCACAAACGTGTGCAGAAATGTGTGCAACAATGCATGGACTGTGAATCATTTCTGCCGAGATAGAAAAATAACCCTGATACGCAGAACCCTTTGATTTTTAGTCCGTCATTAATCACCTTGCCGGAGTTTAACATCATGCAGCATTACGACAAAATGTCCAAATGTGTGCCAAAAAAAAAAAAGCAATGGAGAGTTTGTCTTGATCTGTCAACTTGTTAGGGAATGGATAAACTGCATATATCACTCGTCGCTAACATTCAAACGTAGTTACCCTGATAATATCACTCAAACAATTTTAGTCTGCTCTTCATTCATTTTCAATGCACTGATTGCCTTTATCAAGACAACAATGCAAAAACAGAACATGCAGCAAACCTTTTGATACCACTTGTTCGTCAGCGCAGTAGCAAAGTTGTTGCAACGGTGTTGGTGACAAATGGAATTGACCTGTTGCGCTACAAAAGGGAAAATTTCATTTGAGCAGAATAATAAAAGCTCCCTGCTGACAGCGCAATCACTCTCTTAAAAGTTACTGCTCAAGTGCTTTGATGAATTGCTTCGAATAGTCCTCCCTTAATTGCGCTCACAGGAAGGAACATCATTCATTTCCCTGAGTTGATGTTCCACAGCAGGCAGCAGTTGAAGAAATGCACTTGTCATGTGCTTGGAAACGAAGAGGATGGAACGCCTTTCGCCAGGAGGAAGCTAAGTCAATTATTTCCTGCACTGAACCAACCATGAGTAGCCATTCAGTGACTATTTATTTTGAAGGCCTCCGTAAGTTCAAGTAAATACGGGCGCCTCAAGCCCAACGGGACGTGGACGCCTCCCTCGGTCATCTGCGTAAGCAGCTGCCGACGGTATCGGACAAGAGCGATACCAGTACCGTGGCACTGTTGGAGCGCAAGATCTAGGAAAGCTCCTTCTGGAGGAGCTGGAAATCCATCACAGCCAGGAGATAAGCAGGATGGCTTCCCAGCGACCTGACACAAGATTCACATCTGCTCTGCCACCTCAAGCTTGTTCCAAAAGTGCTCGGACCTCCAATGACAACGTGGGCCAGTTGAATGCAATTGTGTACTAGGAAGCTCTGACCTATGGGATCATATGGAATGTTTACCAGATGGTTTAACATGACTCCTGGGCCACCATGTCGTCATTTCAAAGTCAAAATCAAATGAAGCTCACTGATGGGTAAAATGTGAAGGCTTACTTGCCCTCTGGAGGGATGATGATGATTTGCGGCCTTTTTCTGCCTTTGCAGCATTGTAATGAGGCGCCATGCTGGACAACTGGCAGAGGACACTTTAATTATCAGCTGCCTCGTGTCGAGCCAATGAAGACTCTTTCTGAGAGGGTCACCTCAAGTAGTGGATGGAGTATGCCAAAAAGCCCCCCCCCCCCTCCAACCCTCAGGTACAGCTGATTTGTCTCTGCTAGTCTTCTGCAGATATTGATGTCTCTCCGCAAAGTGCAAGAAAGTGCATCCCCAGGGTGTGTGGAAGACTTCCTGAGAAGCAGTTCCAGCTGGATAGGCTGCACAGAATACATTGTGCAATGCCCAAACAATTCTTCATATTTATTTTAAGAGCCACAGATATTAGATATTTATGCCTGAGGCACTTTTGTCCATGTGCCCCCTCGCTATCTTTAATTTTGCACTCGTATGTTGCATGCATATTCTTACCCAGGTGAGATAAAGTGCTTTTTATGCGGGTGATAAGTCATTCCAAATTCCAGAAAGGCAAAACACAAATCTAAAGTGAATCTTTGACATCCTCCTGAAAATTTGTAAGATTTGCAAAGGTCGTATGTAAAATCATGCACACTACTAGTTCAAACTTCAGATGTGCATCTGCCTCCAGATATTTTTTCATTGTTTAACCTTTAAAGGCCGTCTGAACTAAAAGAGACGGTGTGTGTAGAATTTTGGGATTTATCGATGCCGTAGCGGCGAACTAAGTTCCAATTTTTTCAGCGGCTCGAAACTAGAAATGCCACAGCATGAAAATGAAGATACGACACTTTTGACGGCAAACGAACGCACGCACGCGCGCCGTCCATAAAATACGGGCCTGGAGTTTTTGAGGCTTATTGTTCTGGAAAAATTGCGTTGACTTTGACAAATTGCTTGGCGTATTGATAAGCGCCCGGGCTCCAACTTTATCTTGCACGTCTGTCTGCTGATGGATGCTTGGGCACAGAATAAATGAGTCATTGGGTGTCATTTGTGCTAAATTTTCCATTTGCGTGCATCTGCTCACGATCTGTCGGCTCCTATCTGGGCCTGATTCTCTCAATCATTCTCCTCCTCGTACGTATGGATGTAGCCACAGCACCGCACCGGGGTAGTGAGTCAGTCAGTGCTCTGGGCTGGGCTGGGCTGGGCTGGGCTGGGCTGGGCTGGGCTGGGCTGGGCTGGGCTGGGAGTGGCCATTGTCAAAGCATACGTAGGTCAGGCCTTTTGTGTGCAAAAGTCATCCTGGGAATTGGTGTAACAATACTGTCATGGTGAGTGTCCTCTTTGACACCAAGAACCTCAATCTGTCTATGGAGCTATAGTGAATTTACACCGGCCAACTCTGCCTCGCTCAAGAGAAAGGGGAAGCAGGGGTCAAGGCACGCACGCACGTACTCTGTGGGGACTTGGGCAAGAAAACGCCTGAGATGGGCTGCTAACCTCCTGTTGAAGTGTTCACAGATGAACAATTCAAGAGCAATCAGAGCCTCAACATCTGAAAGTGTAACAAGATGAATGCACTCTTGCTAGTTTCTCCATTGTCCCCCGCATTTGCTCTCTTTTTCGAAATAGCCATTGATGGAGCTGGTATCATTCTCTAGCTCTGTCACTCCTTAGTATCCCCCTCCTCTCTCGCTCGCTCGACTTTGTGTCTGGGTTGCGCTCAGAGTGTGATGGATGGGAGCCGAGCAGCTCCTAGCTAATCATTCCGACTGTCAATAAAAGCTGAACATGCTTTGAGCCGGCTCGGTGCAGCCTGGCTGCGTGATGGTGTGTTCCAATGTGTAATGGGCGGAAACGGATTATTTTGCTGTGTAATAGCTTGAAAGGCACATGGCTGAATTTCGGAGGCAGAACATGTCATGAGCTCGCTAGCCCATTCCGGATCAACTTTGGACTATGTCTGAAAGAAATACAATATCATAAAAAGCTGTGATGTATTTTCTAAAGTCTATGACCTGGCGGACTATTAGTCGCAAAAGATGGCTTACTTGTTGGAATCGTGGATGAATTCTATATGCGGTGTATGACTATGATGGTGTGATTGGAATAGTCAAAGTAGGTTGTTAGAAAGACTGAGTGTGGCAGAAAGGAAAGAGCAAAATTGTGAGGAGAATATCAATTGGCACACGCTGCCTGGCTGGCTGGCACAGTGAGCTGTCAAAGTGCAATTGATCAAGACAAAAAAAGAAATAAAATCCATGTTGAGGTAGAGCTGAATGGAAGACAATGATTTTGATTTGGCCCGGTAAAATAATCGCAAACAGGTTCTTGTCGAAATATTAGCGGCGTTCAATCCAGAGGATAGCGACAAGCCGCCTCTTGAGCGAGAGAGGATCCTCACAATTACAGACATTACCCAACTGCAATCGGAGCGAAATGGCAAAATGTTGACGGACTGCGTGCCGGTGGAAATGCACTTAGCTTTTGTAGGGAGAAAGAGGGATGCATCTTCCTGATGCCATAAGACTGAAAATGCAGCACAGGACAGACAGACAGACAGACAAAACTTTGTTTCATTCATCAATTTGAAATGACCACGAGAAACACAGAGTGAGTCCAACTTGAGAAGCGGTGGAAGCATTTCTCGGACGCTGCATCTCTGTGAGTGGCTGGGAGTGAATTTTAGTGTTGACATCATTTTGATATAGTAAGTGCCAATGTTCAGCTCGCTCAAGTCGAGTCATGTTGTAAATAGCAATGTGACCATTGAGAATGATGATACTGGCAATTTGTGTTTCCTGATGGCACTTAGTTTTCTTAGGTATGCGTCTGTGACCTCGATTGAATGTTTGTGAGTCAGCAGCCACTGCTAGTGGAGCTTCACATTAAAAAGCACATGGTGGAATTGTCACCTCACTCCGGAGCAGTCAAAAGTCTTTTTGCTCCTCTCCGCTAAACACTATCAAAGCTTGTGCGCTGACAAGTCCCGCTCTGCTAGTTGCCTGGGATCAGTTGCAGTGGAAACATAAACAGTCGGAACAGGCACATGTACGCAGTTCTTGTTACTTTTGCAGCCTGTTTGACTTTTGGACTTATATTTCACTTCTGTAACTTGAAATGTTTGGGGCATAATGGCAAGGTTTGAAATACAAATCGAATATTCCAATACATCAGATTGATCCATTTTGCACGTTAAGCCGGTATCTCATTGAACAGCAAACACTTGGGACTGCGTAGCACGTTTTTGAGCTCGCAAAAAAGGTAGTTGCGTCTCGTTCAAAACGTCTTTTTCCTTGTCTCCGAGAAATTTCCACCATGTTTCACCAGGCGAAGCGATATGTCAACGCGGCCGCCATTTGGATGGGGCCAAAATATCATTGGTAAAATTGAGTTCATTCATTTCTTTTCTGAACTGCTTATCCCCACGAGCGACACTGCAATTTAAGACAGCCGCCTTATCGAATTGGAAAAACATACATCATGTCTCCTTTCAAATGTTAATAATAATAATGCTTGGGACAAGGAAATGGGTGCTATCCTCAAAAGATATGATTTTTTTTTCTGATTTCATCACTACAGTGCAGATGAATGGAAGCTTTGTGTTGGCTCCAAATAACTATGTCAATGTGTGAAAGGTATTATAATGCTGTCTTCTCTCCTCAACCTCATAAATACATAGCTGGCCTAGAAAGGACACACTGATACTCTCCTCCATCCATTATGCATGTGTTCGGGTTTTTACCAGAAAATATAAAATACTTTGCTGTTTTTTTTTTTACCCTTTGCTTGTCAGACAATGAATGCTGCAAGTGACTAAGATTGATTTGATTATTTCTGCAATCTGGCAGCCAGCGTGTGCCACACAGCTGCCGCTGCTGCCGCTGCTGCCGCTGTGGCTTTGGAAATGATACAGCACATTTTAAAGTGTCAGCGTAGCTGTCATTCTGATTTTATTGAGCAAATGTTTGGTTTTGGTGGTGAATTTTTTATTAGAGTTTCATAGTCCAGTTCCATCCAAACCTTGAGTAGTGGTGCAACCAAAAAAGAAGGTGGTGATAGATTCATATGAATGTCCATCTAAATGAAGGTGTACACAACCTTTTTTTTTTGTTTTTGCTAACCTGTCCTTGCCCTTTTCTTTGTCACCTTCCTTCTTTGCTCAGCTTGTATTCTCTCTCTCTCTCTCAGTCCATATTTCAGTGTGTCACCGTGGCTTTCCTCTTGATTTACGACGTAGCCGTGCTTGTAAGCTCAAGTTGTCTTGAGGCAGAAGGGTGCCACAGTATTTCATTTGAGGGTTATCCACAAAAACACCCCCCCCCCCCCCCCACGTCCAGCCAGTGTGAGACTTGAACAACGTGAGCTCCCACAGGTCAGGTTGTCTGTTTTCCCCATGCACAAGAGCCACACAAGCATACTTATGCTAACATGAAGTAAATCAGCTCTCACTTGGTAGACGCTGATAAGCCCTCCCTGCTTATCCCGTGACATATTTGTCCTCCGCATGCACGAAGCCGCGGGGAGATAAGGCACGTTGAGCTCAGAGGCCTTGTGGCCAACTCCATTTCTCTAAGAATTCGGGAATATAGGCTTTGTCTTTTTCTTTCTGTACTGGAATCAATTTGTCTCCCCTTCCTTGGTCGAATTTGGCTTGACGGAATGGTGCTGCCAAGGCATTGAGTGTGGCAGGCAAGGAAAAGCAATCACCTGTGAGGCTAAATAGATTCCTCAATGAGGTGGTGTTAATTGCGTGCTCCACCGGCAGCTTGTTAAACACGGGCCACCGCCGACAGACGCCTATTACGTAGCCTTTGTCACATGGGAGCCATTCTCAGAGCGACATGAAGCCTCAAAGCAACACGGCACTCCATCAAAAGCTGTCAACGTACTACACTTGCTTATGATCTTGTCTCAGCCATTCAATTCGGAGCTGGAATAAGGTTTGCCTTTGGATTGAAATGCAACCGTGTTTTATTTTGATTGCGTTTGCTGTCTACTCACTATATTGATTGTTTTCACTGTCTCACTTCAGCCCTTTCTATGCAGCTGTGGTTGTTGAGCTCTATGAATATCGCAGAATGATGTTACGATAATAAGTCTATCTAGTTAGTATAAATGACATACATGAGGTATCTTGGTTGTGCGTCTACATCCTCACTGCAGATTCATTGGAGGATTCGTGCAGGTGGCTGAGTTGATTTGGAGGTCCCACACAGGTTTCAAAGGAATAAGAAATGGACGGAACTTATGGCCCACAACTAGCAGCTTCAAACCTCCAGGGAGACTAAGAAAAGATAGCCAGTGAAGAGGAAATGGGATTGTTTGGTTTTAATGAGCCGTCGACTGACATTTCATCTTTTCCTCGGGCCAGCTGAGTGTGTGTCTCACTCAAGAGATTTTACGACGTACCATCGTTTTGAATGCATCTGATGATGCCAATGACCAGATTGAGAGAGTGTACTGCACTGATACGGTGCAGTGCATTGTCAAGGTCAGCCAAGTATACGTATTTGGAGCATCTCTCCACTAGCAGGTGCAAAGGCTATCGTTGTGCTACAGACAACGATCAATCACGAACAGGCCGTTGTCACTGACCTTAAATGACGCCTCATTGTCCATTATACTGCAAATGTGGTCAATTCAAATATAATGGCACAAAAGAAACAATGATTGGTTTCATTGTACCTTGATCCTTATCCTTTTGCATTGGTAATGTTGTTGTTGTTGTTGTTTTTATTTGATTTGAAGATAATTAGTGTATCTGCTTTAACAGCATGACCTCCTGTCTGTAAATGTGTAACTGTGAACTTTGTTGTTGTTATTGTTATCAGCAGTAGCATTGCGCAGCCATTCGCAAATGACTCGAAGTGGGAGGCTTTATGGCCACCCTGCTGCTTGGAGACCTTCAATTCCACCAGCTAATCCTAAACACAGGCAGCAAGAAGACTAAAAGAGCGTTCACGCTAAAAGAGCTTTTCCGATTCACTTGAATCGACTGTTGCGACAATCAGATAATCAGCTCTAATTGGACCATTCATTGGATTCGCTAATTGCCATAAAACGCATCTTGAATGACTTCGGAGTGGCAAAGTAATAAACACAAATGCAGCGTGCCCTTGCCATATCGCACTTCACCTTTATGTGTGTATATTGCGTTATGGCTTTTATTATGAAAGTCTTGAAATTGCCCAAACGTTTGGTTTGCGATGTTCAGATGGATCCCGTTTGATGTAAAGCCTCGCTGTGTGCCTCCATGCTGCTAATTGAAAGCGTATTGGCTCACAAAATCTCCTGCCGTCCAAATCAATTGGTGACACGTAAGGCGCCAAGCACATTTATCGTATTACCTTGGTGTGTGTTGCTGGTTGGGCTCCCTCCCGCAGTGTTAAGTGGAACTTGTGACAAAGGCTTGACTTGTTTGGACCGTGGGCTCTTTTCAAGCTTGCAAGATCAAAGTTCCCCTTGGTCAATAAGGGCTGACGCCAAAAACAGCCAGCTGGTAGAGAAACTTGAACAAGTGTCTTGAGAGAAACTGCATTGTGAGAGAATCAGAGTGGATAAGATGGTCTTTTGTTTTTTGCAAAAGGCATGAATGATAGCTTTGAAATGATGTGAAGCTCGCATCAGCAAATGCAGGTCTTCATATATTAAACAAATATGATAAAAAGCTTTTTGCCCCTAATCACTATTGAGCAAAAAATCGGATTTGGTTGTCATTGATAGATAGATGTGTTGATGGTCTTACTGACGTTTGTCAAATATAACATAAAGGGTGACAAATGTGAAGGGCTACTGAGAGACCAAAAGCACGATAGACCAAATATGGACTTGTTTCAGTGTCATGGACACTAGTTTTATTATTCCCGTTTTTACACCTTGTCAAACACGCTCTAGATTGATGGATGCGGTAAGGCAGGCAAACCCTGAAAAATAGATCCATCATATAGGCCATTCATTAGGAGCTGTAATATCTTTTTTTCTAAGCAACATGCCAGGGTGGCTTGAGGGCGGACGGACGGACGGATCATTTTGGTTTCAACAAAAGTGCAAAGAAGAATCCCCTATGTACAAATGATGCTCACCCCTTTTTGAACCTCTTGTCCTTTCATTTAAAACTTTGCCTTGAGATAAATCAAAGCACACTTAAGTAGATTATATGGCTGCTCTGGCCGAAGGGAAGGCGCTGCTAGCCCTGCGTGAAGGAGAAGAATTGTAATCACTTGTGATGGAGGCCATTTAGCAACCTTTGTGAATGCCTGAATCATGCATGGCCTGCAATCAATTTGATTCATATATCCAACCTATAACACACCCACTGTACTAGATGAGTGTGAATGCTCTCTTTTTCAAAGCTACCCTCTGCCGCTCTATTTGCTTGTGTGCTGAAGTGATCCACATAGGCCTGCTTTTAGTTTTTTCGTGTGATGGTTTTTGAAGATATCACACAGCAGCAAATGCCGCGACCCTCATTTGTGTAGCAATAGTTGATGAGGCAAACACACTTTGAAAATGACATCATGAAAAAGATTAGTTGGGATTACAGTGGACCAGTACCAACAGTGGAGTTTGCACAAACTTGTTTCTATTTTCTACACTTTATTGAGAGAGCTACTTGATATTCTCTGGCGCCTGTGGGCACCCAAATAAATGCCTTGGGGGGGGGGAATTGATGACCGAGGGTAATGTAAATCTTGCAGAGAGTGAATAAATAAAAACAGGTGGAGCGGTAACGATATTTGTTTTCATCCAAGGTAAAAGGGCACCGCTATAGGTCCATCTGTGCGCACGGCTGATAAATACCGGAAAAGCGACTCGTCTAAATCATTTCAACGGTCAGTGGGCGAAACAGAACATGCCATGATTTTTCAAAATGGAAATAAGGGGAATGATATTTAACAGCTATCATGATACTAATAACGCAAGGAGAGCAGAGGTGGAAGATTTAGAGCAATATGGGAGCCCTTCTGTGCAACGTTTCAAATTCCCTTCCCACTGAAGCGCTTTCTATATCATTCTTCATGCCATTGTATCAAAGCCAACAATGGCAGTTTAATTAGTCCCCGAGCTGGGCAAGTCTCCCAACCTCCATCAATTTGAATCATTGCACTCTCTCTCTCGCTCTCTTGCTCTCAGGCTCTCAGGCTCTCAGGCTCTGTCTCCTCCTTCCTGCATCCCTGTCTTCCTCATCTATCCTGTTACAATACAATAAGATTGTGAAGTTGGCACTCGGATCCACTTTTATGCTGCTTTAATCATGCTGTCAGTCTGGTTGCCACATACGTAGCTGCACAGCTAAAGGGAGCCCGGCCGGCGACAGGGAAGCCAATTGTCGCCCGCCCCCTGGCCGCAAACGATTCCAGCACAAATGACCTTCTATTGTTGACGCTTAGGAGGAAGGAAATTAGATTGAGAATGTTGCAGGAGGAAAAGAGAAGAATTTTAGCTTCAGTGGAAGGAAGGAAGCAAGAAAGGAAGCAAGGAAGGAAGCAAGGAAGGAAGGATTCAATGAGAAATGTTTTGAAAAGTAACTTGAAGCGAGGTGTCCAAAGAATGGATTGTATCAAATGAGTGGATTGTTTTTCATTTGAAAGTACAGCAGTGTAAATTGTGCATGCAATTCTTTGATGTCATCTTGAGCTCTGCGGGTCCGTATGGACGTATGTGTATTTTTACTATGCTAATTTGTGACATGCTGCGAGAATTATTTTTAGCAATGCACTTTTCCTGTTCTCCGAGTAGTCAATAATTTGGAGTCGCGGGCCGCTGTGAACACCAAAGGGCGCACGTGCAGCCGAAAGTCCGTGTCGCTGTTTCGATTCATCTGTATCTCCGTTCCGTTGCTGAGGGAATAAGATGTGTCTGTCAAAGCAAGTCACCGTTCACCTTTGACACCATCCATCAGGTGTTGACGCAGAACTCTATTACAGCTGACAAAGCACCAGTTGGGCCATAGTGCTGAGGGCGGGGAAAATGGAGCTGTCCATTTAGGATAGACTTCTTAATGGCTCACGTATGAAATGTGTCACTGATAGCTAGATGCATTGGTGCTCATCCCACACTGGAGGCTGGAAAGAAAGGCAGCATGGTTTGGCCACCACACAACATGGATGGATGGATGGATGGATGGATGGATGGATGGATGGATGGATGGATGGATGGATGGATGGATGGATGGATGGATGGATGGATGGATGGATGGATGGATGGAGGGAGGGATGGATGGAGGGATGGATGGAGGGATGGATGGAGGGATGGATGGATGGATGGATGGATGGATGGATGGATGGATGGATGGATGGATGGATGGATGGATGGATGGATGGATGGATGGATGGATGGATGGATGGATGGATGGATGGATGGATGGATGGAGCCTTGCGTGTACAGTGCCCGAAGGTATTCCTGAAAATTCAAAGGGTGTGGCTCACAGTTTTTACTTAACTGCAAATGTCAGTGCTTGGAAAAATCAATGAAATGGCACACACCGCCGAGTGAAGTCAACTGGGCCAAGCGATACGACACATGACGTAACATGGGGTACGCTGCACTTGCCACCGCCGCCTCCTCTCTTTGACACTTCATCAGCTGATAGGTCGGGGGACTCTTACAACCATAAATCAAACTGGCTTAAATCAATGAAGCGGCGATTCTAATTTGACAGCTCAGCTGAATGTTCATGCTGCTGCTGCTGCTGCTGCTTCCGCTGCGACTGCTTTGCAAATGCAAAAAAAATGCTGCTTGAGCGCTTTCTAATTCGACAATTTTTCCAAGTGTCTGTGCGCGAGGAAGGACCCGAGCTAGGCTAGGAAGACGTTTTCGCTTGAGGCCCATGAGGAGAACAAGTACTTGTCTTTTGCTTGCAGTCAAGGATTCCACTTGATGTTGCAGTAATCCAGCCAATCTAGGATATGAGAGAGAGATGGAGCCAGTTAATATTACTTCACGGTCCATTTTGGAGGGGGAGATTGAGCGGCTGGTCCGCAGAGCATCTGCAGTCGTGTTGAGAAGAGCGAGGAGCTGAGGCCAAAGGTGAAGCTCTGGATTGACCGGTCGGTCGGTCGGTCGGTCGGTCGGTCGGTCGGTCAATCTCCGCCGTCCCTAGCCTCCACCTATTGTCACCAGCTGAACCAAGAAGCGGCCAAAATGACTTTTGTGTCGGAGATTGAGTAGCGCTGTTGCTCCTTCCCATTGAGGTATGAGGTGTTTATTTTAGACATAATCTCATCTCAGCACCTTCAACTGCTGGGCAGATGAAAAAAATCTTTGAAGGCTTGACAAGCAGCGATCCCTAGATTGGAGTGGCGTCAAAGCACACTTAAGGACATTTAACGAGTCGTCATTCCCAAAACAGCATTTTTATTGAACGTGAATGGGAAATGTTAACAAGCTTGTAGTGAGGCATTTGAAGATCATTTGGCACTAATCCGCCTGTGTTGATTTGTTTTTCAAGTGATCCATCAATAAGGCTCCCTGATTGCTCTGCAATTGCCTTCACACAGCACATTTGCTTCTTTAAATGGATTCCATTGATTAAAAGCAGTGTAAACACCTGATTAAAGAGATTACACACACATAGTACCCCATTAAAAAAAAAACTGACATTTACACGCTTCTAACAGCCGTGTTGATTACAGAGACGGTTGCCATAGTAACAGGAGCATCATGTGGAGGTCCTTATGTGTCCTTGAAATTGTCAGGCAATCCTTCTTGCAGTCATCTGTAATCCACCTTGTCCTTCTCATTTTGGCTTCTTTTCTCGCCACCTTTAGCGCCGCCTCTATTTTCTTTTCATTTAACCCTGGTGTCCTTTGCCCATTTCCCTTCTGTTTTTTTTCCCCTCATCCCACCATCCGTCACCATCTACATATCTCCTCTCCTTGTTGTCTGTCTGTCTGTGTGTCTGTCTCTGTCTCTCCTCCTTGTTCTCCTTCCACAGCTGTCTTTATTCTGATCATCCAGCTCTTTCTTCTTCTTCTTTTTCTTCGTCTTGCCTCCACTCATGACATCAGCTCTAATGCCACCTCGCATTACCTTTGGACGTAGTTTGTACTCATCTTGTGTGTATGCGCATGCCTCATGAGATGCAAGGGACTTTAACGTCAGCCAGCCAGCCAGCCAGCCAGCCAGCCAGCCAGCCAGCCAGCCAGCCCTCAAGGTATGGGATGCTTGGGCTATTTGTTGAAATTGTTTGCTGTTTGTTTGTTTTAAATGCGTTTACACAGGTGGGCAACGAGATGGAACAAAAATCAGTCCGCCCTCAAGGCATCTTGGGTTCTTTTCTTTTGTATTTTTTTGCAAATGTAGGTAATTGCACAGGGGATATGGCCACCATCGATAGTCAATAAATGCACTCGTTTATTTTGGAGCCTTTCGGTACGTGATCAGTCGGGGAATGCTTTTCCAAGCTGTGTGCTTTTTCTTCCCTTTTTTTTTTTGTATTTTTTCCTCTGTGCTTGGTCGAAACTCTTACTGGCTTGCGACTTTTTTTTCCCTCTTCATTTCTTTTAGTCTTTCTAAAAGCAAGAAAGTTGCCATTTTGTTTTACTTTGGAGCCCGAGTGAATACATTCAGTCTTTTGTGCCGTTGCATCATTTTTTGCCAGCGATTGGAGTCCAATCAATAGCAGCAATGCTTTCTTTCCAGCCCACCACTCCAAGAAGGGTTGGACAAAAAGCCCGAATCTTACTTGTTCATCTTGGTCCGACATTTTGGAGAGATATGATATACGAGCACAGTTTGCGTTGTGTTTCAGGAGTTGAAAATGAATCATTCACTGTCATTCACAATGTCACCACTGAGAAAACGACGGAATTGTTCCCACTCGGGGTATTGATTTTTTTTTTTTTTAGCTGTCGACTTGTCATCATGTTCCAGCGCCTGAGGAATGTAAAATGGGATTTGATGATTGTTGTATTACTTCCAGTTTGCAGATATGGCCGCGCTGGCCTCGATGTTATCTCTTCAAAGTGCTGAGTAAACATTCTACGGACATTAAACTTTCATCAGAGGAGGGGAAACGTCATTCAAAATGATCCATTTGAATGTTACACTCGGCACTTTCATCATATTGCAATGAAATTATTCTGGAAGAATGTGACACGCACACGCACACGCACACGCACACGCGCTGATTCATCGATTATCTTTTGGCACTTGCGGTCACGTTTCAGTCAAATGTTGGCACTTGGCCTCGCGAGGTTCTGGATTACCCTAATGAAATGTTCCAACGAGCAGTCCGTGTGTGACAGCAGCCCCTGCAGGGGATGGACGGCTCGACTCACACATTACCATATGTTGGCAACTTCAGCAGTGAGAGTAGCAGATAGATGGCTCGCTTTGTTTACAAATATTTGCCTTATCAAATAAACCTTCCCATGTCGTAGATGTCATTCCACTTCATCTCTTGTACTTATACTATTCTTCCCTCTGCCCATATAAGTTGTTGTTGTTGTTGTTGTTGTTTGGTCTCCTTCCCTCCAGACAGTAGGAGTACATAAGTAGAACGGCTCTTATCCGGATGCTGGCGAGAAGATAAAAATGGGAATTACAGCGGTATTCACTGAAAAGCGAGCGCGGGTGGATGGATTGAGAGATCCACACAGAAGGAGGGAGAGGGGGAGAACAACAGAGGAGAGAGAAAACACACACAGTGACATCAGAAAAGTGGAGACACGCAAGCTGTGCAGTGTCGCTCTGGGCATGAGAACTTACTGCATTTCGCGTTCCCTCGCAGATAATCGGCCTTTACAGAAGAGTGGCTGATAACAGGGAAGGAAGGCTGTGATGGTTTATTCCAGGACAGGGCCAACCAATCTTTTGCCTCCCAAGGCACAAGCACAGAATATACAGGATCTGAGCAAACCCTCCCTGGTGCAATCACAAGGAAAGGAGGCCAGGCTCCTCTGAAGTCTCCGATGCGTACCATGCTAATATTGGAAGAAGTGCATTGTCACATGGAAAGATTCCAAACCGACATCCATGTACGTACATGCTCCGTATTCCACCGTTTGCGTACGAAGCGTATTGCAGCTCAGTCAGCGTGATTGCGCTTAGGCCAACCTTTGGATTCTTGCGATAGCCCAAAATGTATCCCAAAGTAAAGAAGTGGTCAAACTGGGTCATGTGACCAAGTGTTCCTGCGTGTTGTTTTGTGTTCTTGTAACCTATTTTTCCATCAATAAGCAATTGCATTGTTTTGGATGAAGTTGCTATTTGTGTGTGTAAATGAAGAGAACATTGTGAATTGATTGCATGCCGAAGGAAAATGGGCAAATTACGCAAAAGGTTGATAACCAACCATGTGTGCAATTGCAAATGCACTCATGTCATTCCGTTCACACGTTGCAGCCTCGTCACTAATTATGTTTGCATGACTGGATGAGAAGTGAGCACGAGTTTTGCTCGGGGAAGAACAAAATGGATTGCATTGAGAAAAACCAGATGTAAATATCTCCATACACGTGCGTGAGAAGAGAGAACAAAAAGGACAGCGTGGCCTTAATGCAGTCTGCAACTTGAATCTTTCATGAGGTTCGTGTTTTTCCGTCTTGTAAAAATCTAAAATAAGCTCCTGGATATTTATGATTCAAAATAAACGAAGGCTATTCATGTCATTACACAGGAGGGAAGTTGCCATTTTGCTTTCTGCTATTCTGTTAGTGTTTCTGCGGAACATATACTGTAAGTGGGGCCCTATTTTCCCGTAACTGTCAAAACGATAAGAGATCAACGACTGTGATGAGATAAGAGGACGAGCTTGACTTGTGCTCCCCCAAAAAACAAATGCAGGATGCAAAGTGCGTATGTATACATCCCACTTATGTTTGAAAGGTGCTTTTTGTGTGATTGGCTTGTTGGGTGGAAGACTGTCTTGACGTTTGAATTGTGATCTTTTATCAAATCTTTCCTACAAAAGAAAATCAACTTTGATTGCTTGAAAATCCCCGACAGGCTATGCCTGAGAGGGAATCATTGAAAGTGAAAGTAAATATTCACAGTTTGCTCCCAAACAAAGCAAAAAGAACTCAGTGACAATGAAAATGTAACCTACATTCACGGCAGATGGGAGGACTGAACGAGTGCGACTTTCTTTTTTTTCTTTCTTTTTTTCCCCTGGGATGCAATTCAAGGTGCACAGAGAAGCAAGCCATTGGTGGAAAATGAATGAAACGCAATAAACACACGGCTCATTTTCATCTCATTTCAACAAGAAGCTAAAGGTTAAGACATTGCTAAGTGAATTTCCTTCTGAAAATCAAATCCTTTTCACCAAGCCCCATAGATATGAGGATTTGTATTATTGCCCGTTGTTGATCATCCTTTCAAAGAAAAAAAGTTTGAAGGCAAAAAGGTCTACATTTATTTGGACTAGCGTTCCCTATTGATTGGACTGTTCAGAGTTCAATTCTGTTTAACATTTGACATTCTTGTAAGAATAATACTTGCTAGCGAGCTCAATCGACCATCAAATAAAGTGACACATGTATGAATGATGCATGCGGCAGGCATCATTGCTTGAAAGCCTATATTTGTGAACATGATGGCAAATGGCAACTTGATGTTGTTTGTTCCAAAAGACCTGAACATTTATTTTTGTAATAATGGCCAGTAAAGAGAGTTCACGCTGAGCACTTGTTTATGACTATTGCTGTCAACACACGGCAACTGTTGCTGCTGTTTTTGATGCTTTTGCAACACTTGCTGTCAGGAGCATCAGCGCAACATTGTCTTTGTGATCCTTATCTATGTGGACCTTCGGGACAATCATTAAGTTCAGAGGAAAGCGCGCGTCTGTTTATCTGTGTAGCAGCTGCTTCGATTCTGTCTCATGTGTCCCTTACAATTTACGCTTTGGGACATCACGGCTTGCATTTTCTTTGTCTTCCTTCCCATTTTCTATTTGCTTTTTGTTTGGCGGTGTAGTGGTTAGCATAGCTGCCTTCCAAGCAGTTGATCTGGGTTCAGTTCCCAGCCAATGCCGCCCTTTAAGTCTTTGTTGAGCTGCAGCAGAAACGTAGTATTGACAAGATTTGTATTGCAAGTCCACAGCGTGAATGTTTTTAATGGACATTCTGCTGCCACAAGGCATCGTTGTGTTTTGGGCCAGCCAAGCCACAAACTTGTTATTAAGTTGCAATTTGTATTGTTTCGACGTCTTGGTGGTGTCGTGGTTAGCATTGCTGCCTTCCAAGCAGTTGCCGTGGCTTGGCATTTATTTACAGATTGTTGCACTGTGGACTTGCAATGTCCCAAAGTGCGCTAATTAAAACTGATGGACTTTTATGTGATCACACTCACTTACTCAACTAAGACATTGTTTTCAAATGTTTTCGCAGGCAGGGAAACCACATTCCACATCGACTAGGGATTTGGAAATGGAGGATTGGAGCAATGTTTACGACTTTCTCATTGATTCATCCTCATCTGAAGCACTTCTTGCAGGCAGGCAGGCCGGCACACCGGACGGAGCCTATCCTAGCAGCTTGAATGCTGTACATCCCAAACTGCAAGGCAAACATAGACATGCAACTACGTATTTACAATCACACCTGCGGACAAACATGCATGGTTTGGGAATGTGGGAGAGAAGCCACGCAAGCATGAGAAGAGCAACTGTCAAGCGGATGTACGCCTCTGGGTATAAGGGTAATGTTTTGATCCAAATACTAAGTGAAAGAGACTTTCTGCAATAGACTGTGAGGCAGATTTGCGTACCACTTTCCAATTTTGATGTGCTTAAACGTGCTTGTAAAGAAAGTTTTTTATCGGATTAGAAATACTCCAGAGATGTGGGTTGACTGAGGGCTTCCAGCTGTTCTACTCCACTGGGAGTTGGCAGCTGTTAGCAAACAAACTTGAATCATTTCTAGTGGGATGTTTTTGATTGACAGATGGCTGGGATGATACAAGGAGAGAGGATGAGCAATAGTGGCGATTAAACACTTGAAGCGCTTCAGAAAAATCAATTCAAATCAATGGCGGAAAAATGTCATGCATTTGCATATTCGGAGAGATATTTATGCTATCAAACAGCCGTTGTGGCCTGTTGAGCAGTTGAAACTTGGGACAAACGCACAAGACGAGCTGAGGCACTTGAATGTTTGAATACGTAGTATGTTTGACTAGAGCAACTCATGTCAACTTGGACTGAGAGAATGCACCAACATTTGGCATTGCGGCTGCTGCATCAGCATGAATGAAAGTTTGAAGCTCCCTGCAGCTAAGCAATGTCAAATTTCTCTCCCGCCTATTGGTGGAGTGCATGCATCGCTGGCTGCTTTCCTCTCGGGGAGTGGACTGCATTTAAATGGTAGCACAAGTCATTAAACGACAGAACGAAAGCGTTGCCATCCCTTCACAATTCCATCCATCCATCAATTTCCATTCATGGAGGGAGCCTGAGGCCAAAGCGGCTGATTCTGTGGACGTCCACCTTGGCCTCATTGTCTACCAATGCATGTGATTCACACTCCAGTCTTGAGTGGGTTGATGATTTCGGTTTCTATAGATCACGTTGACTATTAATCAGGAAACGTTGATTTGCTCGATGAAGATTTGGGAGCTGTTTAGTTTGTTGTTTCTTGCTTGTAGGCTACTGTCGTCATTGTGGCCAACTCCCAGGGAGCCCGGGAGCCTCACTTGGCCACCTTTCTTGTATGGTGCGGCAAGCAAATTGATAATAATTCTAATTCTCAAGCTTTTGGAGTAAAGCCTGTTGTTTTGTGGCGTCCCCGTAGCACATTGAAAGCCTTCTGCAAATCCTGTCAATGTTTGAGGAAGAGTGCCTGTTGTTTTCTTTGTGCTTCGAGAAAGCCATGCATGTAATAGTTCAATTAAGGAATATTCCTTTGCAAAATAACAGTAGCTTTACAACCCCAGTTGCACCCAAGAGGGAGGGAGGAAGGAGCAGTTAGGCATTCAATGATGGAGAAAAGCAATAACGGCAAGCTCAGGCTGCTGAATATTTCATTCATGATTCTATTTTTTCAACTTCCTAGCTATTGTTATAGCATTGCTCCATTTGCTGCCAACAGCAAGACAGCTGCTCTTTCGAGTCACGCTAACAGCACATTTGTTCTGACAATACGATTGCAAATATTAAAGATAAGCACAGTCTTGTAAAATACCAATAAAAGTTCATTCTAATATGCTGTCATATATGCTTTATGACTTTTGCCATGAAAAATAGTAAAAGGTTCAACTGTTGTACAAAATGGTAGAGTGGAGTCATGTCGTGAAAAACGGCTTAACAGCAAATTGTCACAGCAGCCTGGCGCGCTTTCCTTGTGAAAAGGGAATCGGATCAATTATTCAACGACATCAAATATGAATGTGAGAATCTGATGATGTACACACTGGCTATTGACTATTTATTTAAATGTGCACGGCAAGGTCACATTTGACGACCGACGCGGGTGGAAAAAATACTTTATGGACAAATAAATCATGTATACATGAGTGCAAAACAATGCTATAGCCTTTGATTTAGTAGGTTTAATCTCACTTGGGCAAGCGACCGAGGTGATGTTTGCAACTTTATCGGCAGTCCATCTCTGCGCTTCTCGCTAATTGTGTCAGTTATGTAAATGACTTACTCCACTACACAGACCTAAGCTACGCTGTGACATTGCTTTTTATGGCACATCATTTTCATGTCCTCGGTTACGACTTGGGAAAGAACGTTTGGGCAGTGACTCAAGTACCCGCAATGGAACCTCTGAGCTTGAACAAAATCTGCCCCAAGCTGCTGGTCAAAGGTCCACTTTCAAAATAAATAGTAACAGCCACTTTTGAAATAAGAGACTTGTAAGAACTGCTCAAATGTTGACAAAGATGAAAGGTAATCAAAAATCGCTCGAAAAAAGTGGACAATTTGCAATTTTCCGACAAAGTCGATGCACAATTTGTCTGGACGGGCCAAAAATAAGGACACTGCGGGCCAGAGTTTGACTGCCAAGTCTACGCAGTCTGCAACAGGTAACAACAGTGGCAAGTGTAACAAAAGGGGATACACACACATGGAAGAGTTATTGATTTTTACTGAAATGCCACTCGTGCTTGTGTGAGATAGTTTGATTTGGTGGGTTGCTGGTAAATGCTGCCTTTCCAGCAGGCTTAAACGGCGGCGGCGGCAGAACAAAATAGTCTGCAACCAGCACACGGCTCAAGAACATTGCGAGTCTTGTAACTTACAATTGCCGGGGCGCATTTTGGTTCCATCCCTTTGTCTTCGTCCCTCCAAAGAAGAGTCTGGGGAAGGGGCGAGACAAAGGTTTTGATTTAAGAGGAAGGAATGGGATTGGGCCTTCATCTCCTGTCGATTCAAGTCAATCAAAATGCTTCATTCTTCTTCTCTAAAAACCTCTTGTTGATAACACTCAGTAGCCTCTAACTTTGCTGTCACGTCTTTGCTGTTGCGCACGGAGAATGGCGCACGTCAACGTTTGCTTCTTTTATTCATTGGTGTAGGATTGGGGTTTCATTTTGTCATTGGTGACAGTTCAAATACAAATAGGTGGCTGGAAAGCCCATTTACTGCGTAAAAGTTTGTGCTTAGACTCCAAAGAAGCTAACAAGCAGACCATCAACTGAAAATAGTAAATATGACAAAAGGTCAATGTGGACACAAATAATAACACTATGTGAGGGCAGTGGAGCAAACACAACTCCAAAGTACAACACTAAGCAGAGGACCGACAGCGAATCGCAGTGGTACTAAAGTGAAGAAAAGCGCAACTACTGGCAAGACAAAAGCACATGAGAGATGAGCAAAGTGGCAACAGCAGTCACCTAAATACCCCACAGATGATCATCACGAACAAGTGCCACGCAGGAGACGCCACCATTTGTAATGGATCGGCAAAGAAAAAGGATGTTTTTCTCTTTCATGATCAAAAGTGAAAATATCTCCCATAAGCAGGACGTTTGTTCTTGGGCACTCTTGAGGGAGATGTTGCCTAAAAGAGGGCTCTTCACTTTCTTTGATGCTTGTTTTGAATGTGTACCCCATTTTGCCTGACCAGGAGCAAAGAGTTCTTAGCAGCTGCCTATCGATCTATCTGCCAATGCTCCCCCCCCCCCACTGCGCCCGTCCATCCATTAGTTGGTCGAGCAGCCCACTGACTGGGGTGCAAGGGAAGCAGTCCATCCTCCCTCCTCTTAACAGCCCTCACGGCCTCCATTTGACACAGGCCACGTCCTGCAAGGTCTTTCCGTCTTCCCCTCCTGAGTTGTAGCTTGTCACTCTTATGTCACATTTTGACTTCTTTTCACTGTTTTTTTTCCCCACTTGATTTAACACTCTAAATGAGTTTTCATACTCTGTGTAACAGTAACAATTCATCTTGGGGAAGATAAGGAAATTGGATTTGATGGCTTTTATCTCTTCTTGGTGAATTTGATGCTGCTAATGCGTGTGGCGCTTTTACATTCACAGCCAATTATAGTGTGGAGAATCATTTTGCTATTTCTCTATTAACACACATTTAGACATTCTTATCTATACTATTGGGCTTGATCTTCCATTTAAATCTAATCCAGTTATGTTGATCCAAATTGTTCCTTTCAAATATAAAACTCTAATGCTTTAGTGTGTGTGCTCTTCAAATGACTGGCAACGTCAAATGCGTGTCTATGTGTCTATGTAAAAGGTGAAATATGTGAAAATGTTCCCTTCTTCTCCTCCATTCATTTCCCATTGAATATACCGCATGCCTTTGCAACCTATGTTGCCAACTACTGGGACGCTTGAATGAATGGAGCTTTATCGCCACCTAGCGTTTTGTGGCTGACTTGCATCTGCACTTCACGTTTCCATTTCAGTTGGTTAACATTCTTTTATCACGAATTTGTCATCCGACAATCATTTAGAAATCAAAATTTAGGATAAGGCGGTCAGACAATTGGCCAGTCAAGTTTTTCACACCAAATGAAAAGAATGTATTCACTTGGGATCTGAATAGACACAAATGTGGTTAATGATTACAAAGATTAGTATTGCCCACTTTTCATGATGGTTGTTATTAAGTTGTAAGCTTGCAACTCGGTGACACCCTCATTTAGTTGTTGTGAATTGTATTACCAATTAAATAACTGGTTGTTATTGGTGGTGGCCGTGGGTGTGCGTGTGCATGTGCGTTGGCTCGTAAGCAATTAGTTTTTATGCTCAAGGTCAAGGTGGAGAAGAACTTTATTATCCCTGACGGGCAATTTGTTTTCCTGCCAGTGGTATCACACAGTCATTAAACAAAGTAAAACAACAATAAATGAGAACCGAAATCAAAACACAATAAACAGCCTCCTAGAAACAATCAATCCTGGTTAGATGGCATACAACTGTGTCTCGGCATTATTTAGAAAAGCAGTGACAAAAGAACCTACTGGCTTAGACCATGAGACCATGGAATGTCTGGCCAGAAGAACACATTCAGACTTCTTGAAACAATGTCACTTACAGATGTGGGTGGCATTGCAACTAAAACGGACAATTTCCCCTTTCAATTTCCAAACACTGTAACTATTGCAGCATACATAGTATAGGTGGTGGGTGGGCCTTGAGTTTTGGACCTGAGCCTTTATGAGTGACCTAATCTACCTCTTAATAACGTTATAATGTCATTGAATAATGTACAAAAACATGTTGTTGAGCAGGTTGACTGCTTGAGACAGTCTAGGCCCTAAAACGAGGCAAAGTAGTGTGCCGTTCAAAAAGTAAACGGAAATGTAGTTATTTATTGGAGTGCTTTTGTTTGTGCGTTGGGGGGAAATGCATATGTATTCTTGAATTGGGTTGCCGCGGTGATTTTGTCGCCACCTGCTGTCTTGCTTCGGAAGGGCGATGTCGAGAAGGGGGTGTGTCTGAAAATGACTCAGCTCCAAAGATCACGTGGTCACCTCTTTTCAAAGGAGAAACACTGCCCTCTTGCGGTATCGTGGGTATGGCAAAAATAAGAGCCTACAGGGCGAAACCATTGATGCCGTGCGACTCAGACGTGCACTCGCCAACTACTAACACTGCGAATGAAATGTATTAACATCGAGATAGGTTTTGAAAATTTGCATTTTAACTAGTTTGAGGATTTTTACAGGGAGAAGTACATGTGCTTGGTATGATGTTCCCCCGTAGCTACAGGAAGTAGTTGGGTCCAACAAAGGCAAAACTGGGAGGCGGTTTGTTTTCGCTCGAATAGAACGCAACGCAACGCAACGCTGCTGCCGCCGCCGCCGCCGCCGCTAGCTAGCACTGCGGCACCAATTTTCCGTGAGGTTGTGGCCGTGAAATCTCTTTTGGCTTGCTTCCCTCCAACCCTCCCTTTCAACTGTGTGGTTGCTCGCCATGGCTCTGTGCGGTGGTGTGGGAGCCATGGCTTTACCGAGTGAGCTCATCGTCCACATCTTCTCCTTTCTATCCGACCGAGACAAGCTGCGGGCCTCCGCCGTTTGCTCGCGATGGAGGGAGTGCCTGTTCTATCCCGCCCTGTGGAGCGAACTCAAACTACGGATAGGTGGTGGCAACGGTGCAAGCGCTGAGGAGTATTCGAGATTAGAGTTCCTCATGCGGAGGTTCGGCGCGTTCGTGCGAGAGCTGCAGCTGGAACTGGCTCCCGGGGAAGTCGGCTCCAGAGCCCTAAACAACGAGCCGCCCTCCACTCGAATGGACCTTCCTCCCGCCGGTCCTGACAACGATCCGCAGCCGTCCGAACGATGGGGGGACGCAATGGACACCTACGTGGACCTGGCCTTGTGTGTGCTAAGCAACATCCGCAACAACAGGTGACTCCATTTCTGCTTCGATGGTCAACGCTGCTGCCCTCTGTATCCTGTTGGACTGTAGCTAGCAGCTGTGTTGCGATTAGCATACATGGGTTAGCCGTACAGAAGGAAGGATGGAAGGCTTCGTGGACTTCATTTGCTGATATCAGCAATGGCGCACATGCAAAACATTCCACATACACTAACAATGCATACGTAGTTGGCTCTCTTTAGCTAGTGCACGTCCACACAATTGCAATGGTAAAGCGTGGAGACCGTCAAGTATTGTATTTATAATATCAAAGTCCGCTTTATTGTTTCATAGATCAAGGCACACAAAGAAACCGGCGTTTCCTCTATCCCACGGTGACGAAGCATAGTACACGATAGACATACAAGTAGACGACACAAACCAAAAACAAGAAGGCTATGGATGCAGGTGCAGAGTTTCAGTCGGTTTCTCTTTTCATTTTCTCTCAGGAACCTGCAGAAGTTGCGTCTATACGGCGACACGTGTGCTCTCCAACAAGAGGGACTCTTGAACAACTCCAACTTCCACCAGATTCACCGCAAGAAAATGAACGAGTAAGGCATTTCCAACATTGAAGCTCTTGAATGATCTGCAACCACAAAAAGCTAAAGATACACACACCTGTTCAAAATGTGGACATAGCAAAAGAAGCGGCCATCAATCATTTCTAAAGTGAACAACTTTGATTTTTTGGGGGGTCACCTAACGCATTTGTGGTTTTGATCCGATGAAATCCGATATTTGTATGCTAGCATCCAGGCTATCACCTCCCTCTTTGCTCTTTCCGCTGCAGGATCCAGCGCTTGTTCAGGGAGTTGTTGTCTCACAGCAGGCAGCTTCGGTGGTTGTCGTGTAGCTTTATGCTGGGTGTGGTGACCCCTTCCTCCTTAGCATGCCTGTCCAACCCTTCCTCTGAGACCTTGGAGCACCTCAGTTTACTGGACCACCAGCTTGGTATGTATGACTGTCACTTTGCATTTCTGTGTGTAGTCATTGGCGGCGACTTTTTCTTCCCCATAGGTGCGCTCATCTCAGCGCCGGAGTTGGAGCGTCTTTCTTCCCTTCATTCATTGGCTCTGGATTTCTCCCATCTGACGTCTGAGCTTTGTAGCCTGTTGGCATCGCCCCGGCGCGCTCCGCTGCATCGTCTCTCCCTGCTGCTCAATGGCAGCACGCTGGAGGTCAAGTCTTTGGACGGGACAGCCACAGATGATGATTGGAAGGCGCTGGTAAAGCACCGATGATTTTGCAAGCACTTTTCCACACCGTTGTATTTTGTGAGAAACGCTGAGCTTCCCCAGGTACGAGTGAGCGCCAACCTGCGAGTGTACATGATGGCTGTGGAGGTCAGCAGCTCCGAGCTCCTCCGAGTGCTCAAGCCGAGCCTTCCGCTGGAGCGCATTCACCTGGACAGCTACAGCACACTGGTGACGGACGCCACCCTGGAGCTCATCGCTCAGCAGTACAACAAAACGCTGACCCACTTCCTTTTGCTGAGGGATGACCCCGAGTTCCCGGACCTCAGCGTCAATCGCAATGAAGACCCATTGGTCCTCTTGGCTTGGAGGTGCACTCAGCTGGCTGTGCTCGTAATTCACGGTGAGTACAGGAACAGGTATTGGGCTTTGGGTTGCAACGGCGCCGCATCTTGCCGCCGCAATGCCAAATTTGAACGGACATGCCGTATGCCTACTTTGTCCAACTAATGCGCCACTTCGTCCGTCCGTCCGTCCGTGTCTCATTCCAGGCTACACCGTCTGGTCTCATAACTTGGTGGCAATCTCTCGGCTGCGAGGATCCAGTCTTCGCGTCCTGACCGTGTCTGAAGAGAGCATCGACTTTGACCCGGACCAGCTGGTGTATCTGGAAGGCGATCCGGTTCATAACCTGGTCAAAGAGGTCTCGCTCGGCCTCGGCCGAGTGTGGCACCCGTGTTTGGATTACAGCCAGGTTTTGACCGAGCCCAGCCAGCATTTCCATCGTGAACTGCATGCCTTCAGCATGGGCATGTAGGCCAGTTGTTGGGATGGGCCCAGGCCAGGCCCGGCCAGATTAAGCAAGTCCACGTCAGCTCACAGCGCACTCCACCGATCTCATCTTGATCTCAAGCAAGGCCGATTGTGTGGTTGGCAGGGGTTTGGGCGTATCACAAAGGCGAGGCAAATGCTGTCATTTCTGGTTTGGGGTGTTCAAAAAGTGAAATTGAGAAATTCCAAAATTCGCCGGCCTCATTGACAGTTAGACAGTCCGGTCAATCCAAGTTGTAGGCTTCATAATGTCTTTCAGGGCCCATAAGTTGCGGCTCATGTAATAAAGCCCACAGCCACTGTCTGATATTATCTTTTAACAGGACAGGGAGGATGCTTGATTAATAGATGGGAGAAATAAATACTTGGCGTGAATGTGTGCTCGGGCGACCCAAGCGATTAGCTTTAGTTTTCAACGCTTCTTTTTATCTTGTTGTTTTGCGCAAGTTGTTAATGTACCCATCACTTCCTGGGTACGACGCGTTCACTGAGTGCAAAAAGCGAATGGGGCTGGTGCTGGTGCTGGTGCTGCTCACTGACTAGTTCTCAGCAAGAGTCATGTCGGTGTCACGGCGTTGACGCATTTGCGTTCAGCGCAATTTCTAACCTTTTTATCCAGTGAGATTATTTCGAAAGATCATGATGATGGAAATGAAGCTTCACATTTGCTTCATGAAGCATTTTTTCCTCTCGTCAGACTCCTCTAGATGGCACTGTTAGTTTAGTCTGGATCAGTCCAAAATGGCATCAAATGATTCATGAAGCATATTTGAAGCTAAATTAGGAAGCCTTGTCTTCCGGTAGGTGCTCGTGACCAAATGATAACGTTCAGAAACTGACAAGAGAGCCTACTCATTGTTTTCCTCCTTTATTATTTCATCCCCCTCCTTTTGTCGTTGAGATCCAGACCATTGTCCCCAATTCCCCTTTGTACATGCTACGATGGAAGCGATGGAAACGGCCTGTGAATGAATGGCAAAGTGCAAAGGCATGCTTGCGTGACAATGAACTGCTGTGTGCAATTTCCCTTTGGAACTCTTTATAGCGCTCGGTGATTGATAAATCTGTCGGAAGCTTACAAAGATTTTGCGTTGAAGTGCCGCTTTCGTCTTCTTGTCATTGCATGGGCCGAAATGAAAAATGGCAATTCTTTTCACAATGGCTCATTTTGTGGTAGAGGGGATTACATCAACAAAAAAGCAAAACTCTTTGAGTATTCTAGGATTTTAACTCTTGTGTGAGGGAGAAAAAAAAAGTCACCGATTGCACAACGGAATTTTCGAGCGGTACGGCTCATTCCTATGGTGACGGCTTTTGCGCTTAGTCTCAGGTAAGCTTTTCCATCCCTTTGACTGGGACACTGGTTGGATGATGTCAAGAAGAGGATGTGGAAACAATCACGGTTCTTGCAGATGCTCTTTTTACTTCCTCTTGAGTCACAGTTGCCTTGGAGACCACAAGCGCTTGTTTATTGTCCTGGTTAGTTTGACATCCACTTTGGTAGATTTGTGGGCCAACCTAATCGTACATTTGTTTTCAAGGTATTAGGTTAATTGATGCGGGCGGTGGACGAACGGCACACTGTGGATGGAGTGCGCTTGGGCGGCCTGAGCTGAATTTGTCAGGGCAACGTGTCGTCGGGCTAATATTCAGTCCAAGCATTATTTGTTGGGCGCTAATGGGACCAAGATGGTTCAAACGTGATCATCTCTTGTTCTTGGTCCATATCTCAGGATTGTTGCACTTTGGGTACCAAGATTTTTTTTTTTGAAGAGGATAACTGGCTTCTGCATGTACGAGTTTGTGTATACTGAAGAGCAGCAAAACACACCTGACCAAAATAAGGTTTTACTAGATTCTTTTATTTTAAGGGGGGGGGGGGGGGGGAATGAATGAATGACTATTTGTAGGCTGTTTGTACAGCAATGATTCCACCTCCTTTCCATCATCAATCGTGTTTGTGTTTGAATGCATTCAAAGATAATACGGCCGGCACTCATGCCAGCGGAAAAAGTAGCTCCTAACGGAAAAATCTCAGTTACACCTCGCCACTTTTTTTCACACATCCCAAGTGTGTATCCTCCTAGCAGTATCTGTTTTGGCTTGTGTGCACGTCGTGCGGTTTGCTCGCGCATGTTTAGTCAACCTCGCAGCAGGACGCCAGAACAGAAAGAAGAGGTTCTCATGGTGCAGTCAGATGTCGAGGAATAGAAACAATAGCTCAGGCCTCTCGCTTGCTCGTGAGACCAGCAGAGGAGTCATGGATGGATGGAGGGAGGGAGGGGGGTAGAGACGGACGGATGGATGGATGGATGGATGGATGGACGGATGGATGGATGGATGGATGGATGGATGGATGGATGGATGGATGGATGGATGGATGGATGGATGGATGGATGGATGGAGCGAGCGAAACGTTTCAATGCCATGGTTTCAGTTTCCGTATCGTCACGTACACTGGCAGCAGGGTGCTCCAGTAGTTTTGCTTTTATAGTTCACATTCGAATTGTTGCCCCCCAAGTCTGCCTTGTCTTTGTCTCCTACTCACACGCTTTTCCCTAGGACCTTTTATTGTTGGGGGGTAAACCAACACGTGGGGGGCGGGGGGGTGGGATTCTGCCATTGTTGTTGGCTACGGTTTTAATTTGTCGTGAGCGTGGATTGTTTTTTGTCGGCTATTGGAATCCAGCATGCGCTCATTCACAACAATTGTTAGAGAGTCTTTGCTCAACATAAGCAGACATGCAAAACAAGGAGAAAGGCAATTTGGGACACAGCGAAGCATCTCAGTGTACTAGCCAGTATGAGATTCAACGAAGCATTCCTTCACCAGGCTGGAACTGGAAGTTTTTCGGGCCTAAAGACCAGTGTGCCTGATTTGAAATGCATTCCGCGGTGGACTTCATCCAAAGTGTTTATCGGTCTGAGCTGAAAAGCAATTTGCTGCTAGGAATGGTGAAGAACTTGGGTGACTCTCAGGTCAGCTGACTGACATCAAGTTTAGAACCTGAATGCTAATTCATGTCATAGATACTATGGAAATATATATTTTTGCATATATATATATATACTGTATACACGTGTCCAGCAAAAGTTGCAAAAATGAGGATGCAGCTTGTTCCGATTAGCCAGTCACACCAGAGAAGCAGCTGGACTGATGGATGAGTGTGAAGGTGTGGTCTTTACACACATTTAAAGGCCAAGTGATATACGCATGTATGCAACACTTACTGACCCTTTTAAGATATTTTGTGTTCGGAACACAAACGCTCACATTTGAGATGGCTGAACGGAATTATCGAAACTCACCCAGCTTTAGGTCTTTTCACCATCAAAATCACTCTGTTGACTTCCACTTTGATGGTCACTCCTGCGTAATTCCAGTTCCTTCTGTTACTTCTCAGGATGTTTGCAACCTGTTGGAAACTGGTCTTACTAAAGTTCCTTCTTCTTCTCAATCGGTTGTTAACAATAGGCAGCGTTTCCACATCATGATGTGAGCCTTTGGATACTTCCTCTTCTATTTTTTTTTAGTACTACCGGGATTAGGAATGGCTGGATTGTCATCAATATCTTGTTTTGTTACACACTGGATGTTTATTGCACTGGTGCAGGTCAGTCTGGTCACATCCACGCAGAGAGCCTTAGAAGACATCTCGCGTTAAGCAGAGATGAACTAGCTTCCGATTCCAGTTTTAGCTCCATCTTGTGTGTGTCTGATGCACTTTCCACGCCACTTGCCGATAGCGAGCAATCTTGGTTACTGTGGCCCTGTTTCTGGATTCTCTTGTCAAGTCTGAAGAGCCAAAGCTGCTATCAACAGGCAGGCAGGCAGTCAACAGGCAGGTGCCCAGGCCTCACAACTATGCAAGAGGAATGCATCTAATCCCCCCTCGCGGTCACACACAGTCAAGGACAGAAGACGATAAATACCACTTGGCCTTATGATAATTGGCATAATCATATAGTTTCCTTTGTAAGATCTTAAGATTGCGGTGCAGAAGGCGCGGTGACGGCAGGCAGGCAGGCTCACTCTTGGTCTCTGTGAGACTGGCTCGATGGCCCCAGTTTTATCGTGGTACGAATGTTGTGCATTTGTTTCAAATCAGGACAGTTTGCAATAACAGCAGTCTTACTAGTAGTGCTGATCTCTAGAAAACCACAGAGGAAGAGATGATATATAGTATACCATATGAGTACATAGATAGAAAAACATTCACGGTGCATACGTGTAGAGGTCTCAACAATTCTTTACTGTGGTGTACTATTGCTACGTAAAAATATGTGTCCGCTTGGATTTAAGACTACGAGATACTATATTATGAAATCATACAGACTTTGAACGTCAAATATTATGTTTGGGTGTGTGTTTTTCCAAATGGGTTTGAAAATGACCGTTGAAGGTTCTGACTCTCATTTCCGTGTGATTTTTGTCTCGTTACAATGTGCACATAATCGTGGCTTTAAACCTTTGCATTGCATTAGCAAGGGGTCAAAGTTGACCCCAAACCACAGCGGGACAAGATTCCTACGTGTTAAAAGACATCATCAAATGGTTTTCATTTCACTTTTAGGCTTTAAGCAGAGTACAAGATGGTTTGAGCTGGAGCAACAGTTAAATCAAGGACAAGTAGAGAAAATCGACCCGAAAAAAAAATCTTTTGCGTAATTCAGTTTTTCCTCTGTCAAACGACTGTTTGGTGAATGTCAAATCACTTCAAACGTGATTACTAGAATTGCTTTGGGCCAGTCTGCCAACTATTCCTTATGTGGCATGTCCATAGCTGAGCTTTGCAATGATCACATCTTATTTGCTCAGCTCGAACAGTATTGATCCAAGGTGGTGGCATTGGAGCCCCCCCCACATTAAGCAATTCAGTAAGCAGTCGGGGTGAAATGGATGGAATGTTTTGAATCTTGTGTTGAATGAATGCTGCTTCTTTTAGTCAGTGAATAAAAGCATCAAAATGTAATTTGCTTCGATTGTTTTTTTTCTTATTGGGCACACTTAATCACATGACCACAGAGTCTCATGGCAATCAATATGACAATAAACCCAATGTACCAAGCCTCTAAAATGCCAAATTAGGTGTTTCCTTCAAAACATTCGGCTGAGTTAGATTACTATGATGATTCCAACTAATATTGGCATGGCAGCCAATTAGTACTATAGAAAAGTCCTATATGGTACATTGTAGCAAATATTTGAAAAGTAAACCATTCGCTTTGATTTCGTGACTCCCGCTTCAAGATGGTGGACAGGTCTGCACGTCGTCAACCAGCTAAAGCGAGCATCTAGTGTTTCTATGTATGTCTATGAAGCCAAATCCCAAAGTAGCAGTAGAAGAAGAAGCACATGTGATTGGCGCTTTGCTGAGGGAGGGCAAGATGGCGGTAGCGGTGCGGAGCTTGCAGGACCAGATTGAAAAAGCCAAAGAAGGCTTGAGAAATGTTGACGATAATATTCGTAAATTAACGGGCCGAGATCCCAATGAATCCAGGTAAAACCTCCAAACTTGAACTTTGTGTCTCTTATGCAGTCGATTTGACGAGCACATTTTCTGTTGCACAGTACTGAGGGTGGGAGCGCGCTAGCCTTGTTCCTTAAGCTAGCAAGCAAACGCTACCCCTGCGCGGCATTGCTAGTTTCTTGTTTGCAATACAAATTAAAGATAAATGAGATATTACTGCTAGCGTTTCACTAAAATTCAAAAAGAAGAAAAAAAACGGCGAATGCAAATGGTCTCGGAAGTCTACGGGTAATCGACGCATGTCGCTCCCGAATGGAGGCCTGGGAATGATTCATTCATTGTTTGGTAGAAGGACTATTGGATAAGCGCTCTATATATACAGATGAATCTATCTCAATTTGAGAGCCAAACTCACACTGGGCAAAGTGTGTTAACTTGACTCTTTGTCTTTTCAGACCGGGCCAGATGCGCCGCTTCGGTGGGCCCATGGCAGGCATCGGAGTTGCAGCAGTGGGAGGAGGAGGTAGAGGAAGAGGATTGAACCTGCTCAGGTAATGCCCAGGAGAAACTTCAACCAACTTAATGCATTCATTTCAGGGCTTTTCCTGTCTCACATTGAGACAGAGGTGGTACCATCACCACCACGAAGTGCATGTATTCTGTCAATTCAACAAACTAACATATATCTAGCTTTATTGACTTATTATTACTTTATCTTCAATAAATGTACATCACATGGCTCAACATAATTCCTGAAATCCTTTAAGACTTGGACACATCTGCGGTGTGCGTCCGAGACCAAAGCAATCAGCATTTCGCAATATAAATACACTATGACGTGTTTATCTTCAGACGCAGTCTCTCCGACATTGGCGGCGGCCCCCCTGCCAAGCAGAGAGACATCGAGGGTGCTCTGTTGAGGTGACACTTGGTTATCTCACATTTCCTCTTTTTGGGCAACGTCATTTCAGAATCACTGAACCGATGTGTTTTGGTACGCAGGCTGGCAGGCGACCAGAGGGCCAGGAGAGACGTGCGTCACGACAGCGACGCCGAGGATGACGACGATGTCAAAAAGGTGAAGCGGGTTCAAGCGCCGGCACTACCGGACTGCGTCGTTTGAAGAGAAGTTGTTCACCCCTCGTTGTCTTACACTTGCAGCCGGCGTTGCAGTCGTCGGTTGTAGCTACCTCCAAAGAGCGAACGCGCCGGGACCTCATTCAAGATCAGACCATGGATGAGAAGGGCAAACAGAGGTGGGATGGGATTTCACTGCACGAATCAATAGCTAACCAGTAGCTCTCTTTTAGGCAGGTTCGCCCTCTTGTGTGATTTTGCATTGCCTTTTTTGTCTGCTCAGTCATTCAACAATACCAAACAAACGGCAATGATCCATGCAGTAACGGGAAAAGATTGTTCATGACATTACAAAACCAAATAGATTTGAATAACTGAAAGAGCAATGGATTGAACGGAAAATGAGACAGTGACAACTCTCTTCTTGTTTCTTCCGTCAGGAATCGGCGCATGTTCGGCCTGCTCATGGGGACCCTGCAAAAATTTAAACAGGAGTCTAATGTTTGCACAGAAAAGGTGAGCGTTTGGCTTGTTGAAGCCGGTTCGGAAAAAAAAACAATGCTCAAACTAGGCGTGTCTTTTCCCTCTCAGCAAAAGCGGCGCTCTGAGATCGAACAAAAGCTTGAGGTTCAGGCTGAGGTTGAGAAGAAGAAGTTGGAGAGCGAGAAGAGGGAGTTGTTTGAGGAGAGGAGAGCCAAGCAGACTGAGCTGAGACTACTCGAACAGAAAGTGGAATTGGCTCAGTTGGTAAGACCAATGGATCTCGCATCACAAATGTTGCCTTCACTTCATGATTGCCATGTTCTCCCTTGTGCTCAGCAAGAGGAGTGGACCGGCCACAATAACCTCCTGGTGAAATTCATTCGCACCAAGACCAGGCCGCACATCTTCTACCGACCTGGGAAGATGTGCTCCGCCACCCAGAAACTCCTCGATGACTCCACCAAGAAACTCAATGGTCAGATATGGAGTTCTTTGAGCCCGTCGTCAATACCGTGCCCGCTGTGCCCTTTTGATGTAACGATGATGTCTTTTGAACAGTTGTGTTTGAAGAAAGGCGCGAGGCATTCACGGAACACATCAACAAGATGGAGTCCCGACCACGGCGACAGCTAAACCGCGACCAGGACGGCAACGCCGCTGCGACACGGAACGACCACTCGGCGGAGGGTAAGCCAGCAGGTCAGGTAGACAAGGTGACAGGTAACAAGAGGGCTGCACGCATGGAGGAAGATGAGGAGGAGGAGGAGGAGGAGGAGGATGATCAGGAAGAGGAGGAGGAGAAGGAGAAAGAGGTGGACGGAGAACAGGGGGAGGCGAGAGAGGTCACAGGGAAAGTTGAGCCAGAGGAAGCAGGGGACAGCAGGGAAGGCTTAATTGAGGACGAGGCCATGGAGTTTAGGGAAGCAGGGGATGAGGTGAAGGAAGGCGAGGAAAAGAAAGAGGTGGGCGCTGAGCAAAAAGATCACGAGGCGCGTCCAGTGTCACAGGCAAAGGAGGCAGGCAAAGAACAAGGGGACAGCCATAAGATGGAGCAGGAGACACACAGTAAAGAGGGTGGCCCGGCAGACCTGGAAAGGGAAAAGACTGACATCACGTCTCCAATGGAAGTGAGCCAACAAGAGGCGAGTGGCAGCGCTCAGCCCGCCGCCCCAAATCTCAACCCGGGGGACGCGGCAGCATCCTTGCCCGCCGACCCCCAGACGGCGGCGGCCTCTCCCGCATCCCGAATGGCCTCCAAAGCAGAGGAGCGGGAGCCGGCGGCCATTCTTTCGTCCGGGCTCAACGATTCCGCTGGCCCCGTTCGGGCCGAGCAAATGCAATCCGGGGACGGGTCGGCCGACAAGCCTCAGCCCGATTCGCAGGTTCCCCAGAGCGGAGAACAGAAAGAAGCTAGCGCAAGGGGGAGGAAGAAGGCCAAGGAGTCAAAGAAAGAGCGCGGTCAAAGTCGCAGCTCCTCTTCGTCCTCCTCCGGCTCCTCTTCCAGCGGAAGCTCTTCGTCTTCATCCGCTTCCAGCCGCTCTTCTTCCTCGTCCTCCTCGTCGACCTCCTCGTCCAGCGGTCGTAGTCGGGAGGCCGGCAAGCGCGGCAAGAGGCCGTCAGGCAGGGACAAGAAGAAAGAGGACAGGAGTCATCCCAAGAAAGGAGGGAGTAGTGGGGGCAAGGAAGGGAGGAAGAGAAAGAGCGATGAAGGCAGGAGCAAGTCAGCTCGCAGTGATAGGGAGAATAAGGAGAGAGAAAGGAAGGACAAAAGACGCTAAAACGGGCTCCCGTTTGCTCTCCGACCCAAAGAAGCTGGGGACTGCGGGGCCATCGCGTCAAACCCAATCACACATCCAATTTGCATTCAATTCAAGTCACAGATTTGCTCATAGTAAAACGCAATTGATTTTAGGACACAAGAATACGGAACCGTTTCACAACACAAGAAAGCGCTGTTATCTCTAATTGGACCCGTTCAAAATGTTTCAAACAGTTAGTATCGTTGAAATGCATATTTTTTTTTACTTTTTTGGGGTTAGTGTAAAAAGATGGTACATTTTCCACCTTACTGTCTCCCTCTTCCGTGTTACCATGCCAATGACATATGTCACACACTGCTTGTCTACAATTGTTGTGACTCCTGTGTCACTTGATTCACGTTGTGGTATGTGATTTATTGAGTTTGGAAAATGTATTTCATTGTTTTGTATCCGCCACCCTGCTTCAAATTTAAAGTGAGGAAATTAGCAAGCGTCTGTTTCTTTTCTTGTTATGCTAATATGTACTATGCATTATGAGGCTGCTGCTGCAGCATCACACTTGCCTGGTGTCCCGTGTAGCTTACTGGGTACAGATGTGTTCTAATGAATGATAGACCACACTGAAGGTGCTTGTCACCACACTTTACTAGCTTCATTTTGTATTGGATGTACAACATAAAATAAGCAAAAGACACTACATGAGTGGTCGGACAGCTGCATGACTTCATCAACACAATGGCCATCCACAGTGTAACTTGACTGCAGCCTTCTGGTCGTCCTGGGATCCATTTGTCATCCGTAAGGTCCCAAACAAACAAAAACTTTACTCCGGCTGGTCCGCTAGGTCGTTCTGCTCAAAGTATCTACAGAAAAACAGGTCAACATTTGTTTGAGGTGAACAGTCAATTAGTTCAACTTTTCCTTACGCATGCTTCAATTCGCCCTCCTTCAATTAAAAGCTCCATCATCAAGATGTCATTACCTTGCAACCAGACAGATGAGAAGATTGAGGGCAGGCAAGTTGTCATCGTCCTGACTCGCCTACAGAAAGCAGGTCAGTAAATCAACAGTGTCTTTTTGACACAAGTGCAACATTTGGAACATCTTACCAGCTGACTACGTAGTCGAGCGCATCTTCTTGCCAACTGCCTGATTGAAGAATGGGCCTCAGGAAGCAACGGTTTCTCCAAAGCGGCCAACAATGCATACAACCAGTGGCCCTGTGACAAATTTATTTGGGAGGACTTAGGAAGGCCAGGACAATGGGTGCCCGCCCACAGAGTCACCAACTCACCAACTGAGGCTCAAAATCTCTGTCTTCAAACCAATTGATCAGAATGTCCAACACTGTCAACACGGTGGACTGCAGACAAAGCAAATCCATAGAGTGGTGGAAGGTTGATTCCGGATAGCGGCGGCGGCGGATTTTGGAGCCGAACCTACCTGGCTGAGTCTGCTGACAATGCTCAGAAAGGGTGGGAAGCCAACCTGGTGAAAGTAAAAATACTCCTGGATTCTTCTCAATTCTATGCAGAAGAATCCTAATGTAATTTCCTCCAACCTTGCTGTAGTCCAGCCCGGTTTCTGCATCAGTGTGCGAGGATAATGCACCTTGATTGAGCAGCTCTCCTAAACAAAAACTCTTCCAGCCCTCCTCATCTGCTTGCTTTGGCTGCACGTGAACAAACGCATACATACATGACAGAGGTGCACAATAACCAAAGAGATTGAAATCATTGTTCTCACCATCACGACATTGTCATCAAGAGAGTGGCTGCTCCAGTGTTGTCTGTCCTTCGTGATGCTCTGAAAAATGCAGAAAAGGTGTTTCAATGGAGGATGCGGATTTCAGGATGGATACTATCTATCGGTCGTTGCTTTTCATCACCTGCCTAACATGGGAAAAATTGCTGACTTGCCTCTGTTGCCAAGCTAGGCTGGGAGAGAAACCAGCCGGAGCAGCGTGGCACTCTGCCACCTACAACACACGTCAATTGATGCTCCCGAAAATAATATTTGGATCAATTCCAGCACATGAAGAAAAACGAAAAGCACATGTCACTCACAGGTATGTTGACAGTTTGCTTCTTTAACTTCTTGGGGTCAATCTGAGCGACCACCACTTCTGGACATAACGCTGCCTCTAACCTGGGGGGAAGCAATGAGTAGATAGACCTTAATGTCTAATCATTTTTCATTCAACAATGGAACCCAAAAGTAGGCATACTGGACTTGTCGAAGATACTCTTGGGGGTTTCTTGGCGGACCATCCAGGTTTAGAAGCGTTGAAGTGTCTCCGCTGCACTCAATCGGCAGCAGCCGCGGCATTAAATCCTCCACGTCAGACTTCATGTTGTGTGACGACTTGTATCGAACCTTAAACGAGACGTATAATTCCGCAGAAAGCAAAAGAAAGCTTGCCTTTTGTGGGTGTAGTCAAAACTATTGCACTCGGGACGCCATCTTGTCCACAAACGCGGTGTGATGACGTCATCATTATGCGCGCGCGCGCAGACAGCGTCACGTGTGTTGTCTTTATCCAGAAAAGGCCAAAGTCTAAAACCGTTTCTCCCCGTCATAGAAATAAATATTCGACGTGATTGAGTTGTTCATTCATTCATATTAATGACGTGAATTTTTACTTGAAGGGAACCCGTGACAACGATGCACATATTTTGGGTGCTATGACTTGGAATGCCAATCAAGTCTTGTTGCAAGGTTAATGATTACCCCATGGGTTCCGATCTAATCGCGGCTCTCTTGACCTGCTGCTTGCTGAGTGTTAAGAACAGAGGCAAATGTCAAAAGCAGCTGTTTTTGCTCGGCCTATGTTCTTGTGGAAAGGAAACATAAAGAATGACTCTTTCACACCTTCGCATTATTTTATGGAGTGTATTCTTCGTCTTTTTGCCACAAGTGAGCCGTGGATTACTGTCTGATTTGAAGCTCTGTGGAGATCCAAAGTGTTATAGTAAGTTGGACCCCAACGAACGTTGGGAATGGTGTACGAAACCAAAACGTGCGCCCATTTTTAGAAATGTCGACTTGATGGATCGCAGTGATAGGTGCTCCATGTGTTTGTCTTTGGTGTGTTTATTTGTCTGTCTGTACTTTGTGTTTAGGCCAAATGAGCAGGGTCCGGGCCGTCAGGGATCACGACGGAAAGGATTGTCGTTTTCTGACTTTCCGGCAAGGAGAAAGCATCTTTGTGCACCACAAACTGACAGGAAAGAGGAGCGATCTTTGGTCTGGCAGTGTACGTCGATTTATTGTCCATGTGCATCTCTGCTCTGATTTCTAATTCAATCTGGATGATTGCATTGCTTTGCTCTGATTTCAGATCAACCAACGGTCTGGCTATTTTCCAAAAGAAGCCGTCAAAGAGGAACAAAAAATTGCAACTGAGGAAATAGTCATTGCAACACAGGTATTGACTTACTTTGTGCTGTCATCAGAAATGTGGGACACTAAATTGCATATTCTCTTTTCATGAAGGAATCTGATTTTCTGTGTACGGATAACCTGGGCTATCCCATTGACTCCAGTCATTTGAACGCTGATGATGAGGAGGAGGAGGTTGAGAACAAAGACTCTCGTCTGAAGAGCCCACTTGAGGACCTTGACTCAAGTGAAACAAACAATTACAATGAAGATACGAATGCTCGGACTCCAACAATGAAGGACTCCTCTTTGGAATCTCACAGCGCATCAAGAGAAGAGATTGAAAACGAGGATAATGGCGGTGCCGAGACTAAGGCGAAATCACCTGAAAGCGCTGTGGAACTGAAGGAAAAAGGTGGGTCTCCTGCCTCTTCCTGGCTCAGGTCTTCAGTGACGGGATGGTTAGGTGGAGGGAAACAGGAAGAACCTGACAATTCAGCTGAGGTACAGAAGCATTTGATGCCAGGACAAGATTTGCTCCCATCTTCACTGACAGGGTGGCTGGGCATAACAAGTGAAGCAAATTCCGTTTCTGCCGCTAAAGATGATCCAAACCAAGGAGAGCAGGACAGAAAAGCGGTTGAGTCCGGGTGGCTTGGCTTTGGAGGTGAGGAAAACGTCAAGGAGGAGGATGAAAGACAACCGGACTTAAAACCAGAATCGGGAGAGAACTTCAGAAGCAGAAAGATGTATCTGGACATAGAAACACAACCGATCCAAGAGAAGAAGGGGCACAACGTGGGGACATTGGGCTGGCTTGGAAATGGACTCTCACAAACGCTTGGCTTTGGCCTGAATGACCCAGACACCAGTCAGACCATTCAAGGAGAAGTTGAGAAGGATGGCAAACAAGCAGAATCCGCTTCTTGGTTCGATTTGGGGATCAGAAACATTTTAGCCCTCGGGGAAGACGACAAGGTAGGTGACATAACTGATTCGGACGCCAAGTCTGACCGTAAGGTGCCGTCTGACCATGGCAAGGATAGCCACTTAGATGACACTTCTCAGGTTGATCAAACGGGCGACCCTAACCCTCAAAACCAGAGAACAGACAATAATAATGGTAACGAGGAAGGAAACAACCATTTAGCAAATAAGGATGATGTCACCTCAATGCTCAATGCTCCATGGAATGATGAGCCGACTTTACCTGAGCAAGGTGACAATTTGGACAAATCCAACATATCAAGTGACGAGGGAGGGAAACGAGAAAAAGAAAGAGTAGGGCAAGAAAGTGGCTCCTCTCCACCGTCTAAAAGGGAAATACTACAAGACTCCGAGCAAGATGACAGTCAGGGAAATGACCAAAAGACTCAAGAAGATCATCGAGAGGATATAGACGAGGAGGAATTGAAAGGAAAAAGGCAGGACCAGTTGAAAAGTGGAACACAAGAGAATGTCACTGATGATAACAAACAAGAGGAAGAACCTCTGGAATTCGTTTCAGAGCACTTGAGAGATGCTCAAATGGTACACCAAAAGCTGCCTGAAGAGGAGAAAGGAAAACGTTCATCCCATGATGTGGAAGGCCCTTACCTCCAAAGCTCATTCATATCTGCCTTCCACTTTTTCAAAGAAAGGAGCTTTGTGTCTTCTCTTGGACCCAACAAGGAAGAGGACACATCGAACCATGACAAATATAAAGAATTTGATGAGGAGGAAAAAATGGACCAGGTGAAGACCATAGAAGAAGGGGAAGCCTCTCCAGCGTTGATAGAGAAGCCGGAGGAAATTGTCCAGGGATACCACAAACACAAAGAGGAACATGAATCCAGTGAAAAGCTCAAAATCTCCGAAGAGCCACAATCTGAATCACCACAAGAGTTCCAAGAGATGGAGCAGATACATGAGAAGAAGCTGCCAGAGTCGATCGAGAGCCATCAGCAGGATGATGAGGAGGAGTCCAAAGTTGGGAAAAAGGAAGGAGTTCATAACTCGATGCAGGAGGAGGAGAATGCAGACCAGTTTGAAGACGATGAGCAGAAAGGCTCCAAGAAGCTGCTGGAATTGAATGATGAGTCAGACGAGGAGAAGCAGGAAACATTTTCTGATTTGAAGCAGAGCGTGTTTGAAGAGCAGCACAAGCCGAAGACCAGAGAGGAAATGGATGACGAGAAGCATGAGCAACTCAAGGGGAAAGCAGATGACCTAGAAGATGAAAAGCAGGAGGAGCTCCAAAGAGGGCAGAAGAGTGAGGTCGGCGAGGTCTCGGTGCAGAAGATGCAAGAAGAGGACCAAGAGGAAGCGTTTCGAGAGAGACAGAAGCAGCACGAGGTGGAAAAGTTAGCCGAGAACGAGTACCAGGTCGGTGATGAGGGAGGAGAAGAGTTAGACAAGGAGCAGGAGCAGCTGGAAAAGTTAGATGAGAAGAATGAAGAAGATGGGTTCGAAGAGAAGGAAAATATCGCCCCAGAGGACATTGAGCCGGATTTGTCTTGCCATCTGACACACCAAACACATTTACATGAGAAAGATGCTCAGACCACTTTAGTTGAGACAGAGAGCCGTGAAAAAACGGCAAATGGAGCATGTGTGGAGAAACTCCACGATGATAGCCAAAGGACAATAAAAGAGTTGACAGACTCACCCTCAGGCTTTGATGGGAAACCAAGTGACATGTCAACGACACAAACCCCTCAGAGTCCCCAAACTAAAGTGGACTCCGCGACAAAGAGTGATAAAAACTTGCATCCGCCACCCTGGAATTTTCCTAGCCATTCTCTGAATACAGCGGAGCCCCACCAACCAACCCCCAGTGAGACTCTCCGAGATCACATGAGCACAGAAGAGACGACCCTTTTAGCGGAGCTGTTAGGCCAGAAGAAATTGGAACATTTGAAGGACATCTTTGGCCACGCAGATCAAGATCCCGATGAATCAATCTCGTCGGATATCGAGACGATTCTGCGCGAGCACCGACAGAGACTTTGGGAAGCACCGGAAGAGGACAAAGTAAAGACCGCAACCCTTCTTGCCATTCAGAAACTAGAAATACTGCTGAAAAGAGCAAGAGACACTTTCCACACCAGGAAATCAGAGCCCAATAGAATAAACGCTCAAGGTATATACACATTCATTCAGTACATATGATCTCTACAATGCCTCAGAGAGCAAGCAACCATCAGTGCAGTTCCAAATGCATTTGATCTGACATTCACTTTGTTCATTTCAGTGCGCTTTTCATTTTCCGTGTTTCCTAATACAGCTCAGACAAGTTGCGTTGGTGCATGTCGCAAAGATCAAGAGACGACGACGACTGTGGCTATGCAGATTGAGGATGCCACTCACAAGCAGTCATCCTCTCCGACTCGTGCAACGGACTTGGTCAAATGGTCTAAAATGAAGGTACACTTTGGTCAGATCCATTTTTGATCCGTTAAGTGGACTGTGCTTCTTTAAGAAAGCGACCTTACGACTCGGAACTCCCTCCCAGTTTTATTTAAAGTACGCTGTAGTTCAGTTTCGTTTGTCTCTGTCAACATTGCTGACATCAGGGTTGAGTTACACACCGACATGCAAGACACATTACAGTAAAGACGTCACTTGTAAATGCTACGAAATGGACGACAGTAACATTGTTTCCGTGAGTTATATTAACTTGACCAATGAGTGAGTAAACTATGGTGACAACACGTTTGCTCAGGTTATGCTTGAGTGGAAGTGAAGCTTGCTATTTTGTAGAACTATGTCATCGCAGCCGATGAGCATATGGCACACATGTAGGTTCTGTGTTGTTGTTGTTGTTGTTGTTGTTGTTGCTGTTGTTGTTGTTGTTGTCGTTTTCGATGACACTTGTATCTGTTTCTGTCATTTGAAAGTGCCAGTGTGGCATTTTACAATTGGTGACGTTGCGGCTCCACCATTCATGACAGTAGGATACGCAAACATTTTGTAGTGCCTGTACAATTGAGTGAAGATTATTTTTCGGTGCATTGTTTTGTTGTTGTAAATTTATTGAAGCTTACGTTTTAATTTCTGAGCTATATAATTGTGAAGTTGTTCCAAATGGGAGAATGGCAAGACGTTTCGATGACCATCTTGCCCCAGGAAAAGGTCGATTGGTTTCGTCCACAGTCCAGCGCAGCGAATAGGATGTTGGCGCACGGCTTGCCCGGCCGGCTACTTATGCCAGTTTTAGTGATTAATATACAAATATTGATCAAATGAACCAAACTAGGAATGGCGGAACACCCGGCAACCAACAGTTTAGGCAGCGGAGGGAAGGACTATCAGTCGACCGTTGAAATTTACTATGGTGTCGCCGTGGAGCAAGTCAAGGATGTACGTTGTTTGGCAGGGTTTGTTAGCATTTTGTGCTAGCGTCACACAGCTGACGGGTCGTTGTCATCTAACTTGCTATTATTATATTTCAATAATTCAGTATTGACCACACGGGTGTCGTATGTGCCGCTGTCAATGTATATCGTGTTGTAGGGTAGTGCCTTTTGAGATGTCGGACGTGGCTGCTAATAGTTAGCCTACTGCTATGCAGCATCAGGTTTACTTACGTCCAGTATGAAACAAACATGCATATGCAATGTCTGCGCTTTGCTAAAGTAATTGCAGCAAAGTTATTTTCCGATTCGATTGCAAGCAACGCCAAATAGCCTGACAATCCCAACGTATTGTTTAGGTCACATAAGGGTATAGTGCAATTGCATCTATTTTAATGTTGATTTTTAACCACACTTTGCAGGTCGTGTCATTACTGCCTCATGACCTAAGGCCTGGGCCTGACTTCTTTGGAATCCCATGGGAACTACTGATCATCTCCAGTCTGGTGGGGCTGGTGACAATGTTATTGTTCAGCTGCAGATGTTACAGCTCTGTAAGTATTCAGCACACAGGACAAAGGACTTGCGGTGTAATAGATTGTTGTATTGTTTCCTTTTTCTCTGTGTATTATTATTAATGATGTTCCCATTTGAAAGAGAGTGTTTATTTCAATCACAACCAATCCATTTCTGTCATGTTTCCCTATTTCAACACAGGTGAAAAGCAGATTGTATCGCCGTAAGTGGCCACTTTTTCAAATTGATATGTTTGCATATAGTAATTGTGTTGTGTCAGTGCCAGTGCTCCAATTTCCCAAATACTGCCCAGAAATATGAAATAAACCGTACAGTTTACAAATTCTTATGTGTACCTTGATTTCCCTTTACCAGGTAAAGAGTGGTGGATGGCAGAGCAGGTGGCAAAACTTGTTGAAGAGAAGTGTGAAGTCCTAGAAACCCTCAGTAAATGCCAACAAGAGGTTCATACTCCTGCTTTCAACTTTTGATTTTGTGTTAGGGATGGAACGATTCACTCAAACTCAGTAACTACGCGATGTCGTTTTTTTCATAACAGAGACATGGGATAGTGGCGATGGCTAATAATTGCGATTGGATTTGTATTTACCCGGCTGCGTATTTGACGTCGTTTAAGTCCATTTGAAATCAGTTTGGACGGATCCCTGCGAGCGACCACAAAAGTTCAAAGTTGTTTCATTTGTTCTTTTTTCTTTCATTTTTAGTACGATGAGCTTGAGAACTCATTAAGTGAAAGTGGCGCCGTAGCTCAAACCCAGAAGGCTGATGTGGAGGTTCGAGCCCGACAGTTAGAGCTTAATACCAGTCAACTAGAAGAAAGTCTACAAAAAGTGAAGGATCAGTTGGATCAGCAGAGAGCTCACCGACTAGAACAGGAGCAAAAGGTAAAAGCCTACCAAATGCATTTTCTCCTGCCGGCTCATCAAGAACAAGGACGTAGCGTGGTCTTTTCATTCCTCCAAGGTCACACTGCTCGAGCAGAGCATGGAAGCGATGGAACTGGAAGCCAAGGAGCTCCAATCGCAAGAACAACAGGTGACCTCCAGCTCCAGATAAAGGATTGTTGTCAGCACTCTAGCTGGCAGCAGTATGGGTGCTATAGACTATGTTCCTGCCTTGGCTAATGTCCCTTGTGTGTTTTAAGGCTCAAACAACCATCAAAGTGTACAATATGAACAGTGAGAGACTTCAGAAGAATATGGAAACATCTGGAGAAGAAAATACTCTGCTCAAGGAGAGCAACGCACAGGTAGGACGAGATACAAAGTTCGGTCGGTCGGTCGTTTTGAAATGTCTCTTTTTTTCTTGTCCTTCTGCAGTTAGGGCAGCAGGCGGAGGGTTGGGCAGAGCGAGTGAGTGAACTGGAGGAGGAGATGAGGCGCTATGAATTGACTCACAGTGGGATGGTGCAGGATGTGGCCAACAGGGACGAACGTATCAAGGTAGGACTTGCCAGGACTCCACCTGACAGACAAGTGGCTTGCTTGCGTTTGTTCGTCTCCAAACTCTGAGAAGCAAACACGTTTGCTTCCAGTCCCTCACCGATCGGCTGCTGGAGATGAAAGCTTGGGATGCCAATCTTGAGGGGGACGAAGGTGACACATCGGCCGGAGCGGACGGGAATGGGAAAGTCGATGCCCCCGATTCTGAAGTCCATCTCCAGAAAGTCCAAAAGCTTATTTTTGCCGCTAAGGTAAATAACCATCTCATGCCTGAAGCGCAAAACGGAAGTAGGTAGGGATGGATACTTTGCTGAGGGAGCTCATGAAGATGAGACAGCGCTTAGGATGACGCCGACAAAGATCAGCTAAAGTGGCGTTATTTGTGCGCGTGTAGCTCAATGCAGACCTCAAATCAGTTGACGAAGACAAGGACCGAGTGTTTGCCAAACTGAACGATGAAGTCCAAGCTAAAGAGGACCTGGAAGGTGAGAACGCTTTCTCTTCTGAGCATTCTATTCACGCCATGGATTCAAAGTAGACCAAATGATTGCCATTCGTTCATTCACGTGATGGCCGCGCTTCATTTGCATTTTTTTTGGTAGTGAGCATTAAGGAGTTGGAGAGTGAGCGCTTATCTATGCAAGCTGACACGGAGCACTACTCTGAACAGGTAGTTCAACTCAAGCCCAATAAGGGTCTATTCATTGTCCTCACTCCAATACTGACTGCTCAGGTCCAGCGGCTGCAACAGAAACTCCAGATCATGACTGAAATGTATCAAGAGAACGAGCTCAAACTACACAGGTAATGACACCTCCTTGTTTAGTTCTTGAGCTTAGTTCTGGAGCTTTCACTTGGCTTCACTTGCGCGCAGGTTGTTGACAGTGGAGGAAAAGGAGCGTCTGCAGAAAGAAGACAAATTGAATAAAGCCGACAAAAACATTGCTTTGGCAATGGAAGAACTCAACAACTACAAGTAGGTCCTCCCTGCCTCCCGCTGCCTGCCTGCCTGCCCGGCCCAAAGTATCTTGAAACAACCACCTGTGTCGCTTCAGACTTCGCGCTGGGGAGATGGAAGAGGAGCTGGAGAAAACCAAACAGTCCTATCAGACCCAGATATCGGCCCATGAGAAGAAGGCTCACAACAATTGGGTTTGTATTCCAACGACACGGTGCATCTATAAACGGTGTCAAAGGATGACGAGGAATCTCTCCGTGTTTCTGTGCAGCTTGCAGCAAGAGCCGCTGACCGAGAGCTCTCAGACACCAAGAGAGAGAACGCTCTCCTCAGGCAAAAGTAACAATCACCCTCGGCAACACATTGACTTTCATCTACCACCCCCAATTTGACTCCCCTGTTTGTTCTTGTTTACAGGATTACAGACACACAGTTCAAGATGGATACCCTCGATAAAGATCCGTTGGCCTTGGGCAGCCTGGCCAGGCCTTTACCTTTCCGAGGTCAGCAGAAACGCTCGTGTCGAGCAGTCGCCAGTCGGTATTTGAACATATCGATCGGATGAAAATTCATACGGAAAAGTCCGATATTGCTTTTGAATTCCGGTTCAAGCAAATGATTAAAAAGACAACAACTCGTGATTCAGGCCTGGGCAAAAATGATAGTAGCGCTTCATATTTCACAGCCTGCAAAACCAATTGTGACGTTGAACTCACCACCTGGCTCTTCTCCTCCTCCAGCTGAAAGATTGCCGTACGGCCCTTCTCCTTTGGGTCGACCTGCATCTGAAAACCGAGCTTTACTCTCACCTCCCACACTTGTTGAGGGGCCTTTAAGCAGACTTTCACCTCGGGGTGTGTCTCCCCAAAGGCAACCAGCCACAACAATCTGGCCACGGATTGATTGGTTGTCTGCTTTGTTCAACTTTTCCCTGTCTTTCTTCAGTTACCCGTGGTCCAATAGACCCCCATAGTGGCCAAGGAGAGCAAGAGCAGAGTGGAGCTGCTCATTCAGACAGTGGCTCGCTATCTCCTTCATGGGAAAGAGATCGCAGGGGACCCCCACCAGGACCCCCCGGGCCCTTCCCCCATCAAGGTGTGTATCTTTGAACTGCTCCTCTCAACTACTTTGGTCTCCCTCTATTTCCAATGCTGTCTTTCAGGCTATATGTATCCTGAACCTGGAGGTCCAATCTACCGGAGACCAGGAGTAATGGGTCCTCTGCCGCCTCCAGGTCTTCATCCAAGGGGTCTTCCGAGTTCTGGGCCCCTGGGACCCATCCACCCGGCAGACACAACAGGTTCTCTCATTTTTCTGGAAGAGGGTGTCCTCCCCACTGGATTCATGGTGCCTTTTTGTGTGCGTCCTCGTTGTTCCAGATGGTACAAACAGAGAAAACCGCCTCGGACCTGAATACGATCACAGAGAGGTGTGTGTGTGTGTGTGTGTGTGTGTCCTACTGGCAATACGTGTGAATCTATGCGTGGTCTATACTGTTGTCTTTTTTTCTCCCCCATCAGCCTGGTCCCGGTGATAGAAGGACTCCCCCTGAACCTGCTCTGAGAATGGGCATGCCACCACCACCCATGCCGCCCGGACCGCCAATGGGCCCCATAGACGGTCCATTTCCTCGAAGAGCACCCTTTGGACCTCCTGAATTCTTCCCTCCCAGAGGCCCTCCCATGATGCCAAGTAAGCAATCCTATTGCTTTTGGGCTATCATCTTTGTGAACCTAAAATGCCAAGCTGACCCTCTCCACCTTTCTGCCCTCTTCAGTGTGGGCTCCTCGGCCAGGAATGATGTTCCCTCCTCGTTACCCTCCGCCTCCTCACCCGCTTTCTTACGGGCCACCGATGAGGCTTCCTCCACCTGACGGCCTTCCGCCTCCTTCCATGGCTCCCCCCACGTCCCAGCAGAACCTCCCCTTTGTGACACAATCAGAAGATGAGCAAACATCCGTTCCGTAACACGCGCAACTAGTCCGGAGCCAATGTCGACGGAGGCTTGTTATCAAGTACCGGCCATTTTGGCAAGCTAAAATGGAGCATTTGCTCATTTGGAAGATGCTTTGTCGGAGGAAACCTAAGCGGATGTGTTGAACATGTGAACTCTACGCAAAAAAGGTGGGAGGTGAAATTCAAGGCCAGAACTTTTGACTGTGACAAAGACACGATAAGCAAATTCTCCACCGTGATGCTGTGCTGCATAATTATGAAATGAGCCAAGGGCATACTGTTCAATGATGTCTGCTTGAGTACAAGTCTATAGAATTCATCCATCTATTTATTCCAGACTTGACTCATATACAAGGTCATGTCATCATGTCAGACTGTCATCACAAGTTCCGTTGACTTTAAAATCCATGGAAACAATGAATTGTAATTTTACAGTTTCTATTTGACTGGAAATCTAAATTCATCAGTGTGAGGCTAGAAAATATATTTTAATAAGAAAAACAAAAAAACAATGCATCCTCTGGAAGACTTTACAGATTGTATGAAAACTCAAAGTTACAGACATCAGCATTCAACACAAAATGATTTGATGTCATTATTTGGCAGTTTCTGCTACCAATGAATCACAATGCGTTACAGGCAATAACAAATGCAATCGCCAGCAAACTGTACAAAAACTACACGCAATTAAATTAATTTGATCAATATAAAATAAAACCATTGATTTGGCAAAATCCAAAAGCTTCACAAACATCAATTCCCTGCATAGGTTTTAAGGCCCTTGTGAGAAGGAAATATTCACAAGTGGTCATGTCAGACAAAATCAAAACATTCGATGATATAATGTCTGTGTGTAATAGTATGCGCTTTGTGTGGGGGAAAAAAAAAGAAGAATCTGTCAGCGTACCGAGTTGACCTGAAATACTACTGGTAAGAGTGAGTCACTTACTGTTTACATGTGAGGCTTACCAAAACCAATGATGGTGTCAGGATCGACTGTGTGACATATTTGTAAATGTTGCCAAATAAAAAAAGCTCCGAGGCCTTTTTCAAGCACAAGCAGACAGAGCAAGCAGTGTCACTCGTCCGTCCGTCCGTCCGTGTCAGGTCCCAGGAACAAACGATAAGGTCTCATCATTTTCAGGGCACCTTGAAAAGTGCTTGGAGCAAGCCTCAAAAAGGTTGGTCCGTTCCCATACCATAATGAAGCTAAAGATGAACCAAACTCAAACGCACAATTGGATCTTAAGCTTATGTCGACCTCGGTTGCGGTTTAAAGGATGTTTTGCGCGCAGCTTTCCATCACACCATGTTTTGTGTCTGCGTTGCTATGCCTCAGCAGTTGAGAATAGGTCGGCTTCTGTCCGTTCTGAAGGGGAAAGCGGAGCTGTCGGACTCCACCTTTCCTCTGTGGGGACCAAGGGTGGCGACGGCCTGAATAACAACAACACACGACACAACATCCATCGAATAAACCTCGGACTTCCTTGAGGTAGGTAATACTCGCCAACCTTTCTGATAGCTGTCCAGTCCTGCAGGATGTCCAAGTCGGGAAGCATGTAGACGATATAAGGCCGTGTGAAAGGTTAAGGTTAAAACCTAGTTAGCAATTTGGACATTTTCCAGGACTCGAAAAAGTCGGGAAGCATGTAGGCGATATAAGACCGTATGAAAGGTGAAGGTTAAAACCTAGTAAGCAATTTGGACATTTTCCAGGAGTCTAGTGTCTCGATGTCCATACAAAAGAGCCAAAGGATATCCGACACAACTGAAGGTCTTCTCTTCTTTTTATCGAGACTCAAGACATCCCTTCTCTTCTTCTTTCCCGATAGCTCGTCATTCCACAGCTCTGACGAGAAATACACGGGAAATGTTTGAACGCCGCTTGCGTTTCTTTTTCATCGGTGGAACTTTGTCATGTAAACTATCATTCGTTTCAAAACATGTCACGTTGAGGCTAACTACATTTTTACCTGACGTTATATCTATGCTGTGTCTGTCTTCCTCCAATCTTCTTATTTTCTCCTCTAGTTCACTTTGAACTGTGTCCAAGAGAAGCAGCTTCTCGCTCTGTATACAAACCAAGAGATCCAGTGAATCCGATCAAAAGAACCAAAGGAATCTCCAATATTGGGCAGATGAAGTGGCAGTGAGCGCGTTCCCTTTCTCACCTCCCAGTGCTGGGACGCTGCCTGGATCTCACACTTGTATTTATTCTTCACAGAGTCCAAGCACAACTCTTTATAGATGCCTGAAACACACAAGCGTTGGACCACATACTGTATGACTGACTACAGGGGCCAGCCAGTGTGAATTTGCGACCGGTTAAGATGACCTACCTGCCACCTTGGTGCGGACCTGCATGTTCTCCAGCAGCACCGCCAGAGGATCCAAATATTCTGCGGCACGGCCGGCCTCCACCTCTGCCAGCTTGCTGTTGACCTGAGTGAGACGTTCCCGATACAACCTAGATGCGCACACCAAATATTGCATTTTTCACGCAGCCTTTTATGGCCAAACATTTGCTTCTTACTGGTCTTTGAGATCGGTGAATTGTTTCTCCAGATTTGACATTTCATCCAAACACTCCGTCCTTCTTCGCTCGCAATCCTCCTCATCCATTTCTGTGACATACAAAATGGACGCAGTTGTAGTTGTTGCCATGTGTTTTTGTTTCAGTACCCAACTGCACCTAACATCTTACCAGAGCTGTCTCCATCTTCAGACACAGAGGACGTTTCGGAATCCTCCTCCTCAGAACTGGATCCTTCTTGCTCCTGATCCTCAACCTCCATCTCCTCTGCAGTACCCTCCTTCTTCTCTCGGTCACGATGCACTGGCATAGCAGCAAATTTCTGCAAGAGTAGAAAAATGGTTTATTTGCACGCTTGCCCCAGGGCTAACCCTCAATATCTTGTCACGTTAAATTTAGTTTTTGCTTCGAAAAATGGAAGGATGGATGAATTGCGACATGATGATTGAATGTTTGATTTGATTCTTATTGTGTGATCTGACTTGGGTTTTTTGTTGTTGTTGTTCAGATGTGTCGTTTGTTTTGTTGTTTATAGATATCCCAGTCATCTTTTCTGTTTACAAAAAGCCCAACTAACTATATAAATCTTGGTTTTCTTTTTGTGTAGTTTTTTGCTTACACATATCCCAGGGGACAGCATGAATCTTGTCTTTTTTTTATTCTGATTTGTACTTTTAAAAATATCCCAACTAACTATAGATCTCATTGGTTTAATTTTTAATACAGACGTGCACTTTTTGTGAACAAATAACCCAGCTAACTTGTCGTAATTAATAATAAAAATCTTGATATCGCTTTATACGTACATATTGCAAGTCTCGCCAAACTATGTGGCTGGCAAAAAACAAACACGACAACAGATCGCAATGTTAGCCTTTAGCACGTCTAGCTGTAAACGGAAAAACTTGTTGCTAAACGCATACAACGCATGTTTAAATAGCAATTTACGACCCTTAAACATAAAAACCCATCGAGGTTTGTTCCAGCGCTGTTAATACTCTAGGAAATAAAAGAAAATGTATTTTCCCTACCCTAAAAAGCTTCCCGGGAGCCTAAGAAATGCTAAAAACAAATCTCTTTTGGAAGAAACTTAAAAATGTTGGGAAATGTAGTTTTCCGATGAAACTCACGACGCGTCGACAGCGCTGCAAATGCCCGTTTTTACTACATTACCCAGAGTTCAACACTGCCTCGAGGCGCTTGAAAGGCGATCTATTTGAGTGCGTGTAAAAATGACATTTTTGTCTCCGGCGTAAAATATTTTGCATTTCTTTGCAATACACATACATATCCACAATAAACCGAGTAACGAGTGTGTTTCTTTTTGAATGTATCCCTTATCCTTTATGTTGTTGCCCCCTCCCTTTTCCGCCATGATGTTTTCTAAGTGATCCCCTATGACTGAGGCGCTGAGCGCGCTGGGTAGCTAGCTAGCTAGCTTAGCTCAACTCAGCTCAGCTCAGTAGTTGCATGAGCCTTCAGTCTGCAGACTGCTGCGGAAAGGAGATGCAATGGACGGATGCTATACCCATTGCGTTCCACCAACTATGGGGCTTAGTGTAAATAAACGGTGTCCATTTGGACCCGGGTTAGCAAGGCGCCGCCGGATCAATGCTAAAATCGTAACGATAGTGTGAGTGATTGCGTTTAGGCAGGAGGAGACGTTGGCTCGTTATTATTGGAAGATTAACGCTAGCCGAAGCTATCTAAATTGCTACGTTTTCGAGCTAGCGCTTTGTCATTGTGTGAAATTGACTCGTGGAGTCTCCAGCCTCAGGGATGTTTTCCAAAAAGCCTCATGGGGACGTCAGAAAGTCAACACAGAAAGTGTTGGATCCAAAGAAGGACGTCCTAACGAGGCTCAAACATCTCCGAATAGTAATAGGTAAGTAAGTTCAATATTCTTGATGAGCTGCTAACGTTCATTACGACGTGACACTCTTGAAATGTCGTAGGAAAGTTACCCATCTTTGAAGATCATTGAGTGGAGCAGATCACCCATTTGGCTAACTACAATGAATTCAGAGGAGGACATTGTTCGGGTAAAATAGAAAAGTTTGAGAGAAGATGCTCCTTTTAGTTGCTGCAAGTATATATAACATGCAATCAATAAACATGGTGTGTTTAGGGCTGGCTTCAGTACTTTGTGTAATTGTTGCATTTGTCTGATTTGGATTAGCATCACAGTTAACAAGGTGACTTGTTTGGTATGTTTGGAAGAGTCAGTCAAGTGGAACATGTTAATGGCATGCGCGTCCCAGTGTTTCCCACATATGTGAGGTACACACCCTCAACTTGCAGATGAAAACAATCTTAGCATTTCCTCTCCATGTCCTGCACGGTAGCTCAATTTCCTCTTTCCATTGTTAAGTGAGTCAGTCTCTCCCTCTCTGGGCACAGGGGTGTGTCTCCTTGCTGTTTTGGGAATACAAGACCACATAACACAAGCAAGCACACATTCGGCACATGTGGCACAATCCATTAGGCAGAAAGATAGATGTCTTAGTACACGTTGACACGATTGTCACCGGGAACTCATCATCGTGTCCAGCCCAAAATATGATAAGGAACTCTTTTGCGCTCGCTGCAGTAAATTGTCAATCTTTGTTGAGGCAGAGGCCACAAGCTATCTGGTTGACTGCAGCAAACTAATGACATACTTCACAAGTTAGTTTCCCTGACCACTACATCTCTTGTTGTTGTTGTTGCTGCATTTTTTCCTACATTCTTTTTGGTGGTTGCCAAACACTTTGGGTGCATTAGCAACATCTTCTTTAACAACAAGGATCTACTATTTGCGGCCACCTTATTGGTTTGGGATGTTCTAAGTGATTCAAGCAAAAGGATCAAGAGTTGCATTTTTCTATGTGGCTAATTCTTTTGCAGAGAATGCAGAGCCGCCAGAGCTGAAGCAGTTCTTTGACCTGAACTACTCCCATATCTACTATGTTTTCTTTGAGAACTTTGTCACCATTGAGGTTAGCCTCAAGCAAAAGGGTGAGTTATTGACACTGAGTCAAGCAAGCGGCCTGCATCCGTCCGTATTCAGTCTTCCTATGGATCCTTAAAAAGAAACATTTGCATTCAAATGTGTTCAAACCGAGACCTGTTTAAAATGATTGTTTTTCTTCTTCTTCTTCCCGCTGCCATGTTTTAGGTCACAAGTCTCAGAGGGAGGAGTTGGACTCTATCCTCTTTATTTTCGAGGTATAGTTCTTAGATATTGTTAGAGGGCTCATAATGTGTCCTGATTTTTCAATGTTATGGGGAAATAATGACAGAAGCGTTGATAATCTGCCTTTTCTCTGCTCTTATTTCAGAAAATCCTCCAGCTCCTCCCAGAGAGAATCCAAAGCCGATGGCAGTTTCACAGCATCGGTAAAAAACGCAGGCAGCCTTCACTAAATGTTTTCAATGTGACCATATGATTTGTTGGACACGTTTCTTTTTCAGGGCTGATCTTGAAGAAGCTGTTGCACACCGGTAACTCTTTAAAGGTATTTGATTTCTTTGTTAATCCAAATCAAGACCACTACGGTACTCTTGTTTTCTCCTCTCTTCCTTTTGCTAGTAAAATAGACTCAGTGGTTTGCTTTGTGGTGCGCGCCACAGATCCGTCGAGAAGGCGTGCGCTTGTTCCTGCTGTGGATGCAGGCGTTGCAGAGTAATGCTCAACGCGAGCAACTCTGTATGTTTGCCTGCCTAATTCCTGGCTTCCCGGCTCCACTCTGCCATGGGACTCCACGTACTTTGGACACTCTGATCAACCCACCGCTGAGCTTAACTGAGAGTGAGTAGAAGGGAATTCCTTCCATGTGTTGAGATGGAGCATTGTATGTGTGAGAATATGGATCAAAAGCTCCTCTGTATGAAAAGAGCTCACTTGATTTTTTTTTTTTTTTTAATATAATATGATAATGATGTCACTTCAAAAATGGTTGCGGATTTTTTTTCAATTCCACCTTTCAGCTCAAGTAACCCCAGAGGAGATCACGCCACTGGTTCATCCCCAGTCAGGTGACAAGAACCAGGAGGACCTTACCGCGTACTTTTTGGAAGCACTACTGAAATACATGGTAAACCAGGTATTCTCATGATTTCTTACTAACACAACATAATCACGCCATGTGGCATTTCTGGATTTGCCAACTAGTGTTTGTCATGAAGACAAATAAAGCCTTACTAACCTTTTGGGCAGTTCCTAACTTCCATGTTCTCATGCTGTCACTGCGCTACGTAAACAAAAGAGACGTTCTCCGTCTGAGCCTATTTTTGTTGGTGTACTCCGCAAAAACAAACGCTCGTTTTGTGTTTGTGTCTTCCAACCAGGCCAAGTCTCTGGAGTGGCGTTGTAAAGAGAATCACGAACGTGGCTTTAGCTTCCTCTTTGGTCACTTCAGGAAATGTTACCTTCCTCACATCTTTCCCAACTTTGCTTTGGAGACCAGTCTCTACAACCCCATACTAGGTCAGTGAGCGACGCCTTCGGTAGCCGCTCAATCTGGGCGACGACGCATCAAGCCATCCTTTTTCCCTTTCAGAGGTTCCTCCCGTGCGTCCGAAACCCTATTACAGTGTGGTGCGCCGGGAGCAGGACGGTGGCGAAGTTCTCTATTGCACCAAGGAAAGTTTTCTTCAAGCCCGCGTTATCTTCATCCGCTGGCTGGTTTCTTTTTGGCTCGAGCCGCGACCCAACACGCAGACACTGATTCCGGGCACAGAAGGTGAAAACATCCCCAAGAACATACAGGTAATATACCTCACGAGGGAAGTTGAAACCATCATGGAGGCCTAGATGCTAACTTTTGAAAAATGACGCAAAACACTTACCAAAGCGAGACGTGACAAGACTCGGTTTTCATCCGTCTACAGCGAGCGGCAGCCGGGCTCGCCGCTCGCTCCGCCGGCAGCTCAGAGGACGGCAGTGTCACCGGACTGCGGCCCGACAACCATCTTGAAGGGAGCGCCAGCTTATCCGGTCCAGGGGGAGGCAGCGCGGGCCTCGGTAGCGGCCCAATGGGGGAATCGGAACAATGCCACTCCAACACGTCCACGTTGACGGAGCGGGAGCCCAGCTCCTCCTCGCTGTGTTCGATAGATGAAGAGCAGCTGACAGACATGGAGGTGGTACGAAGAGTCCTGACCAGCTCCAGAACCAGCATCAACTTCATCACCGAGATCTTCAGACAGGTGAAGGAACAATGGCTCGGCCCGCCAGTTCAGCACGTCGGACGTGAGCTCAACCTCACGTAGCGCGTGCATTGCCACGTCGGAAGAGTTGACACCTCTCTCGCTACCTCTGCAGGCCTTTCTCCTTCCAATGTGTGAAGCTGCAGCAATGCGCAAAGTGGTCCGTGTTTACCAGGAGTGGATCTCCATGGAGGACAAGCCAGTATTTATGAAAGAGCCAGAGGAAGGCCCGTATCCCATCGCAACAGCCAATAGTATGGACACAGGCTCAGAGAAAGAGGAGGAGGTAACAAATGGGCTCAAATCAGATCACACCGATCGATACCTTTTTGCCAGGGACTTTCTCTCTCACTTTGTCAACTCACTCCACACCTTTCAAGTCGAGTAAAATAGTACAAGAACAATGAGCCCAAAACAAAAACCTCTTCTTTTCTTTATGTGTGACATTGCGCAAGGCTCAATTGGCAAAGCAAAAGCCAAATATTTGACACCGTGTGTTTGTAGAATGTTCTTTTAACTTGCCTTTGTCTGTTTTCTCTCATAAGGGAATCAATCAAATGGTTGATAGTGAATTGTTGGAGTATAGCATTCATGCAGGAGTTCAGACGACACTACAGGTAAGGAGCATCCCTCCTTCCCCAGTTGTAGAAGTGGAGTTGACATCCCAAGTGTTGTGTCTTCTCTCTAGGTATTTATCACCCATTCCTCCAATGTTTTTTTAATGGAGCCGGCCAACGACCTCAAGTTCCTTCTCGAGGAGCACGTGGACATGTGCAAGCGAGTCTTAAACATCTACCGCAGCCTTGTCATGCACGAGACCATGGACCAGAAAACATGGTAATGACACAAAGGAGGGGGATCTTGCAAATAAGCAGAAAACGTACGGGTAATCATTCTTCGTTCGGCTTCTCTGTTTATTTGTAGGGAGCAGATCTTACTTGTCCTGTTGAGAGTGACAGAGTCAGTGATGAAGAGACCCCCTTCCATTATGCCCCATGGCAAGAAGTGCAACACACTGTCAGGAAGGCTGGCTGGTCCCATCTTTCAGGTTAGGGAGGGAAGCAGGCGTGGGCTGCTGGGGCTCGCAGAAAAAAACAGTGCTTGAATGGTGCAGATGAGTTTTCATCCCTCTCTCGCTCTCTCTCTCTCTCTGTGTGTGCAGACGTTGATTGTCGCTTGGATTAAGGGGAATTTAAACGTCTACATCAGCAGAGAACTATGGGATGACCTCCTCTCAGTTCTCTCTTCTCTGACCTGCTGGGAGGAGCTGGTGACCGAATGGTCCCTCACCATGGAGACGCTCACAAAGGTGAAAGAAGAACCGTTTGGAAGAATCTTCAACTGGCGGTGTTCCCACACTGGCGCTGCGCTTCAACCCTGTGTTTCATTGCGCTTTAGGTGTTGGCCAGGAACCTGTACAATGTTGATTTGAATGAGCTCCCCCTGGACAAGCTCAGTGAGCAAAAGCAGAAGAAACACAAAGGAAAAGGTTGGTCTATCACTGACAGACCTTTTTGTTCAGAGCATTCTCCTGGCCTTGTTCTTAAAGAGCATGCCGCCAAATGTCTTCTCACGATACTTCAGGTATAGGTTCAGAAGGCCAGCGGCAGATAGTGGATCGCTCCTTCTCTAAAGGTTGGAGCCGAGACCAACCGGGTCAGGCGGCCGCCATGAGACAACGCAGTGCCACCACCGCTGGCTCGCCAGGCATCGAAAAGGCCCGCAGCATTGTCCGCCAAAAGACAGTAGGTGAGTCTGGCGAAGGAGAAATGCATCCTACCAAAACGTTAAGGCTGCTCACATTCCTACGCAGACATCTATCTGTTGGTCATTGGTCCAAAAGAAACCAACACCTTTTGACAAAACAGCTTGGCGGTAGTTTGCCTTTGTGTTTGTCCTCCTGTTCTAACTTTCTACTGGGCTTTTCAGAAGAGATAGCGGCCGTCACCTGCCTCTCCCAATTTTCACGCACCTAGCTCACTCCTCCCTGCCTGCCTCCCTCCCGCCCTCCCTCACCTTCCCTTTCACTTGGCCTCACTTTCCGCCCCTTTGCGTTGATGTTCCCAAACACCTTCCTCATTTCTCGTCCTACTTTCCTTGCCCCCTTTCCCTTCTTTTCTACATCTTCTTCTTCTTCCTCCTTCCTTCCCTCTTTAGCCCTCCGAAGCTGTTCTACAGGGGACTCTCTGCTGTCCTCAGCCTTTATCCGCAGTGCCAAGAGTGCTCCTGCTCTGGCTCCGCCTCCACCTGTCCTCCTTCACCACCACCACCACCCTTTACTACCCCCCCTTGCCGACCAGCTGGCAGGTAGACTTTCTTTGCACTTTCTGATGGCCTGCCTTCTTCTGCCTGCCGTGTCTTCTCACGTGTCAAAACAAATCTATGCTTGTGTGTAACAATGTCTCCCTTTTGCACAAGTCAAGCAAGAATGACTCATTTCACTCGTTTGTTCCTTTCCCCTTTCCGTCACTGCGGCGACAGTGTACGTCGAATCTCGAGCTTTGACTCCCTTTTCGTCGTAAACATCTTAAGATGAAACGGGCCAATTCTCTAGATCGGTATAGTACGACCTGCACGAATGGCCCAGAATGGCACCAAATGCAATTCCAAATGGCCCCACGACTTCCAGTTGGGTTTAGCTTATGCCTCTCCATTTCCGTAGATCCGGTTGAAATGTACAACCCCCCTGCTTGTCTTTTGTCGATTTCTGAATGTGCTACTGATCACACAAATGTCATCTCACGACGATCATTGTTGTTTGGCAGACCTGGAGGACCCGCCCATCACACTGACATCGCGGCCATCTCGGATGCGCCATTCTTCCCAGAGCGACGAGAACCCTCAGAGCTCGTGTTCGCAGGTGTTCCAGGGAGCGGCTCGCGAGCCCGATAACCCGGCCCCTTCGTCGCTGGCGAGAAGCAGCAGCGCCTCTGACATCATGGAGCCTTTTATCGCCGAGCGGGTCAAAGGTGAAGACCCACAGGGAGATCCCGGTGGCATTCCAAACCCCACTGATCCTACTAGCGATAGCGAGCCACTCCCATGTCCTTCCCACTCCTCTTGTCCTACCCCGCTTTCTCTCCCCAATGGTGTCGTTTCCTCAACCTCAGAGCACGCGAGCGAGTGCGGCCACGCCGGCTCTCAAAGCCGAGGTTCCACTTGCGATTGGATAAGCGACTGGGATTCCGCCTTTAGCGCCGAGAAGGAGATCGACGGAGAGGAGAATGCTCTAACAAACGAGGATGATCTATTCTCCTCAATTCGCCACTATCTCACTCACAAAGCGGCCGAGAGAAACGAGGCAGCGAAATTGGCGGCGAGTCTCGCGTTCGAAAACGACATACAAACGTCCGTGGCGAACGTGAAAAGCGACACGCCTCCCGGGGAAACCCAATCCGGCCGAGAGGTGCAAAAGGTTGTTGACAGACAGATTTCCAAGGAAGATAGGCAGGTAAGTAATTCAGTTCGACACGCTAGCGTGGACTCGGCGGAGGAGATTGCGCCAGAGCAGCGGAGCATCTACGAGTGTCTGGAAATGCAGTGTCAGTGGCCCTCGCTTGGTATGAAAGGGAACCTCCAAGGACACGACGAGGAGAAAGGCAAAGGGCAAGTGGTCGTAGTAGGTGGAGGAAACACAACGGACGGAGCGGATTGGGAAGGAAAGGGCGACTGTTGGGGCGAAATGGGAGGAGGAGGAGGAGGAGGAGACAAAAACCATGATCCAGACACCGCCACAACTAAAAAGCCCTCTTCAACTAGAGCGGAGCTTAACACGGCCCAATCGACCAGTGAAGCAATTCAAACTCCCCAAGACTCAGCCAAGCCCAAGATGAGCCGTAACGCCAAAAAGCATCCCTCGGGCGGCGTCCATGTGAGCTTCAGACCTTCTACTGAGTCGGTCCAGTTCCACAACCCCCTGGAGAATAAAGAGGCCCACTGGAAAGCCAGGCTGCGGCGCCTCAGCCACTTTCACACTCATAGCCACTCGGCCGGGGAAAGGCCGGCAGCCGGGACAGCGGGGAAGCAGGGAGCGGCAGGCACTTCAGGTAAGTTGGCTGCCATGGCTCACAAAGCCGGGGGCCACGAGAGACTGCCGCTAGATGTGGCCGGGACAGCAGGTGTTGGGGACACGGAGAACAGGACTGGCACCGGAGCAGGGGACAAGGACAAACGTCAGCATCCGGCCGGATCCACTTCGGTGTCCGAGACCCACTTTGAGGTCATAACCAGCGGTTCTGGCGTGCGAGGCCGATTGGGACGCTCCGCCTTACGTTCCCGGGCTTCCCGTTCTCGCTCCCAGGAGCCCGGCAGCTCCGTTTCCCGCCACCACCAAGGGGCTCTTCTCGGTGGGGTGTATAAGACGGTGGTTCACGCTTTGTCCACCAAGCCCCGAGGTCAGGGGTCGTCCCAAGGTTCGTCGCCGCAGCGGCAAGGGCGGCCCGCAATGGGTGATGCTTCGCTAAGAGACCTCTACTCCCATGTCCTGGGCTACTTTGGACGAAAGTCGACCACGCCAGGTGAGGATCGCAGCGGACAAAGTGCTCAGCACGGGCTCGACAGCAGTCCAACAACACCAGTGGACAAGACAGATACTCACAAAACACAAACATCATATTTTCCTTTGTGGCTGTTTAACTGGTTTGTTATGACGGAATGACTTTTTTTTTTTTTTTTTGGCTGAAAACTCATCATCTTGCTGCTGGACTGAAAGTGTTTCCTCTTGAACGTGAGCCCCCTCCTCCAGCCTGCCGCCACCTACTGAAGACCCCTTCTCCTCCCATAACCTGTTCCCCTATCTGAGAGGCTCTCTCCGCCTCTTACTGTCCTCCTTCTAAGGGTTGTGGGATTCTGATGTCCTCCTTTCCTACCCCCCCCCCCCCCCCCCCTTGCTCGCCGTAAAAATGCATGTAACCTCCTTGTGCCCACCTCACCTCCTTCCGGGACTGCCTCAGCTCCACCGAAGAAACCAACAGTCCCCCCCCCCCCAAAAAAAACCCATTATAAATCCTACCATTTTTTCTCTATTTTTACAATATGTTTGGATGCCAAAATAATTTGTATCAGTTAAAGTAGGGTTAAATGAGATCTGCTTCAATAATAATCTTAATGATAATAATCAGTCGTCATAGCATCTTTTTGTAGTTTCCCTCTTGAACCACTAGATTGCAGCATAAATCTAACATTTTGTTGCTCTGTATTTTATTTTCAGAGCAGCTGGTTAATTGTACTTTCTAATCCCTTTTTTCATAATTGCAAGGTCACCATTCCTTCCTTCTCCGATTTGCCAGTACATTTGAGCGCAGTACAAATGACCATGATGCCACATTTACGTTCTTTGGTTCATATCCGCGTAGTCCTTGCTTATTTGTGCCCACCATTTTTTCCGGCCTTAATCTATCCATTTGTTCGGTTGCTCGTGTGCATGATGCCACAGTGAGTTTTGTTTTGACCAAATAGTCCACCGGCTAAATACATGGTCCACATGTGTTTTTGTTTTTCTGGTCCGTTGTATGGCTGTTTGTTTGGCCCTTGTGTCTGTTCAATTCTGTGGCTTCTGATGGTTCTTAAGGCGTCCGCTCGAACTGAAAGCATCATTGCACTAAACATTTGCATGACTCAATACGCTAATATTCACATTTCGTTGGCTACTACTCGAATATTTTCCCCATAGTCTGTGGCTAATATATAGAAGATAAGGGCGAAAGCAAAACTGTCGGTGACTTTGTTGCCGAAGAGCCACCAAACACTTTGTGTTTATCGTGTGACTTAATAGTCGGTCGGCCTTGATGGATAGCTGTTAAAAAGAAACCTTTCCAAAAGACGCTAGCTATATGCCAAGTCTTTATTCTCAAATTTCCAACGGTCCTCGAGAGCCCCTGTCCAGCCTGTTGTCTGTGTTACCCTTTTCCAACACTGATTGAAATGATCAGGACCATTAGCACAGAGCACATTAGCACTACCTGCGTTGGTTAAGTTTGCTTATCCGGAGCCTTGCAGAAATCAAAAGAGTGGCTTGATAATAATGTCGCCATTTGTATTTTGAAATGACCCCAATTGGTAGTCATGGGCGCAAAGTTGACAGTAGGCAGCTTGCTTTTTGTGCATGGTGGTGTGTATTAACTGCATTGCCTCTCTGGTGGATTTGCTTGCTGCGTGCGTCGTGGCTTATTTTTAACAATTGCTCGACCATTCACTTCCTCGAGGGCCTCTCGTACATATACTACATACGCTAGTTAGCATTCTGCAAATTTGGCATGAGGTAACGATTGCATTCTTTTTCCTCCACCACAACACACCAGACACTGTGCTAGTCAATATTAGCCACATAATAGTCATTGTTTCCAGAGTGTTAATGAGTGTTAAGTTTCAATTTTGCTTTCTTTCTTTCTGTGTAGCCAACAAAGAGGAGGTGCCACAGAAGGCACGTCCCGTCTCCACTGATGTTGGAAATAGCAATCCTAATTTCTCTGATCTCATGGACGAGTTCATCCAGGAAAGACTTCGAGCGAAAGGAACAGTGGTCAGTAGCCTAAAGTGCACATGTACAGTCTGTGTCACATTGCAATGTGAAGCGAGTCCCCTTTCTGTTTGATTTGCTCAAGGTGTCACGATGATCCCAGTTATCTATCCATCCCTCTCTTTAGGAGCGGCGTGGCAGCAGCCCGGGCAGTCTAGAAGTTCCGCAGGACCTGCCGGAGCTACTCGAGGCTGCCCAGAGTCCTGGATCTCGAGCCCCAGATGACCTGAGACCTATTGATGATCCAGGGGTTCCTTCAGAGTGGACATCTCCGGCCAGTGCCAGCGGCTCGGATGTTGTCAGCTCCGACAGCCAATCGGACTCATTTAATGCTTTTCAGTACCCCGCGTGCAAGTTTGAGAGTGAGTGCCTACCGTGTCAATATCGGAAAAAGGAATTGAGCGATGGTTACCTCAAAAGAGCAGCTTTAAAATTCATCTATTTGATTTGACATTGCTGCCGTACGTCCAGTGGAAATGTTTCATCTTCAACCTCGAACGCTTCTGCATTCCACTTTCCCTTTGAATAGATTTTGCATTTAATTCGGAACCCTTTGGTGGTGGAGATGGAGGAAGCTCATTGGACCAGGACAGCCTGGAAGGTGGTGTTGCTTGCGATGAGCATGAAGTGGCAAGTTTGACCACGCTCCATATTGACTCCGAGACCAGTAGCCTCAGCCACACGGTCACCGTCACTGGTTTGTTTGCGCACTCCTTTATGGTTCAAAGAGGCAACTGCTCTAATCGGTTGACATCAAGCAGCTCATTGTTTGTCTTGATGTCCAGGTTCCGAGAGCGCCTCTCCCATGCACTCTCTCGGGGGCTCTCGTTCACAGACGCCTTCTCCGGCCACGCTGACGGCAGAGCCCATTGCTCGCGCTCACTCACGCGCGCACTTGCAGCTGGATCAAAAACTCCACAACTCGGTGCTGCAGACTCCCGATGATCTCGGTAACCCTCCTCGCTCGCGCACACGTCAGGGAACGTTGTTTTTCTTTGATGTGGCGTCACGAACGAACGAACGAACGATTGATGACGGATTGGCTCGTTGCTAGAAACCACCGAGTTCCCCGGTGAGGACTGTAGCGTGATGGCAGGTGGCTCCCTCACCGGATGGCACGCAGATGTTGCTACAGTAATGTGGCGGAGAATGCTGGGTATCTTGGGAGATGTGAATAGCATCAAAGACCCAGAGATCCATGCTCAGGTCTTTGACTACCTGTGCGAACTGTGGCAGAACCTCGCAAAGGTGTGGACGCAGACTCGGAAGTCACACGGCACCCAGAAGGAGCTCTCCTCTCAATGTGATTGTTGAATTCTTTCAGATCCGAGATAATTTGGGCATTTCCCACGACAACCAGTCCTCTCCCCCACCTCCGGTTCTGATCCCGCCTCTTCGAATCCTCACGCCATGGCTCTTTAAGGTAAGCAAGGCTCAAGTTCACAACAACAGCCAGTTGCGTATGGCTAGGAGTTGATCAAATGCAGCTGAAGCGGCTTATGTCTGTTTTTACGGCTATATCTCGACCCAGGCCACCATGCTGACGGAGCGCTACAAACAGGGAAAGCTTCATGCCTATAAGCTGATCTGCAGGATTATGAAGAGACGCCAAGATGTGTCCCCAAACACTGACTTTCTCACTCACTTCTACAACATTATGCACCAAGGACTGCTGCACCAAGACCAGGTCCAGCAGACCTTTGAATTGACGTTTTGAAAAGTAGCAGCGTAGACGCAAGACGATGCGACCACCGCAAACTGCTTTTCTTTCTTCTTCAATGTAGGACATTGTCAACACCATCATCAAGCACTGCAGTCCCAGGTTTTTCAGTATTGGCCTGCCCGGAGCCACCATGTTGATTCTTGACTTTATCATCGCGGCTTCAAGAGTCACCTCTTGCTCATCGTTAAACGTAATGACTTTGTCATAGTATTGAAAAAACATGTCTGCAAAATGGGAGATTTCTGCCTGACCGTTGCCATATAATCAATCCATGATCCATACTTATTGTCTTCTTCCTGTCAAGGCTCCGAGAGTGGAAGCCCAGATCCTTCTGGGATCCCTCGTGTGCTTCCCCAACTTCTACGGGGAGCTCCCCGCACTTCACCCCACCACAGCCGACGTGGCGCTTACCATGTTCCCCGACGTGAAGGTAAAGCAAGAGTGCAAAGCTGCACGTGGTCCTCTCTGCACCGGTGTCTCATCAGTCATTCTTTTGACAATGGCCGTAATGTTGTTGTTTGCGGCCTCGTAAACTGCTCTTGTCATGCACGGCAGCGTCTCAGGCTTGCTCGGTGTTTCCGGACGAGGCGGAAACGTTTTGAATCGCTAAGCAGCCATTATCTCCGAGGGACAGGGAGCGCTTTTATTTGCCCCGATTGGTCATGTTACTTTACTAATGGGTCGACATCAACTGATCTTCACCAATGACATGTTTCTCTCGTGCTTTGTTTTTCCAGGAGCACATTATCAAAACGATAATGACCTCTGCCAGGGATGAACCCTCTGCTCCTGCGAGGTAAATATGCCTTTTATAATGCCAATTGAGGCATAGCGGGAAAACAAACATACGCTAGCTAAGCGGCGGGTTTCATCGGAACTACATTGTCTTCTAATGTTTGGCAGCGTATTTTGTCATCTCTCGGCAGATAACGCGCCGTGTTTGATTTTGACTTGTTAGGTGTGTGGCTTTGTGCTGTCTGGGGATCTGGCTATCTGAGGAGTTGGCTCGTGGCACTCAACATCCACAAATTAATGATGCTCTGAATGTCATCTGTGTTACTCTAAAGGTCAGTCGTCATTTGCGCTTTTTGGTTTTCTCCCCCCCCCCCCCCCCTTGAACCACCAAGTACAATTTTGGTCAGTAAAATGAACATCATCTAGTCAAAGTGCGTGATGGCAATATTTGTCTTTTCACTTTGGTGTAGAGTTGAGCCAGCCATCATGCACTTGCTCGCTGTCTTGTAATGATTGCTTAGAGAATTGGACTTGAGTTGTGCAAACGGGCTGCGACATATTACAATGTATGAAAATCAAAGTGAAGGTCATTGAATTGCACCAAAGCTCTGGCTGCGCACTGAGCACCTGGTTTGTCTGTGGATTTAACATGCACGGAGCCAAGGTATGATGGGAAATGGATTTTCTTTGTGCGTGTGCCGGTCGGTGAACCTGCCTCAGTCGCTCCGTAGAGACGAGACCATCTGAGACTGTTGTGTTTCAGCCCACCAGGCTGGGAAGCCTGTGCATTGGGAGAGACGCTGTCCAAATTTGCACCCGTGTCATCCGCAGCCAAGTGGACTCAGACACGCACGCACACACACACACACACACACACCTTTTCCACCTTGGAATCCCTCGCTTGTGTATCGGAAGCCAATAGTCGAGTGGAGCCAGTGCTGCGGAACACACTTGCATTCACTTAGTTCTGGGAGCAAACCTTGGACTGTCAATATGTTTGGTCCTCCTTCAGATAGGAGGCCCATCCAGGGGGCGCGCTGCAAGCTCTGTTCCAAACACACTTAACGCTATCGCGCGCACACATCTTGTCTACTTTTGCCTTCCCGCTGCCGTGGGCACACTATCGCACGCTGTCACACACAAGCGGATAAAGCTTGAGGGATTGTTGTCATATTTCCATGCAGTGCCACTTGCGTTGGTTCTCGTCTGAATACATCCTTTGATCTGAAGGGATTTTTTTGTCAATGATAATCCTCTTTAGAGACTATGCAAATTCCCGCTAATGAAAGTTTTCGATCACAATATTTTCACTTGAACGCTGTTCTTAATTTGAATGCATTATGACGATGTATGCGGCATGTCGTAAATAGTCTAATCCTAAAATTATTCTATTGACACAAAGTGACTTTTTTTCTCCCACCCCCAGTACTCCAACAAGAATGTTGCACTGGTGGCCTCAGACATTCTTCACCTTTTGATCAGTTACGTGGATCATCTTCAGAACTTTCCCCCTGACGCTCCAAAGAAGATAGTAGAGGTGAGACAAATGATTTCCACCCATCCCAATCCGTTGTCATTGGTCTGACGTTGTTGTTCTTTCCCAGATTCTGATTGCCACCATAACGCACCTGCTACCCACAACCGAGTCCTCGCCTCACGAGCTGGATAAGAGGGTAGCGCCAACACACACACTGCACATTTCCATGTAATGCTTTTTATTTTGTTCTAAACAATCCAACCTGAAGACCACGTCTCGTGCAGCTGGTTGTGTCCCTCCTGTTGTGTCTGTTGGATTGGGTGATGGCTCTCCCTCCAAAGACTCTCCTTCAAGCTGTTCAAACCCGCAGCCCCCCGGATAAGGACCAGCCGCCAAAGACCCTGCTCAGCTGCATTTATAAGGTATGCATGATCTGAGACTGCTTGTGATTTAGGGCTATACAAATAAACTTGACTTGACTTGACTTGCTGCATCCTCACAAATACCTTTAGCAAAGTCAACGTTTTCTTCTCCCTCTCCAGGTCTTGCACGGCTGTGTGTATGGAGCGCAGTCCTTCAGCAGCCCCAAGTATTATCCACTGCAGCTGTCAGATCTGTCCAGTTCAGACTACGATCCCTTTTTGCCGTTAGAGAGCCTTCGAGAGCCTGAACCGCTGCACAGTCCCGAATCTGAGCGCTCCGGCAAACTCCAGCCTGTCACTGAAGGTATTTGATGGAGCTCCCAAAATACGGATCTTTGTTTAGAATCCAAATTCAGTGGATCGGGAGCGGGCCGTGTATGTTGTAGGAGCAGGGAATTGTGCTGGGCATCTTTCAGGAGCCAGTTGCACGTCCTGTGGATCCTCCAGGGGCTGCTACTCCCCTCAGGGCAGCCTAAGACGTGGCAACACATTCCCGATGGCCGGCCGGGGGCAGGATGGCAAACGGTATCGACGAGCACCGCTTGGACAGAGCGGAGCTGTCGTTAGGCCCCGTGACAAATTCAAATGGGATTTATGGTGGCCACTCTGGGATTTTTGGGATTTACTGGACCAAATGTCTCTTCCAATACTTATGTTAAGAAAATAAATCCAAGTAACTAGCAATATCTAATGTATTCAATTTTGCCCAACATTGGATCCAAGGTAGAGAGCACCCAGAGGTCCCATGCATGCCCTTAACCGAGCTGCTGCTCGGAAAACGAACAGACGCTTGGCCCCGAGGCCTCAATGTCTGGACTTGCCGGGATTGCCGGGGACCTAAGTGGGCAGAGGTGCGAAAGTCCGCAAGCTGTCGCTCCGCTGTCCCCCTCTTCTCGGGTGGGCCAGCTGTAGTGGCAGGCACACCGACCGGTGTTACAGCTGTCCACTCATCCTCTTACTGTACACACACACACAACAGTGTTTATTTTCGAATGTGTTTAGAAAGCACACCGTTGATAACTTTACAAATGTTTCACACACTTTCAGATCTGACCCTTCTGTTTTTTTTTTTTTTTTTCTCCTCGTCTTCTCTCTGTAGTCCGTAGTCGTATCCAGCAGGGTCTGGTTTCCATTGCAGCCAGGACTGTTATCACCCACCTTGTCAACCATCTGGGGCATTACCCAATGTCTGGAGGGCCCGCTACTCTCTCCAGCCAGGTACTGTTCATTTATTTGCAAGAGTCCACATTGACCGAGGCGGGAAAAGTGGTCAGGATTCCAAGAGAAAATGTCAAAAGTGTAGTACAGTATTTTCAAATGGTGGCACACCAGGGCTGCGTGTATTTTCTCCAATGAGAATATATGTCCGAACATTTCTCTTTCTGCAATTTGTTTACCATTCACTTCTAGGTGTGTGAAAACCAGGACAACCCATACTGCGAGAGTGCCGATCTCGGCCCTGAACTCTTCCACTCGCCAAATCTACAGTTCCTGTCGTTAAATGGCTCCACGCTGCTCTCAGTGCTTCAGGTAACTTTTTCAACTTTCTGATGCCAAATGGACTCGCACGGCACGGCACGGCACGGCACACGCTTTCCCTGGCATTGCTGGTGTTCTTTAACATGTTTCCTAACTCGATGCAAGCGCAATGAAGCTTTTCTATTTTACCCATTTCGTCTTCTCCAGATTCGCTCAGAGTCCGGCGTACCGGGAGGCGGAATGACAGCTGGTTTGTCCTCCGCTCCTGCTTGTGTTCGCGTTATTATTCGGGACGTGGCAGGAAAGCACTCCTGGGACTCGGCCGTCCTCTACGGGCCTCCGCTCTGCTCCCCGAGCAGCCCTGCGCACGCAATCTCCACACACACACAATCCCCCCATAGCGCCAGTCTCCATCTACGGAGCCCCACCAAAAAGATCCCAGAGGAGCGAAATGAAGGCAGCCAAGAAGACCATCAAGAAGAGTCAGAGGAGCGAGGAAATGCAAACGAAGCTCAAAGTCCTGAGCTGGAGGCAGAGATGGAGGCGGAGGACGAGGAGGAGGAGAAAGAGGTGAGCAATGTCTCTGAAGAAGAAGAAGAAGAGACTGTGCGACTACAAAGAGGTGGAGGAGAAGAGGAAGATGAGAGGCAGGCGGAAGGGAACAAGGAACACGTCGTAGGTGGCGAGGTGGGCTTTGAGCAGCTTCTGGCTCCACCGCTGGCAAAACGGCTTTGCCGGGAGCTGGTTCCAGCATGGGATACCCTGAGGGATGGAGATGACGCTCTGGATGAAATGCTGCAGTACCTCGGATACTCAAGTCCCGAGTGTCTACAGAGGGCAGGTAGGCCGAAACGCACACGTCCCGCCCAGCCCAAAGGAATGCACGGCTGGCTAATCTCCACTAATTGCCCCGGCAGGAATGCCACTCAACATCCCGGTCCCGCCACCGGCGTGCGTTTCGGAGAAGCAGGAGAACGACGTGATCAACGCCATCTTGAAGCAAAGCGCCGCTGAGCGAGAGTTTGTGCTCCATGTGCGTGGTGAAAAGATTAACGGCTGCTTACTTCTGATCAATTGTATGCATGGTGGCAGTTTGGAAGAACAGGGAGATATTGTCGTTATTTTTTATTTTTTTTCCTCCTCCTCATCTGCTATTGTGTTTCAGAGAGGCGAGGAGCTCAACATGAGAGCAGTGGAACAGTGCGAATCCGAGACGCAGACATCTCAGTCGGCCTTCTACTACTGCAGACTCCTCATCAACGTGCTGGGACTCAACTCCTGGGAGAAAAGGTGAGATGACCTTCATCGAGCGGCAAAGTCGACAATTAGGAACATTCATTTTTGAAATTTGGTGGAGGTGTTTCAAAAGCCAAACAATAGGATGAGCATATTTATATGTCGTTGCCTTTGAGCATACATACGTTCCTTACTATCTTTTACTTTCCAGCCTATGCCGAAAAGGCTTGCTTTTGTTTCTCTTTTCTCTATCCTTGCTCAATTTGAATGAGGCCTTAAGTTCAAAAAGATGGCTGCTAATTAGGCACCATGCGCCTCCCCCGCCACCGCCACCGCATTCAAGCAAGCGCCGCATCAATTTTCTTCTCAGTGACTCCGGGCTTAACTACACAATGTTAAAGTATCAGTATAAATGTGTCTGGGCCGCTAATGGATGCTCATTGCTCTTTATCCAGAGAATTACACCGTCTGCATTCAGCCGGCACAATAGACTTCTTAACGCGCAGTGTGTGCGTGCGTGCGTGCGTGCGTGTGTTGTGCGTGCATGTGTGTGCGTGTTGTAATGAGCCTAGGAGGCCATTGATCGAAATCAACCCATCTGGGGGTGGAATAAAAGGTGGTGCTTGAGGCTGACAATCGTAAGGGTGAAAAGCAAACCGGAAAACAGGATGCACCAAGCACAAGTGTGTAAGGGGGGAAAAAAAAAACCCAGAATTAAGCTCAAATATGGAAGATGTTAGTGACAACAAATGATAAACTGTAAATAAATAAATGTTGCTTCAGATATATGTATTATTACTGGCCCATGGTGAGAGCCCGTCAGTCTTGTCTGGTCTCTTTTACTCAATAATCCAAAGTGTAAATGGAGTCTTTGAGAGCAGAGAATGAGGCCATTACCGCGTATCAGTTTAATAAAGAGCAAATTGCCGCCTCTTTGCTTTCTCTCGCTCTCTCTCGCTCGCTCGCTCTTCTCTTGTGTTTTTTTTCTCACTCATTCTCAAAGAGAAATGAATGATGTGTCATTATGAGTCCATTTCAAGCGTCATCTGCTTCAGTCCTGGTTTGAGATCAGTGCTGCTAAAATTGGCGGCAGGCAGGCAGGCAGGCGGGCAGATCTTCTCAGGACATTTGGAACGATCCCTGGGTCTATCAGGTTACATGAAAAGACTTTTGTCTTGAATAAAAAATAGAGTCTCTGTCTTTGTATATTTTGCCCCTGAAAGTTGAGATCATGCAATACTGTCGTTGGCGAAGAACTTCTCCAATAGGAGAAGTTGCTTTTTTGTGCAATCTTGCGCTTGTTTGGATTTTTCAGATGACAATGTTTTGGCCAATGCTGTAGATAAGATCAATTGAATTTTCTCGGTTGATCACTAACAAGCTCCAGCAGTGTGACACATTTCGAGCCAAGTTGCCAGGCCGACAGCTTTTTCTATGACAAAGTGTTTTTGTTATTGTTCTCAGGAGTAACTTTCATCTGTTGCGGAAGAATGAGAAACTTTTGAGAGAGCTGAAGAACCTGGACTCACGGCAGTGGTGAGATAACCGGCACCTTTCTGTGCCGTCGCCTTTGTCCCCCCCCCATTTAATACGTGTCTCCTCTTTTGTTGTTTTCTAGTCGGGAGACGCATAAAATAGCCGTTTTTTACGTCGCTGAAGGACAAGAAGACAAACACTCCATACTCACCAACACTGCTGGAAGCCAGGCATATGAAGACTTTGTCTCTGGACTGGGTTGGGAGGTATGACAAATTGCTCCTTGTCTATGTCCAATCACTAATCCTCACTTAAAACGCCAGCATCCACTTGCGCACCTTGACAATTTGTAAAGCGGCTGCTATGTTCATATGGGTTCCTTAGGTGGACCTCAGCACTCACTGTGGTTTCATGGGAGGACTCCAGAGGAACTGCAGCACAGGGCAGACCACACCTTATTATGCCACGTCTACAACAGAGGTCATTTACCATGTCTCAACTCGAATGCCTCATGACCAGGACCACAATCTCACAAAGAAGGTAACCAACGTCATTCATGAGAGTCAAAGTGATTGATTGGAATTTGCTTCCATGAAACCAAAGGAAGCAAGCCATTCAATGTGTCTGATGCAGACACAGCTGGATGGCATGAAAGACTCCATAGAATTCATTCACAGATGTGACACCATACATGTTTGAAGCTAGACTAGTAGTCAATTAGAGATCAACTGTTTTTCACCATTCCAGATTTTGTTTTCAAACGGCATCCAGTGACGCACTTTCCCCTCAATCGAGGAACTGAGCACTTTTGTTCACGGACATATTTTGTGCTGCTCAGGCGACCACAATATGGTGAAATGTACAATTGTTCAATGTCTTAAAAATATTCTTCATTTCAATTCAATAATATTCAAGCGTTACCAATGTAACTCATCTTCTGTTCAAATGAGAGTGGCTCATTTGCAAACATGCACTCGGACCCGTTGGTGTCATTTGTTTTCTCAAACTCCATCCATTATGTGAAGAGCCCAAGCCCATCTTCACGAGGGTTGCAGGCCCGGCCCAGCCCAGCCCAGCCCAGCCTAGCCGTCTTGGCTCCGCCCTGAGCCGGCTGCCACTCCAGCCCATTTTCAAACAATCCTTTATCGCAATTACATCTGCATTTGCGTATGGTGTTGAATTAACGTCACAGCAGCCAGCTTTTGTGTTTGAGATGGTGTATGTGTTTGCGTGCACACCTGTCAACCCCCAGGCAGCGGGCACTCTGCACATGGCCGTAACGTCCCTTTAATCAGATCAAACTTCCTGCTTGTCGGCCTATCATGTCGCTGCGGGCTTCTGATTGGATTACTGCAGCCTGGTGCTGCACCATCCGTTTCCCGGATCAGCTGATGGCTGATGGTCCCACCGAACAGACATACTCATAGATGTGCACACTCACACACACACACGCACGCACTCAGTTTTGGGAGGGTCCAGCAGCTCAGCTGTGACCTTATTGAGGGCAAGCATAACAATAAAACAAAACAAAAAAAAATGGACGCATGGTTAAAGTACAACAGGGTGCTTGCTTTATCTGACATTGAGGTTGTGTTTGTGAATCCACTCATATACACACAAGCAGCCAGTCTGCAGATTTGGCCCTGTTTTTCGGTCCATACTCCATCTTCTTGTCCACTCTCCTTCATCACACATTCACTCAATCACGCTCAAGGCCAAACATCATACACACACACACTTAGAAGGAATCTAAAACCTTGGATGTATGATGGATCCACTTTCATATATGCTTGGCATTGAATAGGTTGTCTCTCCCGAAAGTAAATGCATTTTCCTGTGTTTTGTTCACGTTGCAGAGCAGTATTCCTCTTTTTTTATTCATCTTCCTGTCTTGACAGCTGAGACACCTGGGCAACGACGAAGTCCACATTGTTTGGTCGGAGCATTCCAGAGACTATCGGCGAGGAATCATCCCGACCGAGTTTGGCGACGTGCTCATCGTCATTTACCCCATGAAAAACCACATGTATTCCATCCATATCCTCAAAAAACCGGAGGTATTGGCCATTTCTTTACTTTGTCCATTATAAGGGCAAATGATAGTGTAGGAAGAGCAATTTCATAGCTTGTGAAATGCATATTTTCAATGTAGCTAGAAACACTGAATGATGTTAATTCCTATGATTTGAATTGACTCCTTTGACACACGGACGTATCAGATGACATGTGCATCCAGATGGTCCGACAATTCGGGGAGGGAGATGCGGCTCTGCTTTATGTTTTAGAAGAAAGAAAGCACAGACCTTAATGTCGCGGCACTGATAGCGAAAACGAGACTTAACACAATAAAAGCGGGGTTGTTTTTTTCTTCTTCTTCTCTTCCCTGTATGACATAGTGTAGATACCACAGCACTAATAACATAAACATCTTCTGTTTCATTCATCCTTCAAGTCAAATATTGAATTATGGTGAGTCTGAAAGCAAGTTAGATGAGATATTTTCTGCATTGTTGCCCTGAAAGCACTGTATGGAGCAAATGGGCTGGAGCCCTGCTCTTCAAATTGATTCAATCAAATAAAATGTAAAATATATATATATATATTCTCTTGGGTGGATTCCTTAAGCAGAATATCAAATTGAATCTGAAAAGAAGCAGCCTCAATCAGATAATAGTCCATCATAAAACCAACCAACTTCCTCCATACTGTAACAACATTAAGTGTCAGGACTGTCAGAGAGGATTCTTTGACAAAGCTCAATTCACTGTTGATTAACTTCTTATTTACGTTATAGCAATCAACTGAAACGACTTGTGTCTATTGAATGAGTCCCAACACAATTTGTCACCACCGCAGGTCCCGTTTTTTGGTCCACTGTTTGACGGCGCCATTGTGGACATGAAGATTTTGCCAACGGTGGTCAGAGCCACGGCTATCAATGCCAGTCGGGCGCTGAAATCGCTCATTCCTCTCTACCAGAACTTGTATCCTTTGAAAAAAACGTGGAAGAATCGGACCTTGAAACGTAAGTCGACAAATGTTTAGCACTTGAACAAAGAAGAGTCCCGAAAGAGGCCGGGTGAAAATGGAGGCTGCCACAAAGGCTCCTGCAAAGAGTGAAGTAAGTTGAGCAAGAAATAACCTGGCTTGTCCCTTTAGTTGGACGTGTGGAAAATTGCGCAAGGGACTGAAAGACAGGTGTGCCTGCCCGCCTGCCTGTCTGTATGATCGTAAGTGATGGCACTTTCATCAATTGTTATCGATTGACTCTTTCTCTCCTTCGCTTTGAAAAGAAGCCAGTTGGCACTCATGCTGCTTGCAGACAGACAGACAGACAGACAGTCATAGTCTCTTGTTTCCCTCCGAGAATGTCGCGCGTTTTGAGGGTCAACCGCTAAGAAATAGTTGGGGTTGTTCAGATCCCTTTTTTAATTTCAAATTTGGGAAACAACGAGGAGAATTGTTGCGTATTTTCTGACACCTTCCAGTAAGTGAATCATGTCATTGAAATAATGACCTGTTTTTGAATGAAGATGAAACCAAGTCCACCTTGTCCATGTAGCTTCTTTCTTCCGGCTGTCTTTGTTGAGATTGCGTGAGGGTGACAGACATGGCTTTCCTTCTATCCATACCGCCGGCCGAGCATGCCGAAGCCATGTCATGTCACAAGCGATATGTACGCGCGGGCGGTCTGGAGATGTTTGTGTGTCGGCCGGTGTCCCGGTGAGTATTGATCGGTGACAGCAGCAGGTCGATGCCTCTGACAGCCTGAATTACAGTAATCACTCATTATTGACTCTCAGGCTCTCAACAGGCACGTCTTTGGTCCTCACTGTCTCCGCGTCTGTCACTTGTTTCTTGCCTTTTCTCCCTCTGCCTGGACACCCACCTCTGTGTGTTTCATCTTCTCATCGTTTTCTGCCCGCTTCATCGTTATTTCTTATTCCAAGAGGATAAATGCAGGTAGCTTTTTGGCAGTGGCCGCTAATGTCCATCCGTCCCCAAAGATGAGCTTGGCGGTCAAATCCGTTTGGACTTTTCCTTTGAAGCAATATGGATGATGATTGATTTTCAAAAGATAGCTTGAACTCTGAACATTGATTTTCAAAAGTTCAATTGAACTCTGACGTCATGATGGTCATGCACGTTGTTGCCGTGGGATTGGAAAGGTTTTGTCATTTCTGCTTCTCTTCTTCAATCGTTTGTTCCTCTTCCATTCACTGAATCTTTTCACAATTTATTGAACAAATGAATACAAGTTCTTCAATGAGTCAGTGCCGGCCAAGAAAAAAAAATGGGACAAACTGTCTTGTTTGTTTCCAAACAAGCAGAAGCATCTATGGTAGTAGCCCTTGCCATGAATGAGGAGGGAACAGTGTATACATCAAATACAAGATTGGAGAAGTAGCTTTGTTGCATTGTAGCCTGAAAGGAAGGGCACGTTTGAAGGAGCCTTTACATTGGCGCAGCCTCCACGTAGCTTTGTATCATCCAACTGGATGAAGGCTGCAGCACGGCAATGAGCTTGTGCATTCACGCAGTCCTTGGTGTTGGTTGCTTTTCTCTCTGCTGAGTGCAATTGAGTTGTGCGCTATTGCTGCATTGGGACATAAGGGATGGAAGAGCACATTGCCTGCCATACAAGCAAATAGCGGAGGGGAGGGAAGACTATTGGCAGGGCGCAACGTGTCACCCCTTTCCTCCCTTGATCCCCCTGTCTGTGTCTCACATTCTGTCCTTTGGCCCTGAGGGCAGTCCATCTGCCTTCCAACTCTTCTGATCATTCATTCACCATGACCACAGCCATCCAAACACACACACAAAGACAATGCCAAGTTTGTATGGCAGCTGTGTTTAAATACAACGATCTCAGTGTCGCGCCTTTTCTGTGGTCCTTAACACCATCTGAACCTTTCCAACTTGCCAACACCAAATTGTACAGGTTTATTGTTCATTATTAATATTCTGCTTTGTTTAGCCCTCTGATTGGTCGAGCTAATTATACCTACCAAAAATTGATTTACGGGAAAAAACACTGTCGGACGTGATTAAAAATGTTGAGGCACTAGGTTTACCTTCCAGGTCGGCGTAAAACGATGCGGGCCTCGCGTTTGACACCGCTGCCCGACCGACACATGGGATAAATAGGCCGACTGTCGTATTCCGACCAACAACTGGAAAAGCGGCACCACGATCTGTTTGGAGTGTGGGTTAAAGAGCAAGCTGTGGCCGTCCTCCATCTGCTCTGAGATGATTGTGCATCTGGGGGAACAATGCTGGAGGGATGCTAAGCCGCTACACACGCGCGCACACATAGCCCATTTTAGCAAGAGCATATTTGCATGGCCGAATATCCAAATGTATGCCATCCATCCAATGTTAAATGTTTATGGGTAGCCGCTTTCAGGATTAGTTCTATTGTGTGGATGAGTGTGTGTGTGTGTGTGTGTGTGTGTGTGTGTGTGTGTGTGTGTGTGTGTGTGTGTGTGTGTGTGTGTGTGTGTGTGTGTGTGTGTGTGTGTGTGTGTGTGTGTGTGTGTGTGTGTGTGTGTGTGTGTGTGTGTGTGTGTGTGTGTGTGTGTGTGTGTGTGTGTGTGTGTGTGTGTGTGTGTGTGTGTGTGTGTGTGTGTGTGTGTGTGTGTGTGTGTGTGTGTGTGTGTGTGTGTGTGTGTGTGTGTGCGTCGTGGAGGTGCGCATGTAGTTGTTGATTGGCAGGGCGAGCGGTAATGTGGCTGGGGTCAGCATATGGCTCAGCGTGATAGCACACTTGTTTGTGTGTGGCTGGATGTACGTATGTGTCACCGCTGTTCCCTCTCTGTCACACTGTGTTCCCAGTGAAATGATGGCAGCTTTGGGCATGTCGTGCTATTATCCACACACACGCACGCACACCAAGAGCAGCCAAATGCTAGCGGACTGCCTGCCTGCCTACCTTGTGTCTGCCAGCTCCCTCCCTCCCTCCCTCCCTCCCTCCCTCCCTCCCTCAATTGTCCCAGTGAGACTACAATCTGCAGCGTGTGACAGACAAGAAGAGAGTGTGTGTGTGTGTGTGTGTGTGTGTGTGTGTGTGTCCCTCACAATGGTAGAAAGGTGAGGGCACCACCTCACAAATTGAAGACACTTTGTTGGTGCAGATGCTGCTGAAATCGGGTCATGCCAGGTCCAAAAGGCTCCTCACCATAGTTGAGCCAATTGAAAAGGATATTCTTGGTGCTCTTGGTTCTTGTCTCGGTCTTACCATGTCTAGGTCTATATAAAAAATAATCTCAGTCGCTAGAATAATGACTTTGCACACATGCAATGATCTTTATTATGATGTCGTCATTATTTGTTCAGGACATATATACTCTGTGTATGTCAAAAGCACATGGCCATGTTATAAAGCGTGACCTGAGGGATAGATCAGAGGGTAAAAAGTAAGCTTGTGTTCCATCCTGTCTTTTCATCCTAATTCCCAAAATGACTGTGCCCATGCACATGTTGTACCAATGAGCTGCTGCGAGTGCAGAGCCATGAGTTCAAGCCATCAGCAACAGCAGACCTCCCTCTGAGACATAAACAGCCTCATCTGCGGCAAAGAAAAAGAGGAAAAAGGAGATTTTCAGATGACAGGAAGTGCACTCATTGTTACGTTGGAAGCTCAGACGTTGAACATCATCACTTCAAGCGGGTCAATCAATGTATTTGCTTTGGAATTGGAAATAGAAGTTCATCTCCATCAACAGGTGGTGCTCATGCTAAGGCTGGAGTCAAATGAGTCCGAATTGTCCAAGGTTTAATGCCAAGCTAACCCTTCTGAACCTACCAAAAAAAAATAGCTGCATTTGACAGAAAGCCCGTAGAATGGAAGCGAGGGAGGGCCAGGGCAGGGCAGCCGAAGCCTCCGTCCCCCACTCCGGACAATTAAATCAAATGTCATTCATCGGAGTAAATATTCATCTTTGCGCAACAAGATTGTGTTGGCGTGCGTGCGTGCGTGCGTGCGTGCGTGCGTGCAGCAAAGGCTGTTGGAGCCTGCAGCAAAGAATTAGATCCTTAATTAGACAATTATTGTCATGCTCTGTGTAATGTTGAAATACAGTTTGCAGTTGCTCTGCGGTGGAGATGTTGATAAGAAACGTGTGCACACGACAAAGAATAATGAATCCATGACTTCCCCCCCCCCCCCCCCCTCCATGGCCTCGGCTTCTGTATTGAGTTAAAGAGCAGCTTAATTGGGATAAATATTGGAGCGGATGTGAGTGCGCGTGTTTGTGCGCATCTCCCCTCAATGCGAGTCGTGCAACCATATCCGTTGTGTGTGGACACACACTCACACACACTTGTAATGAAATCACAAGGCCCTCCGTATCATTGCTATCACAGAAAGATATAAAGCCATTAGCGTGTTCCTTTGGGCATGGACACACACACATGAACACATAGGGTTATCATTACACGCTGTAAAGCTGTTCCAATTTTATTATCCCTCTGATGTGCTTCTCTCTGTTGTCTGGTCCAATGCCTTGGGTGGAGAGGACAGATATCATGGTGGCGGCGGCGGCGGCGGCGGCGGCCGTGGGTGAGATGCCCAGCGAGATAAAGGCAGCCGGCGCAGGCAGCCACGCAGGCAGCCACGCAGGCAGGCAGAAAGAAACACGGGAGCAGTTTAACCTCTATGCGAGCGAGCGAGCGCCATGCTCGTAATGGCTGTCTCTTTTGGAGCTTCTCCTGCAAAGATTACAAACTGGTTTTAATTTTTTTTTGTCCGAGCGCTTCACGTAACAAGTCATTTTCCACATTATTTGCTGGGCTTGGCTCGAATACTGGACAAGTGACAAAGACTATCGATGTGCGCCTCCGAGCCGTTGTCAATAAAGCACTTTGCAGCCTGTTTGCACAATGGCCATACATGACAGAGATAGTCGGCTGCGTTTACTTACTTTCTTGGCATTCCGCTCGCTCGCTCACTCACTCACTCATTCACTCACGCACTCACTCACTCACTCACTCCAGCCCGACTGAACATTTGAGTAGCTTGCATAACTTGCACTTGAATGAAAAAATGACACGGATGGATGGAAAAGAAACTAGTCACAGATTTCCCATTGTGAGAAATCCTCCCAAGTCAATTGGCTGAATGTATACACACATGCCCGCCCGCCCGCCCGCCCGCACAGTGCGCACACATGCGTCCGTCCACCTTTCTTTCAGCGGCGGGTCCAGCTTGTAATGTGCCTCCCTTTGGTCTGTGGCAAGTGATCATAGGAGCCCAGCGCCATAGACGGCCACAATGAGGCGCCGCAGGAGAGAGAGGGAAAGAAAAGGGCTCAAATGGGCAGAGACGGAATTGTCACTCACAGAAAGCGCAGCATAGAAAATGACTTTCTGATTGGCCACAAAGGAGGCATTTTATCTGCCTTTCTTGGCTCCACGTCTGTTCTTTCTTTCTTTCTTTCTCTCTCTCCCTCCCATCATTTTACCGCCTTTCTGTCTTGTCTAGGAAATGATATTTTTCCACTCATGACGAAAAGGGGCCTTCTCAAATTCAATTAGGCTCTATTTTTTTATTAGTTGTTGCAATGATCATGTCATTTTTTTTCTCATGGATAATGAACTGTTTGTAGTCGTTAACTGGTTCATCTTGTTGATGCAAAACTACTTTGTAATTCCAGCAGAAGCTTTGTCCAGGGTGGAAACCATAAGGTTGACTTGCGCAAAAATTCTCTCTGACTAATCCACATTGTGATGACAAAATTCCCATTGATTGATTTAACTTTGTTGTAGGACCCCCCCCCCCCCCCCCCAAAAAAAATCCCCAAATGGATGGGGTGAACCCAACTGTCACATAGTGTAGTGCCTTGATTCTTTCTGGATAGAACGAACGAACCTCATGCTGGGCAGATAGTGGACAACAACAGAAAAAGTCTGAGCAACATACTAAATGGATCTGATTTTTTGCTGCACTCTTTGCATGGTGTGAAAATATTGGAACCAGCTCACAGTGTGATGTTGCGCAGAACTACACCATGGCTTTTGTCACTTACCTGTATTACTTTTTCTTTTCTTTTTTGAACGTTCCTGCTAAATGACGTTGTGGAATCTCTGCCTACTACTTTTGGTCTCCATCGCCAAGCGCTTTGTCGTTCTTCCTGCCTACCTCCCTCCCTCCCTCCCCCTCAGCGCTGTCTGTCTCTCCACTTTGACGGAGCCGTGTTATTGTTCAGATGATTGCCTCTAACTGGATCAGTTACGATTAGACCCCAATCCCTCTCCTTTTGAGGCCCTTCGAGCGTCCATCTAAGCCAATGGAAAACCCATGGGCGCTATTGCAAATGGCTATCTCATGCAGAGCTACAAATGCCGATTTCATTCTGAAGATTCATTGGCCTGCACATATGCATCTCATCATGTTTAGTGGTGCAAGCAGCCACATTTCCCCTCATCATTTGATATTGGAGCTGGGAAGGGAAATGGTAAGAAGGGAAGGGGAGGGGGGGAGAGGAGAGGAGAGGAGAGTGCAGCTGCGCCTGCCTTGGTGGCTTGCCTTGTCTTGTCCGCATGTCATTCGAGTTGGATGTATGACTCGGACTGAGGACAAGAGCGTAAATGTCATTCTATCAATGAGGTTATGGCTAATATATGGACACTTGAAGTCCTGCTGACTCTGTGGCTGAAGGCTGTAATAGAAGTGATAAATTGCTCTCGGCATTGTGTTCTCCTATCCAGTATGGCTTCATATAGGAAATCATTTACAGTGACTGAATTGTTTTTATTTTAGTGGGGGGTTTATTTGATACGCTTGCCCAACCGCCATTGATGCACGCTAAGCATTCAAATAGAGAATTTCAATGCTCGTTCATTTCCCGTTTGTTCTCATTTCTTTGATTTGCCATCCATCCATCCGCACCATGTTTGATTGGACCTTGACGTGTGGCATCAGCTACGAGGAACGAGCCCGATACTTGGAAACCATCGTGCAGCATCATCAGGAGCCAAGCACCTTTGAGGATTACGCTGCTCGCGTCTACAGTCCAGCTCCCTGCACTCATCTGCCTACAGACACAGGTACAATGGTCCCAGTCACACCAAGCAGTCCCATGATGACGCAGCCTACTTCAAAGTCTTCTGCTGTCATTTCAAATCTTGTCATTCATAGGCAATGAAAGGATTCCCATTTGCAGTGATTTCCATTGGCTATGCTAACAAGCGAATGATATTCAGGCCTATATTGTGTTGTCATTAGATGTGCTGTCCTACTTGCTCATCTCACCAAGCTTATGATAAGAATGCTAACTTGACTTTGAGGCTGAATGACTTGTAAATCAATCAATGAGCCAATGTACAGTGTGTGTTGTTCAGCCCCAAATACTTGATGTTTCAGAGCACAAGGTGACATGGTTGGATGATCATTTCGGAACAGATGAATATTTCATTTTGCGGCCATCCTGTGCTCTGAAATCAATCCCTATCCCTTTAACGGCCTTCTATGTATAACAACGCAGTGATCAAATGTTCTTTCCGTTCTGTTTTTTTTTCTCTCCCTTTGGTTGATTTGCGTTCATCCTTATCTTCATGTGTTCTATCTTTTGGTTTGGTTCTTTTTTTTTTGTGTTCTTCTTGTTTCTCCCTCCCTCCCCCTCCCCCCATTCTTTAGATCGTATTGTGTCACTTGCCTATAGCTAAAAGGTAAGCCCGGCCACATGAACAACAGTCTAATTGGTTTTTCCCTTACACATTTCAGCCTCACTTGTGTTTGTTTGTTTTCAATCTTCCCATGCCTTGGCACTGCATTTTTCTGCCTTTCCTACACTTGCAGGTCTTGCATGTGTGCCTGGGAGCCTGTTGAGTTTTCCAGAAGGAATTGTCATTTTCAATGTAGTTTGGTGCACAATACAATCAATTGCAGCATAGTACAATAATAGAGTTAAACGACATCATCCTTCACCAGCACTGGCGGAGCTGGGATTTTTTTTTCTCCTTTGGGGGTATCTCGGGCGGGGTCTGCAAAACAAAGCAACAAAAAATGTGCAAACCCCCAAAAATCATCATATGTGCCCGAGCGGGAAAAAAAATCCCACCCACATTTGGGGGGGGGGGGGCAGTGCCCCCGCAGCTCCCCCTCTTGCTCTTGCAGTGCCCATCAAGCTTGTTTATACTAAGTCAAACTACACTCTAATGTGGATATGACAGATCCTTCCTTCTCTTTAACTCCGAGAAAGTTTGATCCTTCCACCTGTCGACCAACACTGTGACTTGTCCGAACTTTGCCCGAACTCTGCTCCTTCCTTCTGCTTTTCTACCACCACCACACACACACAGTATACACAAAAGTAGAAGTAAAGGTTTTATTTTAAAACGGAGGCATTGACTGAACAACCCTGTGATTATTTTTAGTCATATAATGGCCATCCCGACATGAAACTAAAAGACAGGCTTTGCAGAGCTCCGTGTTTCAATGTAATCCGTAGTGTTGAGAATAAATTCCATGTCCTCACTCAATGGTTTGTTTGTCAGCCTGGAAGTTTTTTTCCATTGTCTGTCCATTTTCTGCTTCATTCTTTTTTGCCTTGTTTTACTTATTGTCATGTTTTCGTTTTTCTTGTTTCATTTTGAACCTTTCCTTTTTTCTTTTCTTGGGCTTTCCTATCTGTTGATTAACGTCCTTCTCTTCCTTCCTTCCTTGCTTCCTTCCTTCCTTTTTTTCTCTCTCTCTCTCTCTCTCTCTCTCCTCCTTCCCATTTGGCTATTTTTGGTCATTTGACTTCCTTCTCGTCCATTCTTTCTCTGCGTGTTTTGTTTCTTCCTTTCATCCCTTGTTCTCTCGTGTTCTCCATCCCTCCATCTTTGTCTTGTGCTATTCTTCCTTTCTCTGCATTGCTCCACCCCAGAGGACCACAGCGTTGTGTGTGGCACGGTCCCTAAAGCGCAGGATAGTTTTCGGCTCAGGGTGAAAGGCAAAGGTTTGAAGCAGAAGGTTCTTCACGCCAGCTGTGAATGGTATGGCGGACAGAAATACGTAGAAACAATGTGAAATCACTAGTGATTAGTAGTGGTAGTTTATTTTCGTGCAGTAGGCAGGCATGAAACGTTCAAATGTCTCCAACACACACACACGCACGCACATAGACACAATCAAGTGTGGTGTAAGCTTTTCACCTCTCCGTATGTTGCTCTTCACTTGTAGTGCCTTGTGTGTGTGTCAGCTTACAAATAACCTTTGTGTTTTATATTAGCGTGTTTTTCGAAGCCCTGAACAAAAATCTCGTTAGATGTCTTGGCATGGTGTTGCAGAGTGTAACTCTTTTGTGATCCCCTCCTCACCTTCCCCCCACCATATGCCCTCGCCACCTCCTCCTCCCCCGCAGGCTCCTGCCTCGAGATTCTTCGGTCAGAAAGTCCGGCGCTTGGGGAGGCCGGGAGCGACTCGGCCTCCCCCATGTCTCCTCGAACTAGCAAGACGCGCATGTCCATGAAGCTTCGACGTTCCTCGGGTTCGGCCAACAAGACTTGACGTGCGGATGGCCTCCCGGTTGCACCCGATTCAAACTGAAACAAAATACCCAACAAATGCAATGGCTACTTGCGTCACAACTTGGATGTCTGAGTCGTACGCTCCAACAAAGAAAAAAAAAAAAACTTGTTCTAGGCCGTCTGCGCTACTGTATTTTGTGGAATATATTATACTCTAACTTTATTTTACAACTGTGCGTGTGGACACAAAGTGATAGCGTCACACAAATTCCTCTTTCACTGGTTGTTAGGAGACTTATTCTTCACCAGGTCTTGAATGATATGAGAAATATTGTATGATTGTAAGATTTCAGTGGAAAATTGCATGAAGCTATACTGTACGTCTATTTGGCCTCATAAATTGTAAATACGAGCTAAAGATGCTTTGCCAACAATAGGAAACTTTTGAGCCAAAAAACAAATACATTCTGTATATTTACAAGTCGTGTTGAATTTTGCTGTATCGTGTGGACAAGCACTGATGTTTGTTACTCACATTCACTTAAGATGTTGCTTATTTTGTTCTTTTATTCTGGCAAGGCTTTGTCATTCAGCGCAACAGACAGAACCCCTGCGTAAGCGCTCCCCCCCCCCCCCCCCCCTTTGAGTATAAATGTACATATTAGATCATTAATATCTGTCGTTTGGAACACGGAGTCATGTGCTGTTACGTGACAATTGGTGCAGAAACCAAATGTGGATTGATATTACCTGATATTAGACTTCAAAGCTTCCTCTTCCAATTTGGTTCGGAAAAATGGCCGTGAAATTCGAACGCGACACTACAATGAATACATAATATTATCAAGATGGCATCTCAAGTATCATAATTCTGCTTGACTGGCAAATCACAAAGAAAAGTAGAAGTGCCTTAAAATAAATTGAAAATATCGGAAATGTATTGCCACTTTCCAAGAAATAGACAGGTGTGTTTCCCGAAAGCTTTTCCGGAGTGAATGTTCTTCTGCTCGCATTATACATGATGACAAACTATTTCCTTTTTTTTTTTTTTCTCTCTTTCACTGCATCGACTGTAGCCGCTGTTTCAACTGGTTTTGTTGGTTTGTCGATGGCAAAAATGATATACAACTTGTTCGATTTCAAAGTATGCCGAGGTTCAAGACAAATAAGTCGAGATTTCTAATTGGTGAAATTGCAGAAGCTTGCTGCTTGTTTCGCTCCATTTCAAACACTCTTCACGTAGCGTATGTAGCAGGCGTTCCAAATAGGCTACTGCACGATTCCAGCCAACCCGGCCGGTACTATAACTGCATGTATTGATCAAGTAAACAGCTATTCATAAAGGCTTCACGAAATCTTATGGACAATGTGTAAACATCAACAAGCAAAAAAACAGCATGGATGTGTTGAGAATAAAGTGTTGATAACCTTCACTGGTGTGTCGAATTGTTTGAAAAGAACACAGGATCCTCAATTAGCACGAGTGTTTATTGACACTTATGTCACATTAAACATATTGAATATATACGCACTGGATTCAATCACATACAACGCATCAAAAACGTTTGCGGCAGCACTTCGTACCCCATCGAGATATTTTACAATATTGGTTTCCATTTCTGTATGAAAATATTGTCAATTGGCACATTTAATATGAAAGGCAAACGATGGCAAATAGGATTATTCATTTCATCCCCAAAAAATGTTTTTACTTTGTAAGAAAACTTAACCAAAAATGTAATGCATGTGTCATTTAGAATTCTATTCAGCACCGCGGATAGTTCACTGCTCCTCTCGTACGTGTGCACGTGCGTTGAGTCTTTTTATTTGATTTGCTTCTTTTGGATGGTGTAATGGCCGTATCCATCAGTGTTCGATTAACATTAATTAATTAATTAATTAATTAATTAATTAATTTTGGGGCACTGTATCTAACGGAGCTGTTTCAATCGGTAAGCTTAGCTGCATGACTGGGGCAAAATACTGCAACCAGCAATTGTAAAGCGCCGTATTTCATCTTTTTAATTCACCTCTTTTATATTCTTGGTCTGGACGTGTTTTTTTTTTTTTATGTAAATATTTCGCCAGCTGTTTGAATGCTGCCTTATAGGTTACGATAGAAAGCGTTTTGACTGCGGTGCAAATTCGGCTTCCCACCGAGCAGAACTACAATCGTATTTTTCCGAGCTCCTGTCACTGTCAGTCACGGACGGGCCTAACGGAGTGTCGACAATGCCCTGCCCTGGCCTGGCCTGCCCTGGCCTGGCCCGTTCCATTGCGTTGCGTTCCTCTTCGCTGCAGCTACCTCCGGTCGGTCACGGGTGAGAAAGTCGGACTTCTCCGCCGTGTCTGACGGCCATGTGCATGATGACGTGCATGCTGTCTCCGGGATGGCACTTGTTCATGTGCCTGGTCAGGCCCGGAGAGCCGAGGAAGGTGGCGGGACAGTGTTTGCAGGCGAAGAGCTGCTGCTCGCCGTATCCCTCCGGCCCGAAGCCGCGGGCTCCTCCGCTCGCCTGCAGGAGCTCGTCTCTCACTGCGTGCCATAGGCGATGCTTGTCGCGAATGTCGGCCGTCGGGAAGCGCGCGCCGCACAGGTGACACGCGAACACGACCTGGCGGCTCGGAGCGGGCGGCGACGGCCCGGCTGCCATCTCGTGCGCTGCCATGTGCTTTTTCAGGTAAGCATGCCGACGGAACTTTTTGCCGCAGTAGCAACAATCGAACATCTCCGCCGCGTCCTCCTCCTCCTCCTCTTCCTCCTCTTCTTCTTCTCGGACAAACGCTAGCGGCTCGTACGAGCTTCCGCTGAACACAAGCAGGCTCGGAGGGGGGCTATCGTGCGGGTAAACAGCTGAAGAGGAGTCGGGGGCGGAACTGTCCCGCAGCGCCTGGTGCTGATTGCCGCACAACAACTCGTTCTCCTTCCCGTCCGCCTCGGGTTTATTGGCCGCCGCCGCCGCCGCCGCTGCTGCTGTCTGCCCTCGGCCTGGATTGACGACCGCCGGTGGACGCGGCTTGTGCCAGCGGCGGTGCGAAGCGAGGTTAGCGGGACAGCTGAACACTTTGTCGCACTCGGGGCAGCGGTACTCTACGCGCACGATGCGGGAGCACTTGTGCTGCGCGAGGGACAGAGGGTCGGCGTACACCTCCTTGCAAAGCTGGCAGATGAACTCCCCCAGCGGCTGACTTCCGGATGACATGTCGCGGTGGTGTCGCCTCGCTCCTGCTCCTGCTCCTGCTCCCGCTCCCGCTCCTGCTCCTGCTCCCGCTCCTGCTCCTGCTTCTTCCGGGCTCTCCTTCTTGATGCGCAGACCTAAAACCGGAGATGTGGTGACTTCGTCCTCGAAGGTAAGTTTGCGGTTCACTTTGGCTTTGGCTCTGGCTCTGGCTCTGTTCGGCTCCGGGAATGAACGTTTTCCCAAACGCGACTGCGGCTGGGGGTTCATTAACAGGCGTGCCATGTCGTTCGTAGTGGGACCGTAAGGGGAAAAGTGCGTGCTCGGCGTTGAACTCACCAAAAACGGCAAGTCAGTCTCCGGGGCTGAGGACGGGCATGTCACTGGAAACAACGCCGCCTTTTCTCCCTCGCCGTGCGGCGCCAGAGGTCTAGCGCTCCGGGTTTCAATGAATGGAGGCGGAGGTGGGAAGAAGCACGAGAAGTCTCCCACGGGAGACACAACGTCCACTTCGGAGTCCGGCAATTGCGCGCGTCGGTCCGACTCCGCCTCCAGCGCAGACTCCACGTGTAGGTTCCACACTTCAGTGACTCCCGTGGAGTCCTCGCGGGGCGCCGGCGGGGGCGCGACGTCGGGACTCGGGACGCCCCACACGTGGTTCTCCTTCACGGGTTCGGGCTCGCACAGCTCAGCTTCTGCCTGGTGGTTCTTGTCATCGTCACACTTGGCAACTTTGTTGCTTTTTCGCGCTCGATACGACGCCGAACATCGTCGGTTCCTCTTCACCAAGAATCCTCGAGGCATGCTGACGATGATGACGGTGGTGGTGGTGGTGGTGGTGGTGGTGGTGGTGGTGGTGGTGGTGGTGGTGGTGGTGGTGGTGGTGGTGGTGGTGGCGGCGGTGGCGGTGGTGGTGGTGATGATGCTCGTGGCCCCACCAGGCGAGAAAGAGCATGGTCTCTTGTCTGAAGCCACTTTCAAGTAGGGCTCGGATGGGGAGGACGAAGGAGGGGCTGGCCGGCCGGCCGGCCGGTGGGGGAGTGGGTGCAGGTGCGATTGGAGCACGGTGCGTGTTTTTGATTGTCTCTTGCGCGCTCCAGTCCATGACTCCACTCCAGGGACGTGGAGAAGAAAAAATTCAAGCCGCTGTACATTTATCGATTATTTGGCGGCCCAATTTCGTGTGATGAACGCTCGGAAGATACAGGCAACAGCACACGATCGTTTATTTGTAGCATATATTTGCAGAGGTATATGAAATCTCCTGTTCCATTGCCTCGTATGTGAGGGGGGCAGATGTAATGTATTTATATTATGACTATTATTGATCAGCTGAACTGTCCTATTTATTTTCCAGGCCCTATTATAAATGTTTTTAATCAATCGTAGCCTTAATTTTGGTCTTTTCATTTTGCTCACCATGCATATTTGTTTCAAACCTATACTTTTGCAATCAGAAGCTGTCTCTATGCATGCATGCACGATGCGTGGGCTTGCTGACGTATAGGACTTGCACATTCAGATCATATCGATGGAAGACTACTAACGAAGGTGTCGCTCCCATTCAAGTGTCTTCATTGGCATGGTGGGAAGCGCTTGGGAATGGATTTCCCTCAGTGTGTGTGTGTGTGTGTGTGTGTGTGTGTGTGTGTGTGTGTGTGTGTGTGTGTGTGTGTGTGTGTGTGTCTGTGTGTGTGTGTGTGTCTGTGTGTGTGTTGGATAGGCCCTGTGCGAGCGTGTCTGTGTTTGGGCAATGATTGCACCCATACTCCCCCCAGCAGGAACTGCTCTGGCTGATAAGGGATCAGACGGACTTTCATCCAGCCAGACTCCCCCCACATACACACGATGTTCGGCCAGTGGGTGAGTGGAGGCGGGGTCATTCTTCTGGAAATCAATCAAGAGGGATGAGCGTGAGAACAAGCCCCAAGTGTTGGAGCTCCTGGCCTGATGATGGCCGTCTGGGGATGTGCATGGGGGATACAAATGGCTGCAGTGCAAAGAAGGTGGGAAAATCGTCTCTCAAGACTGATTTTTGTTTTCTTTCCAAATCATGTTTTAATCTCCGATCCTATAACGCTTCCCTTGACTTGGCCACAGGCCTTTTGGGTCTGAAGAAGCATGTTGCTGCTTGATATGCAGACTTTTGTTGTTGTTGCTGGCGTGTTTGATTTTTTTTTTTTTTTTTTTAGACCAATTTGTTATGGAGTGCATTAGATTGTGTGGGACAAAGTTGCGCTGTGTGTTCTAGTTTGAGACTTCCTTTTTCTTCTTTTTTCAAATCCTGCAGTTTCTTTATGTCTTGAATTCGTTTGCCTTTAAATGTGTTTTGCACAGCACATTGAGTGTGTATGAATAGGTTTTATACAAAACAACAGGACTTTATATTGAGCATTTCACAACAGCTGCTGCTTCAACGAAAGAACGAATGATTACGTTGACACATTTAAGTTGACATAAAGACACCACATAAACACAAGAGAATAAGCCAGCCAGCCGTCACACACTCGTTTCAACTCAGCTGGACAAATCCCCGTCATTTGTCTCCCTCTAGTGGATTAAAATAAAAGCTCAATTTGTGTGGGGTTTCATGAGTCAGTCGGTCAGTCAGTCACTGTTGTGCTTGTCATCTCATGTCCAGAAGGTCCCGGGATTCCCAACAACACAAATTCATTATGTTGCCTGGATCAGAGTTGAAAGCAAAGCAAAAGACATTTTCATATTGCCATTTGAACTGTTTGGACTACTACTAAATGCGATGAATTGTTCTTAAGAGGTACTTGTGAAATATTACCGTGATGTACAAATATGGAGAGGAAATCACTTGATGTCCATCAATCTAAAATATTTTTCCAAGTTGAACTATGCATGAGTAGAGATGTGCACATACGTACGTTGCTTACAGTTTTCGGACATGAAGTGGAATATACATATATAGGCTCCAGGAATCCGCGTTGAAACCGCTGCATTTGACGGAATTGCAAATATCATATGCAAATGTGTGATGGCACTGCGTGCACGGACGGGCCTCACTAGAAATCCCCACTCGTTGCCAGGGATGTCATTTGAAGTGACAGTTTGCTGGAAATCCCCCACCTAGCGTTTTTAGCTCCGCCTCTGCAGAGTCTCGCCAGTAGCCGCACACTCACGCGCACACACTCACGCGCACAGCACACAGTGGAAGCGAACGAACCGAGCGCACATCCGATCTGACAACAAGCAAGCGCCAGCGATCGAGCGAGCATGGCCCTTCACAGGACCACCGTCACCAACCAAATGGATTACAACCGGGAGTCGAAAGAAGGGAAGCCGTCGACGGACGAGCGTCTGGACAGCGGCGTGGACTCTCTGAAAGAGGAGGACTACCAGGCTGTAGCAGAAGAGATATGGCGCCTGCAACTCGAGTGCCAGCCATCGCAAAACAAGCAACTTGCAGCTTGCGCTGCCGCCGAGATACAAGAATGGAAAACACAAGTCAACGAAGACGGGGACACGTAAGTTGCACATGACGCAAATGACGATTGCGGGGTGCACGTCGCAATCCATTCGATCAAACTAGCGTAGCTCGCCAAATCGGCTGGCCTTGGCCGTCCTTCCGTCCGTCCGTCCGTCCGTCCGCCTGCGAGGTAATTCGACCCCTTTCCTGTGGGGAGCCTTTTCTTCCCAACTTGCTATTAGAATGCTCCCCCTCCGTCTCTCTTAAAGTAACGTGATGCTATATGTGCGCCACACTGGAAGTTTTGGGGTTTCTGGTTCAGTTGCGGCCTTGAACCAGCAGGACTGCACGTAAACAAAAGGCCATTCTTTCGATGGCCGCGCGCGGGTCAGACTGGGAAAGTCCCATGCGCGCCGTCGAACTATCTATCCCAAGCGGCGCGCGCTGCCTTCCGTCAAAACGAGAAGTGCTCCGAAAGTACCTGAAATCACCACGAGTGCAGAAGTTGCAGCCGAGCACGCAGGTCAATTAGGTCCCGTTTAAAATGAGTGAAGGAAAAACCCAACCAAAAAATCAGTGTCGCATTATAGTCCACAATGCTCCAGTATTTCCTTAAGCGTCAAATCCGGGTCCACAAAGTAAGACTGCATGTCTGATTCAAATCAGATTCCTCCTCCGAACCAAAAGTTCCAAAAATCGGATTTGGCTCAGACCGAGCACATTATTAAGCCATTTAACAGGACATCAGAAGAGGCGCGATCCAGAACGCAAAGAGTTCCATGAGCCGAGCCGAGCCGAGCCGAGCTTTGCTTGTAGGATGCTATCTCCCCACAGAGCCGTTTTGCCATGTTTGTCAGCAAATCTGATGCTGATTCCAGCATTCTTTAATGATGCTGACCTGTCACTTTTGTTTTCTCACATTGTTTTTTTTTTCGAAAGAGTTTTGGCCGCGCCTGTTCAAAAAAAGCCGGTCCTTGTCTGCCTCCAGGCTTCTCCACTTGGCTATTATTCACGAGGTAAAAGACTACATCAGAACAATGATCGAGCTGTCCAAGAACACAGACTTCCTCAACGTCCAAAATGACCAGCGACAGGTGCGTGAGCTCAACTTTGTTTAGCTCCCGAAGCGCAGAGGCGTCCAAAAGACGTTCATTTTCCTTATTTTTTTTTATTTTTTTTTGGGATCCTACTACAGACGCCTCTCCATCTAGCAGTCATAACCAACCAATCGGACGTGTGCCAGCGGCTGGTGGCCGACGGCTGCGATCCCACGCTGGTGGACGACAGCGGGGACACGCCCCTCCATATAGCCTGTCGGCACGGCAACCTGCCGTGCTTCAGCGTCCTCACGCAGTTTTGTCGCCCGGAGCATCTCCAAACGATGATGGCGGCATACAACTACCAAGGTAAGCTTTGAGCAAAGTAGCATTTGTTGTTGTTGTTGTTGTTGTTGTTGTTGTTGTTGTTGTTGTTGTTTTTAAATGCTTCATTTTCGTTTTTTCAAATACGGAGTGCCAAATATAAAAGGTCACTGTTGTGTAGGAGTGGCCTTCGGACTCAATTTCCTTCATTTACATGTGGCCCAATTCAAAACATTGCTTGATCAATGTATTTATAGATTTCACTTAGACACAAAGCCACAAATTGGGATATGAGAACAAATTCCAAGGCGTAAGCCAAGCCCTGCCTGCATCATGTTAGTGTCAAATCTCCATTTGATGTCTGAGGTAGCATCAACTTGCATCATTTGGACACGAGAGCCTCTGCTCTGCTCTGCTCTGCTTTGTGTTGTGGCGTTGGGTGTCAAGCTCCCACTCTCTCCCACAGGTCAGAACTGCCTCCACTTGGCCTCACTTCACGGTTTCCTTTCGCTGGTGGAGAATCTCGTGGATCTGGGAGCCGACGTTAACGCCAAGGTACGGCAGACTCATGCGACATGCTTTTTTTGTTTTGTTTATGGATTCCAATTTGAAACACATCACTCACTCATCCCGTAGGAGCAGCGCAACGGCCGCGGCGGGCTGCACCTGGCTGTGGACCAGCAGAATCTGACGTTGGTCAGGCTGTTGCTGAAAAAGGGAGCTGACCCCAACCTCTTGACCTTCGGAGGCCACACCCCCTTCCACCTCACCTACGGTCGCAGCGACGACGACATTAAAAAGGAACTGTGTGCGTTGACCCATCCTGACTTGAGGGAGCTGCCCGACAGCGAATCGGACGACAGCGACGACGAGGAGGACAGCGAGTCGGACGAGGAGGTGCGCGTCGACCGCGGCGCACGGGCCAGAGTTCTGTCGGCGAGCTCCGCGCCTAAACACCTTTGTGTTTTTCAGGTGGGTTACGATGACTTCAAGTGGAACGGCCATTAGCAGGAGGAGACCAAACAAGGAAAGACCCGGCGAGGCGCGTCCACCGCTCGCCGAAGCCGCGCAGAGGTGGCGTGGCCGAGGTCTTGTGACGCAAACAGTGGACGGCAAAGAGAGCAGAAAACAGCAGCTAACAGGCAGCTAGCTTTAGCGGCAGCTAGCTTTAGCGGCAGCAGCGCGCAAACGCACCTCGTGGGCTTGCGGCGTGCTCATCATTCACAAACGCATCCATCTTTCCACACAAGCAGCTAGCTCTCTTGTATGATATTGTAAATGCTGTGAATACAAAGAAGTCTTTTCTATGGAAGCTGTGTGTATGTAAACTAGAACGGATTGTAAATGTTTGACAGCGACACTCCATTTAAATTAAAACGCTCATATTTAACAGGGAAAGAAAAGGCTTTGTTTGTGGCTCACGCTGAAACAATCCATTTGAAATCAATGCAAGGCAATCAAGTCGGCTCTAATAAATGGGCCAAATGAGTTTTTAGGCTTCATTTATTCCATAAGCTGTCACGCAAGCAGGACGCACTGCTGAATGAGGAACTTGTCACGCAGCGGGGAAATTTGCGCCCGCGTCACTCTGGACTCTTTGGGGTGTGTGCGTGTCGGCAGGAAATTCCCAAAAACACTCAGCTGTTCATCACATTCCGTCCTCGCGTGCACCATAGAAGGGAATGTGCCCAACAGGATGTTTCAGTCAAGATAAGGGAGGGGACTTTCAAGAGTTTCACTTCAGCAACCTCATGTGATTTCACACTTGAGAGCAATTTGGCTACTAGTCTTGCTCTGCACGTCATCTCTTTAGATTCGATTCAAATGCTCATTTTGAAGAAAGATGACATGCCTTTGATATTTGGACAAATATGCCAACCCCTGCATGATGACCACACGAGTAACCTGCGGGCCTGTTCTAAAAATAGCTTACCAGTAAAAACGACACATATCATGGAAAATTCACTTTCTTGGCATTTCAATCCATTTTCTTGTGCACTTGGAGTCTCCAGGACTGTAGAAACGTTTGAGCCATCTCTCCAGGTGCAGCAGAGATACTTTTACAATCTAATTGGGGGATGTTTTTTTACTCCATTTCGTATTTGTACCCATGACGTCACATCCTTTGGGGCGGGACTACCAAACAAGGTAAGCGGTGCGGCCGAACGGTTTCGCTAATCCGCCATCTTTATGACTTGCGGAGACTTTTGTAGTCCAAACAACTCAACGGATGCCAAAGTAGAAAGATCAAAATGTTCCGTTGTTGGAGGCATTAATCCGCACAACTCATTTCCCACAGGCAGCATCGGAACCTCCAAAAAGTGCATTTTTCAGGACAAAGTCCTGCTTGTTCAAGGACAAGCGATCCATCAGTCAGTACAGAGAAGAGACTTTGTTTGATTGAGGGTTCAGTTCCGGGGATCTATGGAAACGACGAACACAGTAAAACGGTAAGCTTGAGACGACATTTGTTTTGTCTGAATCCGTTTTAATGATCATGTTTTCAGGAAATCCTGGTAAGGCACAGCCATTTGTGCGGTACTTCATACGTGCTTCGTTCGTCTGTGTCGTCGTAGGGGATGTGCCAGGTGTCTCCTGAAGTCTGCACTATGGTGTCACAGCTGGGAATGCTCTGAAGGCACACAAACAACACTTTCTCTCGTCCCCTAGCCGGCCGGCCGGCTCCTCCTTCTCCTTACCTGAAATCGGACCCTCCTCCCCGCTACAATGTGCCCATGCACAACCAGCTGATGGCCCCGCTGCCATTTGAAGAAGAGTCGCTTGGTGGCTTCGTCCGGTAAGCAAGCCTTGTGGTCCCTCATGAGGTCCTTACTCACAAAGCGACAATGGTTACCCGAATGCAACGCGGCGTAGAGCAGGAAAGGGTCGTCTTCAGAACTGATGGAAAGAACGGGAACAAAAGTAGCTCAGTAACAGTGCACGTCTATCATTCACCCGACGTATTCCTTACATGTTGTCGGTAAAAAAGCAATGAGCTTTCTGCTGGATAAGCTTCATGTTGTGTCTGTCCCAAGACGCAGAGGGCCGCAGCATGTGTTTCCTCCCCAGCACCAGAACAGAAAGGCCCTGTAGCTTGAGCTCCGACACCACGGCCAGCAACTGAAACAAACGCGTGCACAAAACCTTGCTTCATGCCCCATCTTTGAGTCAATATGCAAAAGATCAGAACAATGTGGGCAGGCAAGGTGGTGGTTGTTAGAAAGGATGCCCCCCCCCCCACACACACATGTTCATTTAAGGCTTCGGCAGTCATTCTGCAACCAGCAGTGGGGGAAGAAAAGCCCCCTTTATGAAGGTACCGTTGCGTGTATCTCTTCAGTTAGGTCTCCTTACCATCTCGGATTGCTTGCTTCTGTCTTTAGTGATATTTGCCACGTTCAGACCGTCCACAACTACGTCAAAGACTGGTTTGGTCCTTACAAATGCCTTGAAACTCTCCAACTCCTGAGGAGACATTTATTGACATTCATCATGCAATAGATATCCAAGCATATGTCAAAGTAAAAGAATAGCATTTGCAAAGCCACTCAAGCAGTGAGGAAGGCTGCATAATGGCAGAGAGCAAGGAAACATGTTGTCCGGCATTGTGGCCAACAGGAACATGGTGTTGTGCTCCAGCATTGGAACATTGTGTGTTTTCACTTTTAGATTGCAGCCGTGTGGAAATAGACTTGTGTGAATTCCCCTAGACGCCGAGCCGTGCGCACTCTCACGTGCACACGAATCAAAACGTGGCTTGAGAAGAAATACCTCCAAAGCCTCAACACACACAAAAATGAATCTTCCAACGCTGAGTGTGGCTAGCCAAGAGTGGAGCAAATGTTATTCCTTGGGTGTAAATATAATATCAACTAAAAAGGGAAGTAGTGAGGAGGGAAGATGAGAGAGAGAGAGACAGCGAGAGAGAGAGAGAGACAGCGAGTCTACTCCCAGTGTAATTATCCAGGGACTTTCCACGGTTGATATGTGAGACCAAGCGGTGGCGGCGGCGGCGGCGGGCTCATTGTGCTGCAGCGGGTGGCAGCTTCCAGCATACGCCAGAATACATTGGCACTCACGTGCATCATCTTGTGCTGTGATTTCATGAAACATGCAGCATTTTTTGGATACTGCTCCCATCCAAGCAATAGTTTTATTAAAGGGGGGAAATGTACTTGTATCTTATTATTCAGCATGACTCGACAATCAGCCAGCCAGCCAGCCATTCTTTATCAGGACAGGTTCCTTGTATTTAGAAATGACGCAACGACCTGGAGAAGTGAGACAGGAGCAAGCCAAAAACCAACCAACCAACCAACCAACCAAAAATAAGCCTTGTAATGATCTAATCTGAAGCAATTGCAGCCAGATACAGGCTAAAGACGCCATCTAGCAGAGAAAAGGAGCAGCAACACTAGCGAGAAAACGGAATGACGCCAAATCTACTATTCTAAAAAGATCACAATGCAAGTAAAAAAAAAAGAAGAAGAAATATGCAATGGTTGTGTTGAAAAATGACAATGACTTGAACTGGCCTCTGGCGTGGTCTTGGTGAAGACATCCCGCCCCTCGATGATGTCACTCATGACTTTCTGTTTCAGCTGTTGGTACTCCTCCGAAGTCAGCTGAATGGATTCCAAGTGTGTTCCACAACTCTTGCACACACCCCTACAACCCACAACATACATGAAGGAGTTATGAAAGACTCGGTTTGAAGATGTTGGAGTCAAAAGTGCGGGGAGTACGAGTTACTTTGGCGAGGCACTGCTCCAAGTTCCTCTCCACTTCTGTTGTGGAAAACTGAAAACAGAATGTGACAGAATGATTTTTTTAACCGTAGGCTCAACTTGATTCAGTGACCAGATTCTTCTACCTTTCAAAGCAGGTCTTGATGCTGCGAGCCAGACTCAACTGCGGGTACATTTGGTTGTTCCTCATGTACAGCAGAATTCCCAGCAGCCTCTCTTGCTGCTCCCTCGACAACATGCTCTCTCCTTCCTCTCCACCCGTTCTCTCAAACAGACAGGCCCAAGTCTCATGCTGTGGGTTCAGACCCTTTGCCAATAATTCATCATAAAGCGCCCAGGCAGCGCTGGGATCACCGTTTTGCATGGCTGCAGCGATGATGTTCCCGTAGTTGCGAGGTGATGGCTTGACAACCTGCAGAGGATCAGATGACGCTACAGCCACTATCAATTAGCGACAAGATGCGAGCGAAAAAAAGATTGTTTACCTTTTTGAGGTCTTGCAGGAGGCCGAGAGCTTCCCGCCACCTTTGTGTGCGGCTGAAAGCCTGAATAAAGAGGCTATGAGCTCCGGGATCCAAAGAGGGGAAGCTCTGTCGCATAATATCGTAGACATCAAATACTTCTTGGTCATGGCCGGCCTTTACGCAAAGTGTCAGATACTGCAATAGGATTTTGTAGGAAAGGGTTCCTGTTTCTGTGGCAACAAATGAAAGCAGAGACCTGCGCCAAAGCAGAACAGACAAGAATTTTTTTCCAACAAACACTAAACCTAAGTGCTTCATGGCAGCAGGTCATGAAAAATGACAGCAGTTTCTATTCCACACGGCAAGTCGTCTTACTTGGCAATGTCCAACTCCGCCCCAGAGTTCATCAGTGTACACAACATGCCAATGTCAAATCGTTCTGGACTTCCCAGAGACTCTTTCAGTTCCTTCCACTCCTCGACAGATAGCGGCTGGTCGGGAGGTTGCAGCTTTCCTGTAAAACGTCTGCAATTACTTACAAAATAAAAAGCAACTGAATTTTGTTGGACTTTTCCTTTCGGATGTCTGACAGCAGCAGGATAGCCAAGTGAATGCATTGTTGAAAGGTGAATGTTGTCCTACCTCTCCTTTCAGATGTCCTCCTCGCAGGCTCCTTATGATGATTCTCCTCAGGGAGAACACCCGCCTTCCTCTTCAGCATCTCTGCTGTCCTCTTCGCCGTCCCAGCAGCGAACACGGATTTGGGGATGGAAGCATTTTGCCGAAGGTTCTTGCCTCCTCCATCAGCCACACTGTCCCACAACTCATGTGTCCTTTGTTTGATTGTGTTATTTTTCAATTTGTCCTGTCTACTGTTGCTTCTGCTCAATTCATGGCTGGAGCTCCAGTCCCTGGTCCGCTGAATGTGTGCTGTGTAAGGCAAGAGAAGGAACGCTAAAGATCCTTGATTAATAAATGGTAATACAGACCTAAGGCACGGTTTAAGGCTTAACATCATACTGGACCCTATGGCCAAATTGGCTCCGGTTGGAATTAGAGAATGCCCGTCAAATATCAACATTGACTCTAATTCCTAGTGGAAACAAAAAGCGCACAGCTCAGCATAAAACTAGCAGAAATCAATAAAGTGGAGAGGAAATACGATGGACAATTTAAAAAAAAAACCAGATTATGACAATTTACACGTGAAATCTCTGCTTAAACTAGAAATGTTCACTTTCTATTTCGGCAGCGAGCAACGTCGCGTACGTGACGTCATCGACATTCGACAGGACCAAGCACTAACCGGAACTTTGTCAGCGTCCAAAACATTTCAAAACAAAACGTCTTGCATTCACCATTCCTCGGTAATTCTTGGAAAATATGTTTGTTTTGAAAAGTTTTAACTTTAACAGGAAGTACCGTTAAAAGCAATCCGTCTACTCTACAGATGTTAGTCATCACAAATGTTTGTGAATACGAGATCCTACTGTTTGCGACAGCGGAGTTGTTAAAAAAATAATAATCTGATATAGATTTACAGTTATTCGGAAGTAAACATGGCTAAAGAAAATTGGACCGGTTGGTCGGATCTTTTAAAAAGGAGGCTAGCAAACTCCAACAGAGGTAAGTCATGATGCTAGCTCAGGGTAATTGCCATTTCAATTCTGTCAACAATACATTCATTTGCCTCAAATGTGTCCCTGTTTAGATGAAAGAACACAAGAGGAAAAGAAATGTGAAGAAATGGAGCTGTTTGGCCAGTATTATTCCGAATGGAAGGGTGGAAGTAACAAAAACAAATCCTACAAGAACATCCCTCGATTCTACTTTAAGGTATTGACTCGCTTGCTCCCAGTTTTTGTACAAAGCCCTCAAACTTTCAGAGCGTATTCTTACTCGCATAAAAAGTGTTTTAAATTGCCCCACTATATGTCTAGTCAGCTTTAGTTTGTCACATGATTGCAAATTGAAGGTGCACCATTTTTAAGAGTTTGATTTGATTGACAGTTGCCTGCGGAAGATGAAGTTTTGCTCCAGAAACTGAGAGAAGAATCGAGAGCGGTTTTCCTTCAGAGGAAGAGCAGCGAACTATTGGATCACGAGGAACTCCAGGTAGCACGTACACACCTGTCATGAAAGCAAGACAACAAATATTCTCTTTGAAAATCTCTTGATGCTTTACCGTTTGGAACGGTAATGAGAAAACCACTGGTACATATACAATTCTAACCCATTGTTATTCTTCTGTCCAATCCGCCTACATCTGTGTAGAATCTGTGGTTTCTGCTTGAGAAGCACCAGGTACCTCCAGTGAATAGTGAAGAGGCCATGATAAGTTATGAAGCCTACCTGCAGGTGGGCGAATTGGCTGGACCCAAGTGCAAGTAAGTTCAAGGAAACAGTAGCAGTGGACTCGTGAATCAACCAAGGATCCATCCATCCATCCATCCATCCATCCATCCATCCATCCATCCATCCATCCATCCATTTTCTCCCTTCCCTTTTTTCTTATTTCATCAGCAAATTCTTCACAGCCAGATTGTATGCCAAGCTGCTCCACAGCGATCCCTACGGCAGGATCTCCATCATGCAGTTCTTCAATTATGTGATGAGGAAAGGTAAAATGCCCAAATTTGTGGATATTGCTGCCAGCTACAACAACAATGACATGTTTGACTGGAGCTGTTTGAATGCAGCGTGACAAAAAGTCACCTAGTATCTGCTCAAAGTAACCTAGCTTGCTTGGACTGTATTGATTGTGTGTTCAGTGTGGCTGCATCAGACCCGTATTGGTCTGAGTCTCTACGATGTGGCAGGACAGGGCTACCTCAGGGAGTCTGTAAGTATTTTCACTTTCTGCATTGATGGAAATCATCTTTAAAGACTGATCTTTATTCTCTGTAGGATCTGGAAAACTATATATTGGAGTTGATCCCAACGCTACCTCAGCTGGATGGACTGGAGAAGTCGTTTTACTCTTTTTATGTCTGCACCGCTGTCCGCAAGTTTTTCTTTTTCCTTGACCCGCTTCGTACTGGTGAGACAATATTTATGGCCCGGGATTTGTTGGCAATCCAAATTTTAAAATAATTGACCAATAGCATCACATGTCTTGTAGTTTTCAGAGCTCGCATTTCCCGAAAATTCCTATTGTGTCCATATGAACTATTTACATCATATTATCAAGGTTAGTATTTGTCTTTTTCAGGAAAGATTAAAATCCAGGACATCCTGGCCTGCAGTTTTTTGGATGATCTATTAGAGGTAAATATGCCCCCCGGCAAATCTGTATAAATGAAAGTGCACAATGTACATACGCATACTGGTTTTGTCTAACCCGCCCGTGTTTAACTGTTACTTAAGCATATGTTTTCAAATGTTTTGCCAATATAAACAGAATACTATTGTATTGATGGAATTAAAAACGTAAAATACTCCAATGATTTTTTTCCTCACGAATTCTGTCTGTCCAGTTAAGAGATGAGGAGTCTAAGGAGAGTCAAGAGTCCAACTGGTTCTCTGCACCTTCAGCTCTCAGAGTCTATGGTGCGTGAGCACATCCGCTCACTATGTTCACTATCTCCCGAAAGGATTCATGTCCAGTGTTTGAATAATGGTCTAGCTATAAACTCTTGACTGTATTTTGTGTGACAGGGCAGTACCTCAACCTGGATAAGGACCACAATGGCATGTTGAGCAAGGAGGAGTTGTCACGCTATGGCACAGCCACGCTCACCTCAGTCTTCCTCGAACGAGTATTTCAGGAGTGCCTCACGTACGACGGAGAAATGGTACGTTTGTTGGACTTTTTCCTGTTAACAAGCAATGAAGTCCCTCTTTCAGGAAGTACGACAGTACACGCCACTTTCATAGGGCACACAGGCCAGTTAATAAATGATTTTGCGTTGCCATTGCCACTACCTTTTGTATCAGCGACAGTTCAACTTTTGACTTGAATTGGGTGTGACCTATTTGAAATGTTTTTGGGGCTATTGTCAAGTCAAGTTGATTTGTATAGCCCTAAATCACAAGCAGTCTCAAATTGACAATTCTTCTCAAAGCATCCCCTGATCTATTGCTTTTTTTAACTTTGTCTTTTCCCAGGATTACAAGACTTATTTAGACTTTGTATTGGCCTTGGAAAACAAGAAGGAGCCAGCAGCACTGCAGTATATTTTTAAGCTTTTAGACATGGACAACCAAGGATACCTCAATGTCTTCTCCCTCAACTATTTCTTCAGGGTAAAGATCAGATTTTGTCATAAGGACACTTCTCTACCATCATCAGTGTATGGTAGTCATTTCTTGAATTCTTTGTGACTAGGCCATCCAGGAGCAGATGAAAGTGCACTGTCAAGTGCCTGTCTCCTTCCAGGATGTCAAGGTAGACTCTCGCAGTCACATACACAAGCCATGCATTTTGCTCACGTCTAACCAAACTGTGTGTCTAGGATGAGATCTTTGACATGGTGAAGCCTAAAGACCCCTATAAGATCACACTCCAGGACTTGGTGAACAGTTGCCAGGGCGACACGGTCACCAGCATCCTGATTGACCTCAATGGCTTCTGGACTTACGAGAACAGAGAAGCGCCTGTTGCCAATGACACTGACAGCACTAACACAGCCAGTAATGAGGACTCCTAAACAAGAAGAGAAGTGTTCAGGCCAGTGGGACAGTTGCAACACACCGAGCGAGAATAGTCCACATGACTTCTCTTGTTAATCAGAATTGCTTGGTGTGCTTTTTAAGACCCAAAACAAGTAACAACAGCCAGAACCATTAAATAATTTGTTTTATTATTTTGAAATGAAAACCTGATGATAAAAGTGAAATCCTGCGGAGTTAGGATGACATCATATCGTCAAGATGCATAGAGAGCATATAGGCACTAGGAGTTGTGAAATGGAGTGCAACTCTGCGTTTATGCTACCGCCTCGGATAGTGTTAAATAAACCTGCGGTGTCCTTGTCAAAACACGATTGGTTTTTAAAACAAACAAGACCTGCTCTAGACAAATCACTGCTACAAATGCAGTAACATGACCTCGTCTTTTTTCCCTACGCTGTTCACGGAGCCCTCTTTTAACAAAATGCAAGCATAAAAAAATAAGGATATTAATTGTTACAAGAAAGTCGATTAGCATTCATCCGAGTTGCAAGTGAGAGGTTTTGTGTTGTCATGAAGGGAGAGGACACGGCGCTCTGTTGTTGTCGGAAGTGCTGAGAGGTTCTTCGGGCTTGTGGTCAAAGGAAACATTAACAAAGGAAGCTCCTAATGCTCCAGGCTGCTCCACGCTAGATGGGGCAGCATCCTTCCTTTCGCTCCTCTGCTCCTCTGCAAATTGACGCTCTGCCTCATCGGCCAGACGGTTCTCCTCCTCTTCTTCCTCCTGCTGCAGGGTGACAACATAATATAGAATAGTTTTGATGCCGTTTGCACAAAGTACGACGTGTGTATTTCACCCACCTCTTTCTTAATACGGTAGTACTCATCAATGGCGTACTGGTATTTAGGAGCAGTGATCCCAAAAAGAGAGGCAAGTCTCTCTCCCATGTAGTCACACACTAAAGAGCAAAGAGGACTGTGATTCATACAAAACAATATTTCTGTGACACAACAAGCACATCACTAAATAGTCTGACACATTGTTTCAACACAAGTCTTCTTTGCCTTGTCTCATTTTCTCCACTTGATTGATTCGTCTTGTCTGTCTGTATACAGCTCGCTAGTATCAAAATCAAATGTGATGGATGGTCCAGCACGTGTCGGGTGTCACCTGAAATAGTTGACGTTGCCATTCGCCACATGTGGAACCAGAAGTACGGTCCCCAGGTCAGTTTCGACTAGAACACATGCGAGGAGAACTCTTAGAACAAAGTGGATTGTTTTCTTTGGTTCATGACTATGAATACAAAGAACAGTGCGTCTCCTGTATGCTAGGAGTATAAATCTGTAGAAACGATGACTGAGATCAGTGGTTGTCTCGCAAACTACACGAATGAACAGTAACTTATCTACTTACCGTATCGGCAGTCACCACCTCCTTTTTGACAGGTTCCTCTTCCTCGTCATCAGTACTGTACTCTTCCATTGTTTCGCCACTGGCAAAGTAGATGGTCCTCCGGGGAAGCTTAACCCTCCCCTGCCTCTCGCCAGTGTTGCCCATCTCCACTCTCTCGAAGTCTTCCACATCTTCTACACTCTTAACAAACACGTGCATACATCTGTTTGATTGACATTCTATCATGGCATCTCTTGCAATTGATGTTTATGCCAATTCAAATGAAGTAATGGCAGATGGCACCGCGTACGTTTAAAACTAAAAATCCACTTTTTATTAGCCCAGGTTGGCTGGAAATAAGAAACACAACACAAAACTGAAGTTACTACCTAAAATGGTCATTCAAACGAAAAAGGATTTCTTTGGCCACAATGTCAACACAAGCTAAGGAAGTGAATCACAACATTAACGATAGTCTGCTGTCGCCCACGAAACCACAACTTCAACGAAGACTTCCGTGTACGCACCTTGTTACCTTCCATATTTCGTCCCAACGAAACATTCATATTAGTTAAATACAATGACAAGTCTGCCATATCACTGGACACGCTGAGCTACTTTGAGCAACTGCTATAGTGTTACTATTTACCGAAAGCACAGACATCAAATATAAATAGATACAAGATGGATGTGGGGCGTGGACATCCGCCATATTTGTTGTGGCAGGACTGCGCCATTTGCCACATTCAAAAGGGCGGCGCCGTTAACGTAGAGGAAGTTTGAATAGAATAGATCTTTATGTCATTGTCACACATGTACAACATCATATTTTTCAGATGTTCTGCAATTTGTCAATAACGTAGCCATAGCAGGCGTAGAGACTCTGTTGTGGTGATGGAACCCGCTTCAAACTACAAGTTACTCAATCTTGTCAGCAGAATTTCTTTTAATAAATCCAAACATACTTAATTTGAAATTCATAACCGGAAGCGTAGTTGCACGTACGCTAACTTGGCTGCTACGCGTCAAGCGCGATTCTTTGGTGTTTTGGTCGGTCCTAGCCGAAGCCAAAGCCGAAGCCGCTCACCAAAATGACGGCCAAGAAGTCTGGCTCACGACTGGAGACCGAAATAGAGCGGTGCCGTTCAGAAGGACAATGGGATAGGATACCGGAGTTAGTTCGACAACTCTCAGCTAAGTTGATATCAAACGGTAAGATGTGTGTTTATTTAGTCAAATGTACACGCGGCCTTCCTTCCTTCCTCCCTCCCTCCGGACTTCCTGACAGCGGAAGACGTACTAACGTACTTATCTCTCTCTCTACATTATGCCAAATGATCAAATGACGTTCACCAAGAAAATAGGTGATAGTCCGATCGATATAACGCGTACGTACGTAACCAAAATGATGGCCAACACACATTAGTAGCCACCCCCCTGCCACATACTCCCACCACTTGACTAGTTGTGCAGGATTCTGCCAAATCGTGTTGGATTTATTTCACTGTGATATGAGCTGTCACTCGCTGCTTCGTAAACACAAACACAGATAGAATTCGATTGTCACCCATGCTAGCTGTGAAATTAGCTTTAACGTGTATTATTTAAAGTTGTGGCCTTCTCGAAAATGGCAACATCTTTTCAAAGGTTATTCTGACATTTTAAATAACATTGACTACGCCAGGGCTAAGGGGTGCTATTGCTTTGTCTGATGTTCGTGTACCCAAGTTAAGCCCTCCAACATTTTATTCTATATTCCCCCAAATATTTATACACATTTTATAATCCCCAGCTCATACGTAAAGCCCCTCTTTTGCACTCAGGGGGAAAAAACAATCCTGGAGCCATGCCTGCATAAATGTCCTTGGTCACAGCAATAGGATTATGGGTCATAATTCTGCTTGGTATGTGTTTTAGGCAGAGTATGGTCTGTGGTCCACAGCAAACGTCCCTATTTTTTTATCTTTACACTCAAATTGACACTTGTCATGTCAACATTGTTAAACTACTGCCACGGCTTGATCATACTAGAGGTGCACTGATTACCCACAATTAATTGATCAACAAATGAATCCATTATTATTATGATAATCTATTCATGGTTTGGATTTAAAAAAAAAATTAAAATCCATGTATGTTCAAATATTTGGAATGCTTGGATTGATTATTTGTCTTGAATCGAATGGCATGTTAGCAACAAAAGAAATGAAAACGTTTTTTTAACCAATTTTCCAACAAAATTCCAATTTAGTTGCAGGCCTGAATCATTTGTTGTTGTCATTATTGATTGAAATAAATAGATTTGCCAGAGTGATGAATCTTTTATGAATGTATCACATTTCAATCAGAGGTGGGGTCACCAGCCAATGATGGTGAGGAACTTTTGGTTTTGAAATGAATATTTCAATGTGCGCAGATGACCTCGGAGAGCTGTTGTTGGGGGAATGCAAGCTTCTGACATACCTGAAGGAAAATCCAATCAAGCAGGGTGCGAGTCCGAGAGGCCCGCGACCAAAACTGGTGGAGGTCAGGAAGCATCTCACCGCTGCTCTGGACAGAGGAAACCTCAAGGTGACCGTCCATGCCCAGCCATCGCGCTATACACCTTGCTTGCTGTTCCTTTTTCTTCATTTGTGTAGAGACGTCATACTAATCCTATATATACATATATATTTGCTTTCCAGGCTGATTACCTCCAGGAAGCAAGTCTACTCATGGCCAAACTTAGTTATGTTGAAGCAGAATACAAAGATGCTTTAGGTAACACACCAGCTTTCAGATGAACTAGATTTTATGTATGATTAAAATCCCCCAAGTAATAGAGTTGGTTCTTTGCAGGTCACTATAATAGAGTCAATATAGATGACATGCAGCTGGCAGGAGCTCCTGTGTATAGGCTGTGTATGATCGCAGAAGCCTATGCCACTAAAGGTACACAAATACAAGACACTTCTTTGATTTAGTATGTTAGGCTGTGACAGTGGTCTCGCTCTCTCGCTCTCGCTCTCACTCAGGCTTGTGTCTGGAGAAAGTGCCAGCTGCCTCTCCGCTGCTGTCCAATCAGAATGCCGGTTCTCCCTCCTCCAATCGGAACAGAACGGAGCGAGAGCAAGAAATCATCATCTGCTATGAAAAATCTGGAGACATTGCGCTGCTGTATCTGCAGGAGGCTGAGAAGGTGAGCCTTTTGCTACTTTGCAGTAGCAAGGCTTTTGAAAGCTAGCAATTCTGCTAATGAGCCCGCTCATATGCCTTTCGGGCCATTTTTAAACCATCTCCCTATTGGAGAACAAAATGAAGAAGTCCGTCATTGTAGCCTCCCATCAGCTCGTGGTGCTGTTGGAGTAGTCATTGCAATTCTTTTCATTTTCTCAGGCACTGTCAGCTGGAATTCAGAATCGCAGCCCGAAACCTGGTCCAACTTCCCAGGAGCAGGAACTAGGTTACTTTCTTGAGACAGGTCTACAGAGAGCCCATGTCATCCACTTTAAGAACGGGTAAGACAAAGACTTCTTACTCACCTCTGCTCTTGCAAGGTCCAGAAACTCTTCGATGCTAACTTCTCCACAGGCAATGAGAAGCCACCAGATGGCACCAAAGCAATATTTTTTGGTCTTGCCCTCAGCACAAAACAAAACTTGGCAGTGTCGCTATGATTGGTTCCAAAAAAAAAAAAAAAAAAAAGCACATTGGCAAATGGTATTGTTCCCATTTGCAGTTTTTAATCATCTAAGAAGTTGCTGAATTCAGGCTAAAACTAATAGTGGTCATCTTGAAAATGGGTGCAAGACTTGTTCATGATCCAAGAATTGTTTATTAATTCACCTACCACATTTGTTTTCATGAACCCTTTTTCAGAAACCTGACGCAAGGTGTCGGGCGATTTCGAGAAATTCTCCGAGCCATCGAGACCAGGACAACGCAGAATCTGCGCATGGTATGGAATGAGCTACGACTTTGGCTTTTGTTAGGTGACAGACTTTGTTCAGGCCTCCCGTTGAATTGGACAGTACTTACTTTGTCGCAGATGCAGTTGTATCCGAAAGCGCTCTGGAAATACACGTGCGCCCCTTTGTGCGTTTAGACCATTGCCAGACAGCTTGCCGAGATCTTGCTCCGAGGAATGTGCGAGCAGAGTTACTGGTCTCCTGTGGAAGACCCGCCCACCGTGTCACCGCTGGACGATCCTACGCGACAAGGTCACATCCAGAGCAAAAAGTACAGCTTAGGCCGACGCCCACGAGTGTACTCGGGAGAGAAGTAAGCAAAAATGTTTGCGCTGTCAGTCGAGCATCAGCACATGTTCAAAATCATCTCTTGCTGTCATTGACTGTTCACGTTATTACCGGTACGGACTGCTGTTTTAAGCCGATATTCATTCGCAATAAAGAGGTGTCTTTTGTTTCTTTCTTTCTTTGTTTGTTTTGAACGAAACAAACTCAACACTTTATTTTATTTTGTGTTTACTATCCCATTCGTAATGTGCACTGTTTTCAAGTGTCTTAGTTCTGTTCTTGTTTTGAATTCCACCTTTCTTTCTTTCTTTCTTTCTTTCTTTCTTTCTTTCTTTCTTTCTTTCTTTCTTTCTTTCTTTCTTTCTTTCTTTCTTTCTTTCTTTCTTTCTTTCTTTCTTTCTTTCTTTCTTTCTTTCTTTCTTTCTTTCTTTCTTTCTTTCTTTCTTTCTTTCTTTCTTTCTTTCTTTCTTTCCTTCTTTCTTTCTTTCTTTCTTTCTTTCTTTCTTTCTTTCTCGCTCCCCCACAGTCTTTTTTGCCCCCAGGAGAACACGGAAGAAGCATTATTGCTGCTCCTCATCAGTGAGTCCATGGTAAGTGCCATACGGGGGGGGGTGGGGTCATCCAAGGTCATCCGTTCTCACCATCAAAACGCTTTCTTCCCTGCTGTGTCCGTATCCCAGGCCAACCGCGATGCCGTCCTGAGCAGGATTCCGGAGCACAATAATGATCGAATCATTAGTCTCCAGTCTGCCTCTGTGGTCTATGACCTGCTGACCATCGCTTTGGGCAGGAGGGGGCAGTATGAGATGCTATCAGAGGCAAGTCACATGCCAGTCTTCCTGTAGATACATACACAATCACGCACTGTCCAAACATGGAGAAAAAAAACAACAACATATTATTATATCATATTAGGAAAGGTCTCCTTATTCATCCGCTTTTCTCTAGTGCTTGGAGCGAGCCATGAAGTTTGCCTTTGAGGAGTTCCACTTATGGTACCAGCTTGCACTGTCTTTAATGGCCGCGGGCAAATCTGCTCGCGCCGTTAAAGTTCTGAAGGAGTGCATCCGTCTCAAGCCGGATGACCCCACCATCCCGCTGCTGGCGGTCAAACTGTGCATCGGACCCCTGCACTGGGTAACCACTCAAGTCACAAACCATAACACGTGTTGACATTTGAATGCTTCTCCATCTACTTCTACTCCTAGTTGGATGAGGGTGAGTGCTTTGCCAAAATGGTGATTGACATGGGGGAGAAAGCAGCGGAGTTTCGAGCAAAAGGCTATCTGGCCGCCGGACTGGTTTATAGCCTCAAAGCCACAGAAGGTACGTTTGTTTGCAGCAGCAGCAGCGTTATTCTATGTTGGCCTTTTTGAAGCTTACAAAAGTATATGAAAAACATTGGCTGAGATGCGGCAAACGGATGCCTGCTTATGGGGAAACGGGAGCTCGCTTGAGGGCACAAACCGTTTCACAAATTCAAATCCCATTCATGAACATAGCAATGAAGACAATTGTGTGTGCGATTTGAATTTAAGAACATCCCCGTTCCAGGCCCATTGTGTCTTTGTACAGTACACCTGACTGTTTTTTTTTTTTTGTCTTTCTCCCTTTCACGTCTCAACAGCATCATTGCGAAGCACCCAAGAAGAGTACCAGAGAAAAGCTTTGGCAGCCTTTCAGAGGTTTGCTGTCTCTTTCACTTCTTTCAGAACACGCCTTCCTTTTTTGGACTCCTAAAGTTCACATTTGTAACCCTCCTAGACTAAGGTTGCCTTCACATTTTCTAATGTGCACGGCGGGATGAACAGATCTGAATGGCATTTTTGAACACAGCCATTTCCTCTCTGTCTTTGGACAGAGCTCAGAGTTTATCTCCAAGCGATCATCTGGCAGCCTTCTACCTTGCACTGCAGCTCGCTGTGTCCAGACAGGTAACCGGAGAGTCACAACCTGCGGATGATCTGCAGATGGAAAGTAGTCCATGTGTATGTATATGTGTGTACGTGTAGATACCCGAGGCGCTAGGCTATGTTCGACAGGCCTTGCAGCTTCAAGGGGATGACGTTCACTCCCTTCACCTGCTGGCCCTGCTTCTCTCAGCACAGAAACACTACCAGGACGGTCTGAATATCATCGAAATGGCCCTATCTGAGTATCCCGAGAACTTCAAGTAAGATGCACACAAGCGCGCGTGATCCAGCTCATTTCAACCGCAGTCTGACAATCTTGCGCCCGAAAGCTTGCTTTACACCAAGGTGAAGTTAGAGAGCATGTGCCGAGGATCAGAAGACGCTTTGCTCACCTGCAAACACATGCTGCAGATCTGGAAGAGCTTCTACAACCTGACAAATCCCAGGTATGCTGGCACGCATTCACCACGGCTCCATGACAATGTGGGCGCTCGAAGGTTTTGCGTGTCTAAAAGGCATTTTTAATGTTGTGGCAGTGATTCGGGGCGCGGGAGCAGTTTGTTGGACAGAGCCGTCGCTGACCGACGACAGCTAAATGCAATGACTCTGCCGGACTTCAGTGACCCAGATACAGGTAGGAACATATTGGTCGCTGGGCTAGTCATTTTGTATTCATTGTACATCGTCTTGATTATTTTGTTTTTCATTTCTTTATTTGCTCATTAATCCTAAACTATATTCACGCATAGGGTAGATTGTATGATCTTTTTTTTTTTCCCTCTCTCAATTTCACTCTTGACAATTTTGCCTTCCTTTCTTTTCCATTGGTTTATTTGTTTGACTGTTTGTGTTTTAGCCTCAGGTTCTTCCTCCTCTCACACTGGTTCCGAACCAGTGTCCCCCACCTCTCCCTCCAGCTTCTCCACTGTGTCTTCCCCGCTCTCCTCCCCACTGCCTAGCCCTTGTCCACTTTTCATCCTCCAGCCTCCACCCAAAAAATCTTCCTTCTTGCCTCCGCCTCCCTCTCCTCCTCCTCCCCACCTGATGAGCGGCAAAGCCAGGACTCCCTCCTTTTGCAACCACATCACTCTTCGCCAGCTTTCCTCCAGCTGTAACGTGCCTCTAGCTTCTCTCAGCCCGTAGCATGGTGTGCGTTGTGATGGCGAGCACACACACACACACACACACACACACACACACACACACACACACACACAAAAAGTAGTTACCCCCTGTTAACATTTGGCTATGAGTTGTCTTTCAAGTCTAATGTGCTAATGTGTGCGGGATGGACTGACTGACTGACTGACTGACTGACTGACTGACTGACTGACTGACTGACTGACTGACTGACTGACTGACTGACTGACTGCTTGCTTATGTAAAGCTCACAGGCGTCCGTCTCACTAACTAATGGTCGCTTGTGAAGTCATGGCACTGATGGGAGTGGAGGCTTGTGAACATTTCTCACAATGACATTTTCCCTATGATGTCATCATATCGCAAGTGATGATTTTAGCGGCAAATAACACTTGTCAGTTTAGCTATCTGACCTGACCATGAGGCCCTTGTAAACACTACTGTGATGCACTTTTGGCTTTTCTTTTGTTTCACCATGATTGCTTGACCCTGTCTCTCTCTCTCTGTTTTCATCATTAACCAGGGCTTTTGTCTTTTTTTTCCCATCCCCATATTTTTGAAGGCGGCCCTCAGGACGCTAACGTACTTGGTTTTTCTTCCATGTTTTCTGTTTGTAAGTAGCCAAGTAAGCTCCATCTGACCTTACGTTTTCCTTGTATCGCTTTCCTTGGTTGTAGTCACCTAGTTTATTTTTCCTTTCTTGGTGAGATTGTAGTTCATGTCCACATGAGGACTTTATTAGATTAGCAGAGCACCATTATTTTCATGAGATGTTGCTGCTATTCCACATATTTGGCTTTCTGTGTGCCTGACAAAATGTCAGCCGCTGTAACAACCGAGCGAGCGAACGAGCGCATCGTTTGACCTACTCATCGCTGTACGTTCGCATGGTGGTGCAGCTATGAGTTCACTTGAACCTGGTTCATCCAGGCTCATAACACTGAGGTGTGCTGCAGTGGTGTGTACTGATGAAAGGCTTTAGTTCACAACTAAAAAAAAAAAAATACCTGTGTGCCACGGTGAACAGATTTCCGATTGAAACAAACACAATTTCCCTCGAAAGGATTTTGATTTACCGTCAATCATAAGCACTACGAGTACTCCGGTTGGAATTGTGATTCCACCGTGGCACATAGCGACTTTATTGCCGTGTCCGTACTTTGAAGAAGGAATGTCTTGGGATAATCACATAGTGACTGATCTCCTTCCAGGTTCCGTGCATGCCACATCCATAGCGGCGAGTCGTGTGGAGCAGGCCTTGTCTGAGGTGGCCTCCTCCCTGCAGAGCAGTGCCCCCAAGCATGGACCTCTGCACCCTTGGTTGACTCTGGCTCAGATCTGGCTGCACGCTGGTACTTTCCTCTCTTCTTAAATGCTTTTCCCTTCCATAAGCTTGGGCTTTATTGGCCCGCAGTGAAATCCAATTTCTTTTCTGCTAACTCTATGGATTGCTTTGGTTTTGTTTTTCGCTTTTCTTTTGAAAGTTGCTCTTTGCAATTCCATTTCCTTCCCGACAGCCGAAGTCTACATCGGCATGTCCAAGCCTGCCGAGGCGTCGGCCTGTACTCAAGAAGCCGCCAACCTCTTTCCCACATCCCATAATGTCCTGTTCATGAGGGGGCAGATTGCAGAGCTCAGGGGAAACATAGATGAGGCTAAGCGCTGGTACGAAGAAGCCCTGTCCATCAACCCCACGCACGTTAAAACCATGCAGAGACTGGTAATACACTTTGACTTACACACGTACACACTAGCTTTTGCCTTAAGTGTCTTCAGGCCCTCATGTCATTAGCTTGTGTGCTGTGGGACCATCAGATTAGATTTAGAGCATAATTAGTCTGATTCATCAAAGGTAATCAAACATGGCCAGCAAGAAGAAATCTGGTACATCTTGTGATTTTCCGCTCTTCTCAGGGTCTCATTCTCCATCAGCTCCAGCGCTACAGTCTGTCCGAAAAGGTCCTGAGGGATGCCGTGCAGGTCAACAGGTAGGTGTTAGCAAATTTCGAGCTGCTACTGTACTTGCCTTCCATACGTATGTTGTTGTTTTGATTTTCGGCACAGTACGGCTCACGATGTGTGGAACAGCCTTGGCGAGGTGTTGCAGGCTCAAGGGAATGCTGCTGCTGCCACGGAGTGTTTCCTCACTGCTTTGGAGTTGGAGGCCAGTAGCCCCATCCTCCCCTTCACCATCATTCCTAGAGCACTATGAGACACACACACACACACATAGTTGCATACTGGAGCACAAAAACGGACCTGCGAGAAACACAGCAAACGCGCAGCATGCCTGCATGACCCACGCACACATTCAGATTGGAGTCCAATGAGCAGCCCTGTCCCGTCCCGTCTTGTCCTGTCCTGTCCTGTCCTGTCCTGTCCTGTCCTGTCCTGTCCTGTTCTCTCATCGGTTCTGTTTCTGGTGCATTTTGACTCTGACCTTTCTTACATCAAGTTTGAAATAATGTTTAAGTCGTCGAAGAAGCACTGACAGCAAATACAGGGAAGGCAAGGTTGTGTTTGTTTATTGACGACGCTTGTTTGTAAGGCAAGCCATTTGCGTCATCAAACTTCTCACCTAAAGTTTGTTCTTTCAGTCATGTCGCTCCATTCATGCGTTAGTGGCCAAGGCACAAACATCAGAAAGGAGCAATGTTGAATGGAAGCGTGAAGTCCTGATGATTTTCTATTTACTGACTTTAATTGTCCATGTTTGAGTGCCATTTTTCTTGTTAAATGTTTCTACAGGCGATGGGCACGTTCATTCATTTGAGTGAGGAAAGATGATTTGAGACAGTGTTGGGTCACAAGCCACCATTGCACATTGAATCTTTCAAATGTAGCCATGTTTCCTTTTCCAAGTCGTTTGATTGAAATGTCTTATGCTGGTTCCCACTCCAAGCCAATGACGTCGTCGCACCCGTTTGCTTGCCAAGATTGAAACAGGAGGACGTCCAAACTACTGGAAGCAAACTCTCATGCCAACTAGCCTGGCCTGTTAGCAGCTGAGCTAGCTATTCTACACCTTTCATAACATACTAACATTTATGTTGTTGTGTCACCAAATGGTGTGAATAAACACAAGGAAAAAACTCAAAATGGTCCACACCAAATGTCATTGTCACTACGCATGGATAGCAATCAAGTGTCAATTCTTGTCTTTCTGTCTTTTGTGCATTGTAATGCAACCACTTTCAGTGTCATTCAAATTGTACAGTGCCATGTGTATTGATGTTCTAGAAAATAAATTATAATTCTATTTTCCTCATCGATCATAATGTCGACATGACGTGGAATATGTACAAACTTGCTGAGTGTTCCCTTGATGCTGTCAATGAATGAGGACAATAATAAAAGTCGATTACGTCCAGAGCCTTTTGAGATGTTAAATCGCAGCATGTGGCTTTGACCTCAGGTTCACATGCATCTTTCCGTGTGTGTTTGCGTGTGTGTCTCTCTCATTGAGCATTTTGCAGTACTGACAGCTTTTGTCCTGTGCTGCCATTACGCACCCCCAGTCAACTCTCAGGTATCACTGAGTGTCATTTCCTCCTCACGGTCATGACCTGTCCATAGACTACAATTCAAGTATGTGGGTCAAAAATGAGCCATATTACAATCAACGTGTCTGTAATGCCATTTTTCATGTCATCTTCCCTAATAAAGTGGCCTGTTATTAGGTACACTTGAAAATGGCGGCGTACCTAATGGAGTGTCCGTGGGTTTCCCTCGTTAAGCGCACCTGCGGGAAAACTTTTAGCCACTTTCGTGGCACGTTAGGATAGTCACGGTGGGGAGGGGGGGGGGGGGCGCGAATAGTTTTCTTCTTGCTAGGGGGGGGCGTAACAGAAAATAATTGAGAAGCACTGGGTTAAATAAAGGTAAACCTAAAAAAAAAAAAAAAAAAAAAAAAAGTGAACCCTGAACTTTGAACCCGCGGTGACCCCGCGGTGACCCGTGGTGACCCCGTGGTGACCCCGTGGTGACCCCTGGGTGACCTTTAAACCCTGAACTTTCAACTCTAGTTAAAAATCGAAAATGTGCACATGACCCCGTGAACTTTGAACCGACCTTTGACCCCTGGGTGAACTTTGAACCGTAAACTTTGACCTTTGACCCCTAGCTAATTACGGTTTTTTTTTTTTTTTTTTTAAACCGGCATAGCAGAACGATCCATGGTCTTCAGATGCCGCGCTGTCGCCATCTCCTGGTCAGTTAGTGAAATGCTTTTGCTGATGGTTTTTTTTTCTCTCAATTAAAACAAATCAATTAGCCAGTTGGTTTTCTTTATTTAATATCTATTATCAGACAAAACCAAATTGTGAATCAGTCACCTAGGCCAGTGCTTCTCAAATAGTTTATTCCATTAGGTACACAGCCATTTTCAAGTGTACCTTATAACAGGCCACTTTATTAGGGAAATACCATGGTCAAAGCTCACCTCATGGATACATTCCCTTTTGCAAGCATGAAGACAAAGGCACAAAAGGTAGCGTTCAGTTCAATGTATTTTATTGGAAAAACAATGTAAAGTCTGGGATGTACAACTTGGAATGCAGATCATCAACTGAATGAAACAGAACAGTTGGACCGGGCAAATACATACACACACGAGCATACATTCATACTCATACACCTTAAGATAGAAATAGCGCACACGGTGGGTTTGTTTCCATCCACCTATTTTGAACAATTGTGAAACGAAATGGAAAGACTACAAATGAAAAGCCCCTAATCGATTGGACTGACAGGCAGCTGACAGTCCGCTCCTATGATGTCATCTTATGGCGCAGTCTCCTCTCCTCTCGAATGTATTTGGTATCTAGAATGATTTCATGAAAAAGGTTCAAAACATTTGGATGGAAAGCCCACGACTGCCCTTGAAAAGTGAACCCGAATTAGAAAGTTTCCCGCCCCACATGCTTTCGTGATTATGACAGACGGAACACAACAAGTGACACCTCGGCCACACTTGGAAAAGCATCAGGTAAGGTAAAGAGCTACACCCCAATTCCTTTCCCAACATGACTCATGTGCATGCGGCCCAAGTCCTCCAAGTTTCCGGCCACTAGCGTTTGGAAAGCCTCGGTCACCGAGACGACAAAGAAAATCAACAGGAGGTGTGAAGAAAAGCAGGCAGGCGGGCAGGCGGAAGTACAAGGCCCTTCCTTTCATGCATTGCTTTCGTTTTTAGAGCCGGTTAAATATGGACGTGTGCCAACATTGATTGGCAAAATGCTTAATCGGAAGTGTTTGAGTACAAGTGGATTTTTGCTGATTGCGCTTCATCTGCTGGTCATCATCTGAACAAATTCTGCAAACACACAACGGCAAATATGAGAGGCTGGACAGCAAGTGATAGTGGCAGGCTAAAAAGGTGCAGTACCGTCGTAGTTGACCTGGCCGTCTCCGTCCGTGTCCGCTTCCCGAATCATCTCGTCCACTTCCTCGTCCGTCAGCTTTTCGCCCAGATTGGTCATCACGTGACGCAGCTCCGCCGCGCTGATGTAGCCGTTGCCGTCCTGTCCGAGCGAGCGACCGAGCGTTAGCTAAGGAATACGACGGAGGCCAGCCAGACAGACAGACTTGCCTTGTCAAAGACCCTGAATGCCTCCCTGATCTCCTCCTCGCTGTCGGTGTCCTTCATCTTCCTGGCCATCATCGTCAAGAACTCGGGAAAGTCGATCGTCCCGTTGCCTTAGGTGATCGACGGTAACAAAAATCATCATCGGCGCAGCGTGTGGGCAAAAGGGCACAGACGAGCGGAGAAATCAGAGGCGCCGTACCGTCGGCATCCACCTCGTTGATCATGTCCTGGAGTTCGGCCTCTGTGGGGTTCTGCCCTAGCGACCTCATGACCGTGCCCAGCTCCTTTGTGGTGATGGTTCCGTCTCCGTCCTTGTCGAACAGGGAGAAGGCCTCCTTGAACTCTGCACATGAACGAGGCAAGGTGGAAAGCGCCATTTAAAAAGCGCCCCCTCATCAGGGCTAGCGCGCCGCGCCGTGCCGTGCTTTCTCACCGGCAATCTGCTCCTCTGTTAGTTGTTCAGCCTGCAACAAAAACCAAGAGAGGAGCATTACAGATAGGAATGCAACTACTCGGAACCCGGACGTCAGCGGGCCGATACGAACGGAGAAGAAGAAGAAACAGACAAAAAGGGACTTGGGGGCTGTCACTTGGGGGGTCCAAGTTTGAGAATGCAAACAGGTGGATTTCCTTTTACCATGGTCTAGGACTACTGATGAAGTGAAGCCTATGGCAAGGAGACGAGGGAGGGGCTAAAATGCTGACATTTGCAATTCTGCAAGTCACTGAAGCAAAACAAAGAAGTCAGAAGACAGCAAGCACAACCTTAAGTCCCTCAAAGCAGATATCGGTGAGGTCCGTCACCAGCTTCAGCGCTTTGGGTTCGCTTTTTGTTTTGCCGCCGAGGCCGCTTTGTCGTAAGCGCCCCCCTCCTTTCCGCTGCTTGTGTTCCGCTCCTGCGCTTTTGCCGCTCAGGCCGTCCAGCGCGGTCCGCAGCGCCGCCAGGCCCCCGGCCAGGCTCCCGGCCAGGCTCCCGGCCAGGCTCTGCGCCTGCTCGTCGGAGCGGACCAGCTGCTTTTTCACCTCCGCCAGCTCGTCCCTGGCGGATCGCAAGTGGTCCCTGGTGTCCCGCATCTCTCGGAGCAGAGCGTCCACGCGGCCCGACCAGCACTCCATCAGCATGTGGAGGAAGGCCTTGTAGTTTCTCTCCTGCTGTTGGAGGAGTCGCTCATAGAAGTGCTGTTGCTCCTCCAAGAGGTCATAGACAGAGCACAGGCTGAGCAACTCATCTCCTACCGGGTAGAGGGTCACCTTTTTGGGCAGCATTACGAAAGCGGGCCAGAAGGGACGGCAGACGACTGAATGGTGGGCGTAACAAGGCTCTTCTGACTTGACTTGGAATCGGTCAGAGAAGCTGCTCCGTCCGTCCGTCCGTCCGTCCGTCCGTCCGTCTCTTGCGTGGCCAGACACGCTGGTATGCGAATGGGACCTAGGCTTGGCTGTCAAAGTCTGACGGCACAGGCAAAGCCTCCAGCTCCATTTCAAGCGATGACAGCGACAGTAGCATCTCCCGGAGAGGATCGCTTGGCAGGTAATCCGAGATCCTAGACGCAACTAAATGGAAGGAAAGTCAACACACGACACCGGCGTCCTTTTGGAGGCGGAAAAGCGCATCCTGGCTACAAAGGGCAGATAACTGACAACTTGTCCAGATTGTCTCGGGCCCCTTGCGTAGCGCAATACAATTAAGGCGCAAGCAGGGCTGTCACTGCTGAATTGACGATTCCATCAATTAGTCAGTCCACTGATTCATCGAAACATCGGATACATTTGGATTCAAGGGTATTAAAACAAAATGAATCATAACAATTATTTCCGTTTATTTGGTAGTATTTCATGAATGAAAACCATTCACTGATTGGCAAATCTGCCGTGCAAGTCCGCCACTTACATAGTGGATGGTAGTTGGCCATTTTGGAGAGCGCTCATTTTCGCAAGGGTCGCCGGCGTGCTGGAGCTTATCCCGGCTGCCCTCGGGCAGTAGGCGGAGTACACTTAAAACATTGCCTATGCCGCTTTTACGCTTGCAACACAAATTCAGCTATTGCACCAGTGCAGTGCAAAAGTGATTTAAAAAAAGAAGAAAGAAAAATAGGCTGTTACAACAACAACAACAACAACAACAGCAACAACAAAAATAAAACATGACAACTTGTTTTGAATTTCTCATTATACCAGCAAACAAAAAGCAGGTATTGAGTCAATGAGCCGGGAATGAAGATGATTGATTTGACATCATCCCCCTCGGGCCAATTTGGCTTGAAAATGAGAACAACTTGATGAGCAGCATTACAGAATGGCGGAAAATATTGCCGCACAACTCCACTATGGAAACGAGTAAAAGGTATGCAAAGCTCCTAAAGAGGATGTTTACCACGCACGAATATTTACAGATGAAAAACTTTCCATTTCCTTCAACCAAACCGGTTTGTTGATAGATTTGCTGGAATTCCAATTTGAACAGAGAAATTGGCAACATCAGCAGCCCTTTGTTTATGCATTGCAGTATTGACGCTTCCTACATCAATGCTAGCTATAGCACTCCAGTTGAAATCCTTTTGCCTTACTTGTCCAACTGGTTTGGAAAAGTCTTTGCCAAACCAGCTATGCACTTTGTGGCATTTTGAACCAGACCGGTTCTTAGGAGCCTTTTTTCTCCCTTAGGTGTTTTCCATTTGGAACATCAAGAGGAGTTCAAACTGCCAGTCAGCAATACACAAAAACATGGACGCCCATTAAACACATCCAAGAAGCATTGAAGAGAATTCCAATTGTGCAGACAAGAGAGCTCGCTCGGTCGGTCGGTCGCTCGGTGTCATCTCACCTGCATTCACCTGCTTTGCATGTTCCTATTGACACTTTGCTTCCAAACAAACTTCCTGTGTGTGCAGTGCAACCACTGGAGTTGAGCAAGTTAGGAAAATGCTTCTGCGCTAGCTAAGAGATCACTTGAAAAAAAAATGCTCTGCAATTTGCAAAAGAAGTTGTCAGCAACGCTATCCAGCGGAACCCTGTGGAACCTGCCTTTCCACAGCCTCAAACGGACGGCTCTTACTTCCTGCAAGCAAGCGAGCTTCACATGGACGTGCGTGCAATTTCAATCTACTAGAAGCTCCAAGCTGGGATGCATGGATGGCTCGCATTTCATGCACTTTTTTGGAAACAAAAAGTTCATTCGAGAAACTCACCATGGGTGGTTGAGGTGCACTTGCGTGAGGTTGGCTGTCTGGCGGAGAGCAAATGGGCGTCTGGGCGAGCTCGGGCCGCTTGCTTGGAGGCGGGGACGCAAGTCTGATGGCTCCTCCACGTTTGAACGTATTCCTCCGCACTGTACTCATTCGTCTCCCTCTTGACGCGCCACCGTCTCGTTGATACAACACCAGCATCGCTGATATCGATACCAACACTTTCCGATAGCTAGATGCATGGTCGAATATGGTCAACGTTGACTGAGGTCAATGATTACATGTCACACACTAGCACTAGCAGTGAAGCGCCATTGGCTTTCCGGAAGTCTTTTCTGTTGGCGGAAGAATCGATGTTTTGAAAAAGGTTCGCATTCCTGATTGGCCAAATGAGAGCCGCAACAACGGGAGCGGTGCGCATCGGCCGCTGATTGGCCACAGATGATCTGCAAGGTGTACACAAAATGAAAGTTCACCTTTTGTCAGATTTTATTTCATAAATAAATGTTTCAAAGCCTCAATATACAAATTACAAACAAAATATTTTTTCTTGAAAAAACTAAAAAATGCAATTACTCGGTCCATCTGGAGAAATGGTTGCAATGTCTTTTTTTTTTTTTCTGCTGATCAGTAATTCCGTTTTGCATGCGAGTTTGATTCAGTCTTCCAGCAATATGTCGAGTTCTTCTAATGGCAATCGGACTCGTAGCTCTTTCTCCGTCATCAGATCTACAAACTCTTGCAGATGCTCACGAAACAGCTGCACGGCATCCATGTACAATCCCTGGTGAAAGACATCACTTTCAATGTACCACTGCCTTCATTTATGTCCCGCGGTAAGATAGACGACGCTGTTAAGGTTGCCACGTACCTTCACCCAGGGAATATTCTGTAAAGCTTTGTAGAAGAGACCCTTGGCTTTATCCAGCTTACCCTCTGACACCTCCAAATGGACACACGGGATGAATGAGATTCAAATCCCAAAGCGCAAACTTTGGTGCTAAACTGCCCTGTTCATGTGGCTAATTGAATTATTGTCCATCTCACCAGGTAGTGAATGTACATCCTCCAAAGTAAAGGACAATGGGCGCCCGTCTCGGATCCTACGGCGTTTTCAAACAGCCTGCCGATACGGTTGCTCAGACCGTTCTCTGGCAGGACCGTCAAGGTGGCGCTTTTGTCGCAGGATCTATTTGATATGACATGTGTCAACAATGCATCATCATGTTTCATAATCAGTTGGAACATCATTCCACAATCCATTTTTGGAAACGAATAAGCAGCTTGCTTGTGTTCTTTCTTCTTCTTCCCACTCCTACCTACCTCTGTGCTGCTTCCACCAGCTGCTTTCTTTGTTGTTCAGCAACAATAGCAAAGAGGCGCGGCACAACGCTACCGTTGTCCCTCGTGACAGCGTGAAAAAAGCGACGAGCCCGGCCGGCACTATGGTAACGGTTCTCCACCTGAAACAGGACCCAGGATGGACAATTAGGATGCCGTTATCTGTCGAATTGCAAAACTCATTTTACCTGCACGTATATGCTCCAGAGAGGGGCGCTGCTCGGCCAGCTCGAAAGGGCAGAGGTGAGCGTGTCTCTCAGCGTCGCCAGTGGAAACACACTAACGCTCATGTGGTACTTGAGCAAAGAGGCCTGCTGCACCGCCACCATTTGGCACTCACAAGCTAACGTGTCGAGCAACGGGCCGCTGCCAGAGCGGGGGGCGTTGTGCTCAGACGTCAGCGTACGGTGAAGCTCGTCCATCTGCTCTCGGGCCTGGCTGTAGACTGCGTTTGCCGCGTTGATGCCCATCGTGAGGTACTGGAACAGAGCGTAGCAGCCGACAAGCCCTCTCAACCTCAGCTTCTCTTCTTGGAGAAGAGCTGCTCGTGGGATAATACCATGACATTACTATCACACATCAGTAGATTACAATCTCCATAGTTTGGCTGGTCATCTAAAGCTGAACACGCAAACTAGCTCATAAGAAGCTCTTTTGTTGATTGCTTGATTGATTGAATTTTCTGACGGCGCTTACTTTTTTTGTCGGCCTGGAATGTCGACAAAGCGGTAGTCAGCGCCTGTTCATAAGACCTCCTGGCCTTCAGGATGGCAACCGGAGAGACGGGCTGCGACCACGAGGAAGGCGTTAAGGCCTTCCCCTCGGCAAGTCGGGTGAGCACGCGTACGGCCGGAGGTGCGCCTCCGTGGTCGGGCACCCCTCCTGGACTACTTGCTCCGTCCTCCACCTCCAGTTGAGCCCACAGTAGACACAGCTCACAGAGGGAGGGGTTACACAGCCCTTTGCCCCCGCCCAATGCCGTGGTGGCGGAAAAGACTTTGCGAGCCTCTTCCAAGTTACCGAGCATCCACTCCAAGTGGGCGAACTCTCGCCACATTGGCAAGGATGAGCGGTTGTCGGGTTCTTTGAGCAGCGATTTGGCCATCCGCTTGCTGATTTTGCTCTGAGAGCGCAGACGTTTTTTGTTGCCCTGAATGCAACGAAACACCTGAAACAAACAAAGAGCTCAGAAACCATTTCAAAAGGTTGACAAAATAAAATAAAATAAAAAAAGCTCCTACCTTCAGTTTCTCATACTGCATCCGGCTGAGTGAAAGAACAGCTCGTTGTTCAGACGGAAGAACAGGTTGGAGCGTAGCCAACATCAAGTTGACAAACTTCTCGCCCTGCTTTCCAAGTCCCACCCATTTCCTGGTTCCCTGGAGGGTGGTCATGTGACCCACAGGGTTCACCCCAAGACTCGATAAGTTACGGGACGTCAGAGGTCGTCGGGCGTCACTGCCTAAAATGAGTTCCACCAGGTTAGATTGACTTGTCCCTCAACACTGAAGTTGCAATAGCCATTCCAATTCACCCTGAGTGAGCAGAGAAAGGTCCTCCAACAGCAGGCCAGTATGCCACCTGCCAGCGGACAGCGCAGTGTCCACAGGCAGCCCCAGAAACGAGAGAAAATTCAGGAGGAGGCGAAGCTGAAGCTCTGGCGACGACAGGCAAATGAGGGAAGGCCCGATGTCGTCGAACAGCACCTTCGGAGAGCGAAAAGACGCGCGATGAGATCCGACAAAGCGGAGCCACGGGAATTCCGCCTTACCTGTCTCTCCGGGTCGTCGCAGTCGTCTTCTGATTGGCCCTTGGCTTTGTCAGGTCTCCAAGGCAACCAATGCGCAGCTTCACGAGATGACTCCACATCCAGCCACACCGTCCATCGCGGCTGGCTGCGGTCCTTCACCTCGTCCTCTTCCTCCTCCTCTTCCTCCTCTTCTTCCTCTGTGGAGAAACAGACACAGAGGGTGTCCAGCCAGAAAATGGCATCAAATGTGTTGTATGTATTCACCTGCACAGGGCTGGACCCATCCTCCTCGCTCCTGTTGGACCATCCAGGCTTTCCAACCTCTGGCATCAAACTCCCCGACTCTTGCCTCGCCGCTATCCCAGAATGGCTCAAAGAAGTCAGCCTGCACATAGCGACACAAATACGTCATAGCCTCCCTCAGCGTTGATGCAATACCACACGGATTGGAGACGTTAACATTTCAACTTTGGATGGGAATGCAGCACGAGGAAGGCATTTGCGTTACCTGTTGCTTGGTGGGCAGTTGTCGTACACTGTCAGGTTTGAAGAAGGTAAAGTCCATCATGGCTTGAAAGAGAGACAGTGCCTTCTCTGCGTGACCGGACTGACGGAGGAAATGACACTGCTTGGTGAAGATATCTGAAGAATGGCACAAGGACAGACAATGTTTCAAATTCACACCTAAATGACACGTCAAGTCTAGCGCTAAATTCAAGGCGAGCTATACGGACGGGCAGGCAATGAATCGAAAGAGAACGGAACGTCGCGGGTCGCTCCTACGGCCTTACCGAGCATATCCTCTTCGATCCCCGGCAAGGCTGGGTGGGACAGCATGCTGCCATCGCGGACAGCGCTGAGCGTGCTGAGACACTTCCCGTAAGCAGAGTTCACCTTTGACACGCTGAAACTGCTGAAGTAGCTCTGGGTGAACAGCAGATACTCCCTCCATAAAGGGCCACTATTTGGGTGGAGAAAGACCTTGGAGAAAAGATCAAAACAAGAGTTGGCCTCGTCGCTTGATCCGGTCCGTTTTGGGGCGAAGGGCAGCAAAGTTACCAGTTTCTTCCATTCTTTAGCCAGAGCCGCCGGTTCCCAAAGCTCTTGGCAGATCCTGAGTCTTTCCCGCTGCAAAGCCACACAGCTGGGGTTGGTGGCCACAGCACGCTCCGCAATGCTCAGCTTTTTCTCCAGCACGGCTTTGTACGAAGACTTGCCGCGGCGCTCCGCTAACTCTTTGCCCCGTTGCTCTTCCTCGCCTCCAAATACCGTTGCACCCAACTCATCCTAAAGGCAAGATAAGCTTGATGCGTGCAAAGTGGCGAGCACCAACGACCGCAGCAAAAGAGTCTTCCTACCTGATATCGAATGAATTTCAGCCAGAGCTGAGTGTCCTCTGGTTGCTCTCTCAGTTTCCGGTTGAATTCTTCAGTCTGGCCGGTCAAAAGCGCAGCTTCTGGCCCCGTCTCCAGGTTTGGCTTGTCGGGGTGATCTGCCTCATCCTGCTTTCCCTTGCCCTGCAGCCAGAGGGCAGTGGTGGAGTCGTACACGCCGAGTGGATTGACTGAGGAACTTTGTGCTCTGCCACCTGGAGCCACACAGCAAAACCAAGTGAGATGCTTAAATGACCCGGACAGGTGGGTCCATCATGTTCCGGACCGAGCGAAATTGTACTACCTTGGGACGCCTCTCCTTTTTGCTCCCCCTCAATGTCTTCCAGTGGAAGAAAGGGGCTGGAGCGGGTGACACGATTGCTTTCGCAAACTCTCGGTAATGTCGGGAGAGGCTGCTCGGACCTGAGAAACTGACGACAGGCTGTGGAAAAGTATCTGTCTGCGCCTTTCTTCTTGTCCCCCCGTTTATGTTTCTTATTCACGTCCTCCTCCCAGTGGACTTCTTGTTTGAGAGGATCCAGACCCAGTGACGAGATGCCTTTCCTCTTATACCTGCGGTAACAAAGTACCATGAACACACTTGAGCGTGGTCACGTTTGAGGCTTGTTTTTTGTGTTACCTTGCGACATCTCCTCTGTATAGAGACTTGTATGTCCAGTTGGACGCATCGGCTTTAGAGTCGACGCAGAACGGCTGTGCAGCGGGCGACGGAAGATCGTCCAACCAGGAGAAAGAAGTTGCGACTGGAGCAGCCTGTTGTCTGTAAGACGCCAGCCACGTGTCAACCATAAACAAAGACATAAGAAATCACTGAGTGTGGATGGCTGAAATGAAAACTCGAATCGAATGGAAGCGCACTAGGTGGTGTGTGTACCTGTTTGTTTGTTTTCGCTTGAGATCACTGGGGAAAATTGGTTCAGAGTCTGACCCACTGCTTTGTGTTGATCGTCTAATCTTTTCTTTGTGCTTTTTCTTTTTTTCTCCATGCTTTTTTTCCTTCTTCCTTGTTGGTACACGATCCTCATTTGTTCTGTCTGAACTGAATATAAAGCAACAACACGTTACAAAATTCAGCGGCACGTACATTATTATGATTGACAGATCACTTTACTTTCTCCAAAATGTTACCTTGAGTCTTGGAGTACTCCTTCACTTTTGATCTCTAAAAAGCGATTATGCAGGGACAGGGCATCGCTGGTCTGAAAACTCGTATTGTTCAACCACTTCAATTCTAAATGAAAAAAGAAACAAAGTCTCACTTAGTTCAGTGAACAGATAAGGGTAATCACTGTGCTTCCATGTAATGCTACATTTAATATTGCTTTCTGATCTCCATCAGTCAGCAAATTACTATTTGACAGACGTGAAGGAATTGCGAATCAGTGTTAAATCGCAAATTCTTTCGAGATTACTCCTAATCTCCCACCTCTTCTATCTGATATCCGAGTAGCATTAGCATTCGGTTCAATTCAAACACACCAGCGGGTGCTACTAACAGCATGACCAGCGTTGCGAAAAGTAATGGTCGCTCTCCCACTTGGTATATATTCTTGGAATGTAACAACTCCAAACACTATCTTGTAACTTGTTATCTTTACCATTAGATGGGTCTTCAACGTTGTCACTGCTCACATCAGCAAAGGCTGGAAACAGTGCCATGTTTTACTTTGTTTACGCCTGCTGAACGTGTCGTCGCGGGTTGATGACGTCACGTACAGTGCGACATGAACAAATCAAATATTTGTTTTACTTTATTGGAACAAAACAAATTCAACAAATATAAGATTTATTTGTAGAAATCAACACAAATACAATACAAAAAAATGTGTCAAACTGTTGATCAACAAATACAAAATAGAAATACAAAGGAGAGGGGGGAATGAAACGAACAAAACAAAAACAAATACGTTTTTTTTTTTTTTTATTGGAATGGAATTTGTCGTAGTCGAATGAATTTTCTTCTAGGCTTCACAAGCATAAACATTTCAGTCTCCATAATTGACAGGTTGTAATCGCTACACTAGCACATTGAAGAGAACAATAGCGCCATCATCTGGCTAGGCTGGGGCACCTTGTTGAATTTGGAATGATTCATGCTGCGTGTGACCAAACGTTATCTTTTAGATAATAATAATGATTGTTACATCAAAGCTCCCGTCACAAATAGGAAGATGACGCTTTAATGGAAGAAGTTGTTTTGCACAAAGCGCACGTCGACCATACGATATGGTTGAACGCTCGCACACGTCGGCCTGTCGCGTTTAGTGGCCACTTCGTGGTGCTGACGTCGGGGCTATATAGGTTTGGGACACACGCACTTGCATGCGTTTTCGAACATTCCGCTTGACAACGCTCCCTGTGCTGTGCAACCTTTCTCATATCTCCGAAAGCTGAGCGCTCATTACTCTGACTATCTGAGAGAAGACGGAAACATGTCAGACACTGTGTAAGTTAGACGCTGAGAAATGTTAAATGATTCACTTGCAATACACTGATTATTTGCTTGGATTGGACTATTCCTCCTCTTCAAAGTGGTCATCCTTTTTTTTTTTTACACCTCAATTAGAAAGCAAAACACATTTGACAGAAAATATCTATATGTGATAATAATTCCAACCTGAGATGAGTGTCGATGTGCTTGTCTCTATTGAAAATGCATTATTTCAGAATGTTGTAAATTGCTTTCAACTTTTTCTAGACCACTAAGTCGAAACTATCGTTTTGATGGGTGGCGTAAACTACTTTGGGTCAAATAAAATACCACAAGAAATCAAAAGAGCACAATGTGCATCAAGTTTTGGTTTGGTCTATCTTCATCCAACTGAATAAATCACACGGCCCGATTGTTTTTGTCCAGCTCTGATGAAATGGCCAAACTTGAGTTGATGGAGAAGTCCGTGAAGGAAGACTTCCCCAATTTGAGTCAGCACAACAACTACATGGCCAAGTTTTTAACGACGGACATGTACGACAAGCTGAGGGCCAAGTGTACCCCCAATGGCTTCACCATCGACGATGTCATTCAGACCGGAGTGGATAATCCAGGTACAATTCGAGTCACCAACCACGCCAGAGGTTTGGCATTGTTGACTTTGATGAATGGAATGTAGGTCACCCGTTTATCATGACGGTGGGCTGCGTGGCTGGAGACGAGGAGTCGTACGAAGTCTTCAAAGACCTGATGGACCTTGTGATTCAGGAAAGACACGGAGGTTACAGCCCATCGGACGATCACAAGACCGATCTGGACCCGGAACACCTGAAGGTACCCGGTGTTACATGAATGATACGTTGAATACTTGATATATATGATACTTGAAATATTATCTCTGCCTTCCTTTAGGGGGGCGATGACCTCGATTCCAACTACGTTCTGAGCAGCCGCGTGCGAACAGGCCGAAGCATCCGAGGTTATTGTCTGCCGCCACACTGTAGCCGGGGAGAGAGACGGGCTGTGGAGAGGATCTCAGTTGAAGGTAATGAACAGATGACGTCAAGCGAGATACATTTTTGAATTTCAAGTGTCATTTTTCAACATTACGGATGTGCCTTGTATAAAATGGCGAGTGGTTTTGATCTTCTTGGAAGCCCTGGGTTCCCTAACTGGAGAATTTCAAGGGAAATACTACGCCTTGAAGAACATGACTGAGGAGGAGCAGCAGCAGCTGATTGATGACCACATGCTGTTTGACAAGCCAGTGTCCCCTCTGCTGCTGGCCTCAGGGATGGCTCGCGACTGGCCTGACGGCAGAGGCATCTGGTGAGGAGGTTCATTCAGATCCATCTGGGTGAAAAGCCCACTTGGTCCTCATACTTGTTCTTTTCCTTGAAAGGCACAATAACGACAAGACGTTCCTGGTTTGGGTGAATGAAGAGGATCATCTACGAGTGATCTCCATGCAGAAAGGCGGCAACATGAAGGAAGCCTTCACTCGTTTCTGCACCGGACTCAAGGAGGTTTGTTTGTGATCACGATCAGGGTTTTGATGGATTTGCTAGTAAGCTCAAAAGCTGTATGATGACTTAATTGCTGTGGTGGTGTTGTTTTTTTCTTTCAAGATGGAGTCCTTGTTCAAAGAAAAAGGGGAGGAATACATGTGGAATGAGCACCTTGGCTACATTCTGACCTGCCCGTCCAATCTGGGCACCGGTCTGCGTGCCGGTGTACACGTCAAAATTCCAAACTTGGGCCAACACCCTGATTTTGAGGAAATTCTCCGGCGGCTGAGGCTCCAGAAACGTGGAACTGGTACGTGTGTGTTTTTGCTGGTAGAAACACACCCCAAAGCACTTGAACTAAGTAAGACACTTGTCTTGTCAGGCGGCGTGGACACCGGTGCCGTGGACGGTGTCTTTGACATCTCGAATGCTGACAGACTGGGCTTCTCTGAGGTGGAGCTGGTGCAGATGGTGATTGACGGGGTCAAGGTGCTGGTCGAGATGGAGAAGAGACTGGAGATACAAGAGCCCATTGAAAATCTCATGCCCAGTGTCAAGAGGTAAAAGCAAACCAAAGTGTCTTCAGTTCTGGACTCACACACAGCTGTCTTTTCTGCTTAGTTTCTCCAAAGATCCAGAGGATAAGCCTCAGCCTGAGCGGAAGAGGCTTTCAGCCGAGGAGGAGTTCCCAGAGCTCAGTCGGCACAACAACTACATGGCCAAACACTTGACGCTGGAAATGTACCAAAAACTGAGGGAACGAACGACATCCAATGACTACACCATAGACCATGTCATCCAGACCGGCGTGGACAATATCGGTCGGTAGCTATCCTAACGTTGTCTACTTCCTGGATTCCTGAGAAAGTTGTTGCCCAATGACACCACTACCTGCAGGCGATCCTTTTGTCATGACTATGGGCTGCGTGGCTGGGGACGAGGAGTCATACGAGCTCTACAAAGACTTGCTGGACCTGGTGATTCAGGACAAACATGGATACAAACCGACTCACAAGCACAAGACTGAACTCATCCCAGAGAAATTAAAGGTAAAGGCCTTGATTCGATGTACGTCGGGTACTGATCACCTTCTCAATGACTTGTTTGTCGTAGGGGGGTGAGGACCTGGACCCCAACTACGTTCTGAGCTCCCGTATCCGCACCGGTCGCAGCATCCGCGGCTTCTGCCTTCTACCCAATTGCAGCCGAGGAGAGAGACGTGCTGTGGAGAAGCTCTCTTCTCAAGGTAATGACCGAGAGAGCTTCGTAAAATCCCATCCGCTCATCGGCGTGGAAACGTGTCCAATAATGCTCTGGCGGCGCACTCGCAGTTCTGGAGTCACTGACTGGAGACCTACAGGGGAAATACTACCCTTTAAAGGACATGATGGAGGCTGAACAACAGCAGATGATTTACGACCACTTCTTGTTTGAAAAGCCCGCGTCTCCTCTGCACCTGGCCGCCGGGATGGCTCGTGATTGGCCTGAAGCCAGAGGCATCTGGTGATGATGATGATGATGATACATGATTGGATTGATTCGGGATTGTTCATACCATTTGGAACGAACGTGTCTACATTGATGTGATATTTGAAGGTATAACGAATTCAAGACATTCCTGGTGTGGGTGAACGAGAAGGACCATCTGAGGGTCATCTCCATGCAAAAAGGCGGCAACATGAAGGAAGTGTTCACTCGCTTCTGTCTCGGCCTTGCAGAGGTTTCTAGTTTATTTCCATGTGAAATATTTCATCAAGTGACTTGCTATTTATTTGATGGATGTGACCTGATGGTGTTTAGATGGAGTCCTTGTTCAAGAAGAAAGGCTATGTGTTCATGTGCAACGAGCACCACGGCTACATCGCCACTTGTCCGTCCAACTTGGGAACCGGTCTGCGTGCCAGTGTTCACGTGAAGCTGCCAAACCTGAGCAAGCACCCGGATTTCGATGAGGTTCTGAAGAGACTGAGGCTGCAGAAACGTGGAACAGGTCAATTCATTGCACAACCTGTTGTTTTTGATTTCAACAGTGAAGTTCACAGAGGTCTCGTTTGTTCCGTCAGGTGGCGGGGACTCGGCCGTCGTGGACGGAGTCTTTGACATCTCCAACAAGGACAGAATGGGCTACTCCGAGGTGAACTTGGTCCAGGTGGTGGTGGACGGGATCAGGGTGCTGGTCGAAATGGAAAAGAGGCTGGCAATGGACGAGCACATTGACGATCTCATGCCTAGCGGCGTCCGGCTGAAGGGACCGACGGCTACGGACGAGTTTCCTGATCTCAGTAAGCACAATAACCACATGGCCAAAATACTAACTTTGGAGATGTATAAGAAGCTGAAGGATCGTACGACGCCCAATGGCTTCACCATCGATGATGTCATCCAGACAGGCGTGGATAATCCAGGTAGGCTAACTCGCCCGGGAACTGGCAGCCATTTTGGACTTATTTGTCTAAGTTGACGTATCTGACCGCAGGCCATCCCTTCATCATGACCGTTGGGTGTGTGGCTGGAGATGAGGAGTCATATGTGGTCTTCAGAGATCTGCTAGATCTCGTGATTGAAGACAGACATCGAGGTTTCAAAGCCAAAGACAATCACAAGACTGATCTCAACCCAGACAATCTGAAGGTCGAGCACTTTTCCCCCTTGACATTTGGCTCGAGCATTTGGAGCGCAGAGAAACAAACTTCCTTGTGTTTTGTGATGCTTCAGGGAGGTGATGATTTGGACCCAGAGTACGTTCTGAGCGCCCGAGTACGAACCGGCCGTAGCATCCGTGGGTTCTGCTTGCCGCCGCTGTGTAGCCGTGGAGAGAGGCGTGCGATTGAGAAGCTTTCCGTCGAAGGTAAACAACAGAGCCGCCTGAGTTGAAGACATTAATAGTGACTTTTCTAAACAGCACTGGACTCTCTGAGTGGCGACCTTCAGGGAAAATACTACGCCTTGAAGAACATGACTGAGGAGGAGCAGCAGCAGCTCATCAATGACCACTTGCTGTTTGACAAGCCAGTGTCCCCTCTCCTGCTGGCCTCAGGGATGGCCCGGGACTGGCCTGACGGCAGAGGCATCTGGTAAGATGCAGCAGCGTCTGAAGCATCTAAGAAAGGGGGGGGGGGGGGGCGCATTTGATCTGAGAATATTTCTCCTTTCAAGGCACAATGACAGCAAGACATTCTTGGTGTGGGTGAACGAGGAGGACCATTTGCGAGTCATCTCCATGCAGAAAGACAGCAACTTGAAGGAAGTGTTCACTCGCTTCTGCAGCGGACTCAAAGAGGTTCTTGGACGGACATTCAGGAGTCTTAACGTTTCAAGCCTTTTCGCTTCTCATCACCTGTTTTGACCATCCGTTTGAAGATCGAGTCCTCCATCAAGCAGAAAGGTGAAGCGTTTATGCGGAACGAGCACCTTGGCTACATCCTGACGTGCCCGTCCAACCTGGGCACTGGTCTACGTGCTGGCGTACATGTGAAGCTAGCAAACATGAGCAAGCATCCTGAGTTTGAGGAGGTTCTTCGACGGTTGAGACTCCAGAAACGTGGAACTGGTACGTGTAGTCACCTTCTGGTCAAATTGGATTTTTGGACCACCATTTTGATGTTGAATACATCGCTTGTGTTCATCAGGTGGTGTGGATACAGATGCTGCGGATGGGGTCTTTGACATCTCCAATGCAGACAGGCTCGGTTTCTCTGAAGTGCAGCTGGTCCAGATAGTGGTGGATGGCATCAAGCTGCTCGTGGAAATGGAGAAGAGGCTCGAGAAGGAGGAGCCCATCGATGAGCTAATGCCAGCTGACCTTCAGATGACTGTCTTTTCTTCAAAGGATGAGTTCCCAGATCTCAGTCTGCACAACAACCACATTGCCAAGTTCTTAACCCTTGAAATGTACAAGACGCTGAGGCAACGTTGCACCCCCAACGGCTTCACCATAGACGACGTCATTCAGACAGGCGTGGATAATCCAGGTAGAGAGAATGCAGCTTTTGGACTTTTTCCGTCCCTGCGCCGTGCCGCCACGTCTTCCTCTGTGAAATGTGCGTAGGTCACCCCTTCATCAAGACGGTGGGCTGCGTGGCCGGAGACGAGGAGTCGTACAGCGTCTTCAGAGGCTTGATGGACCTTGTGATTCAAGACAGACATGGAGGATACAAACCAACAGACATGCATAAGACTGACCTCAATCCGGACCACCTGAGGGTAAAGTGAACCGGAGATTGACGTTTCATTTGGATTGCAACAAACCTTAGTCTGCTCTCGCCTCGCCAGGGGGGCAAAGACCTCGACCCCAAATATGTTCTGAGCTGCCGGGTCCGAACAGGCCGCAGCGTCCGTGGCTTCTGCCTGCCGCCGCTCTGCAGCCGTGGAGAAAGACGCGCTCTGGAGAAGCTTTTCATTGGAGGTATGAGCCAGCGGAAACGGCCATGATGTGGACATCCGAACGAAATCTTCTTTGATGCTTTTTCTGCAGCTCTAGACACGCTCACTGGAGAATTTCAAGGGAAATACTACGCCTTGAAGAGCATGACTGAGGAGGAGCAGCAGCAGCTCATCAATGACCACTTCCTGTTTGACAAGCCAGTGTCTCCCCTGCTGGTTGCCTCCGGGATGGCCCGGGACTGGCCTGACGGCAGAGGCATCTGGTAAGAAAGAGCAGAGCAGAGCCTCTTGTCCCAAGTTGATGTCTGGAAGATTTAGAAACCAATGAATTGTGTCTCCTTCAAAAGGCACAAGGACGACAAAACCTTCCTGGTGTGGGTGAACGAGGAAGACCATCTGCGAGTGATTTCCATGGAGAAGGGTGGCAACATGAAGGACGTGTTCACTCGCTTTTGCACCGGACTCCGAGAGGTTTGTCGACGATTAACAGGCAGGGGGCCGCACGACATCACCATAACCCGACCAACTCGGTCCCATTTAGCTCGAGGCTGTGATCAAGGAGAAAGGTGAGGCGTTCATGTGGAATGATCACCTTGGCTACATCTTGACCTGCCCTTCCAACCTGGGCACCGGTCTGCGTGCCGGTGTGCACGTAAAGCTTCCAAACTTGAGCAATCACCCCAAGTTTGAGGAGATTCTCAAGAAGCTGAGGCTCCAAAAACGTGGAACAGGTACACCAAATCGGTTTGCTTTCCTGGACGTATGCTGAGATATGTGTCTTGTCAGGTGGTGTGGACACAGCTGCGGTGGGTGGAGTCTTTGACATCTCAAACGCCGACAGACTGGGCTTCTCGGAGGTGCAGCTTGTCCAAATTGTGATCGATGGCGTTAAGTTGCTGGTGGAGATGGAGAAGAAGCTGGAAAAGGGTGGCTCCATCAACAACCTGATGCCTGGCAAACTGCGCTTGAAGAAGCATTCGCCCGAGAAGGACTTCCCAGATCTCACCATGCACAACAACTACATGGCCAAGTTCTTAACACTGGACCTGTACAAAACACTGAGTGAGCGGAAAACTCCTTATGGCTTCACCATCGACCGGGTCATCCAGACAGGTGTAGATAATCCAGGTACAGTAAATTGAGCCCTACCTAATGTTGGGTCTGGTCCCATTTGGTGACACTATTGCCAATTGCAGGTAACCCGTTCGGTATGACTATGGGCTGTGTGGCCGGTGATGAGGAGTCCTACGAGGTTTTCAAAGAACTCTTTGACCTTGTCATTGAGGAGAAACATGGTTACAAGACAACAGACATGCACAAGAGTGATTTCAACCCAGACAGCCTTGCGGTACAGTACAGTCCAGTTCTTTTCCAATGGCTTGTCCACGGAAGTGCGGCAATTGGTGTCTTTTACCTACTTCTAAGGGGGGCGACGACCTCGACCCCAACTACGTTCTGATTTCCCGCGTCCGAGCCAGTCGCAACATTCGCACCTTCTGCTTGCCGCCGCATTGCACTCGTGGAGAAAGACGTCTTCTCAGGCAGCTCTTCACCGAAGGTAATGCTTTTCTTTCGGCCGCGCACTTGAAGGTGTGTCAACGTTGCTTGTTGTTGTTGCGCAGTTCTCGGATCGCTGAGCGGAGACCTGACGGGCAGCTACGTGCCATTGAAGACCCTTTCAGAAGATGAGCAGCAGCAAATGATAGATCAGCACTTGCTGTTTCCCAAACCGGTGTGTCCTCAGCTGGTTGCCTCGGGGATGACCCGCGACTGGCCTGACGGCAGAGGCGTCTGGTAAGACACGCATTTCCTTTGGAAACGCAACATTCACGACAAATTCATATCTTCTCTTCAAAGGCACAATGACGCTGATACCTTCTTGGTGTGGGTGAACGAAGAGGAGCATCTCAAAGTGATTTCCGTTGAGAAAGGTGGCAACATGAAGGCGGCGTTTAGTCGCTTCTGCAGGGGAATCCAAGAGGTTGGTTTGATCTCCAGACCAAGCTTTCAGACATGTTGACCGTCATCTCGTTGTGTCGCTCCTTTTTAGTTTGAGACCAAACTCAAGGAGAAAGAGCTTGGATTCATGTGGAATGACCACTTGGGCTTCATCTCGTCCTGCCCATCCAACCTGGGCACTAGTCTCCGTGCCGGTGTGATTGTCAAGCTGCCAAACCTGAACAAACGCCCTGAGTTTGAAGAAGTTCTTAAGCGGCTGAGGCTTGAGAAACGTGCAACTGGTAAAGTGCCTTCCTTTCTTCCTTGCTTTGGTCAAAATGATGCTGCTTCCCGTCAGGCCGAAAAATTGTCCCATTTTTTTTCCAGGCGGGGCAAACACCGAGGCAGATAATGGAATCTTTGACATCTCCAACACTGACAGAATGGGTTTCACTGAGGTGCAGCTCGTGCAGATGGTAGTTGACGGCGTAAAGGTTCTGGTAGAGATGGAGAAGAGGCTTGAGATGGAAGAAAGTATTGATGACTTGATGCCCATCCAGAAGTAGAAGCACTGACAAGCAATTTTTCTCTGGAGCAAAACCTTCTGTGATATCTGCTGTTGATGTTTTGCTTTCTTTCTTTAGCACAGTTGTGAAACTGTTCAGACAAAACTGAAATAAAGTTTTAAACTGCTTTACTGTTTCCATGTCATGTTGCAGAAGACTGCTCACGTGTTAGATAATGAGTTTTTTTTTTTTTTTTTTAAACAAGTTTATTGGTCACCTGACAATGCGCAGAATATCAATAAGTACAAATCCGATTTTTTAACTTTTTGGCAGCCCCTCAAAAAAGCTCAACTTAAAATTTCTTAAAACATTACACCATGACACAGAAGCACTTAAAAAAAGAAAATGCATCAAATAAGAGTGCAAAGCCACATGAATGTGAGTTGAACCCCAGAAAAAGAAAAAAAACCGTGGAAAGTGGAATGGATGCGTACGGGGTACAAGGAGGAGCACGAAAAAAGACGAGGGCAGAATTCATGGCTATAGAGAAGAATTTATGTCGGGCCACCGCAAAAGGGACGAAGAATGATGGGCAATTTATCAGATGAGGCACTGTTGAGTTTCCTCGAGCATTCAACATGCAGCTGATGACATCACCATATTTGAATTTTCTCATTTTCCCATAACCCAAACTATTCTATGATGTCATCCATTGATGGTGTTGGGGAGAAAGAAGGCCAGGCCAGTACAGCAGCAGCGGCAGCAGCAATCTGACAGACACGCGGCACAGCTTTCAGAGGACTGCAGAATCAAAGGAAAGAATCCACCATTGGATCTGATGTGGAAAGTCTTGACAGGGATGGATGGAATAAGAGGAGAACTCAAATAGTCCGGGACACTCCTTTTTTATTTGAAACAGGAGCAAACTGGAGGAGCGTTGGTCGGAGGAAGCAGGCATCCAATTAACAAAGAGCTCATCTTTGAGACAGATATCCATTGTGTCCTTGAAAGCACCACGGCCCGCCCGCCCGCTTCTTCACATCAAGCCAACATCTGGCATGTGTTTGCACGTGTGCTTATGCCTACTACGCCATGCTGTGAAAACACAGTCCCGTTCCAAAAAGTGTCAACTGCGATGCCATTGGCTCCTGTTACCGCTGAACTTCTTTGACCGCCAAGATGCGAGTGAGCATGCTCTGCAGAATTGTGTGATGTAGTGCGTGAGAAGTATACCAGTGGGAACTGCGGGAAAACAAAAGAAGGCCAGGAGAGGGAAACAAGGACATCAGATCAATGTGCATTTCATCCTAAAAATACAGTGGGATCCATTTTAAAGTCAAAGTCACCAAAGTGTGCTGGGAAGAATGATGAGGTGCATGCACTCAATAATTCCTAAGTGGATTTCTTTTTTTCTTCAACTATTAATCGTCACAAGGAAGGTAAGCGAGAAGCAAGTCTAAATGGTGGTTGCGGTTTCTGACCTGTGTGTGTGGACATTGCGTTCAGGCTGGAGATAAAACAGGTCAGTCCTCTTCAATGCTGTTGGCGGGCTTCAGGGGACAAACAGAGAGAAGAAACATTGAGTTTTGCTCACACCTGGAACACAAGCGCTCGCATATCCAATTGAAAAATGGACCGATTCGAAAACTTTATTGATCTCGTTAAATAGAACGATGAAGGTTTAAAATGTAAAATGCATGCCCCTGTGTCTTACCATCTGGAGAGATAGAACTCATAGAGTCTGACAGGACAGTGCAGAGGATTGGTAACATTTTCTACCATCTCTATGTCCCCATCCTCCTTCTCTTGCCTTTTCTTCATTCGCTCTAAAAACAATAATCAGAATGAAATTGGCAATCAGTATGTTCAGTAGCACGGCGGGCGGCAGAGATGCCGACGTGTTCCACACACCCGCCGTCTCTGCACGGCTGGAAGTAGCCGTAGCAGCAGCGGCGGCGGCGGCGGCGGCACCGCTTGGCCGGTATTTGAGGTAGAGGACTTTGCCCGCTCGACTGCAGGGTTTGGTGTGCAAACTGAAGTTGGAAAAGGAGAGGCTTTGGTGCTGTGCCAAAGTGGTGAAGCGGAAGTTCTTGGTGTAGAAGAAGAGAAGCGTGTTGAGCAACACGATGGGGGAGTAAGCGCCCAGCTGCTTACACTCCCACAGGAAGGACTCCTCCACTCGAGAGGACACGGGGCTACCTGGAGGGAGGGGCACATTGCATCAAGTGACTGGAGCCTGAGCCATAACGTGTACAACATTACCGTTGGGCAGCTGTTTCGGCTTCCAGAGTCGCAGCATCCCGGAGATCTCCAGAGCAAACTGACTGTATAGCTCATCGGTGAAAATATTCTCAATGCGGCCCTTGATGAATAAATACTGAGGGGAAACCAGACTCAAGGTCAGGATGGATGACTCCAAGGACAATCCAAGAAGAAGAGACGCGTGCGTACCTGCTGTATCCCCAGGCAGAGGTAGAAAATGCTGTCAGGGCTATAGAACTCGCCGTTGGGCCTACGCACTTCTTTGATAAAACAAGACAGGGCGTAGCTCAGCTCGGCGGAATCGCACTGGAGAATGTCCTCTTTAACAATCACGGGATTGGCTGCAAGCGGCGGAAGGAAGGAAGAAAGGAAGGAAGAAAGGAAGGAAGGAAGGAAGGAAGGAAGCAAAACGATGACATTGATCCAGTAAAAGCGAGACGACAACGTCGGTATGCGGACTCACATCTTCTGGAATGCGTGTTGTGCTGCAGCACCCAGCTCCTCCATGCTTTAACGCCGTACATGTAGTTCAAGTTGAAGTTGAGCGGAGCCGCGACGGCGCCGCCATCTAACGGGGTGGTTCGCCTGCGCCCCTGCATCAACGCAAACGCTGGCGGCAATTCAAAGGCAATAGCACGTTCTCCAGCGTTGCCATCTTACCCGTTTCCGACCAGTGTAACCTTCTCGGGGCCTCTTCACACCCCGCGGAGGGGTCGGCGACTTCTGATCATACGTTTCTTCAAAACAACAGCAAGCAAAAAGATATTGGCGATATTTCAACATTCTTCTCGGTCAATCGCACACTGGCACATATTATCAGAGGCGTTCGTTCAACTTGAGCGGTTTCGTTCACATCTCACCCACCTGCCGGGAAGTCAAACTCCAAGTCAGTCATGGGAGAGGAGGGAGGCTGTTGTTCAGCAGCGTCACTTTCTTGCTGCTCACACGTCGTCGCTTTGGACTTTGGCCTGCCTTTGCGCAAGGTACGAATCGGCTCCCTTTTGCTAGCCGAAGGAGGGGAAATGTTGCTTGGTGCTGTGTTTGGACTCTCCTCAAGTTGCTGGACTGGTGCTGCGACCACCTCTGATGTTGCACCTCCTAAATCCATCTTTGTTCCGCCTTCCGCATCCGAAGGATCCGATTGGACGGGAGCAGCTGTCTCCGCATCGAAAGGATTTGATTGGACAGTGGCAGCGGTCTCCGCAGTCAAATGATCTGACTGGACAGTTTGGGCCTTCTCCACATCCAGAAGGTTTGATTGGACGGCGGCAGCTGCTGTTTCCACATCCGACGAGTCAGACTGGACGACGGCGGCGGCGGCTGCCGTCTCCACATCCGAAGTGTCAGACCGGACGGCGGCGGCAGCAGCGGCTGTCTCCACATCCACACGATCTGACTGGACGTCATCGGTGATTGCATGTTTGCTCAGCGGTGGCGCAGAAATGGGTGCGGGGACCTTGGATGGGATTTGATCTTCTTTGGAGTGCTCCAAATCATTTTGCTTTGTGAAATTGAAAAGTTCGGATTGGACAGCTGCATCTTGAACATCTTTACTCAGTGGTGGCACGACGGGCAAGGGAACTTGTGCAACCAGCGTTGGCTCTGACTGGACAGCGACATCTTTGACATCTTTGATTTGTGATGCCATCTTAGCCTGATTCTGCTCTTCCGTTTGTCGTTTCAAAGGATCCGACTGGACAGCTGCATCTTTCGTAGCTTTGCTTAGCGGTGGTACAACAACGGGGAATAGCACTTCCTGTTCCATGGAGACCTCGACATGATCCTGCTTTTCATCTTCGTTCCAAGGATTCGACTGGATGGCCGCATCTGTCACTTCTTTACTCGGTGGTGGTATAATGATGGGCACGGGAAGCTGGAAGGAAGGAAGGAAGGAAGGAAGAGGGAGAAAGGAAAAAAAAACACTTGAGAAGATTTCAAATGGTGCATTCAAATGTTATGATGTGGAACGTACCGTAATCGGCAAAGGCATTGGAACAGGCGTGTGCTGGGAATACATGTTCATGGGCACTGGGATGAAGACTGGCACAGGAACTGGCACCATGAGCATCTTCACTTTGTCCTCCTCTGTGGAGCAGTTTGATGAGGGTGGTGATGGCGCTGGACAAGGGTGAAGAAAATATGACATAGGTAATATCAGCCTATATGAATAATTTTGCGTGGCATAATCAAAATGCAAATTCCTCAATGTTATCGTATTGTACGGAAAATCTCATTTGCAACGATTAGTTTCCTCCGAAATCAAACAATCACACGGCCACCAACCTACCAGTTTGTTCCTGAATAGTCTGAACTGGTAATGAGTGTACAGTGCTTCTATACAGTTACTTCTCGAAAGAAATGATCCAATCATGTGCTATTTGTGTACCTGCAGCTATATAGCTAATCTGTATCTGTGTGAGCCACTCACCTATTTCCTGGTCCTTCTTCATCTTTTTAACAGCGTTTCCACAGTCATTTGATGTGATGTCATCTGATTGGAGAGAGGGAACTGTGATTAGCTTGGAATTCAATTCGAGTGGCGCTTACACAAAGTGATTCAAGTCCAAATGAGGCCAATAAACGACCAAAAGGATTTCCCTTCCTTGAATTTTCCCCCCCAAACATTATTCAGAATTTACCTGAAGAATCAGTGGACGGTCGGAGAAGCAGACATAAGCTCTCTTGATCCATTGTGAATGGCCGGCAAAGAACTGACTTGTTCTTCATTTGACGTCGGTAGGATGGGGGCCCGTGCGTGGTGTCCGTTTGAGTACTGGCCTGCAAAAACAAAGATTTGTCGTGCTTTTCTTGTATTTGAACTTGGACTTGTTTCTGGAGACGACGATACAATACTTACATGACCAAGACTCTTGCCGTCGACACCAGAGGTCGGAAAGCCTCCTTTAATAGGAGAAAAAGAAGAAAACCAAATTCAAAATGTGAACCTTTGATCATGATATTACTCCAAAGAAGTTTTGCGTCGAACCAGTCAGCGCAACACCCGACGCTGGCACACTGGGCTGAGTTGCAGAGCCGTTTGCGAGTGACACCACATCAGCTATGATTGGGTTGGCTTTTGAGGAGTGGTGAGGCTGGGCTGGAGCTGAAAGAATTGGACATTCGAAATCATTCATCACAATCGGAACACCGTCTGTGCAAGGTAGATTTACGATTTCGTTCCCCCCCCCCCCCCCCGGATGCGTGGGGCAAAAATAAAAAATATATATGTCGATTATAACTTCTATCTTACCATGAGGTGGCTCTGGTCCAGTACCGTTACTGGCAGTGTGCTGGGTGGATTGGAAATTCAGGAAGCAGTATTGGAGCAAGCAGGTCAGGTTGCAGAAGTTCCGAACCGAACCTATGTACTGCAGCTTCTCGTTTAAGTAGCCCTGCTTCTGACAACTGTCGCATCGACCCATCTGTGCGAGCAACCGTAAAGTCACAGTGATCAATCAATCACTTAGGCTAAGAGGATTTCTTTTCATGAATAAATTCTCCTTACCCCATAGTAGAGAACGGTGTACAGGGACATGCAGAGGGGTTTGCAGAACTCTTCCAGCTTGCCTCCATAGTGACTATGCAACATCTTTTGGCTAATGCCGTAGCAATAGCTGCAGGGACGGCAGGGCGGGTCCTTGTTACGCGAGGTGATGCACAATTTGAAGTTTTGTTTACAGTCTGAAAGAGAATAGGTGGGGGGGAAAGGTCAGAGGCAATGCAATTGGTGACATTATTGGCCTGAATGGAGCTTGCTCGCTTTCTCAAACGGATGCCAAGAATGATGGGAAGAATGAAAGCCGACTCACGTTTGCTGCAAAAGAAAATGTCTTTCCCGTTGTAGTGCATGGTGTCAAAGGGCACTTTGTCCCTCCTACAAACTTCACACATGACCAGGATATTGTTTTGTGTTTTATACACATCACAACATATCATAGAGCAGAAGACAGAAATCCGATCCTGAGGAGAAAAAAAAAAAAAAAAAGGGGGGGGAAGATTATAAAATAATTCTGTTGTTCAAATGATGAAAAGGTGAAGGGAAGAGCTCGTGTCTTACTTACTTGGTGGCCAAAAAGCAGTGGCTTGGTGGTGAACTGCTTGGTACACTGGTGGCAGGTGACTTTGGGGCTATCGCTGGCTTCACCCTCAGCTGCTTTTAGAGAATGAGCGGCGGGCGTTCGGGGGTGGCCTTGCCCTGGCGCACTTGAGGTCAATCCAAGCGACGGAGGAACCAAAGGGGGCACTGAGCTGTTACTTCCATGGTGGCTTGGATAGGGGGCTGGAGATGGGTAGTCCTGAGGAATGGGAGGAACCGAGCTGGCTCCGGAAGACGACCCGAGTCGTGTGGCATCCCTTGGAGACGGTTTTCCATTGATCAAATCTGACCCAGTGTGTCCTGCTCTCTATAGAAAGATGTCAAAAATGTTGTCACCCATAGTGAGTAGGATGATGCAATTCTTGCACCACACTTACCCTGAAAGTAGAAACGCATTCATAGGAGCAAAAGTTCCTTATGGTGCCGTCCACCATTGCCAGGTGGTATTGAGGAACAGCTACATTCTTGCACAGACAGCATGGGAATGGAGCCCCTGTGGAACGGACACGTGACAATTAAATTGTCATTTTTGGGTGGAATTGATTTATTATTATTCCCCCCCCATCCTACCGGTTAGCGTGTGCGGCTGTGGTCGGCTCATTTGCACACAAATAGGCGAACAGTAAAGTTGAACTTTTCCCCTATCGTCTCGCTCCATGATGGTGACCGACACCATTGCCGACTTTTGACATCTGGCGCACTCAATTGTCTTTCGGCAAGACTGTTTGGGGAGGAGGAAGAAGAAAGGCCACAAGTTATCACTTTACAAATATTCATGTGCCACGTGTCCTATTGGGAAAATGCATATCTACCTGTTTGTAAGTGCCAATGCAGGTGGGACCACAAAAGTTGAGCTCGGATTTTTCGATTGTTAGCGTATGATAGGAGTCGGAACTACTATTACAATACAGCCCGCAACCTTCACAGCAGTTCATGGCTAACTGTCGCATCTTGCGCCATGTCACAAAACAAGCATCGCTGCACAGTTTGTGCAGACGGCCTTGGTGGCTGACTTCATGCTCGATCTGACGGAGATAATCATTGAAAAATATGGAGCAATCGTGAAGATGGACACTTGCAATCAAATATCATGGGCTTACCCGATTGGGGATTCTGCAGACACTACAAAGAACATTCTCGGACTTCTCCTGCGGGTTATCAATCTTCTTCTCTGGCCGTTTTTCCACCACTTTTTCAGGGGCCTTTTCATTTTTTTTGGTCCTGTGTCTAAAGATGGATAAACAGTGTTGGCCGCAAAAGTGCAAGTAGGTGTTGTCGTCGGCTGGAATTGTTATCGTGTCCCGAACCCGAAGAATCTCACTGCAAAAAGATGAGAAGAAAGAAAGAGTTTTATCAGAGTACAAGAGTCGAGGTGAGTTTCGGTCACCAAGATGGACATACCAGTTGCATAAAGAACATAATTGGTTCTTGCTTGTTGTGGGAAGAAGTCCCGTCAGACAGACAGTGGAGCAGAAGAGCTGTGTTGAACCTTTTCTTTGGAATGCCGTTTGACCTTTTAGCAGAACCTAAACATGTTCAACAGAGGAACCAAATATGTTGCTGGTTTGATTTCTTTCTTTCTTTCTTTCTTTCTTTCTTTCTTTCTTTCTTTCTTTCTTTCTTTCTTTCTTTCTTTCTTTCTTTCTTTCTTTCTTTCTTTCTTTCTTTCTTTGGCGCGAGTGGCCAGAACAGCAGCCAGGGTACCTTAAAGCAGCCACTGCAGCGAACGCTGCCGGGAATGGTCGGCACAGGGGGTCGAAGCGATATCGGCGACAGGGACGAAAGGGAAGTCGGAATTGCGGTCGGAGGTCGGACAGAAAGGGGAGTCACTGCTTGGAGAAGGGCGCCTCTCCCTGGAATGAAAGCAAGGGTTGCTTGCGGGGGAGCGGGAGCTGTCACTTGATGGGCTGAAAAAAAGAGGAACAAACGTCTTCTTTTAAATGAACGGAAAGCTTTATGTGATACTGCTCGCTCATGCGCAACTATACGGAAAATGGACGCTCGAAAATATGTAGCATGAAAAACACTCACCAACAGGGGGCGCAAGCGTGTTACCGCCGCCAACAGAGTAAACGGAGCTAATTCGAAGTTCTTCCTGGAAAAATACAAATAGAGGTCACCTTTGTAATAATTGTTTATAATAATAATTGTTCTGTGCCGAACTTACCTCCTGATGGTCGAGTTCTTCTTTGACCTGTCTGACGGTGCTCTGAGGCAATACAGCAGCATTGTATCCCTCGTCAACTGGCTCATCTTTAATGGTGATATTGGGAGACATCGGAGGGTTGCGGGCCTCCACGGGAGGATGCTCAAACCGCTGACACACGCACAAAGGATTCGGAAAGTCATTGTTGGAGAAGAGTTCCTATCAATTTGAACATGACCCACCTCTCCTTGCCGGCCGTCTTGTGTTTTCTCCATCCGATTCACAATTGTTGCCTCTGATGAGAGGTTCAAAAGATCATGTTAGCAATTTTGCCCAAAAGAAATCATTTCAACAAAAAGAAACCTTGACATACCTTGGCTGCTTTCAGGTGTGTTGTCCTTGGATGAGTGGGACGTGTTTGCAGAGCTGCTTGTGGCTTCCCTCTCTTGCTCCTCGTCCACATCTTCTCTGGGACGGTCTTGGATTTTGCTCTGTTGCTCTCGCGATTGATTGTTTTTGCATTTGGCTTTGACACAGTCGTCATCCTGCAGTGTCTCTGCCGGCAGAGCAAAGTGCCAATCCTCGTCCTCCTCGTCCTCCTCCTCCTCCTCTTCTTCTTCTTCTTCTTCAGGACCAAATGAAGGAAGGCCGTCCAACGCATCATCAAATGCTGCCTCGCCTCTTCCTCCTCCTTCACTGGGCCCCACGGTGAACGAGGAGGACTGCTCAGCGACGGGGGAAGCAATGCGAGGAGATAACGACTCCTCCGCCCCCTCATCCATCTTTTCATCTTGCCGACTGCTGCTGTTGCTGTTGTCCTCATCTGGATGTTGATGCTCCTCTATTCCCGAAACTTCGTCCATGGCCTTTGTCTCCTCCAGAGCGGGGCTCTTCGAAGAGGTGTTGGAGCCTTGAGAGGAATCAGCAAAGTCTCCCAAGCCCATCACCTGGTCAAACACTCTGGATTGCTGCTGCTCATGCTGAGGAGAACAGGAAAGGGCGAGTTATGCATCATGCTCAAAGTGTTCCTCAGCCATCTCAGGCACGACAAGGTATTTGAGGTCAAAATATCGATGTGGATATTGTTTTCAATGATCAAAATCCAAATAACCAAAAAGTGACTCATGCATTACACTGGCAATCCAACAAGCAAAGTGAGAGCCAATATTTGGGCACAAGACACTTTTTTTTTCTTTTTTTTGGGCTAGAGTAACACATAACGTATGAAATGACCCAAAAATCCATATGAATTTCATGACAGCACAATAGAAAGGGGGAAATTGAGACATAGCGATATAATAGCCACTAGAATGAATTGTTACGATTACAGGCCTCGCCTTGTCTCTTCCTTTACAGTAGGATGTTTAACCCGTAGCTTTGTGAGGATTGGAATGTTTTGCAAAAGAAATAGAATCAATCGACAGACGAAGCAAGATATTGGAACGCAGCACTGTGTGTCGTTTTGCAAGCCCCCTTGTGAATGGCTTGTGGGGGCGGGGGAACACCGTGAAAACACTACATTAGTGGACAACAACATTGTCAAGAGCACCGTGTTGTGTTCTGATTGCTGTCGCCTGTTGGAAGATGGCACATTTGCAGCCAGTGATATTGAAAGCAGAACTCTAAGGCATCACGGCTAAAACAACAGCGTGCTAGCGTCACACAGTTGCAAGCTAACTAGCTTTAGCCTAAGCACCCGTATCCGCTGTGGCGTGCTGTGAGAAAACTACCAATGACCGCTTATGACACTGTGGTCGGACGCAGCATAAACATTGAGCCGGTGTTTAATGTATTTGCATAGCAAGTGCTATTTGCTTACCATTAATCGCTTGAGTCTAAATTCCTCCGAATCCGCCATCTTTAATTATGCTGCAGTCATTGGGTTCCAAACAGCACCCCGGCAGGCACCACAACCACCTCTTTCTCCTCCTCTTTCTCCTCCTTGTCCTCCCTCTCTGGCCTTGCCGCTTGCATGGCGAGCAGCAGCTAACCTAAAGGATGATGCTGTCAAATGGCAAAGTTTAAGCCTGAAATATAGCCATGAACCACTTCAATCAAATTGAGCTGACAAAAGCATTATGTTCTGAACTTGATGTACAGGTACTAATGCTAAAGAAAAACCTCGGTAAACCGATTTAACTTCATTTGAATGGGAGTAAAAAAAAAAGTTGAGTCAAATCACTGAAAAAGTATTTCACCTCACAAATACGATTGCAACAATTAACACGTCATATGTTAGTTTTGGTTACAATCTTCTGAAAGTCCATGCAAGCATGTGGGAAACAAACAGCCACAGGAAGGGCTAAGATTTGAACCAGGGTTAGAAACATATTGCACGTCGAGCCTTGGTTGTCTGCTGATTTTGTTTATATGCAAATAAAGCAACCCATTCACATACTGTACAATTGGGACTGAATTTGAGAGAATTCCCAGATGACTCTTGTCCAGCAGGTGGCACTGATACCCTTTAACCAAACTGCATAAAGTGCACCAATAAATTGCTTTACGTCACATGCCTTAATCGTGAAAATAATCACATACACTGTTGTTATTATTATTATTATTATTATTTTTAATGTATTTCAATCACGTGGCTATACTTTGACATTTTTTTCTCGTGTCGCAGACAAATGACATCACCACATAACCCGGAAGTAGTTGACAGCGACGAGCCAACATTTTGTTGTCGTTTATGCACGTCAACTAGTCGCTCAGGTTATCTTACGCTTTCGTTTGCACGCACACGTTTGTGAATGGCGAGAGCATTGGTGGCAGCGGCAGGGCCGCCGTCTCTCTCCCGTTTTAGGGGAGCACTGGTCGCGGCTGTGCTGGGCGACTGTGTCGGCGGAGAGTTCGAAGGAGTTGAGGATGTTCCCATTGAAAATGTCCTGCAGCACATGAACAGTCTGGAAGACGAGACGAAAGGAAATGGTGAGTGACAGCACTAGGTACACCCATACAGACAGACAGACGGATGGAATAGAATAAGATTAATAATATTCATCTATTCATGCCTGCATATAATGTTTAAAAAAAGTCAAACGCAAACTAATAAAGCTCTGGAAGTGCTACTGTAGTGTAAAAACTCAATTAATGCATTCACACATTTTCTCCATCTACTGCATACTCGTGGTGTATAGAATGTAGGCAAATGTGTGTGTCTTTCAGGCATCCTTGAATACAGTGATGACACAGCTATGGCACGTTGTGTGGTCCAATCTCTACTCACCCGGGCTGGCTTTGATGAGCATGACATGGCTCGCAGGTAGACGGAAAGAGCACATATTTGCAGTAACACCTTCTAAAGCAGAACGACCACACCAACAAGCACTGATGGAATCTTGCCTCTGCAGGTTTGCAAAGGAGTACAGCGTATCCCCGGGTCGAGGTTATGGTTCTGGAGTGATCCAGGTGTTAAAGAAGCTGGCCTCTCCCCACCTCACCGATGTGTACCAACCAGCCAGGGATCAATTCAACGGTCGGGGCTCTTTTGGGAATGGTGGCGCGATGAGGGCAGCCCCATTTGCACTGGCCTTCCCTGATCGAGCGGATGTTAAAAAGGTTTGCTAAGATGATGTCTTCTTTCTTTCAGCAAAACACCCCAATTATATTCCAATTTACTCACCCTATATCTGGTGTTGCCGAAATTAGCCAGTTTTTAACCTTAAGTGAGCGACGGTGGTATTTCCATCTTTTGTTACCATAGCAACGAGAGGTGCGGTGGCAGAGCTCAGCCTGTGTTTCTCTCTTGCATTGCTAGTTTGCTCGTCTGGGTGCCATGCTGACTCACTCCTGCTCCCTTGGCTACAATGGTGCAGTGCTGCAAGCGCTAGCAGTGCACCTGGCCCTACAAGGTGCCTTGGACCTTCCGCATACCTTTATCAACACACTCATCACAGAGATGGAGGAAGTTGAGAGTGATGAGGTCTCACGGAATGATGCAAGAATGTAAGTCACCACATGCCTCCAGCACAGCTCTGGAAATGATCTGTTGGATGTAATTGGTGTCCATTGGTGTGTTGCTCCAGTCTGAAGGAAGCAGAGAAGCCATTCTGTAATCGCCTTTATCGAGTCAGAGATTTCATGGACATGGGCAAGGTCACCATAGAGGAGGTCATTGCTGAGCTGGGTCAGTACTCCTCAAATCTACTTTTGGGCAATGGAGACATTTCCGGTCAAATCTATCCAGCCGAAGCAGGGCTGCAACAACCAATTCCTAATATTGATCATTAATGATATTTGAACAGCGTTGTGACCAATTAAGTATGGATTTGTTGTGTTGCATCACTTACCTGTTGTGTCTGGTGTTGATGACATCAGGTAATGGCATTGCAGCACTCCAATCAGTACCAACTGCCATCTTCTGCGTTCTTCATTGCCTGCAACCGAGGCAATACCTCCCAGAGAACTACGGTGGCCTGGAGCGGACAATTGCTTACAGTTTGGCACTGGGAGGGGATACGGACACCATAGCCTGCATGGCTGGGGCCATCGCTGGAGCTCACTATGGCATGGAGCTTATTCCTCCACACTGGATCCGCTGCTGCGAGGGGGCAGATGATGCGGATGTGAACGCAGAGCGCCTTCACATCCTCTACCATCAGAGGAGCGGGACAAGAACGGGCGATCAGAGCGGTGACGACGCATCTGACAACCATCAAAGGTCTTCAAATGGCGCAGAGAGTTAAATAAGGCACAAGCAAAAGGTTTCCAAAGCCCACTTCCAACGCAGTTGACAAGTTGGCTCAAACAAAAGAATGCAATGATTTGCAAATTGATTTCAACCTGTGCGAAGGAAATCATTCCAAAAAAACTGACATGTTTTGCTCGATTGACGTGGATACAACTCAAAAGTATTTTAGGGGAAAAAAAGCAAGTGTGTTGATTTCATTGTATTTGTGAGATTTGTACTTTGCTGGTCTGACCAGCGTCACTTGTTTCTTTTAACTTGGAAAGATTTGAAAGGCCAACTTGTTTTTCACTTTATAGGTCATATCAGTGGTGGATTTTTTGAAGAATGATTTTTCCTGGTCCCATTTTTTTTCTTCCACAAAAAAACATCATTTGAATTTTTTTTTTATATATCTATATCCACTGTTGTCCATTTGTTTGATCCGTGCTCTTTCCCTTTTTGTGTCAAACAATCCTGTCTTCTTGTGAAATTTGCACAATGCTGCTTTTTCATGAGTTGTTTTGGTGAATAATTGTTATTTAATAAAACGGTTCATCATGTACAGCATCTGAATTGGTGTTTCAATTTCAAAACCCAGGTTGGAAATCAACCACACATTCTGTGCTATACATACCAGCTAAAAGGAATGGCTGGCATGAGGAGAAGATGTAAAAAAAAAAAAAACTTTCCGTCTACATCACAGGTTTTTCTCTGCTGGGGCCACCTCTAAAAACAGCTGCAAGAATATGGTCAGCTTGGTTAACAGGTTTGGGCATAGCTTGTAATGAATGAAAGGGATGTAGACGATGACTCCGCTGAAGATGAATAACGTCACGTAGAGGTATTCTATCTGAGGATTGTCAATGATGGGGGCCAGCACGAGGAATACTGCTGCGATGAGGACCAATATGGGGAGTATGATGGGAACCTGAAGGGGGGGGGGGGAACAAAAAACTTACTTATGTCCAACTTCCTTGGACTTCTAGCTTACACGAGTGGTTCTCACCCTGTATGGCCTCGGAAGCTCTGGCTTCTTAATCTTGAGGTAAAGGAGGCCAGAAAATGTGATGGCGTAGAAAAACCAGGCGGTGAAACTTGCAAACAAAAGATTGATTGATATTAGGTCAAGACAAAAAGATGACTTGTCTGCATGAGGAAATGATGAGCCTGTGTTCACCTGAAGAAATTGACAATACTCTGAAAGTCTCCGGGGATGAGCACCAGCAAAGAGACAACGGTGGTAAAAATGAGCGCTGGAGAGGGAGTCAGTCTGTGCACGTGAGCCATGGACAGAATATTGGGCTAAAAAAAAAAAAAAAAGGGTCAACAATATTTGCGTCTGGTGTCTCATCCAACTTGCAAGATTCTCACCATGTGTCCTTCCCGTGCAGCGACAAAGCACACTCGACCACCGCTGAAGAACGTCCCGTTCAGCGACCCAAAAGCGGACAAAGCGGCAGCTAATGACATGATCCATCCCCAGGATCCCAAAACCTTGTTCCTGGCAGGGGGGGGGGGGGGGGGGGGGGAGTTGACATCCACTGCTAAGCTTCCACGTATGACAATTTGTGCGACTCACCCCCATGTGACCGCAACCGCACTGGATGAAATAAGCTCTTTGGGCGTCATTACTGTCAGGTAGCTGACATTCACCAGCAGATACAAGCCGGTCACCAGCGAGATGGCAATCATGACTGCTCTTGGAAGATTGACCTGCCATAGAAGAACACAGTGAGGAATGACATCTGTTTAGTTGAGACATTGGCAAAGACTTAGTGGTATTGATATTTTATTTTATCTTCTGTTTGTACTTTTCACCTTTATTTCCTACAGTATGGTGGTTTTTATTTTCTTTCATAAAGCGGTATCACAAAATCTGGCTTCTGCAGTAGAAGTGGTCACAAATTTAAGCTATCTTCCGATTGAGATGCAAAACGATTGTTTGTCATTGATCAAATGAATGGCATGAAAAAGACTGCAATAAAACATTTGTTCAACTGAAGTTTGAAACAATTCACAAAAACACATTGGGATTTTTGCAATTGCATTCCTAATGATAGAACAATTGGGAGAGTCAAGTCAATTAAAAACAAAACAACAGTCTCACCTGGGGTCGTTTCAGTTCCTCAATGATATAATTTAAATTGTACCAGCCCGCATAGGACCAGAGTCCTTGGTAAAAAGCCATTCCGGTTGTGCTAAAAGAGTATCGAGTGCCCTCAAATGCATGATCAGGACTCAAGTTTTGCACAATGACACGCTGGCTCCGTGCGAGCGCCACAATCCCTCCAATTACAATCGACGTCAAGGTCAAGACCTTGACGAAAAGGAAGACGACCTGGATTTTGACGGCAAGGCGTACGTTCAAGATATTTACCGTGGCAACAGTCAGTATGACTGCGGCCGCAACACACTTGACGATCAGCTGCGGAGGATCGCGGCCGCTGTAAAAGGGGGCTGTCGCATACTTTGCAATGCTGATGGCCACTGCCGCCACGCTAGAAGGCCTGACAATCAGGACAAAAGTTAGGGCCGCCAAGAAAGCGGGAAACGAGCCATAGATCCGCAGGATGTAAATGAATTCCCCCCCAGACTCAGGAATAAGGGTTCCAAGTTCGCTGTAGGACATGGCGGCAAACATGGCCACAACACCACAGAAGGCCCAGATCAACAAACTGGCTCCAGGACTTCCGATGTAGGCCAGCACAAATTGCGGCGACATGAATATACCCGATCCAATCATGGTTCCTGAAATGAACGCCACGCCGCCAAGCAAATTGATTTCCCTTTTCATTGTCACGGCTTCTGGCTGGCGTCGATCAGATCAGCACGACAAGTGTTGCCGGCGCCGCTCCCTATTCTCAAGTCTGGCTCTTTACAGTAAAGGACATAAAGCCAAGTCCTATGAAATATTATGATTCGGGTCCCCTTGTAAATGTTTACATGTCTTATCTGAATGTGAGTGCGTCTCTTGGAAGATAATAAAAACTTGTCAAAGATTGTCTTGGAAATAAAATCTTCTCGTTGTTGATGCAAGTTGAAAATCATGGCAATAATAACGCACAGATAAGGCTCAAAATTGATTTTAAGTAAAAAAATAATAATTCTCACTGAAAAGGGAAGCGGTGCTACGCTTGCATATGCATCATATATCATAAAGCAAAAATAGCAAAGAAATAGAAACAAGTGCTGATCTTACTTCTGGATGTTTGAGCTCCTCCGTTAAATAATTCAAAGTGTTCCAGCCATCATAAGACCACAAGCCCTGATAGAAAGCAATGCCAAAGGACTTGACCTGCAAGTGGGTTCCTTCAAATGCGTTCTCAAAGTTCCCGGTGCCTTTCTCAAAGAGCATTACCACTCCAACCACTACGATCAGCGTCAGTGCCAGCACTTTGACGACCAAGGTGACCACCTGGATGACGGTGGCCAGGCGAGAGCTAAGACAGTTGACCGAGGCCAGAAGGATGATGGCTCCGGCGGCTGCGCACTTCACCAGCATCTGTGGAGGTGGGCAGCCTGGAAAAAAAGGAGCCACGGCATATTCGGCAAAGCTCAAGGCAATTCCCGTGGCGCTGGCGGATCTCATGACCGTCACAAAAGTGAAGACAAACATGAAGGCCACCACTCTGCCCGCTGTCCTCAGCATGTAGATATATTCCCCACCAGACTCTGGAATGACTGTTCCCAGCTCAGCATAGCAGAGGCCGCCCAGCATGGCGATCAGCCCGCAGGACGCCCAGATCAGCAGGCTGGCCCCCGGACTGCCGACGGCGGACATCACGTACTGGGGTGATATGAAGATCCCTGAACCTATCATGGTCCCAGCGATGAAAGATATCCCTCCGATAATCCCAACCTCCCTCTTCAGCGTTAGTCCATGTTTGTCGGTCGCCATGGTTAGAATAGCGCAGACTGGGTCGGGATAAGCTTATCTATCCGTGTAAACGATGAGCGAGTGTAGCTTCTTGGCCATGTGGAATAACGATGGCTTTGTGCTAAGTGGAACACGTCACCTGCAGTTATCTCCTTTGTCACGCCTATCAACTGAAGGCTTATCTTATCTCAAATAGTTGGGATGATACAATCTTTCACAAAAGCTGCAGCATCTCTCATTTTGTATTCTGTCTTTTGTCTGGGCACAAAAAAAACACTGACACTTTGCTACAATGTCAAGAAGTCACATGTCCGTTTGGCTGTCACTTCCAAAGAACTCACAGCCCACAGCCCTTGAGGTCTAAACTGCTGTCAGTCAATGTGAGTAGGATCAAATGTGCAACTTGTGGCCATGCAATTTTGTGCATGACTAATTGATGTAGACTACATCATAAAATAAATAAATAAATAAAACCTTTCGGTTTCGGCCAAGAATTTTTATTTCGGTGCATCCCTACTTTATATTGTGCTAAAATGTCCATGATCTAGAGTTGTCCATAAATAATTGTACAGATAAAACATATTGATTGAAATAAGGGTGTACTCACTTTTGCAAGGGAGAGAATTCTGCAATTCTGAATGGTAAGATCAACTACACTAATTAAGTCCTGGCGTCTTGACAGAGCCATGCACGCTTCTTCTTCTCTGGAGGAGAACTAGCTTTGGAGTTGGAGGCTTTCTTAAGCAATGTCTTCCATCTAGTGGTGAACACAATAGTTACTACTTTAATTTATTCCAAAATGTATCAACAAGGCACAGGCCAAGGGCCGCCCTATCTGCCCTTATCTAGTCCATCAATCGTTGCAAAGTCCCCACGATAGCATCTTTACACTTGTATTTTACAACTGGCTTTATGGCTTGAAGAAACTTTTCCTTTTACACAGCCATGTAAAAATGATGATCAGATATCACCTGTTTGATTGTTTTTATGTAATTCTGTTTCTCTCTCCTTATTATTACTATTTTTGCTGTTATTTGTTTTCACGACACACTGTACTTGATATTCTTGTGTTTGAAATAAAGAGTGAAAAAATAGACTGGCTCTGTGTGTCAAATGAAAAGACAGAATAATTGACTGTACCTCTGGACGTTTTAATTCCTCCATCACATAGTTGAGATTATTCCAACCGTCGTACGACCACAAGCCCTGGTAGAAAGCGATACCGATCGGATTGATGCCGACGTTTGTGTTTTCAAAAGAGTCTTGAAAGTTTTCAGTGTGTCCTCTGGCAAGCATCACCACACCTCCCGCTATCATACCTGCCAGTGCCAGGACCTTAACCACCATGGAGAAAACTTGCACTGACACGGCGATGCGAACATTGAGACAATTTACTGTGGCTAAAATGATAATCGCAACTGCGGCCACACACTTGACGATCAAAAGCGGAGGCGCACAATCCGAGTAGAAGGGGGCCACCGCGTACTGAGCGAAACTCAGCGCGATGCCGGCAACTCCGGCGGGTCTCACAAATAACACCGAGCTGAAGATTAACAAAAAGGCCACGGGCGGGCCCGAGGTCCTGAGGATGTAGATGTACTCTCCCCCCGATTCTCTGAAGATGCTTCCCAGTTCCACGTAGCAAAAAGAAGCAAGTATGACCAGCAGCCCACAGCACGCCCACACCACCAGACTGGCTCCGGGACTGCCGATGGTGACGAGCACCGTCTGCGGTGACATGAAGATCCCCGAGCCGATCATTGTCCCGGCGATGAGGGACACGGCTCCCGCCAGGCCCACTTCACGCTCCAGGCTGAGCTTTTGCCTCTCATCTTCCATGGCAACGGCCGATAGCAGAACGTCTTGTACCTTTCTGCGAACAGGAAAAACACAAGAATTCCGTGGCCAAGGTCCCGCTAAGAGCAGTCCACGAGTTAATAATTACGTGAGTACAACATGGAATGTTGCGCGTTGGCCAAAAAGCATCAACAATCATCTACTGGGATGCAAAAAGGGGGCCACAGCGCGGATGTTAACAAAGCCAGTCAAAGATTTATTTGCAAACTCTTAAAACATCTGAGTGCAAATGAAATTGCAGCAATAATACAAACACGTTTATTGCTCACGCACGGTGCATGAACTAACAAGCATGGCACCTGGCACATGATCAAGGCTCACTCAGCGGCCAGCGCATTCAAGAGGATTTCTCTTCGCCTCCTGTGACAAAGAGGTGAAGGCTTTTGTTGGAGTGCAGCATCTGTGCTGCTCGCTGGGCACCGGTGATGGCAGCCACTTTGTGGGCGTCAAAGCGGGAATAGAGGGCCGTGCACGTCCAACTGGCTTCCTGTCCCTGAGCCCCCGCTGCCAGCATGTTACACACCTCACTGTAGAAGTGCGGGAAGGTGGGAAGCCCATAGAATATCAAATTCTGAATTCCTTTGATGGTGTACCTGAAGAGAGAGAGGGAGAGAGGGGACCCCCACCAACATTGGTTTTGGATATCACTGAGAGGAACGACATTTGAAATAAAACAAGACAAAACTATATTGGGACTAAATCATTAACTAAGTGAGTTACGTATTGTCACAGGTAATAAAACAAAAGGTGTGTTCCCCGTTGGGAAAGAGACAAATGGAACTGTCGTATGATTCTATTCACATTTCATTGATTTGACTTTGATACTATAAATGAAGGTAAGAAAATCATTTGGCTTTTGTTTGTTGAGTAGGTTTCTCCATTTCAGAAGAGCCACAGCACTCACCGCTTGTAGAAGTGGAAGCGTTCCGTAAAAAGCATGAAGTGTTTATCACCCTTCTGGAAAAAATGCCTTGCCCGACACATCTCGGATTTGCGGGAATATTCGCACACGCTCGCGAAGCTCATCTCCTGCTTCTTCATGTAGTTGCGCAACCGTACAAAGTCAAAGTAAGACGGAATGTAGATCAGAGTGTGCGACATGACAGAGTCCCGGTACTGAGGCAGGACTTTATCCACAAAGAACTGAAACCTGCAGGAAGCAGAGACAAGAGAAATAAAAAGAAATCCGTCGTGGCTTCGTGCCCGTTCCTTAACCATGGTTGACCCTACCTTGCGTCGTGATTCAAGAAGCTGTCCGAGGAGAACATCTGGAAGACGTGGGGCAGCTGAACGAGAACTTGGCATATGGAGCCTGCCGTGGGGACGTTCTTGACCGAAATCTGCGGGAATGTCACGCAAGCATGAATGAAGCGCGCCCGTTTGAGAAATTGGCTGCAGCGAGTGAAAGGCAGAACCTGTCCGCGGTAGTTGGCACAGTGCTTGGTGAGGATGTTGTTGATCTGAGGGTCCGGGATGGAACTGAACACAAGCGTCTGCCGGTAATGTCTGGCCCAGTTGTTGAGATTCCACATTCGCACCCTGGAAAAGTCCACTCCGTGCGAGTCCAGCGGCTGCAGGTTCATGTGCTTCATCACGTGCTGGTGAAGGGAGAACATGCGCTTATGTATTGGAGAACAACACAGCTTTGACACAGTATCCCTACCAAGACGTGTTCCCAGTTCTGCATCAGGAAGACATCAGCCTTGTCCACCACAAGTATCTGGATGGAGGAGAGGAAGTCAAAGTCCCTGTTGTATTCTCCTTCCACTCCCATGACCGTGCGCAGGCCCAGCGGAGAAGCGATGATGATGTCTGATGAGTAGAAGGGCGAGAAGAGCCGCATGTTGCCCTTGATTATGGAGACACCTGGAGATGGAGAGAGAGCGAACCCAGCGTCAGACACAAGGTCAAAAAGGGGAGCCAGCAAACGTGGACGAGCCGCACCGATCCTGAAGTGATCGTCCACGTTGCCGGAGAAGGTGGCGTGGTAATCGTCCGGTCTGCGCAGATTGGCCGCTTTGTCATCCGGAGCCTCTCCGAACTCGTCTTTGAAGCGCTTCTTGTTGCTGACGACCATCTTCTTGCCTTTGCTCTCCAGCAACGTGATGAGAGTTTGGACCACGCGGAGCGCTCCGCCTCGGAACGGCACAACAATCAGGACCTGCCACGAGATACGAGACCATACTTTCGGGATTCGTTGAACATGATTCAATGGGTTAGGGTGTTTTTCTTTTCTCCTGCCTTTTAAGAGCAAGCGTCGGCCGGGTTTACCTTGGGTCGGGTTAGACCTTGGTCTCTCGGTTCATCTTGTAACACCTCACCACGCTTAGCCTGCTGCTGACGCTCTTTGAGCTGAGCGTTGTGGGCTAAGACGCAGGAGTTGGCTTTCAGCACGTGGTTGAGAACATGGAGGCAGTAAGCGCTTCGGACCTGCGGGCCCACTTTCAAAGGGCAGCTCTCGGGATAGTAGAGGTCTTTGTAGGTTCCCATGAGAGCCAAGAGCTCCAACTGGAGAGGGCTCGTCTCCTCGGCTTTCTCCGTGGAATTTCCAGACATGTTGATGTTCTTCCGACTGGCTTCCAGGAGTTTGTGGAAAGCAGGGGGCTGGGTGTCTTTGTACGAGCGGATGGGGCCGAAACTCTCCAAGGGTGTGACGCAAAGAAGCGAGCCCAATTTTGGCCACTGGGTTCAGCAAAACAAAAGAAATGGTTATGATCATAAATAGCTGAGCAAAAGCTCACAAATTGCATCAAAGGGAGTACCGAGATCTGAGTCTTTGCTTTGGTGCCGGATGTAATGCTTTGCACATCCTCTTCACTCAACTCGGTGTCCAAATGCTGGCAAAACACATCTAGAAATACAAAGCACCTGTTTGTACTTGGAAAATGTCAAATCAGTTTGATGAAGTATACGTAACATCGAACGTCCGTCGACAGGTTTATCGATCGCGCCTCACCTTTGTCTCGTTCAGCAATGTCATCATCGATGTCCTCTTGCCCCCTTTCATCAGTCAAGTTGCTCTCCAGGCAGAATTGGGACTCATTTTCCTTGTCAATAAATTCTTCATTCCCTGCCGCCACCGCCTCCTTGCCTTCTGGTGACTGAGAAAGGCCTACTCCAGAATCTTCGGGTTCTTCCTCCTCCTCCTCCTCCTCAGCCTCTTCAACGCCATCATCTTGGTCAACAGCAGCACAGTTTTCTGCAAAGGCCACGTCATTTAGTACAATAGTAACAATCTTGGTTGCGGTCCATGTGCACATTACTATTAGGATTAGCGTGCCTTCATCAACAAGCTCCTCCTCTTCATCAGTGCTGTCCTCTTCACTTTGCTCATTGTGGTTGGGTTGACTAAGGGTGGAAAGAAGTTTCTGATAGGCTGTTTTCTGCTCTGGGTCCTCAATTTCCTCCTCCAAATCATCCGGCTCAGCATCAGAGTGTTCTGGGCTTGCTGCCTTAGATGTTCAAATATCAGCATGCATACATTTTCCGTCAGCCCCAAGCACATTTCAAATACGAATTGTAGTTTTCTAACAGTGGCTGCAGTGAACGCGATTCCTAAATATGATCCAAAACACTCAATAGCTCATGGGAAGTAAATAGGGAATAACACAACTTACCAGTTTTATTATTTGAGTCCTTTCAGATTTGTCATTGACTCTGTGAAAGGAACGCATGGTGAAAACTTTGAAATTCCAACACAGTCTAATTGTTAGCTAGCATTTTGGTCATCTTTAGGAAACCGAGCTTGACAAAGAATCTTCCACTTTCACACCGCGAGACGCAACTTACACGTCGTGAAAGGGATGCTCCTCTCCAAACTCTTTCAAGTGTTTCTTCTGTTTTTTGGACAAACTGCTAAGAAGTTGTTTGTTGTGTCTTTTTTTCCCCATGTTGACACTCTGCCCCACGTGAATCTCGGACTTGTTTGTTGGTGAACGTATATTCGCTGTGAGCGACCGCCACCTACAGTACTGGAGTAGAACTACAGGTTAGAAACAGAAAGTAATACACGTCTTTTCGCATAGATATGGATGAATGAAGGGAAACCATTATTATTATTATTAATATGATTATTATTATTATTATTATTATTATTATTATTATTATTATTATTATTATTAATATGATTTACTTGAATGTATTTCATAATGTGTCATGTTTACAGAGTACTTGTTTTTCATTGGTAGTTCCTCGGGGGTAATTCTTACTCACTGCCAGCATCTTATCACACCTTTGCTTTGTATGTCTTTTTAAAGACAAGACACAGATATCTGCTGCTTGAAGACTACCCATCAATTATTGAACCTGTTGCTATGTATCACTCCACACTTTGCCTCTTTTAGCTGTTGCCATGACAGAGACTCCTTCATTATTGAACAGTTTGGTGTCGGGTTTTTGTACTCTGGGTATATTTTCAGTTCATTTTGGCACGCCAGGATGTTTTTGTTTGATAATTGCGGTGTAATTGGCCGCGGCTTAGGCTGAAAGAATATGTCCGGTGTTGTCGATCGGGGCGTGAAATGTGAAGTATTCTGGTGTTTCGATGGAGGGCTCCAAAGTGAAACAGGAGACTGCGAGGACGGTCAGGTTCAGAGTGGCGTCTGCCAATAGCGGACGTGTGTTGGCTGAGGTGTTCAAGGATGAGACCCCATGGTGCGGCTCAGTGTCCGAGCCAGTGGACTCGGACAGCAGCGGCGGTCCAGGGGCGCAGCAGAGGGTCTCATCTGCCCCCAGCGAGGCCAACAGCCACCTTAAAGGCCTGCTGGGTGACTCCTCGATAGAAGAGAACGATGGCGAAACTGATGACCTGCTTTTGTACGCCAGTGCCAAGAGAGAGACGCTCTTCAGCAACACGCGACTCAATATCTGCAGCAAAAATGGAACCATAAGAGGCGTGAGGAACAAAGTGAGCGCGGGACAAGTGCTTTTCAACAATCTCTCCAAAATGTATTCTGTAAGTAGATTCCAGATCATTATTGGCAACATGAAGGGAGCAACCGTGCCAATGGGATCTTTACAACACTGCAATGGAATGGCAGGATTTTCAGATGTAGCCGTAACGTGTATTCTGTCTTTCTTTAAGGGACCGCTACGTCATCAGAAAAGGAGACCTTGGGAAAAAGATTCGATTCTTTAGAATTGAAGAAAGACAAACACAGTTGCTTTCACGTGTAGACAAAATAAATCAATGTTTCACTGACTGCTGGCAATGACATGTATTTTTATTTGACTTTTAGTAGGCCTAGATGATACCCCACTTCATACTTGGAATGTTGACGATGGGGAAAGATTCACAAGGGTGTTACTTACTGCTGCGCTAGGTTTGTGGTAGGCGTAAGAATGACCATCAATTTTAATTATACTGGCAGAAATAGAAGGCTTGAAAATAAAATGTAGCTTTGGGTGAGAGAGGGGTTGGCTGGGCAGCTCTGGTTTTCGCGCTTGTAGAAAAAAAAAAAACAAAAAAAAAAAACAATGCCAGTGTGTGTGTATGGGGCGAGGGGGGCGGGCGCTTTCCCTTTAAGTGATTTACGCAACATTCCTCGTCTCACCGTGTGGGCTACCTGGCCTTTTCAGCACCATGGAGAGCAGCCCTGCCAACCGCACACACGCCATAAACGACGCCGTCTGCTAAAAGAATCAGCGGTCCGGAAGTACAGCTCATAAGGAGCCGTCAATCGCCGATTTGCTCTCGTGTTACTGCGGCACACCGTAAGGGGGGGTCGGGGGGACTTTGGGATGCGGGCTCCCCCCCCCCGCACACACACACACACGCGCGCGCGTATGCTTTTTCGAGCTACCGCATTCACATAGTTGGCTCCAAGATGCGTCTTGAGCTTTTTCTTGCTTACCCCGAGCCTTAGCAGCGGGCATGGGAAGTGTGCATTAGCGAGGTATTCCACGCCCTGTCATCATCATCATCATCATCAATCGCCGATCAGCATAATGTCTCCTCCGGCGTCGGCTGCGACTGCCAGTGAAAGCCCCACCACCACCACCACCATCCCCAACACCACCACCACCACCACCAGCACCACCGTCGCGTTTGAAGAAGACAGCAGGGAGGAGGTATGTTCTTCATCTTGTATTTGCGGGACTGGAAACTAAACCCATGTGCATGCGTTTACGTCTTGCGACGCTATTGTGGAGTCATGTGTTTTCACAGAAAGATAGTGTAAACAATACAAATAAAAAATAAATAAATAGGCACTGCCAACACTAGTTTTCCCTTGCTTGACAATTCTTTTAATTAGCTGTGCGCATGACGATCCTTGTACTAAATGCTATCGATGTACAAAGTAGGCTTATACAGTCCACATTAAAGAGATACAATTTCCATTCTTTAAGGTCCACTAATAGAGCTGGAACAACTCACTGCTGTAAGAGCTACAAATGCTCCTCCAGCCAGCAAAGCAAAAGTATGCCCTATAAGACGTGACTTTTGATCGATTGCGTTGTTTCCGCAGCAAAAACCCCTCAAGCAATCTCTGAGCAAGTCACTATGCCGCGAGAGCTTCTGGAAATGCCTTCTCCTCTCCATTCTCATGTACGGCTGCATGGGAGCCATGGTTTGGTGTCACGTGACCGAGGTGACGCGTCTGACCTTTGACAGCGCCTTCAAAGGCAAATCCATGATGTACCACGACAGTCCCTGCTCGGACGGCTACATTTACATCCCCCTGGCCCTGCTGGCCATGCTCTACTTGGTCTACCTGGTGGAATGCTGGCACTGTCACGTGCAGAACGAGCTGCAGCACAAAGCCGACGTGGACGGCGTTTACGAGCGAATCCAGAGAATGCAGCAGGCCAAACCGTGCATCTGGTGGAAGGCCATCAGCTACCACTACGTGCGGCGCACCCGGCAAGTCACGCGCTACCGCAACGGCGACGCCTACACCAGTACGCAGGTTTACCACGAGCGCGTCAACACTCACGTGGCCGAAGCCGAGTTTGACTACGCTCACTGCGGCGTGAAAGATGTTTCCAAACAGCTGCTGGGCCTGGAGAAGTCTGCCCTCACAAAGATGCGTTTCACCAAGTGTTTTAGCTTCGCCGACGTCGAGTCGGAGAATTCCTACCTGACGCAGCGAGCCAGATTCTTCACCGACAACGAAGGACTGGACGACTACATGGAGGCCAGGGAGGGCATGCACCTGAAAAACATGGACTTGAAAGAGTACATCATGGCTCTGTCCGACCCGGAGCGCCACACCTGGTACCTCTCCCATTACGTCTTCTGGTTGGCCTCCTTCCTGACCTTCTCCTGGCCTCTACGAGTGTTCACCGAGTACCGGACCGCCTACGTCCACTATCGCGTGGAGAAACTCTTTGGACACGATTACGCCCCGGCCACGCCGTGCGAGGACCGACCGTATTGGCGACGTATCCCTCGCGTCAACACCGTGGACAGCACCGAGTTGGAGTGGCACATTCGCTCCAACCAGCAGTTGGTGCCCAGTTACTCGGAGGCGGGCCTCATGGACCTAGCCCAGCGCGCCTCGGGCTTCGGCGGCGTTCGTCAGAATTGCGAGCGCTGCCACAGGGCCATCAGTTGCTCCTCGGTGTTCTCCAGAAGCGCCCTCAGCATCTGCACGGGAGCCGGCTCCAGGATCCCCTTCAGCGGCAGCCGCTTCTCCCTGACCCGACGCTACGGATCGCAAAGGAGCTGCTTTTGGAGGAGCGGCGGCAGCTTGAACGAGCAGGAAAGTCCCAGCGAAAACACGCGCTGTCTTTCCGAGCGTCTCACCACGGACGACGAAGAACCCCCGGACTACGACGACGCGCTGTGTTACCCGGTGCTGATCGTCCACTGCAGCGACAACTGCCACGGCCGCAGGTCCTTCCGCACAAATGGCTCTTGCGTGGAGACTTCACTATGAAGAAAATCTGTAGCATACAAACACTTGACTGCATGGGAGGTACGCAAACGACTGCCTCAATCCCCCATGTGTGAATCGACAAAGCAATAAGTCTGATCGGTAAGGTGTGAAGACTGTTAACGCTGCCGTCACTGCGGTTACCTCCATCACTCACTCGCTCACTCGCTCGCTCGCTCGCTCTCTCGCTCACTCACTCACTCGCTCACTCGCTCACTCACTCACTCACTCACTCACTCACTCACTCACTCACTCACTCACTCACTCACTCACTCACTCACTCACTCACTCACTCACTCACTCACTCACTCACTCACTCACTCACTCACTCACTCACTCACTCACGAGAGAGAGCTGGACACAAAAAGGTCTGAAAGTGGTCACGGTAACTTGGCAAGTTTGAAGAGATTCTTCGTCCATATGGTTGCTCAACTTCCAACTCCAGCAATAAAGGCAAAAACCCAAGTCGAGTGGAAGGTCAAATGGAGAATGTTAGTTGGACGCAAAGGAAGCAGAATGAAACGTGCATCTCCGCCACAACCAACCAACCAACCAACCAACCAACCAACCAACCAACCAACCAACCAACCAACCAACCAACCAACCAACCAACCAACCAACCAACCAACCAACCAACCAACCAACCAACCAACCAACCAACCCCTTGCTGGTATCTTTAGTTCATTTGGGTTCATTAACTCGCCTCATTAGCACGCTAGCTGCATTCTACGGCCAGGGGATGTGGAAGGAAGCTGGAGCACATTCTTTCGGAAATATCAAACGTATACATTGTTCAGAATCTTTTTTTCTAGCATGAGCCGAGAGGCGCTAAGTTGTGCTATAGCACGCGCTTGCTCTCGTCTAATGCATCTCATCCATTACTGAAAATGCTTTTCCTTGGCTTGCGGCTGAGCGAGCGGTAGCCTGTCCCAGCTGACCTCTGAGTACGAGGCGCACGGCGTGCAACCCGGACTGGTTACACGCTTTTGTACAATCCAGTCCAGTTCTGTTCTGTTTGCTCTGTACAACCCGGAGTGGTTACACACTTTTGTACAATCTAGTCCAGTTGTGTTTGCTCTGTAGACTCCTGAAAACCTCTCTCTCTGACTTTGACTGTTACTTTGGGAAATTCCTTTCATAAATGCTTACAGAAGAAGCAATTTTGTCAGTGGGAAGTTTACATTTTGCACTCTTTGCTATACGATACGAACATACTGTACATTGACCTTATGGGTGAATTTGCTCACGTTGGTTCAAATGTATTCTCTTCAAGCGATTTTTTTTTTTTTACTACCAGGTGCCACCATCTGAAAATGACCCGTCAACTGTAATAGCATCTGCATGAATCTCGCAGACAGACGTTTACATATCACACGATGAAGCGGTTATGATGGTATCTATTGAACATCTCCACTCACTGTGTACGTATTTGCAAAAAATATCATCAGGACACCAATTGCAGAATGATGTCCGAATGCAGTGTGGTTAATAAGCGAAACGGAATGTAAGCCACCAGCGCACATTATGGAATAAATGTCAATTATGTAGCTGTACCGAAAAAAAAGGTTCATCCAAACATCACAATACCACCCTCCAATCAAATACAGTTTACATACAATGAATGCAAATATTTGAATACACTTACATTTACACCATTTGCGTTTTATAATGTTGATTTGTTTTGTATAACATGTAAGAGATGAACTTAATTAAGCAAACATATAGTTTTCAGTGTTGAGAAACCAATATTATGCACTTGAAATCCCAATAGACTACGACTTGTTCTAACGATGAATGTTGATGTAAAATCATTAAAAAAAAAAGGTACTTACATAAAATACAACAATGGTGGCACTGGGTCATTTGGTACTGGGACTGAGAGACAAAAAAAAAAAAAAAGGTTGAGGACCACTGTTGTAGTATTATACAAAGCAAATCAAATTGGTTACTTCTTGTACAAATTTACATAGTTGTTGTCCGTATATCAAAATGATGGTAGGCTAAAGGTGATTATATATGTAAAAATATGTAAGCAATTCTATCTTATGCTGGAAAATAATATCTGCAATAAAGGTCAGTACAGAAGAGTATGTGTGTTTGAATCAACTTTCCCATTCATTTTCTTTTCTAACACGTCGAATCACAATTTTGTTGTGTTAAAAAAGATCTAATTGCCACGCAAATCACAATTTGATGTTAAAGAATATCGAATTGCGCCGCACTGGACAAAGCAACACTATTATCTCCCAACCGGTAGAAGGCAGCACTTACGGCTGACAGCTGATGCGACAACACAAATATCAGCCAGATTTAGACGACGACGTTGTTATTACCACAACAAGCTATGAGAGGCTATTTGATAGGTAGGTGACTGTCTGACTGTCGACTAACTAAGTACACGTGCTTCATTTTACTACCACGATTGAGCATCCGAGTGAAATGTGGCGTTTTCCAATTGCGGTAGGTAGGTGCCTGCCAAAACTAAAACGATCCCAAATAATTCTACCGTGAGTTCGCCTCATATCGATGGCTGTCACTTGCAGGAAAACAACAAGAACTAAATGCCAACGCAAATGTTTTCTCATCTGATGCTTGTGCCAATCCGACGAAACCAATAGGTTGCGGTACTCTCGCGAGTCCGTGCAGAACATCCGGTCCAGTTTCTCTCCTAATAGTTGTTTCAATGCCTTGGCTTGTAGTCACAGGGTGGCGCTCCAACATGCACAGTTTGGTGGTACAAGCTCTCGCCATGAGGCAACTGGGAAGACTGAACCCACGTCATCTCCTGGCTGCTGGATACGGACCTGCACAGACGGAATGGTGTCCCAGAACTATCCATACACGCCAGCTGTGGGGCTGCTCCACCTATCCCACACTGGGTTGCCACAGGCCAGCTCTCTGCGGCAGGGATGCCGTTCGGAGGTGGACCATCCATCAGCTGAGGTTCAAAAGCAACAGGAAGAAAGGGGCTTCGAAGCCAACGCACCAAGAAGAAGAAGAAGAAGAAGAAGAAGAAGAAAAGGACCCAGAGAGCAGTGATTCTGAGGACGAGGCTGACCTGGTTCCGGATTTGCCAAAAGACTATAAAGACGTTGAGAAATATGTGCAGTCCTTTCGCTATGATGTCCTTTTAAGGGCTGGCTTGGACATGGCGCGCAAGTAAGTCTCGCAGATGACATTTTGATCGCGTGTCACTACAGTGAGCAAATACTTGACATCCCATCGTGGTTTTCTCTCAACAGCAAAATTGAAGATAGCTTCTACAGCAACAAGCTGAGACTAAATGGACAAAGGCTTATCAAGAAAAGTAAAACGGTGAGTGTTTAGCAGCACCTTTGCGCACTATTGTTTGCGCTGACCGTTTGTGTTGCGTATTTAGGTGAAAGTTGGCGACACGTTGGACCTGGTGATTTCCGAGAACCAAGATACCAACACTGTTACTTTAATGAGAGTTGTCCTGAAAAAGGTTTTGGGTGAATCCAGTAATGCAGAGAAGTACAAAGTTTCTTTGAGGCGCTGGAAGTTTATAGCAGTACCTAAAGATGAGGCCTTTAAGCCTTGAAATTCTCAACGGTTGGCAAAGTAAAGGCACGCACTTTATGGACATAGAATATCCTCCTGTGTGATGGAAGACAAAAGTGTTCATGAAAAACATTTAGAGTTGACGTGACTTGAAGGAAGGAGGAGTAGTCCAGGTTACTATTCAGTCGGCAAAGTGGCAGATCCCCGCAAAGATAATGTTTGACCATGAGTAGGACCGCCTGCTGGGGCTGTCACTACCAATATTTTTAGAATCGATTATTCTACCCCATCCCATTGATTTGCATTCAAGTGTATTAAAGCACCTCACTGACGACTGTTCATGAAGCAATCATTTGTTGGTATTGAGTGATTTAAAACAACAACCCTTAACCGATGTCCAACAAGATTTCCAAAGTCAAATGTCTTCATCGATTTGTTGTCGAATTCATTTGACGCTCATTTTGCTCAAGCGTGTAGCACATTGAGTGTAAAAGTCCCAAAGTGTCATGTGATTTTTATTAGAAACAAGTGCTCAACAAGTGTCACTGTTAACTTTGTTCTATAATATAAACCTCTAGAACAAGGCTTAACAGCGTCTTCTTAAAAGAGGCCAAACAATGCAACAGCAGGAAGTGACATTTCTGCTCATTTACAAAACTAGACTATCAAGTGCTGTTGAAGGCTACAACAATGTTAGCTAAGCAGTTTGGGGCTTTTTTCTTTTTCTTTTTTTAAATAGAAGCGCAACAGGTTGGCTTGATCCTAGAAAGGACAGCTTCAGCGCGTATGCTGTGCAAAAAGGACAATGTGTGCGTTGCCACTACAAGACCGAATTGGACCTCTTGGCCTTCTTCAAAATGTCACACTTCTTGCGATTGGGGCGCCGGCAGCGCTCGTCGATGCTCGGCACGCACTCGTAGTGCCACACCTCCTCCATCTTGTCCACGGGATACACCGTTTCCACGTAGTGGCGAATGAGTCGCAGGCGCGCCGGGTCCAGCTGCTTCTTGTTGCAGGCCCCCGAGTGGTTGTACTGCAGACGCAGGTTTTCCGGCGTAAAGAGCTCGGGGAAAAGGCGCACCAGCAGCCGGGCGGCAAAGTTCCCCACCGAAAGGCTCTGCTGCACTATTTCCCGAACCTCGGCGTCCGAGAGGAGGTACGCCGGAGGAACGGGGAACTCGGGTTTGGAAACCGTCAGTTGGTCCAGGGGGATTTTGCAAAAGTCTTTGGTGCTCTTCTCGGGAGGTAGCGAGGGCGTTTCCGGGTCCTCCCTGGCGCCGTCCGGGTGCTGGATGTGGCTCAGGAAAAAGTCCTGCTCGGCGTCCTGAACGTAGCCTTTGCGGTGCTGCTGCAGGTAGGATCTCCTCTGCTCCGTGTCGCGTCGCCGGCACCTCTCGTCCAGCTTGCCCACAAACTCCAGCATCCACACTCGCTCGTTCCTGGCCTGCGGGTAGACCAACTGCACGTAATGGCGGATCAGGTTGACGCGTCGGGGGTCCAGCTGCTTTTTGCCCAGAGAGCCGCTGCAGTTGTACAACTTGCGCCTATTCTCCTGGGTGAAGAGCTCGGGGAAGGTGAGCACCAGCAGCCGGGAGGCAAAGTTCCCGATGGACAAACTGCATTCGTAGTTCCACTTCAGCTGCTCCTTGGACAAGAGGAACTGGCGGGGAACGGCAAAGTCCGGGGCGGGGATCTCCAGACTGTCAAAATCCACGGGCGACAGCAGCGACTTTTTCCACTTGCGCAAAGGCCTTTCGTTGCCGCACGTCTCCGGAAGCTTCAGGGCGCAAACCTCCTCGGACGCGCCGGCCGGGTCGTAGCGCTCGTCGTTGGGCGTTTCGCTGCCGCTGCTGTGAGGAGCGTCAAAGGCGTCGTCGTCGTCCATGTGCTGAATGCACGCCCGGAGCCAGCTCTCCTCGGGCACGTCGGGAAAATTGCTCTCCATGTACTTCTTGATGATTTCCATCCTGTCCGAGTCCAGAAGGTGCTGAGCGGCGCCCTTCAAACAGCCTTCCGCTTCAAAAAGCTCAGGGAAGAGTCGATGCATGAGGAAAACGACAAAGTCCTCCGGGGAAGAGAGCTCGTCCAGCTCCTCGGCCGAGCCGCCCTGCGGGTTCTCCCGCGGGAGCGGCTCCCCCCGAGCTACGGGCTGGTCGCGGAAGAGCCGATAGGTGGGCGAGCCCTCCGCTTTGATTCCTCCTTCCCCCGTCTGCTTCCCGAGCGGCCCAGCGCTCTCCATGTCCCTCTGGGCCCAGAAGCGATTGAAGAAGTCGTTCATCTGAGGGAGGCACTCTCCCTTCCACACGCCGTTGTTCTTGACCGAGGGATAGCAAGCCTCCACGTAGTTGCGGATCAGCTGCAAATGCAACGGCTCCAGCGACCTCTTGCTCGCCGCGCAGCACCCCTTGGCTCGGAACAGCTCGGGGAAGAGATGCACCAGCAAGCGGCAGGCCAGCTCTCCGGCGTTGGACGTCTGCTCCATCAGAGGATTCAGCTCTTCGCTGGTCAGCAGGTATTCCGGAGGAGGCTGGAACTCGGCCACCGTCTGCGCTTTGAGCTGCTTCTTGATCCGCATGACTTCCAGACTTAACAGGTCCACCTTGCTGTGCAGCTGAGTCATGCTGGAACTGAGGCTGTTGAGGATGAAGAACATTTTTTCAACCAGAGGGTAAAGGCCGGAGTCCTTGGACCACGCCTGGGCCGAATTGTCCGAGTTGGGAGAAGCCTCCCATGAGCCGTTTTCCTGCAAACTGAGGAGCGTGGAGGACAAGAGGCCGCTGGAGTTGTCGAGCTGACGTCCGGGACCTTGACCCGCTTGCTGTTCCGCGCTTTGCGGGTTCTTCTTCTCCAAGATTCTGTGGGAGATACTGAAGAGGGGCTTCCGATAAGAAACTCCGGATTTGCCGTGAAGGTTGTCCCCGTTTGTACTCGGACACAGAGGCTCGTGTCTGCTGCTCTCATCTGCCAAGTGCCGCCGCCGCTGCCTCATCTAGAGCAAGGAAAGAGAAGCAAGGCAAATGAGCGCGAGCAGAGCTGTGAGCAATGTGCCCTTTTGGGATTTGAAGTTGCCATCAAAGACGTTTTACGATCATCAAAGCTGTTGTTTAAAGTGCTTTGACACCTCCAGGCTCAGCAGTCAGCGGAGCGTGCAACTCGTCGTGCACACTATCCAAATCAGAGAGATTTGCACTACTGTCCAAGGGCTTTCCTGCACGTTCCTGCAGCTAAGGAAGCCATGATTGAGGTGTCCCTTCACGAAAATGAGTCACACACACCTCCAGAGATTGCGGGCACTCGGATTTTGACCAACAATTGTGCAGCAGGATACTTTGAAGTACAAAGCAGACACCACTTGCCATGCAGACAGGCAGGCAGGCCTGACGTTTTAGCCAGCGGGAAAACTCACCTCGCCTGCAACTCGGACTCTCTTGCCGCTTGACAACTTGGAGTCCGGTTCCATTTCGGAAGAAGTTCGTTTCGCAGCCTCAGCGGTCCCGGGAGACCCAGCTCCGGCACGCTCTCCCGGGGCCTCGCAAAAAGCCAAGTCCTCAGTCTCGTCCTTTTTACCGGGCTTGTGTTCTGCCAATAGAAGCAGATAAGACATTCATAAAATGACATTGAATGGACATGAGTCACAATTTGCTTACCTTTTTCAAGCATTTTTTCATCTGAAGCTTCCCCATACTTGGAAGAATTCATAGCCTTCAAAAGGAAAATGGGAATGACATGAACGACCAATTTCTAGTTGAACCAGGAAGTGTATTGTTCCATTCATGGATCAAACTAAACTTTGGTAGCTCAGCTAAGTGTTACACAGCAAATGGCAGTTAAACATGTTCCTCCAAAGGTTGAGATGAAGTTCAGTTGTAAATGTCCTTCATCCTCAAACTCAACGTTTTTGTGCTTAATGTTTCCCAAGAAGGAGTTGTCCGTGCTCACCTGTAGGGTGTTCCAGGGTGCTTTTAAAAGCCAGCTACATCTTTCTTTTCCGTGCGTCGCACAACTGTGAGGAAACAAAGAGCAGGAAGCGGCAGGTGATGTTCCGTTCGGTGAGCTGTTGTCTTGCACGGACGGACGGACACATGGCCGAATATTAGTGGCGATGTAACAGAGACGTGGCGCATCATGTCATCGAAGAATTGATGCACACGCCAGCAGCACAGTGACACAGTGGGTGACACGCACGGCGCACGGCGCACGATCACATCATTTGGCATTGACTCACTGCAGGCAGGCGAGCTGCCGTGACGCCGATTCGTCACTACTTCCGGATTCCTTCGCCCGTCAACGCTCGCTCGAAGCAAAACAAGCTTGCACAACGCAAAGCGTCCGTTTGCAGAGCCACGCGTCGTTAGTTCTTGTTTACATGCCGAGCGAGCGAGCGAGCGATCGAGCGAGCAGTGATGGACGGTGTGTCAATTGGAGTGAGTGACGCCGCCGCCGCCGCCGCCGCGGTGTTTGCGTGAAGCAACCCCTCGTCCTGCTAAAGCTAATTTCGCCAAAACACTACTGGGTTCAACAAAGAAAAGAAAAGAAAAGAGAAATAAGCAAGTGTGTGTCAGATGAACGCTCGCTCACCTTCATGAGTGCGTGCAATCCTGTCTGGATGCTTTTGCACAATGTCGTTGCCGCGTATAACGGTTGTTGTTCATGATTTGCCCCTGTCGCTCCTGTGATTGCTCGCGTGACGTCACGTTACGGCGCCTGTGTCACTTCCGTACAGAGAGGGAGGTCATCTGATCATTTCGACGGGATCGCAATTTTGACCCGATCAAATTGACAGTGCAACTTTCAAATTGGACCTAGTTGTGAGAATCATCCCATGTGCATTCTCTTGAACACATAATGCAAAATAATGCAGTACAAATATAATAGTAATAATAAACAATATTTACATTTGATACACATTTTTTGATACAATAATATATAATCGATTGAAGAATGAATATTTTGAAAAGAACATTGTAATCACCGTACACAAAACGTGGACTTCCTATAGGGGAAGTAGCGACCCCAAGTGGCGAGAGCGTGTAGTAACAGTTTGATGAATCTGTGCTGTGGAAAGTCTTCCTACATTCCTATTGAAAACAATTGGAGTGTGCACAGTGAGATATTGGTAGAAAAGTGCAATATTGTCTTACAATACCAAGTTGCCAATGAGTTTTGCATGACTCTTTCAACTCAATCTTAACCCCAATCTTGGCCCAAACCATCCATCTGTTGCTCAAGAGAACTTAACTCAAATGTAAACATTGAAAATGGTCTTGTGTGTTGTCTGTTTTGTTCCGTTGCTAAATGGTCATGTTTCTCGCGAGGTGATATGATCATCCAGGTTGGCGCGGTTGCGGTAAGAGTACAACTAACATCTTTAACATATATTTGGTGTTTGACACCTGTGGCCATTTCTACAAAACTCTGCTGCAAAACTGAAGCTTAATAGGAAAAGAGTCCTTTTAATCACTGCCTATTTCATGCACATATAAAAAGCTTAATGTTCTGTCACAAATACATGGACGGAGAGACGATGTAAGAATGCAACGTGCTTCTCATTAGTCGGCTAATGAGCTGTCTCCGTGGCGCTCGGCTCGGCTCTGCTGTGCGGCAGCCAACGGTGCAAATGCGGCCTGTGCAGGAGGAAGCGCGGCCCGCGGCCCGGGGTCAGCCAGGCGACGACGGCGTGGGCCACTTAACACACACACGAAGGAGCTCATTAAAGTGTCATTTTTAGCCAATATGCTCGTCTGTGTCAAGCAGGGGCGCCCAGCCGTACTTGTGCCATCACGGGAGAATGACTGTCATCTATCACTGTCAGCAATACGCTCGTATTAGCGTCACAGGTGTTTACGGAAAGACCATTCCCAAGTGCAGCGACGAAAAAAACGGGTCATGCAGAACTAGCCGCAGATTACCCGTTTGTTCCTAATAGGATTTCCAACTAATGGAGCTTGTGATTGGTCAACGTGAACAATAAAGGAGACGTACAGCAATTGGCATGGATAAAAAAAGAAATAAAAATATACTACTTTTTTTCTCCCCAAACAATTTCTGGGTGTCCTAATAAACAGTCTATTTCTCCTCTGTAAAAATACACAAAGGATTAAGAATTACATTGTGACTTGTTACCATGACAACCAGAGCAAAGGACATGCATCATAGTGAGTTCTTATTATTCAGTGGTTGTGGAAACTTAGCCACTGACCCAAAATACGTGTACCTTGATTATAAAATAATAATAAATAAATTAAATAATAAAGTATAAAATACCTGTGCTCATTTTTGAAGCGCAGGTATATTTCTACTGCATTCAGCGTCTTAGGCCAGAGTTTCTTTTTTTGTAAAAGTTTGTTTGGTGAGTGCTTCGTACATTCTGGTCCTGGCCCAACTGCCTTCCTTGTTTAGTTCTTTAAACTTTCCATGTACCTTTCCTCATGTCTCCTCACGGCGAGGATAAATATTTCATGAAGTGCCCCAGGGTTTTCTCGGCACACGCTGTGAACGGGAAGCTAGGGTGGCATAGCATAGGAAGCCCAAACGGAGAGCAAGTTGACGGAGATCAACCTAGCAGCACACAGCGGCTTTTTTTTATTTTTCTTTAATATTGAAAAAGTTGTCTTCATTAGATTTAACGTGTACAAATTTAAGTGTCATCTGGAATGATATGTCTTTGCTTCCATTAAAACAAAATATTTTCTCACAGACCATTTGTAGAAAGTGGCCAAAAGTAAAATGTTCCCTGAGCTGTGTTCTCCAGGTGAGGCCTGGCTGCGTAGTTTCACACCTGAGCCGCCGCCGCTGCCTCCTCCTTGCAGACAGCGGCCCGGGGAAACCACAGGCCACCGGGGCTGGCTGGCTGGCTGGCGCCAACTTGCACGGCTCGGAGCAGCGCAGCCAAGCCCAATCAATAGCTCTGCATTTCCTGTCCATTTGCTCAAGTCTCTTCATTAATAATTACTGCTTGGCGGAGTTTCAGTGTTCTGGCTGGCTGGCAGGCAGGCAGGCAGGCGGGGCCGAGAGAGGGTGGGTGACCTTTGCCCACCCCTGACTTGACTTGGATCACATCACCCATGCAATAAAGTGACACACATCACTTTATTCTTGTGCCGTTTCCCTCTCCTGGGAGGGAATATCATGTCAAGTTAAAAATGATGAGCAACTATCCGCCAGAAGAGCATTATTTGCGCGTGCTTGGCAATTTGGCAAATGTCATCAGATGCCCCAGTGAGGATTTGACGTAAAAACCGAATGATTCATATGGTGCTGGGAATGTGTTCAGAGCTGGACAAACTGCTTTTTCATCCAAATCAAACAAAAGCTACATATACGTATTGTAAAACTTCCAATTCATTCTTGTATCAATTCAAAGCATGAGCCTAAAATGTTTTTATTTTCCGTTCAGCACATTCACACTTTACCTCATTGAGCGAGTGAGCGAGCGAGCACCTGCTTTGCTTGGGTTTGCTTTCCCAAGTCCAGTTTTGTGTCCTGTGGTTCTTCTTTGCTGGCCTCAGCAAAAAAGGACCTTCAAAAGTGTGCGGGTGTGCGTGCGTTCGAGAGACTCCCTTCTCAAAATTTGGTGATGGCGCAGGCCATGTTTTCCAAGGCGCATCGAGCCTCGGATGAGGGGAAAGCCTGGATGGCCTCCAGAGCCCTGTTGCCATGGTAACGGCATAAGTTGATTGCCGTGCTCAGGCCTTTCTCTGCCTTCACCGCTGCCAAAAGCTGTGGAGAGACCCAAAACACACGTCTTTTTCAACAATCTCATTTGGATCATCCACCCAGAAGTTGAAGGATAACAAGCATCTACTATTTTCATGCCCAGTGTGACGAATGCAATTCCTCTCCATAACAATTGTTACGGGTGAGTTACAAAATGGTGCTTTAGTTGGAACCAAGACAAATTCAAAGTAAGTTGAATGATTCCTGATGACGTTGGAGCATTTCTTTTTTGCTGTGGGCGTTTTACCTCATGAATTTTACAGGTGCTAAGCACCGTCGGCGCTTCTTCTTTTTCTTCTTCCTCTTCAAGCTCCCTCTTGCACATTATCAATTTAGAAGAGATGCCTTTTCACTCTCACATCAGAGCATAGTGCTTGCAAAAGGGGCCAACTTGATCACCTTTAATCACCTTTCGGCGCGAGGTCATCGGGTTCCCGTTAGGCTAGCTAGCTGGTTAGCGCTCGTGATTTTCTCCTCCCATGCAAACTTCTCACTATGTGTCCTTTCCAGCTTAAGGAGATTCTCCCACAATGGCAGTGTTTTCAAGCCCCAATGTCTTCTCCACAAATAGGCCTTGGTAACTAATCTATCCTGCTCTGGTTTGTAACTAATCCCCTGCTCTCAAGCATCCCATTCTCCTTCCGCCAGTCTTTCACACCTTGACTCAACTTTGATATGAAGTATTATTGCAGTGAAATGACCTTCTGGGGGCTTTTTATTGCAGAACAAACAAAACAAATGCGCTTACCTCGGAATAATCCAGTTGATTCCTCATTGTTTTTGCCTGGTCAAGACAAAAGACAAAAAATAAATCAAATAAAAAGCCCAATCATCCAGATATCGCCACTAAGGAACGTTCCTGAATATTAGACCCTTTTTTGGTTGCTTTTGTCCACACATGAATTACCTGTCGCAGTTGCTGCTGCCATCGCTCAGGGCCAACAATGTGGCGGTGAAAAAGCACAGGGGCGGCGCTAAAACTGAAAGACACCTGCTCTCCCACGTTACTCTTCACGAATGGTTGCAGGTCGGAGTTTAGCTGCGGGAAGGAAAGCGCAGAAATTGAACAGAGCCAATCAATCATGAGTCATGCCTGGTTACGCTCCAGGTGAGCCCGCTCCAAACAAGCCCTGCAACTAACGCAGCTTGCTGGCTGGATGCAAATGGTTGCTGTTCAAAAGAGCCATGCTGGGATCCCCAGCCAGCACGCACACACAGCAGGAAGGCATCCGACCGACACAAAAGTGCATTGCTCAAAGCGGGACCTCAAAACGGATGGAAAAGCGACCATTTCAAATTCTAATCAAATAAGCATAACATTCAAACGATAGAAGGATGAGCTGTTCAGATCATGAATGGAAAATAAAACCAATCGAATGGAACAGGTCCTCAAATGAGCAAATGTCCCAACTTACCCGGTGGCCTAAAGACAGGTGTTTGCCGTACATGTAGGCCAGTCTTTGGGACTTGTTATCATGTTGTGCCAGCTCCATTGCAGCTTGGCAGCTCTTGGCCAGCAGCGCCCCGTGGGACAGGAATGTCTGCTCCTCCCATGCTGTTGTATCCACTTCAGGGCTGACGAGATCCTCCTACAAAAACAGTCCAAAGCGTCAACTTCTCCATGTCTCAACCTGTGATTGTCAAAACACATTCACCGCATGGCCCGTCTCAAAGATTTTCTTTCTTTCTTTCTTTCAATTGGGTAGGACAGATTACAAAGTTGAATTACGGCTGTGTATTGCAAAAATCCGCCATTTAAGATCCCCACCCGCCGTAAGTCGGCAAATCATTCAGAAAATATCATGGAATCATTTCTGCTACAGCGTAGGTGAGAACTACTGACAATCACATTCACTAATACAAACATGGATATATTAACAATCGTTTCACAAAAGCTGTCTTCAATAATTGCTGTCAGATATGTCCTCCTCGCAAACATTAATCATCCCATCAAACTGCTAATGACATTGAGGCCTTCTCTGCCAGACATGAACCATAATAAAAAAAGAAAATCTATGAATACAAATGATTTTTCACTATCCTAACTGCGTGGCAAAACAGGTCTGCTGCATTCAAGAAAGGTTCTATTCCAATGTTTGCTTACAGAAGGCTCGGGGCAAGCCTTCTTTTCCCAAATTGGGATTGGATGTCCTGTAAGTGCAGCTCTGCGCTCATTTTCAATTTCTAACAATGTTCATACCTCAAACGTGTTGGAATTTTCATAGTAGATTCCTTGAACCAAATCACCGATGGCACCGGAAATCAGTTCGACCACCTGGCAAGCGGACGCAAACACAAAGCAGACGTTCAGGTCACCCTTTCGACCATCGACCACTCAAAATGGCATCGGAACAGATGTCGTCGTCTTTAAGAACAAGTACTTATGGTTATTATTATTATTATCGTGTCACGTTGAATAAAGTATAAGCGTCTCCTTCCTGCTGATGAGACATTTACCCAAGTAAGATAAATCCATATTGTGATCGTTAGGTGGAAAGAAAGTTCCCTTGCCTTCCTTGTGCACCGACTGCTTTGTAAAAGTGCAGTTGCCCATTCCCTCTTCCAGGGGGCACGCACGGACAGACAGCTACATTCGAGCTTGCCACGCGGGAGTAAACTGCTCACAATATTCAATACGAGCGAATGAATCGGGCGGGACACGTTGCCGTCATCCTTGGTTCATCATAGAAGTGTGTTGTGGCCAATGCAAGGCAATCCATCCGGGCTTTGACAATATTGAGGAAACCCGAGCTTGGACCCGAAAGGACAATGTGCCTACAGTGTTACTCTGGTGTCTCTCCCTGTCTTGGGAAGTGGGGGCTTTTTTTGGAAAGTATCAGATAAGCTCCCCTCTGCTTCCACCTTACTCCATTCCCAAATCCAGCCGGATCGTGTTTTGCCGACAGGGCCTGCAAAAGGGAAGAAACCCGAGCTGCAGGCCAAGATTACTTGACTGAAGCGGCGGGGGCGGCGGCACAGGCACAGGTTACCACCTCTCAAGGCCATGACATCCCATTTCCATCACTGTCATAGGCTGGAACAGCTCAAAGACAATCATCAGGTCAGGTTGAGAAATCCATTCATTTTCTGCCTTTTATCAGAAATGTAGAAACTTCTCCGTTTGTTTAATCATGTGGTGCATTGTTATTAGAATGAAAGAATATCAAAAGAGAGGGAAATGGGGCGTACCTATTATTCACTTCACTGAAATTGGATGACGGCAATCAGAATTACAGCGCAAAAAAACATATGAAGAGCTTCCCGTGAACGTGATTTATCAAGGCAGGAACAGGTTGGGGTCGAGTGATTGAGAATATACACTGATGACGGTTTCTGCCTCCAATTAATCCTTTTATTCAACGGCCTCCAACAACCTGATATTATCGCTTCTTTAGAATGCACGCACGCTAGAACGGCGAGGGTTATAGAAAGTGGGATGGTCCGGAATTCATCCCGGTGCACGTCTAATAAGTCATTATTGTTTGAAATAAACAGCTTTGTAGCAAATGGCTCAATCTGCCCATAACGCCATTGCCTTAAGGAATAAGCTGGAGGCAAATACAGTTCCATAAAATGATGAGAATGACAATTACCTTGGTGTTGTTTAACTGCGCCAATCCGGTGCAAGCGTTTGCGAGAAGGAAGTCTCCGCTGAGGACGGCCATTTTATTGCCAAACTCCATGTCCTTCAGCAGGCCGTCGGAAGGCGTCAACTCTTTCAAATTGACCACCCCGCGATGCACCAGGAACGCCGTGTGAATCAACTCGGTGATTTCTGCCAAATTGCGCTGGCTACCATGCGCGCAAAACAGGAAAGAAAGACATGGAACATTTAGGGAGCTTTTACAATCAAAGATGTTCAATGGGTCATCGTCAAGGAGGTAGCTGCCAAATGGTTTGTCCTGCGTAAAGCACATTTATTTCATACGTTGTTTTATTTGGACAGGGTTGGTCGCCCGCCCTGATAGCCACTTACCTTTTTCAGCCACAGTGAGAAACTGATGAGCCTGTTTTGCGCCCCCCCCTCCCCATCCCAAAAAAACAAAACGCACACACGCACATCCAAGGCAGGTAATTGGCGAGTTCAATGTCAGCTGGAAAAAAAAAGGGGTGATTAACATTCAATAATATAACGTGGTTCTCAATCACACCTATTGTCTGACAGGTTAGCCAAACACCACGGTCGCCCTCCATGGGCGTTGCGATAAGCACACGGAAACAAATGTTCTTTGAAACTTGCTTGTTCTCAAGATTGGCCATGACAAAAAATCTTGATGTTTTATTTATTTTTTGCCTTGTATGAACCCCCCCCCCCCCCCTCCTCCAATGCATTTCAATGGGTGTCACTGATATGCGGCTTTTCATTCAAAATTTCAAAATGTACTACTTCTAGTATTTCATTCTGAGGCCAATTCTATTCGATAATATTATGAGCTGCTACACATTTTTGTTGACGATTTCTTCGACTTAAAATTGATGATTGAATTGAGTCAAGTGCCAATTACAAGTGGCTTAAAGTGCTCACAATGAGCTCATTAAAGAGTCAAATAAATGTAAGGCTAAAATAATAGCCAGACTTTCATTGTCATTTTATATTCAGCAAATCCTGGTAGTGTCATCAAAGATGATGATAAAGTGTAAAAGAATCATTTGCTGGAACCACTGCACACAAGTTCACCTGCAGTAATGAGATCAACTCCTTGTGCACGTAGAGTATGTCCCAAACCTTTTGTCTCTCAGTCCACTTATGTATCTGTGGGGCTATGGGCGGAACAAAAAAAAAAAAAAAAGGGGGACAAGGGGGCTTGTGTATAAATAGCTTTGGTGGCTGGTTGCATAGCAACTGATGCCATCTTGCCGCGTTGGAACGCCCCCTTGCCACGCCTCTCGTCCTGAGCCTTCTATGCCATTTTCCTCCCTCAGCTGTCTGCCTTTGCATTAAATGTAGCCTTGCGGATGGATGGATGGGAGAGTGATTTAAAAGAAGAGCGCTGCCTGGAAGATGGAGAATATAATTCATTCCTTCCTTCCTCCATCCTTTCGTCCCATTCATCCATCCATCCATCCATCCCATGGTTTGGCTCATCAATGTTTGTCCTATCAGGCCATCAACACAAGCATTCACACTTGCCATCCGTCCATCAATCATTTGGCTGTTTTGGTGAATCATCAGTGTCAGGCAGCAGAGTGGGGAATCTTTTACAAATGCTGCCTGTCGGGAGGGAGGAGACCATCTCCCCCGGAGGTTTCAATCATCCCGCACCTTCTTTCTCTCTCTCTTGCCATCAGCAGAGGTGCTAATGAGCCTGAGAGAGCTAAGAGTGAGTGCGGGCGGAAGCACAAATGAGGTGATCAAGTCACACTGCGTGCGGGGTCAAGATGTCCATCACAGTGCAGTGAAGGAATGCGTGCAGGTACGGCAGTGTGACGCAAGCAGCAAGTGAGCTGAGAGAGAGAGAGAGAGAGAGAGAGAGAGGAACAACAAGTATTTGTACTCTTGCCTGTTTTATTATAACAAGTGTATTCGGATCTTTCCACACAGACGCTGCTCAACGACGGACGTTATGAGCAAGCAAAGAAAACCAAAAAAGAACTCCTTTCAGGGCGTCACAACTCACGACAGCAGACACTTTTGGAATGAGCAACCTCCTTGGAACAGCTGAACACATGGCTAGTGCCCTTAACTAAATACGGCTAAATTGGAACACCTCTGCGTATGTCTCAATGAAGGTTGGCAAACAAATGCGACATGAGTGGATTTGACCTGGGGTAGATGCCGCTGACCATGTCCTGAGCTGATGGATCGGACGACGCGTGGCTGGGTCCTGCGGCTTTTGAAAGAAGAAGGACAACCAGTCCTCTCATCTGAAGGTTGTTCCTGCTGTCGTAGACAAAACCTCTGCAAAAAAGAAGAGGAACAATTAGGCCGGCCGCACATATTACCAAGCCCTTCCACTTGCATGTCTAGTTGAGGATGGATATCTGATTTTTGAACGCTGCAACATCTTCTGTCCATGACAGACATGCCAAAAAAAAAACTTCCTGTTGACTGTTTTTCCTGAAATGGGCTGTTCTAGTCATCAAACTCTCTCTTCATGGCAGCTTTTGAAAAAGATGACTCAGACTGGGTGACAGGATGTTTTTTTCCTTCCACTACTCTCACTTTAGAATTATGTTTTGCCAAAAGCTGTCATGAGCCTGAGCTATGGTAGCTCATAAGTGGCACACAAAAAAACAACAACATTCAAACGCACATGGATTGTGCAAGTGGTCACAATTGAAAACAACACACAGCCAAGCTAACGCAATTCATATCCTTATTTTTTTTTTTATGAAGCTTCTGTGCAAGTTGCTGAACTGAAATCATAAATTCTCAAAATGGTGACACAGTTAGTGGACACACTCACTGGAATACTGTATACAAAATAATGCATGTACACAATGAATGGCAGGCCCACACACAGCTGCCTGTTTATGTGGAAGCTAGATTAAATATCTTTTTAATGTCTCGTGGGAGCGTTTAGACAGAGCACCTCGAATCCCGTCCCTAAGAGAGCGAGCGCCTCGGGCCATGAATCACGCTCTCGTTAGGGGCTCCGAGGGAGACAGGCGGCCACACCCCCACTGCTCAATGCCCAGACACCCCCCCCCTTCCTCCACCCATCTTTGACCCACCCCTGCACCACAGGAAAAGGCGGGGAGGACAGAGTGGATGTGGGAGATGGACCATGAAAAGAGGGAGGGAATGCCGATATAGTGGAGCTAAAATGAGAATGCAAAAAAAAAAAAAGAGAGCTGGATGACAGAATGAATATATGTATGATTGACATTTTTGGTGCTATGGAAAAACACACAACCATTCCGAAGAGAGAGGGTCATTGCACCTTCCATTGAACAAATTCCTCATGCCACTTTGTCCAAAAACAGAAATGACCTTTTGGAGCAAACTCTCTTCACCCTTCACATGCAACCTGCAAAATAGAAAATACCTCAACTGTTATGAGGCAGCTCTCTTCTGCGCATTTGTGAGGGCTGGCTTGCGAGCCATTGATATTTATGTCACTATCTACAAGCATTCATTTATCAATCAATCAATCCTGTGCAAGGGAATGGAGCATGGAAAAAGAGTGAGCGTGGGAGGGGGGGGGGACAGAGGAGATGAGAGAAATGGGCTGCTGTCATTTTGAAAGGGTTGTGAAGAGGTCACCCACGCCTTCGACTTGACTGTGCAGGAACTTTCACAGGGCTACCAGATTTATAAAGACGTCTTCCCTAAAACTGAAATATGTACAATGATGGCATTTCAAATCACAATGTGGAGCTTACTCACGTTTTTTTTAAATGATCATAGCACAAAAGTGTTGAGTGCATCAGACCCAAATTGTGTATTTGGTTGTTGCGAGCCGATGGAAGCAGCATCAGAAAATGTAACCGACTCAAATTGACCCGTTCGTAACTTTCGACGAGCTTTGTTTTCTATGCCTTCTCGTGCCACGCTTTATTTTTTAACGTTATTAATCTGCGCTTTTATTATGCCGTATTTCCGCTGGTTTCGGAAGTGCTGTCATTAGCGGTGGCACGACTCCTCTTTAAAAGCGCGAGGGCGGGCGATCACGGTTGGAAGTCACATTGAGTCATTGATTTGCCAAAGGTCTCAAATTAAAAACACCACCAATAAGAAAACAATCAATTGCAAGTATCGGAAACGTCATTTCGATTTCTTTGTGTGTCTTGGCATGAAGGAATTGACAATAAGGCTGACTGACTTCACTCTGCTCATCGTCTGTGCAGGATGGCAGGTTAAACGCAATAACGCAGAGCTATTTCTTCTCAAGTTCTCTCTTAGTTCTAGTGGTTTTACCTTGCAGTGTTAAGTAGAGGGTGTTGGCTTCCGACCAGCTTCTTAACATGCATGGCGACGTTGCTGAACTCGTCACTGAGTAGACAGCGGAGACTCATGAAAGAGGTTGGATAACCCACAATCTTCTCGGCGTCGGACACCACTTTAGTCCAGTTTGAAGGTACTGGGCTGGAGAATAGACTTATTGTCCTTCGCACTGATACACACCAGACAGTGCATGGAAGTCGAGTCCAGACAGGTGCAAACATCTTCTCTCTTGTATACTATCAGCACTTTTTAACAGCCTTCCAATTATCTAATGCCATTTTACTATATAAGTACTTTCGATGCCACATGTGTTCATCGCTTTATCTTTTACAGGCGCAACTCACTGGTTTGTTTCACAACACACGACCTATTGCTGTGCGCCGCCATCTTTTACAAACGTAGTCGCGACGTCATTCTACGCTGATGACGTCACTTCCCTTCCAAGGATCGTTAATGTAAAATAGAAATTTTATTGAAATCGAATTTTGTCTTCAGTCTTAAATTAGGACTATAAATGTAAGAATACAATTTATATATCGTTATTTTGCCAAATAGACTTACAAGAGTAGGGAATCCTGAGGGTAAACAAAGACTTTTTTTTCTTTCTCTGAAGTTCACAAATCAATCGATGGCGTGGGTACTCCCTCCCGACTTGAGTAAAAGTACACATACTGGCATAAAAAACACTCATCAAAGTGGAACGACTTTCCTTCTTTTTATAGACACCCATTTCTGTTTAAAAATGTAATATACAAGCAGTGATGCTGCTAATGTGTTCTTATGTCATGTATGTGTTCTACTGTATAATAGCAGCCATTAATAATGCAAAACATTTCTATTGTCTCTTTCCAATATGCTTTGAGCGCACAACTTCCAGAGGCAATGTACAAAAAGGCAGTGAAAGTTGGAGGGATGGATGGAGGAATGGATGGATGGATGGATGGATGGATGGATGGATGGAGGGATGGATGGATGGATGGATGGATGGATGGATGGATGGGGGGCACCTGCTTGCCTCTTGCAGACCAGCCCCCGCCCTAAACGAATGAAGGCACTTGCACTGAACAGATGCGGCGACGGCACTGATTTGCGCTCCGTTGGAAAGTGAAAAGACATGCAGTCTCCCTCTAATCATCAACACGTCATATAATGTTTCAGCATAGGCCCCTCCCCCTGTCTCCTTTCCTCCCCTCGCTCAACCTCTTCTTTGACTCTTGGACAGAGGCGGGCTGGCGGGCGGTCGGGACAACACTGGTGCTGGTGCTGGTGCGTGCACGGAGCGCGGATGGGACGGGCGGAAGATGGCTGACTTAGCCCGGCACGGCAAGCCCTCGGTGGCATCACCAGCTCCAAACGGGCCGCTGAGAAGCTGCAAGACATCCGCCGTCTGGCAACAGTAAAGAGCTGCCTGCCTCTCGTTCCCACTCGTCACCTCCGACCCCCCCTCACCACCGCTCCTCCCCCAACCGCAAATATTGACACAAGTATCGGTGAGAAAACATGGCAGAGATGGAAAAAGAGGGCAGACCTCCGGAAAATAAGAGAAGCCGAAAACCTGCGCACCCGGTGAAAAGGGAGATTCATGACGAGATGAAGGTAACGGATCTGCATGCTGTTTACGCGTGGAGTGCTTGTGAGGAGGAGCATGCGCGTGTTAAAACACCATTCTGGAAATGATGCACCCAAGTGGAATATTAACAAGTATGCAAGACTAACTTGAAGTGTGTTTGGATTTGTTTGTACATTTTGTTTTATTCTCCATTGTTTAAGTCGCGCATCCTGCCAGCACCATGCATGCATGCATGCATCCTTCCATCCAACCATCCATCCATCCATCCATCCATCCATCGGCGCGGCATCCTCCTCCTTATACTATCACTTATTATTTGAACGAGGTTGAACGCAAGACACCAAGAGTGTGCTTCTGTCGCTTTTGTGACACCATGTCGCCGCCCGTGTATCAATGCATCTTAAATAAATGGTTACTAGAAAATCCCGTGCGCCTTGAAGGCACCTCGCGCCCCCACGACTATCATTAATATAAACGCTTCATGGAATGCATCCAACGTGCATAATTAGTACTAATCAATGGGGGAATACTCGCCTCCTCGTGCTGTGTTTACGTGCTCATATCTGCCAAGTAAAGGCGCGCGCGTGCGTGCTGCCCGGCTGCCCAGAGGCGTGTGATCCAGATGTGCGTCTCTCGTCAGCTTTACGCGCTCGACAAGAACATCGAACCTTCCGTGTTGGGCCTGCAAGGTTCGATGACAAAACACGTTTTCGCCATTGGTGGCTTTTGTCCGGTCCTCAGTTGTGTTCATTGAGGGGACTAGAAAGTGCAGGCGACGTTTGACGGCAGATGTTCCGTGTGTCGCTTTGTCTCCCATCTCGGCATTGTTTGTACACATTTCGGCCAATCACGTTGCAAACACTCTTTTAGGTAGATATGTCGACGAGGGGTAATTGGGATATACTATATATATATAATTTTTTTTTGGGGGGGGGGGGGGGGGGTAGATTCTAAGGAAAAGCAATGGGTTGGACATGAAATAAGCCTTTTTGTGCTTGGAGCCATCCAGTAGGAATTAAGAAGCATCCCTGTGCCACAGCTTCTGTAAAAATGAATTCACTCTTCTAAATTCTGATGTCGTGTGGATGTATTTTTATTCAGTGTCATGCTTATTACCGGTGTATTTGTAAGATATTTAGTTTGGTGATGGAACATTAATATCTTTTTTCCCCCAAATCGTTTCATTCATATAATTAAAGTGGACTGTTAGACCAGAAGAACTACCGGTAACATATTTTATGCCACTAGTATAATATAACATTTAGGCTACCTGTAAAAAGCCTCATTATATGTCCAAATAGACACATCTGTCACATTTTTTTTTTTTACCCGCAGATGTGATATTATTAACATCGAATATAACTCATCCACTCCAAAACACATTTGCACAAACAAACATTTTCTATTTCATATGTGTACACGATTTCATCTTGAATATGTTAACCTAAAATTATAGGGGTGAAAAACACACACACACACGCACGCATGCGCACACATGCACAAATACACAATGTTCCCTTGTGAGTACGCCCCTGGAAATCTTAACAGTCTGACAGTGTTTTCTTCATCTGGCTGCAACTTAATGTGGGCCATGGCAAAGTAAGCTCCGGTGAGTAATCACGGGGAAGACGGACGGACGGACGGACCGACGGACAGACGGACAGAGTGGGCACGGAGGGGAGAGGAAAGGGGAGAAAGGAATGTATGGAGCACGGGCCTGGCTAAGCTTTAAAAACTGTAACCTGAGCGTCTCCAGCGGCTCAGATGTCAAGGAAAGGAGAGGCAAATGAAAGCAGAGAGGGCCAGAGGAGAGAAAGTCGGAAAAGTGGACCAGCCATCCGTAAAAGGGAAAGTTTGGATGTGGATTTGGGAATTCTACCAGGGTCTTTGGAGTCCTCTTCTGGTTTTGAGCCACTGTCATCATCAGTGGAAGCCATCCAGGCTATCTTACAATGGAATAAAGAGGCTGCTGGATTTAGATTTTTGTTTTAATTTTTAATCTCCGCTGTAAAATATGTCCGATATGTAGTTTGCATTACCATAGTTAGATAAAGAATAATACTTTTTTAAATTTTTATTCTAAAATTGGAAAAAACGTCTGGAAGTTCTATTTGTTCACTTACTATGAGAAGAATCCCGGATGCGCAAGACACAGTTTGGCAGAAAGTATTTTGACGATTGCAGAGTTTTTATCCTTTCTCCAGCACAACAGAGTTGACGTGAGATGTGATTGAAGTCTAAGAGCCACTTCACAAGTTTGATACAACAGCCTTGAGTTCTGTTGGTTGATTGATTGATTGATTTTTCATGCAAATTTTACAGTCCAGAATAACACATTAGTTGCTTTAGACACAAACCCAAATTAACATCCCACCACAAACGTGATTCAAAGTAACACCGTTTTGTTTTACGTTCAATGTGACTGCCAATCTTTTTGTTCGATGGGAAGAATTGATTTGATGCTGTGCTTGTGCACTTTCTTTGGCCTCAACGCCGATCAATGGCACCTCCGAATAAGTACAAGAGTGATACCATTTCTCTATGGCCGCTGCTTTATCGCAATTTGTGTGTATCTTTCTGTGCATATTTGGCAAATGGGTTTGGTTGGGTTTAGAAGTGCTTGCCTCATGTCACATCCAGCCACCGTCGTGCTATTCGATATCAATACAGATCAATCGGTACTGTCAGTAGATCCTAACAATGCTGTGACTCAGTTGCACATAGTAACATTGCTCATCCAGCTTTGGTTGTTTGTTTGTACGCAGAGTTTTGCAGAGAACACCATGAACGAGCTGCTGGGCTGGTACGGCTACGACAAGGTGGAGTTGAGAGACTCGGACAACTTGGATAGCATCGGTCAAACGGCGCAGCACATCTCTGTCCTTAAAGGTGCAAGACACTGACATGGCAAGCATCAATACAAAGGCATTAGAACCACATGAAATTGGCTTAGAATCATCTGGAGCAGTGTAGAATCAATAGTTAGCTAATAAGGTGAGAAAAACAAACCATGCAAACATGTGTTTTGTTTGTTTCAATTGTTGCTCTGACTAGTCAGTCAGAGGACGGAAACTATTGACGGCAGTTTATTTTTTTTTTCTTCAATACCTGCTGTTTTTTCTCACTTTATTTACCAAGTTGCGTTCAAGGCCAAAGCACACTGCCACGCAAGTACGCAATTTATTCATTACGGCATTAATCGAGCAAAAAACTTTGCCCCGTAATTCCAATTTAAAGTTTGCTCTGTGGTGATGGCTGGACGGATGGATGGATGGATGGATTGACAGTGAAGGTCAGCAGCATCTCATCACTTTGCCTTCACAGAAAATCTGTTGCCAAAAATTCCATCTTCAAGACTGAGCAGCAATGTGTCCCCGGATGGAGCCAACAGCTCACAGTGTCTGCCAAACTTCAGAAACGGAATCTCAGAACACCCCACCACATCGTCCACCTCTACAGCCAGCGCCAAGGAACACGGCAACCAGCCCGTCACTGTCCCGGTCGTCCCCCCGCCACTCATCAAGCCACCGACAGGTAGCGACTTTTCACAGCGCACAATGAGACAGGATTGATCGGAAAAAAAAACCCCAAAAGTGAACGTAAAGAAAAACACATCCAGTTATTCCTTAATACAAAAATATATGATTTCATTATAATTATGTCGAGTTATCCGGCTTCAGGGCCATGTGACTTTGGACGCAAGCTGGAGGCAATAACGATGGTGAAACGAACATTGAAACTTCCGACGGCAGGCAGCAAGGACAGGTGTCTAATGAGCTAGCTACCCGCTGTACACCTTGTTTTTCCTCCACCTGCTCCAAGTGTCAATATCGCCCTCTCCAAGGAAATGTCCGCACATTCCGACCAGACAGCGGCATCATTATCTCTCGCGTCTGCTGATGCACAGGAGGTTGTTACGCCCTGCAGGAGGACGCCACGAGCCGCCTTGGCATCGCCGAAGAGGATTCCGCACACAGATGGTGCCATGCCACTTAAAGGCCCGTAGCGGGCCAACACCCCTACCAAGCGCTCTCCCCTCAACCCCCCCACGCATGCGCTGAATTATTCATGTCCCCCTGCAGAATCTGACAAAGGCGCTTTTGAAGTGCACCTTCTTCTACATACGTATATCAGGAAAGTCTGAATAATTGTGTAACTCCCTGTGTGCAGATGTGCGCGGTTGGAGATGGCTTTTTTTTTTTTTTTTTTTACGAGGCAGCTGGGGAACGTTGAAAAACAATTCACCTTGGGTTGTGTCTTCTCCTGAAAAGGAAGACACTGTACTGCATTGCGAATGGACTTTTGCCCTCGCCCCACTGTAGCAATTTCAATCTTGTTTTTGTTCTATCGGTTTTGTTATGAGCGGTGATTGCTGAAATAGAACACATATAAAAGACAGATAAAGGAAGGCTCTTAGCGTCAGATGCCGAACAGAGGAGGAATATCGCTTGTGCACTCGGTGTCCATTGTCCTGTCTTAAGAGCCTGAGGGAGCCATTTTCTTAATTGCGAGTTAGTCTTTAACTTCAAATGGGATGGCTCTGTAGGTGCATTAATCCCAACAAGAGGTGAAAATTCTAGCCGGCATGTGATGAGGGGGTCAGTGGGGGTGAGGGACTAATGGCTGGGCTTTTTTTTTTTTGTGCTTTTTTTCCCTTCTGGCTTCACACTCGCATAGTCATAATGTGAAAATTGGGAGAGTCTCAGCGCCTCTTACTTCCCTTACCGCAACAGCATCAGCAGCGAGCGCTAAAAGCCTGCAGCTCATCACTGGTGACACCAAAGAGCCTTTTCAGGCTTGGTCGCTGAGGGTCTCTTCAAATGATGTCTTGTCCACACATTGTAGCAATGTACATTTTAATGAGGATATTTAGACACATTTCCCTGGTGGATTCAGTAGGGTTACCAAAACAAATCTTTTGTTGGTTAAAATTCACATTTTATACTGCCTTTGTATATTTATACCTCTGCCAAGTCAAAGTGAGAGATAATATATCATTGTCATTTGATCATTAATAAGTCGGCGGAATGATCCAAAGCGATGACGGATGGACATGTCACCGAGGAGTGATGGATGAGCCCAAGGAAGATCACAACACATTATTGAGACAGAGCTCAACTCCGTCGTGCGGACTGACTGAACAATCACGACAGCCAACGCAAAATAAATGGACATTAGGGTAACGGTGGCACAAGCCCACTTGCCTGTGTTCAATAATAAATAAATAAATAAATAAATAAACAAACAAACAAACAAACAAACAAACAAACAAACAAACAAACAAACAAACAAACAAACAAATAAATAAATAAATAAATAAATAAATAAATAAATAAATAAATAAATAAATAAATAAATAAATAAAGACTGGAGTGGAGCAGAATTTCCCAGCAGAGTGCTGTATCTGGTTGCTGTTTTACGACTTGTTCTCCCAACACGAGTGTTACGCAAGATGTGATGACGCTATTTCTCAACATCTGCATGCATTTTCAACAGATGACGACGTAACCAGCGTGCAGATCATGTGCGCCTGGTGCCAGAAGATCGGCGTCAAACGCTACTCTCTGAGCATGGGCAGTGAGCTGAAGAGTTTCTGCAGCGAGAAGTGCTTTGCAGCCTGCCGCAGAGCCTACTTCAAGAGGAACAAGGTAAAGAACTACCGCCGAATCCTCAGCAGCATGGCTGTATGATCAACAGATTTGAAAATGAAACATAGAATAGGTCAGTTCATTGAAGGGGAACCCCCACAAATGTTCTTCCTAATAATACGTTATGTGCGGCTCAACTCGTCCAAACAAAGTGCAGTGTGATGTTTGGATTGTGGGATATGAATTAAACGGGCAAGAATTCGGAGCCGTGATTGCTTGTGGCAACGGTGATGTCATTTTCAGGAGCAATGGATTCAAATGGGTGAATTTAGCTGCTTAACTCATATTCCAGAAAGGCAATCTTCATCACATTGCTGTGATTAGACCGGTGGAGCACATATTCTTGTTCAACTCGCTTAACTGCTCATGAATATAAATATGAAAGCAGCGTTAGGGCATTTGAAATGGTCATATCACATTCTGCAAAAGTGATCACGAGATCAACGCTTGTTAAATATTTTCCCATTTGTGCAGTTGATGTGTTTGAGCAAATTTCTCCGTGTTGTGTTGACTTTTGAGAAACTATGTTCACGCTTCTCTGATAAGTGAGCCAGCTGCATAGCGCGTTTTAAAGCACATCTCTTGTTCACAGAATGTTCATCACTTTGTCACGTTTGCCTTGAATATAAAATGCATCATGTTAAAAGGATGTGGAAGGAACTCAAACCTGACTCTTACTATAAAAGATCTGCTGGTGCGTGTTAGCATTGATCCGTTTTTCTCATTCTTTAAAAATCCCCTCTCTGTCTTGTACATACTAAAGCTGGGATATGTAAGGAGTTACACTGTGAGTATGCGTTGTACTGTGATTCTCTGTCCTGAAGTCGGTTATTTATCCAACACGATCACTTTCTCTGACTGGCGGAGCTAGAACGGGGGGGGCACGGGGTACACCCTCCCTCCCGGCCTTATGGACTTTTGGGCATTTTGCAATTTCCACTGGATTTCTTTCCCATCTCGTCACCCATAGACAACACTTTATTTATCTGCGTTTTGAGGAAAAAATGGGTCTGTAAAAAAAAGAAATAAATTCTGACCCCATCCCTGACATATTCTTGGCCTCCCTGTGCCCGCCCCAGGAGAACCTCCTAGCTCCGCCAGTGCTTCCTCTATACCCCACCGGCACAGCAAGTAGTCATTGCGACAGCAAGGTTGTCCCTTTTTATTTCCCGTTGTTCATCGTCTGAATTTCATCATCGAGCTGACTAATTGATCTTGTTTCTTTTAATTTATCGCTGCACTTATTCGAAATGTTTTGACGAGATTCTGCTGCCTCCTGTACAGTGTGCTGTTTCAACCCTAAGAACTGATGTTACTTATGGCATCGTGCCTTAAATTCATTCCACCTTGCGAGAAAGATACTTTATCATACACTTGAAATAGCGCAAAATAGCACTAATAAATGATCAAATATACATAATATATGGGAACCCTTTGCTGTAAATATATATTGGGGGGAAAAACTTTGGCAATGCCTCCGATTTTTTGCTTGCATCAGCATTTCAAATCTCTATTTTGCTTACTAAAATATAAGCAAGGTTACAGGCGTGGTGGTGCAGGGTGGCCACTAACTAGCATTATTTGGCCTGAAAAAAAACGTATTGGTCTTATTGGGCAAGTGCAAGGCTATAGTATAAATTTTGAAAAAACTTTCTGGAGATGATAAGGAGAGTTGCTCTTTTTTTTATTCATTTTTTTCTTGAGTTGTTGCTGTCATAGCACCAAGCTTTTTGTTCACACCACCAAATATTCCCCCCTGGAGACCTCGACCCCCATTGACATCTCACCCCGGGGGCTCCCTCCTGGCATGAGGGTGCGGAATGCTGCTTCATGTCACATCCCCTCAAACACACATATTTGCTCCCTTCCACACCTCCCTCCCTCCCTTCGGCACGGCACGGCAAGGAAGCAGACTGAATGAGCGGAGTGTGTGCTGTGTGTACGTGTGTGCGCGCTTGTGTGTGTCTACGGCGGTGGGGAGGACGCCCCGAGGCTTGCCTCTCGCAGCTTCGGGGCATTGAGGGGAAGGTGATTATATTGTAGCTGCCAGCGATTGTCTTCAAATAAAGACCCAAGTATGTCTCTCACTCACGACGCATTTGGATGATATCATTTCCTAAACTTGCCTCGTTTGAGTAATGAAGCTGTAAAAAGTACCCGACTTGGAAATGTGCATCCCATTACACTTTTTCTTTTTTTCCCCATGTGGTGATGATGGAGAATGGCTGTAAAGTGGCTTATTCTCCTGTCTTCTGCATCCATCTACGTATTCACTTCCCACTCAGCGAGGGTGTGAATGCTGAGTGTGAATGGTTGTCTTTCTCCATATCTTGCCCGGTGGTTGCTTCATCAGTCTGGAGCGAAGATCGCCTTTGGCCCAAAGTCTCGAGTGAGCGTCGGTTTGGCATCATCACTGTGACGTATGCGTCCATCGATCCATCCTTCAGTCCATGTCTGTTTTGTGTGTCTTCCAGTGAACACCCCACGCCTCGTTCACAGTGCCAACACCTCATTAGTACAATATGCAAATCAAGTGGCGCGGGGCCAGAGGGTCAGAGCACAAATTGGAATAATAGTGTGTGTGTGCGTGTGCGTGTATGACTTTGCGTGAACGGAAGCAAACACAGCGATTGCCCCATGTCCGTGTCGCTCATTCATTTGACCCTCCATTTGTTTATTGTTCCGTCTGCCATCTTTTTAACAATGTAAAACGGGCTGAAGAATTTCTCCAGATCTTGTATCCTTCAAAATGGGAGAAAAAGCCAAAAAATGTCTCAATGTGTTTGACATCACCCGGTAGTGCCTATTGCAGTTGCGCAAACGGAATGACCTACCTAAGGGCATGATTGTTTTCCAGATATTTCTTTTCAGTGTTTTTTTTTTTGGATGATTTTTTTTAATTAACGTCTCGGCGCTATGGAGGAGAAAATCCTGACTTCCATCTTTTTGGTCAATATTGTGTCTTTACTATAAATCTTAGCATGAACTTGTAAATGGGACTCTGTGAATATGAAATGATTCCATAAATTAGCATGAACGAAAAGGCATTTCACCGACGGCTTTGGCTTAGTGCGCAGTCCCGTAGCACTGAAGCACAAACCTGAATTAAGTTGAAAATTATTCCGATGCAAGAGACTTTCATAGATTTGATATCATTTACATTTTATTCTCACCACCTTTGCTTCTTTCTTTGGCCTTGGACAAATGAGCATTTGAAGGCACACTCACTGCTCACCAATGCATGCAGGAAGCCTCCCTTCCAGTCACCACCAATACTTTGGATTGGTCTCCTCTCAAACCCAAAGTATTTCCTCACCATTTGTGTTCCTCATTTGTTTTCCATCCTTAAGTTTCCTTGTTGCCTCTGTTCATTTTGTCCATCCATAAAAAGCAGCCATTATTTCTCCCCCCAGGCGAGAGACGACGATGGCCTCGGTGGGAAATTACTCCAGCACAGCTTTGCTCAGGACTCGCCCAGGCTTGTCTTCAAGACAAACAGCGATGTGCTTGTAAGGACCCTAACCGGCTTGTTGTTTTCATGATGTTCTTTCTGTATTAGCCCAGGAGCTTTTTGCAAGACTAGTAGGACCAGATGAAAGTTGACGACAGATCCTCCAGCCACTAAGATTGGCTTTGAGTTGGAAGACATGTGACATTCGACCAAATGAAGACGATTTGAACATTAATCGGGAAATTGTCATTGACATCTTATACTACATTTCCATACTCTTTTGAATTTTAATCTACATGACTTTGTCTCTTCCATGGGTCCCCCAAATCTTCTCCTCAATCCTGACGAGTGGTAATATTTGGGATCGGTTGTACTAAGTTCATTTTGTTTTCACTTGTCAATCACTTCACTGGTTCTTTGATGTCAAACAAGCTATTTAGAAGCAGTGAAGTGATTTGGAATCAGGTGCACGTTGGCTGTCGGGAATTCGAAAACGTCCGTTTGGGTGAAACCACCCGAAGCCACCAAAAGGCCCACCCCGAGCCCTCCCTGTCAAATAGCGATCATACGTAACTTCTCAAATAAACGCTCGCATCCAGTCTCGGATCGCTGGACTCTTCGGGGTCACTGACAAAGTCGTTAGGTTAGATGCTACTGGCCGGACGAAGCCTGGCTAATGTGAGCGATTGGCGAATGGCATCTTAATTGCCGTAGTGCAAATGGTTCAAGCGCGCCGCCAATGTCTGCTTCTTGGCCACGGTGGAAATAAATGACCATAATTAAATCCAACTGCAAACATCTGTGTGCAGGATGTGTAGAGCACAACTCCATTAGCGTAATGTTTCACTCACAGCGCACAGTCAGATAAGTGCTCTCCATCTGTACTTGTGACTCAAGAAACATCTTAACACATTTATAATTCACATTTCTTACACTTAACATTTCATTCAAAGATGGCCCCTGTGACTTTGACTTACTCATGACTCATTATGTTAACTTGGAAGAAATTGCCATTGAGTTTCGGAAATCCGAGCAGCAATCTGGTCTGGCAGTTTTGGCCCGAGTTAGGTAACCTTGCCTGCTCGCAAGCGGAATTCTCGCAGTATTTGTGAGTTCACGAAAATTCCTGAGGCTTACTCAAAGTTCAAAGACAAAGAAAAAGCATGGATCTCACGATGTTGATGTCGTTGGTGCTTTAGTTGGAATCGACAAAGTCAGCCAACAAATGGCATGGCATGGCGTGCTTGGATGCCTTTTCTATGTCGCCAGTAAATGATGAGCAATTGAGAAGACAGAGCAGGTGCCTTTCTTTCTCTCTCTCTCTCGTCTCTTTGCCGCCGCTGCCGCCGCTGCCAAAGAGGATTAGGCCAGATAAAGTAATGTTGCAATGCCGCCCGCGAGGCTACAATAGTTTCTCCAGCTTCCTCCTGCTTATTAACATTCAGTAGCCAGGGATCTTAAGGATGCGTGTGATGGATGGTTGTCGTTGAGGGCTCTGACAACTGATTAATGCCTTAATTATCTCCAGCAAGGACCCGCCACTCCTCCCCGAGCTGACAGAGTGAGCTGTGTGTGGCCTAACAAGTAAGACTGTGTTTAGGTCTCGCCCACTGCTATCTACTCGACCAGGGTCACATTCATTCTCTTCCTCAAGAAAAATGGGCTTGGATTTTTTTTTTCTTTTTTTCCCCTCCACACCCGAGCAAATGAAACCCCTTGCGCAATCTAGTGCAGGGGTGTCCCGAAGTGCCAGCGTCTTGCCTGTTTTGCCACGTCTCCCTGCTGCAGATTCAAATGATCAAGATTGTCGTCGAGTTTCTTCAGAGCGTGCCGATGAGCCGATCAGTTTTGGTTTCGGCAGACAGACTGTGCTTACCCCAAATGAGGACATTGTTAAGATGTGCATATCACACACACACACACATGCACACACTCTTTGTGCACAAGCAAGCCTGAAGATTCCTCAAATGAAGTGTTTTGAATTCAAGCTTCATTTTCCTTTATTTGATGTGCGTCTCCAGCTGCTGTCTTTTCTTAACGCTTTTCTTAACGCTACTAAATTCAATTGAGAAAGTCTTTTGAAAGCTGGGTGACTTACAGAGGGTGTGTAATATGTGTCTTTGTTACAGGTATGTGACTGGTGCAAGCATATCCGCCACACTAAGGAGTATCTCGACTTTGGGGCTGGTGAACGACGGCTGCAGTTCTGCAGTGCCAAATGCCTGAACCAATATAAGATGGACATTTTTTATAAGGAGACCCAAGCAGCGTTGCCTGGAGCTCTCTGTAACCCTCAAGGCGAGGCTCAGACAGAGTGCGGCGGCGGCGGCGGCGGCGTGCAGCTGCTCACTCCCGAATCCTGGGGAACACCTTTATCGGACGTTCGTCGGAAAGCTCCCTCACCCGGAGGGCCCGCCAACTCTTTGGCTCCTTGCACTTCATCTGCCACGTCCTCCTCGGATGCCATTTACTCTCCATCCTCCTCTTCTGCCAAGATCCCCACACCTCGAAGCCACGAGAGCCCCGCGCTCCCGCCCCCTCCCATGCCCACTTTCGGGGTCCCTCCGGGGAGTCCTCCGATGGTGATGACTCCCCGCGGGCCCATGCCTTTGCCTCTGTTTATGGAACACCAGATGATGCAGCAAATGCGGCCGCCGTTTCTCCGTCCGTCCGTCCACCCGGGTGGAGCCAACAGTCCCCTGTCAAACCCCATCATTCCTGGTATAGGTCCCCCACCTCCATCCAGGACTCTTGGTCCTGCCTCGAGCCCCATGCACAGACCCATGATGTCCCCTCACGTCCATCTCTCATCCAGCAATCCCAACCCTGGCATCATCCCCCCCCCGCATCCCGGTCTCCACATGCCGGCATTTGCCCCTTACCCCTCGCTCAACATGCTGCCCAACGGAGCCCTTCCTATGCCGCCAATGATGAATTACGCCATGCCGTCCTTAGCCCCATTAGTACCGCCGCCGACCCTTTTGGTCCCTTACCCTGTCATCGTGCCTCTTCCAGTCCCCGTTCCCATTCCGATTCCAATCCCTTTCAACCCCAAATCTTCCAGGAACCAAGCAGAAGACGCTGAGCCTCTCTCCAGTGCACCTTTGTCTTCAGACAATTCAGCAAGCGGGCTATCTTCTGGAGAAGAGAGAGGCAAAGAAAGAGAAGATCCCGATGGTGTCGAGTGTCTCTCTCCTGGATGTTCCGATAGAAACAGGTCATTCGTCTCCAACAAGACTGTGAAGGTAGAAGAGAATATGAGAAAGCTACGCTCAACTCTCGACACTGGACAAACGGAAGGCGTTATCGATCTAACAGTAAGCCAGAAATCGTGCGGACGGCACGTTATTCGGAAGATCCTGCCTAAGGTTCACGTCAAAGCAGAGGCGGAGTTTGAGGAGGTCGGGCTGGAAAGGGAAGTCAATGGCAGTCATGATCTTGACGCATTACAACAAGCCCACGCAAATACTGAGCTGTTTGTAGCCGCCAGCTTACAAACACTGCAAACGTCAAATTCGCCCTCGGGCAGAAATAGCTCTAATCTGGGAAGCGGCGTTGGCCTATCACCTGCTCCCAGCACGCCAAGGACCCAAGCCCACCCTCAAACCAACCCCGCTGCCATCGTCAACGGTTCACGTCATACTCCCAATTTGAAGTGGGACAGAACAGGAGAGCGTCTCACGTCGGAGGCCGACGTAGGGGAGCACGCGGCAAATGGCGAGTTGGAACGAGAAGCCCTCAAAGAAAACAATTGTTCCGAGCGCGGCTCATCGCAAGAGCAGACGGTAGAGGCCACGGAGGGCAAAGCCCACCCTGACTCCAACTTGGAGGAGGGTGAACGCGCTTACACCCTGCCACTGCTATCTACCGGGGCTTGCGTGGTGATCCAGCCTGTGCCAAAGCCCGGCACTGAGAAGACAGCCATCCTTTCCTGTTCCATCAGTGCGCCGTTATCAGCTGCCGGAAGCCCTGAGCTGGAGCCCCCCATGAAGAGGAGGTGTCTGCGAATCCGCAATCAAAACAAATAAGGTTGCTGCTCCACCCGCCATCTGTATTGTATGCAGCTGTGTGAGTGGAAGAGAGAATGTTTGTATTGTGCTTTGATTTCTTTACAATTGAACTTAGAAACAAGGCTCTGTGTGAATGTCAAGTGTAGGCTTCCTTTCTTTGCTGACTTATTCCCTCCTCCTGTGTTTGACAGATGGATACTCTAAGGACCACTGTGCCATCCATCCATCCATCCATCCATCCATCCATCCATCCATCCATGCATGCATGCATGCATCCATCCATCCATCCATCCATCCATGCATGCATGCATCCATCCATCCATCCATCCATCCATCCATCCATCCATGCATGCATGCATGCATCCATCCATCCATCCATCCATCCATCCATCCATCCATCCATCCATCCATCCATCCATCCATCCATCCATCCATGTCACAACACACACATTTGCACGCACACACGCATCATCCAAAGTACCAGCATTTTGACCTCTTCAAATGGATAACATTTGCATGTCATAGAAAAGATGACAGCACAGCGCTGCTCTCGGTTTGCCTAATTGACGGCATCACGGGAAGTGTGGAGGAAAGCTGTCAGCGGGACAGCGAATCCCACTGCACAACGGTCCCATCCACCTCCAGTAACTTTTCCATTCCCTCCAGACTGCAGCACCTTCTGCAAAGCTGTTTGTCATTGTTTTATAGAGCCCTGCACTGTTGTCTAATTGGAGTCCCACGAGACCTATCTTCAAATCATTGCTGCAGTGTGTTACTGTCGCTTCACCCAGTTCTCTCTCTTTGGCCTTATTATATGACAAGCAGAAGAGTGCACTTGGCAACCAAACGCCGCATTTTGATGGGAGGAGCCGCAAACATCATCCTTACAGTCTACATAGTATGCGGATATTAACGACATCACGATGTTGTGCCGCCTCAGTATTACTCGGTGGATTTCATTTGTTTTATCTTAAACCTCACCGAATTCAATTCAATGAATAACATTTTCAAAAAGAAAAGAAAAACGGGCCCCTTTTTGTGGTCTTACTGTCACAGGCCATTTTGATGCTCTGAATTGAGACAGGACTGAGTGAAGCCAGCGTTGAAACATTATGGGCAAGACCATGCAATCTGAAAGGTTTGCTTCACGTTTGTAATTGAATTTCCTTTTTTTTTTTTTTTTTTTGCCAGATTTGTTCATGTATGTATAAGATCCAATTCAAGAACTAGGACCATCCATAATCACGTGTTGAGTTGAAATCCTGTTTTATCACTTGTGGTGTGTTGAAACTTTGCTAAATGGATTCATCTGAGTTGCCAAAATTTGCAAGCACTTTGCGTAAAATGAAAAGCCCGCTCCATGGGACATAGCTTATCGGCTTTTTCGTGTTGAGACTTTTTGTATGTCCAGTATTTGGTTATTCCTGGAAAAGCTCATCACTAGTATGCATCCTCATACAGTAAATGGCTGTAAAGTTCACTTTGTGCGTGGGATGTGAGGGGGAGGTAGGTGCAAGCAGCGGCGGAGATTGCAGAGTGCAATCATCTGCCATTTAGCTGCACGTACGTAGTTGCTTGCCAAGGCCTTGTTTTGCCGTCACTTGTAGCATTTCCTTTCACTTCTCTCTAATCAATGTCAAGGCCAGTCATTGTGGAGCTGCCCTTATCAACTTGTTGCTTTGTCCGCATTCTTCTAAACACCGCCCGCCACCTTGATGCCATTTCACCAGAGGAGAGATTGAATGGTTTCATTCAATCATGTTAATAACTCGGGCTTTCAAATGCTTTTTGTGATTTTTAATTTTTTCATCCTATTCTAATCTTTCATTCTTTGTTGCTTCATTGAATGGTTTTGAGGGTCAGATTTCAAAAGCATGCACAGTGTACAGCGTAAGCAAAAAGCGAAAGGCCGTGGGACATTCCGAGAGCAAGAGGAAAAGACAAATAGCAAAGGTGTTCTTGCATTGATCCATGTTTGTCCTGTCAGCATCAGGATGGAATGACACAATATTTACTTTAATCACAGAATGGACACCCTCAGGGCAATGTCATCTCCAAACATGAGTAGGGAAAGAAAAATTGGGAAACCACCAAGGTTGACTCACAGTCCTTTCGAGAACGCTAGTTGACTTACGATTTGTACGTGCAATATTCAGAATACATTCGACAAATGATTCGCACCATCAAACTCATAAGCCTTAGCTGTATTCTAGTGGAGCTGAGCATGAATGGAAAGCATTTGTGGACTCTAAAGTGCAACTACACTATGCTCTCCACATTTGCAACTTTTGCGCTAAGCGGCCATATCAAAGTGTCATTGATACATGGAAATTCCGCTTCACCCAACCAGTTCTTGTGATGGCCAATAAAACAAATATTATCCATCATACAAACGTGTTAGATGATAGACTGCAGGCCGGTTCCATCGCTATGAATTATGCAACGACAACCAACCCTAAAAGTGAAAAAAAAAAAATTAAAGTTGCCTTATGTCTTGCTTGAATAATCTCGACAATGATCCTTATATTGTGAAGAAGTCTCTCGCTCTTTTTCTTTGTACTCAATGAAATTTACAGAAACAACTTTTTCTCTTGTGTCAATGTATAGCTGATCAGGTTTTCTTTTTCTTCTTCTTCTTCTTGTAACTTGTGTGAATTGTCACACTTTTGCTCTCAACAAAACATTCTTGTTCCCGACCATCTGAATTACCTTGTGGTGAACTGTCAATCTTTTTGTGTACATTTGAGATTATTATTTATTGTTGACATGTTTTGCATTTGCAAATGACAAAACAGTGACTAGGGTGTGACCTGAACATTCTCGTTCCATGTAATTGCCTGGAGAGCAATTCAATTCTTTTGTAATTATTAAAATGGAAGAAACAATATGAGGAGATTTTTTTATTATGTGGCCAACATTAGGTTTTTTTTGTTGTGTTGTAACAGTATTTGTTAATGAATTGCGTATGAGTAAAAATAAATAAAAGGCACACAGCTCCTTTTCACATTGGTCATGTCTCTACAAATGCACAATCCCGACACAATGAAGGGCATTAGAATACCAGTTAGTGACTATAAACTGCCCTTGTTTATAACCTGGATAAATGTACTGTTTTATTGCAGGATACAATGTAAATAACAGAGCTTGGTACATTCCAGATTTTTTTTATATTTTATCTTTGGCCTCCATAACGAGATACAGCCCGATATAGTAAACAAAATCAAAATGTAAACCAAGATATAGATGAATGAAGTCGAGTCAGGATTTTTTTTTTTTTTTTTAGAACTAAATATACAGTTTTATTAGTAAAGGGAAGAATCGTTGACTAGTGTGTGTGTAGTGGTCCTTGTTCAAGGTCACGGTGCTGCAGCAAACAAAATCCAGGTTTAGCAGTATTCTAGCGCCATCGTGTGGCTTCTGTGAGGACACAGCACAATTCTGACCTGAAATACTTCGGCAAATATTTGACAAAGAGAACAAAAGTGTGCAGAGGCTACAGTCCTAATATGTAGCCTATAACCACTAGTGTTACACCAGACTCCATTAAAACGTAACTGTGAATATGTTTTGAAAAGATAAAAGCAATGTCGGTTAAATAAGTAAATAAGTAAATAAGTAAATAAATAAATAAATAAATAAATAAATAAATAAATAAATAAATAAATAAATAAATAAATAAATAAATAAATAAATAAATAAATAAATAAATAAATAAATAAATAAAAGCAATATGTGACTTTTTTAACAAGTTGAAGTGCAGAGAAAGGACTGATGAATCATGGGAAATGGAGTTCTTTCTGTCAATGGGCGGAGACAGATCCCAGAGCGCGTGCGTGTTTGCATGAGTGTTGTGTCGATGTTCGTGAATCGTGAGGGACCGCTTTAGAGCTGGGACTTTTCTTCCAAGCAAACCAGGATTTTTTTTTCCACCACCAAACCAACCGTCCGGACTTTTGGAAAACGCTGGAAAATGTAAGCGAGAACCCAGGAAGAGAGCGCGTGCCCGTCCGTTAACAATTGAGCGCGGGCTTCTCCTTGTCCCTTCATAACACTTGTGGCATCATCGAGGAAGAACTTTGACACCAAGTGTTCTGCAAAGCTCTTTCTTGCATGGCATTTTGGAGAGGGAAATCCGAAGCATTTGCAGACGTTCCAAAAAGGGGGAAGGGGAGGCGAGGGAGCCAAAGAAAACGCCCTGCTGCGGGGCGGCCAGTGCTCGTTGCTGCTGCTGCTATCTCCAAATCAATCCAAAGTTAAAACATGCATCTCCCACCGAACGGGAGATGAGATGGAATGTGGAACGTTATCTTTGCCCCTTGAAAGTCGAACGTCGCTCTCGTTGCTAAGGAGCCTCTGCACATTTCGCCAAGTTTCATTTGCCCTCGCTGGTGCACTCTTTTCCCGTCGGAGACGATCTGGGTGGGCTGGCTGGAAGCCCTGGGAGTCCCGAGGCTGCCCCGCTAGGCCCGAACGAGCAAGTTTCCCATGTAAAGCCAAGCAATCGGGGATCGTTTGACGAGGGACACCGCAGACATGTCTCAAGGCGCTGAGAAGAGGATGGAAAGCCGCTTGAAGAAGTTGCAGGACCTGATGAGAAACCCGAGGTCTGCGTTGAACCTGGAAAGTTTGCTGGTAAGTCAAGTGGAACACATTGTCTGCATTATTTACGAATGTCGTGGTGGCTGCATGCTCCTTCTTTGAAACGCACACTTGTGCTTTTGGGATGGGATGGGATGTAGGGGGCTTTATGGATTATTGGCTACCTTGACCTCTTCCTTTGTTATTAGGGAGGCTGCCGTTGTTGCTGAAGCTGCTGCTTGCTTGCTTGCACGCCCTCCTTCCCTCCCTCACTTTGTCCCGACCTACAACAACATTTTCCAGTCCGTCCTGTAATCAGATCTCTCCATTGAAACTGCAACAGAAGGAAGGGGCTGGCTACGTATTAGGGAAGGCCCGCTTAAGACTTAAAACCGACCCACGCAGATCGGGCACTTTGGAAGGGGGGGGGGGGGGGGGGGGGTCTGTGGTGTCTACAGATTAGGATTCATTGGTGGAGAATGTACCACTTAAGGTTTTTATGGGGCCTAATCTGTAACTGTTGGTCACTGGTCTTGTCCTCCTGCTTGAACAGCATTTAAAATGGTGTTTCTGGACACAATGCTGCTTAGGGTTGGAGTCTGATCACAACAAGCATCCTTCCACCACGCAGTCGCGGTTTAAAAAAATGATTGCAAATAACTGTGATTAGCAAACTGCACTGAATTCCCTTGCAGGAGATTGACGCTCCCCTGTATTAAATGGGAGAATTTGTTTAGACTGAGTGCTATAGTGAAGCATCTTTTATTGGAGAGATGCACACCCCTACCTGTTCTGCATGGACCTGACGCACACACAAACGATAAATAAATGTGTCTTTCTGATCCGAAGGCTCCCGCCGAGGTACGCGAGGTCTCGCTTGACCTCATGCAGGCTGGCGGTTTAACCGCAAAAATGTGGCGCAACTTTTGAGTCATATTTTCCCCCCTAATACTTTGTTGCATATATTTTGAGGTTCCACTTTACAGTAATTATTGGATTAGCGGCGCTTCCTCCAAAGGTGAATGCTGTATTCAGGCATAGTGAGGCACTTTAAATCTTTACTGCAACGCTAAAAAACAAGGGATTCTCACCTCCTACCAGGTTCTTCCTCAAAGGGACAGAAAAAAAAAAGATCACATATTACAAAAAAAAGTCCAGTCAGAGCGACGACCTTTCTACCATTCCGAAGGAAATGACCTCATTGGGTAAATAGTTGGTCAGTAAACTGGACATGGGGCTCAAATTGCCCACAAATGACATTTGAGTATCATTTGGTTGTCATTGGTTGATTCACCCCCCCCCCCCCCCCCCCCTGCATATCTTTCCCTGTCTTGTTGTTTTTCTTGCTCCCTATTTTGGTCACACGAACGTGAATGTCTTGTTCTATTGCAGCATTTCCTCTCCGCCACTTTGCACACCCCATAAAGAACAATTTGAACGTTCAAAGAGGTGTGGATTGTCTCACCTCACCTCACCCTGACACTAAAAGTAAAGCAAAGCATGGGCTTCGTCTCCCGAGTGGAGTTGACTTCTTCTTAGACGAGCAACAACGGTCGGCCGGCCGACCGACCGACCGGTATCAGCGTGTTCGCTGGGCAGAAACACTTCCTTATAAGGCACTCGGGATGGTGGCCCAGGTCAATCTTTCTTTTTTTTTTTTTTTTCTCTTCTTCCCCTTTTTGCAAAACAAGCCAGTCTCTCTACTCAGTACCTCCTCCGGGGAGCCGACTGGTTAGGCCTCTTTAGCATGAAAGATTTTCCTTCTGTTAGAAACCTTTCTTGAATTTGGAAGTTTCCTCCAAAAACAGAGTGCACTCATCAAAGTGGTCTGTCATTTAAATGTAGCTGCGCTTTTTCTTGTTGTTCTTGGGTTTGCAAAAGACTTATCTTGTGGATGTGTTCAAGAGTTTTCCAGCTTGCTGTATTTTTAGTTGGATGAGGGTGTGCGTGAGCCGAGCAGAGCAGAGCAGAGAGAAGAACAGGAGGCTCCCACACACGCATAACACTCGCTCTCCATCTCGCTTCAGCTCAGTCAACCTTCTGTTGAGACACAACCTCCCACGCGCACATCTTTTTCTCTTACACCAACACACACACACATACAGTACGTGTGTGTATGTTCTATCCACCGTTGTGTGCTTGTGAATGCGCACTTTGCATTCATTGCAACGACACAATTTGAACATATACATTTATTGTCACGTCTCCCTTTCTTCCAAAGCCAAACAAAAGATTGTGTCCGTAAACAGCAGTGACGGAAGACTCAATGCATTACGGTAAATGAAATAATACTGTCCGGGTCCTTTCTCGCTGTTGTGTTGCTGTGGCAGGAGGCTGGCGACATTGCTATGGCCAACAAATAAGGCTATAATGAGCGCCATAGAATATAGGTCAACCTTGGGCGATACGGAGAAAAAGCGACATCCCCGCTCTTTTTAGGCCGAATAGCGATGATACGATACGTATATTTGTGTTTTACGCAAAACATGCAAAGCCTTTCGTTGAAACAAAACACGGCGTGTTCCACTTCCCGCTCAACAAAGCGCAGCTGTGCAAATAACACAAATGCTATGTAAAGAGGAGTACAAAAGTATTTCCACATTTCTTAAATCGTACAAATAGCTGTGCAAATAACAAATGTAGAGTAAAACCCGTTGACTTGGGCAGGAAAGCATGGGCCAATGGAAAGTTGTGCAAAGAGCAAAAATGTCAACAAACAGACTGACTGACTGACCGACCCTGGCTGGAAACACACCTACGGCTGCTTGAAACCAAAACAGACACCATGATGACGCAATACTTGCTGTTGTCACACGATACGATTTGATTCCAGCCATTCAAGTTTGCACTGTGGGCACTCGGCTCCTCACCCTTGCTACGTATATTTTTCTAGCGCATTCCTCAGTTGACTAGATTAATAAATAAATCCTTGGTGCCAAAAATGCACAGGGCACCGGAGCATGGGACATTCAAGTCCGCTGCCGCTACCGTCCGTCCCTCTGGGCGCATTACTGTGCTGGCCCGATGGATGGGTGGTGGGATGGATGCATGGATGGATGGATGCATGGATGGATGCATGGATGCATGGCTGGATGGATGGATTCCTGCTGTTGTTGTCTGTTGGCCATGCCAAGCCGGGTCCAGTCAAACATGTGGAATCCAATCAAAACAAGGACATTCATAGCTCATACTATTGCGTTTGCTCCATGATGAGCCCGAATGCACGCGGTCCAAGCAGCCAGCTTCTCTGGAACGCTCAACATCGAACATCAGTTGAGTTCTTTTGACATATTGAAGTGCCAAAAATCAGCGCTTGATATTGCCAAAACGACTTTGTCGTATAAAATGGAGCGCTAAAGACTTTTGCTGTAGTTGCTAAGCAACCATCCAGAATTCATTGGATTCACAGTTTGCTCGAGATCCGCGCATGAGTCAAATAGTAGAGGCAGAGTAGCGGCTTTTAAAAGAAGACCAGACTTTAGCACATCCAAAAAAAGTGCAAATTGTCCACTTCATTTTTGCACTTCCTCCAACACTTGTCAGCTGATTATTGATGTGTGGCTGTTTGACTAAGTAGCTGACAAATGGCCTCTCGGCTCGTGTTTTCTGTTACTGTTCACTAATGGCAGGAAATTCGAGCAACTTCATTTTATTGTGACACTTAAAGCATCGAATGGAATGCATTATATCCGGATGTGCTATTTTTTTCTGTCAATGTGACTCCATTGGGATTTAAAACCAAAAGACCTTTATATTCTAGATAGCGCAACCAGTTGACATTTTTCATAGGCTGAACTATAAATAGAATTATTTTTAGGATGATCAACTCTAAACACCGTATTGCTTCTGATGCACTGAGAAAGAAGCAAACATTTGGGTGTGTGTATGACCACAAATTTAAAAAAGCATCAATTTGATGTTAGGCTAAAGCCTTCAATAGAACATCTTATCTTTTGCTATGTCACGGTGGCTCTCTGTATTTCCTAATGGGAGCCACCAAATTGCAAAGTAACCACCGAAGCAACCGTAGCCGCCTGTGAGTATTCCAACATTTCTGCAGCCACAGAGGAAATGAGTTGCACAGAGGGACATGAAGTCTTGATGTCATAGTGAAATCATCTGACCAAACACGGGGGAGGAGGGGTGGATCATTTCCTGGATGACTTTTTGGGAGATCCGAGTGCATGCATTTGGGTGCGCACCGGCCGACGGGCCAGCCCTTCTCCTCATGTGCCCTTTCCCGCCCGCCCGCTGCTTTCCCCCCTTAAATAGTAGCTTTGCGCTGTCGAGCTGCTGAATCAAGAGTGCCGTTAGCTGGTCGCAGCGGCAAATGTTTCAAATAGCAAGAGGAGACACTGAAAAGATTGATTTAGCAAGCATAAAATATACAGGAGATACTTCTTCCAATGCTATCGAACACTTATTATTTGTGCTCTTCTTCTTCTTCTTCTTCCATGATAATGTATCTTGGCATCTTTTGGAGTAGATGTTGGAACCTTTGGTTGATTTAACTTGAGTTTGTCCCTCCCAGGACTCCTTAAATGCTGTGGTCTTAGATTTGGACTACCCTGCACTTCGCAAGAATAAAAACATTGAAACCTTCTTAAACCGATGTAAGTATCAGAGAAGTGGTTTGGTTCTGGACACAATTGATATAGTGATATTACCCATGACCTTTTTTTTCCTTCCTCAGATGAGAGTGTCATAAGACAAGTTCGAGATCTCCAAATGAAGTCGGACGACTTTGATAGAGTGAAAGTGATTGGCCGAGGAGCTTTTGGCGAGGTTCAGCTGGTGAGTAAGGCCCCACGTTTGATTTCGGTGGAATTTGTTCCCAATTTCCAAACTGTGCGTCATTCAGGTGAGGCACAAAGCCTCTCAGAAGGTCTACGCTATGAAGCTTCTAAGCAAGTTTGAGATGATCAAACGCTCAGACTCTGCCTTCTTCTGGGAAGAAAGGGACATCATGGCCTTTGCCAACAGTCCATGGGTGGTGCAGGTAGGAGGTTTTGGCCGAGCAGATGACAGCCATTTGTTGTTCTTGAGATGCTTGCTTCCTGTGTAAGGATCTATAAAGGAGCTTGTCCTGTTTGTTTGATCAGTTGTGCTGTGCCTTCCAAGATGACCACTACCTCTACATGGTGATGGAGTATATGCCAGGAGGTGACCTAGTCAACCTCACCAGTACCTACGACGTGCCAGAGAAATGGGCCAAGTTTTACACGGCAGAGGTGGTGATGGCCCTGGATGCCATCCACTCCATGGGCTTCATCCACCGCGACGTCAAGCCAGACAACATGTTGCTTGACGGACAAGGACACCTGAAACTGGCTGACTTTGGCACGTGCATGAAGATGGACTCTGTGAGTTTGGCCCTTGGCAAAGACGCATACGTTCTTTTGGAAGTCCTCCGCAGTAAGATAACAAACATCCTTTTCGATGCGTCCAACTTGTCGGACCGTAAAGCTGCGCCGGTCGTTTGAGTCGACTTTGTCGTATTCCTTGGCAAGGGTGACGTTGAGATGATGACGACTTTTACGATGCGCTCGTGTTGAATGTTTTCCGTTTTGGCCCGTGTCCCAGACCGGTATGGTGCATTGTGACACAGCAGTTGGAACTCCTGACTACATCTCACCTGAGGTGCTGAAATCCCAGGGAGGCGACGGCTGTTACGGCAGAGAGTGCGACTGGTGGTCCGTCGGGGTGTTCATCTTTGAAATGCTTGTCGGTCAGGGTTGTTCTTCTTTTGCCCTTTCAGCATGTTTTCCTCCAAGAAGTAAGTCTCACTAGCTTATGAAATGATTTCAGGTGACACGCCATTCTACGCTGACTCTCTGGTGGGAACCTACAGTAAGATCATGGATTATAAAAACTCCCTCCGCTTCCCTGATGACGTGGAGATCTCCAAAGATGCAAAGAATATAATCTGCGCCTTCTTGACTGACAGGTATGGAAATGAATAAATCATCATCTCCTCTTTTGCTTTGCCGCTAATGTGTGTGAGCGTTGTCATCTCAGACTGGGGAGACCCAAATTGAAGAAGCTCTCTGCCTGGAGATTGTGTTGAGTGATTAGAATCTTTTTCCTTCATTCCACACCCTTACACTGCAACCAGCTCATCATCATCTTCAACAGCAGATGAACATTTTTGCCTCAGGCACATCTTACTGCTTATTCCAAAAATGATCACTACAGCAGAAGGGGATTAGTTGACTAATCAGGGTGCGGTCTCTCTCTTTTCTTTTTCTTTTTTTTTAAGGGAGGTTCGATTAGGACAGAACGGCGTGGAGGAGATCAAGCGTCACCCATTCTTCAGGAACGACCAGTGGACCTTTGACACCATCAGAGAAAGTTAGTGTCTCTACAGATAAACATGAACGTCCAAGTTGATTACCATTTTTTTCTTCTTTCTTTCTTTCTTTCTTTCTTTCTTTCTTTCTTTCTTTCTTTCTTTCTTTCTTTCTTTCTTTCTTTCTTTCTTTCTTTCTTTCTTTCTTTCTTTCTTTCTTTCTTTCTTTCTTTCTTTCTTTCTTTCTTTCTTTCTTTCTTTCTTTCTTTCTTTCTTTCTTTCTTTCTTTCTTTCTTTCTTCTCCTCAGCTGTTGCGCCTGTGGTCCCAGAGCTGAGTAGTGACATCGACACCAGTAACTTTGATGAGATTGAGGATGACAAAGGAGATGTGGAGACTTTCCCCACACCCAAAGCTTTTGTTGGAAACCAGCTCCCCTTCGTGGGATTCACCTACTTCAAAGAAGACCAGTAAGAGATGAGATGATGCTTTTTGGGAGAGCTGGATTGTCATTTTAATTGACTTGCATGTTTTGCTTCCTTATTTAGACTACTAACTGCTCCCAACAACTCCTCGTCTACGAACGATAATTCCAAGGGAGAGGTAAGTCACCCTCTTCAGGCTAAAACCCGCGTTGCAGCATTACCTGTAGATATTTTAGATTAACAGCGTTGATTTTTTTTTTCTCCATTTAATTTCTCTCATTCTTTTCAGTCAATAGCATTACAGAAGAAGCTTGGCCATTTGGAAGTGCAGCTGAATAATGAGAAACAAGCCAAAGATGATCTGGAGCACAAATTCAGGTACACGAGCTGAAGCTCATTAAAAGCTAGATGGTCGTCGTCGATGTTCCTTCTAATGATTTACGTGTAACTCCTCAGAGCTGCCACGAGTCGTCTGGATAAAGTTTCCAAAGAACTCGAAGATGAGGTAGAAGAATAACTGCCAGTGAATCTCTGCTGCTCAGGCACATTTTACTTGAATAGTTTTGTGTTGCAAGATATTGATGGTTCCAGGTTTTTTCTTTTCTTTCTGCAGCATTGTTAAGATTTCCACTCTTAAATCTGGATGGCTTTTTGTAGTTGTGTTTCAGTTGAATGTCCGACTTGTGTTCAAGACCCAATCAAAGTGGTGATAAACCGCTGACAGGACTGTAAAAGGTTTGACGAGATATGAAATGCCTGAATTCAGGTGAGCGGCAGGAAGAATTTGGAGTCCAGCCTGAGGCAGCTAGAACGGGAGAAGGCCCTTCTGCAGCACAAGAGCCTGGAGAGCCACCGCAAGGCTGAGAGCGAAGCTGACAGGAAACGCTGTCTGGAAAATGAAGGTGATTGCACCAATTCAGCTCATTCAATCCTTGAATAAACGTAATGCTTATGTCAAATGAAACACAATCATCAAAAATCCAAGAAGAATATTGTCAGAAAATTGAATTCAAAAACAATTTTCTTCTTTTATTCGCAAACTTCACGAGGAGCTTTTGAGTTGACGGAACATGGATTCACGTCATATTATCGATACCCCTTTTTGGTTGTACCTTATTTGACAGTTAACAACCTACGCGATCAGCTCGACGACTTAAAAAGGAGGAATCACAATTCGCACTTCTCCAACGAGAAGAACATCCATCTGCAGAAACAGGTCAGTGGTTTGCTTTTATCATGCCCATTTAGGCACATTGATCTTTTCGTCGTCAGCTCCATTTGAAGAAATCCCTTTTGCGTGACGCGAAACGTGCTCGTGACCCTCGGAGGAGTTTCGCAAAGCTCACAATCGTTCTCTCTCAGTTGGAGGAAGCCAACGTCCTGCTGCGGGCCGAATCCGAGTCGGCGACCAGGCTCCGTAAAAACCAGACGGAGAACAGCAAACAGCTGCAGCAGCTGGAGGTGAACACGCGAGAGCTGCAGGACAAATGCTGTCTGCTGGAGCGCAGCAAGCTCAGCTTGGAGAAGGAATGCAGCAGTCTGCAGGCCGCCCTGGAAGCAGAGCGAAGGGAGCACAGCCAAGGCTCGGAGACCATCAGCGACTTGATGGGTGCGTAAGATGAATGCAGCGATTTGACCTCGCGTATCCATCCGGCCGGGCTAGGGAGTGTGTGTTGGCTGAAATCTTATCTGCGGCGCAGGGCGGGTCTCTGGCCTGGAGGAGGAGCTACAGCAGCAGAAACGAGCGCTCTCCAAAATGGAGACCGAGAAGAGGCATCTTCAAGAGAAGCTCACTGACTTGCAAAAGGTTGACGTCGTCATCCAACTAGACACTGCGCCACTGTTTCTATCTCGATTCACTTGCGTACTTGTGGGCTGCAAAGATTGGGCCATCCCGACCTTTTGGCGTGTGTCTTCAAAGACCTTTTCGCTCGTACGCAGGAGAAGAGCAACAAAGAGATCGATTTGACCTACAAACTCAAGGTCTTGCAGCAGGAGCTGGAGCAGGAGCAGGGCTCGCACAAAGCCACCAGGGCTCTGCTGGCAGACAAGAACAAGATAAAAGTCACCATCGAGGGTGCAAAATCAGAGTCCACCAAGGGTAAGAGTGTTGGAAAATGTAATGGGACGTTTCCAAAACATTTAAGCGTTGCGAAATGTCCCGAACGATCTCTTAATGTCCTCTCCATGACACAATCCAGAGATGGAGCAGAAGCTGGCAGAGGAACGAGCAGCCAAACTGCGGCTGGAGAACAGGATACTTGAACAGGAAAAGCATAGCAGTATGATGGACTGTGACTATAAACAAGCTCTCCAGAAGCTAGATGAGCTGCGCACACACAAAGACCACCTCACGGAGGAAGTGAGTGACCGTATCGACATTGTATTTACTGCTCGGATGGAAATCAACGCTGTTTTTTTCTCTTCTGCTGTCCACGCCTACAGGTGAAGAATCTAACGCTGAAGATTGAGCAGGAAACCCAGAAACGTAACCTGACTCAAAATGACCTCAAGGCCCAGAACCAACAAGTCAACTCCCTGCGAACGTCGGAAAAGCAGCTCAAGCAAGAAACCAATCACCTACTGGACATCAAACGCAGCTTGGAAAAACAGAATCAGGAGCTGCGCAGGTCAGTCCATTTGATACTTTGACAGGTAGAGACGATACATAATGTCTGTCACTCTGTTCTTTACAGAGAAAGACAAGACACAGACGGGCAAATGAAGGAGCTACAAGACCAGTTAGAAGCTGAACAGTATTTTTCTGTCAGTTTATACCTCTTAAAAAAAAAAAATGAAGGCCATGCGTTGTATTTAGCACAGCAGTCGTTTATCCGTCCTCGCGTTTTCTTTTCCAGACTTTGTACAAGACCCAAGTTCGTGAACTAAAAGAAGAATGTGACGAGAGGAACAAACTCTTGAAAGAAGTGCAGCAGTCTCTTCAGGAAGTACAGGAAGAGAGGTGTTTAAACTTTTCCAAAACATTTTTTCTTCTATTTCTGTAAGCCTGACAAGCAAAATGGCAACTATCTCCGGCATCCAATCCAGACTTTTTCTGCAGCCTGAACTTTGGGACAATCTATTGCTAACAGCAGCCTCTAGTGGTAGAGCATAAGTGACGAGTCTACTGATTGTAGCCTATAAAGGAAAGGCGATACATACGAAAGGAAGGTGGCTAAAAGAAAAAAGGATTTCTATCTTCCGTTTGTGGATGGCTGATGCTTAGTCTTTCATTTTCAGAGATTCTCTGGCCGCCCAGCTGGAAATCACACTGACTAAGGCTGACTCAGAGCAGCTGGCTCGCTCCATCGCCGAGGAGCAATACTCTGATCTGGAGAAGGAAAAAATCATGAAGGAGCTGGAGCTGAAAGAGATGATGGCCCGCCATCGTCAGGAGTTGTCGGAGAAGGACATCACCATCGATTCGGTAAACGACGCGGCTTGGTTTTGTCTATCCCTTACTCTATGATGAACCATGTGGATGTTACAGTTGGAAGAAGCCAACAGGACCCTGACCAGTGATGTCGCCAACTTGGCCAATGAAAAGGAAGAGCTCAACAACAAGATGAAGGAGGCCCTAGAAGGTATCAAAACGTTGGCCTGGCAATCCTGCCAAAACAAGTCGTCATTGTTTTCTTGAATCTAGAAACGGAGAAGTCAAACGATTGGGAGCAGCAGATCAATCAGATGAAGCACACCTTTGAGAAGCAGCTGCAGTCTGAGAGGACGCTCAAAACTCAGGTTTGGGATGTCCGCCGACAGCTGTGCAAATCCATCCGTGTTTGCTCGTTACATTCCAGGAGTTAGAATAAAAAAAATAAAAATGTCCATTTACAGGCCGTCAACAAGCTGGCAGAGATCATGAACAGGAAGGAGGTGCGCGGTGGAAGTAGTCGCCGTGGCAATGACACAGATATGCGGCGAAAGGAGAAAGAGAACCGAAAGCTGCAGTTGGAGCTGAGATCGGAGAAGGAAAAACTCAACAGCAGCATCATCAAATACCAACGAGAGATCAACGAAATGCAGGCGGTGAGTCCGACGCGTACGAGTCCAACCCTATAACTATTTGATGGGGTGCCCTTTGCTTTGGATTGCTAGCAATTGGCAGATGAGAGTGGGATGCGAATCGAGCTTCAGATGGCCCTGGACAGTAAAGACAGCGACATCGAGCAGCTGAGGAATCTCCTTCAGTCACTCAGCGTTCAGTCCATCGAGTCGGCGAGCGTCTGCGGCGGTCCCGACTTTGACACCGATGACTCCTTGACAGGTAAAAGTCCAAGGCATGCATCCCTGTTGCCTCGTAGCAAACATAGCATTGAGCAAATAGCATTCCAATCTTTTTCCCTTAGAAACAAGGCTCGAAGGGTGGCTATCCCTCCCTGTGCGGAACAACACCAAGAAGTTTGGATGGGAAAAAAAGGTCAACCGTTCAGACGGATAAGGAAATGTATTGATAGCTATTTTTTTTCTTTTCTTTTGACCATGTTCTCCCGACTTGCTGTGTGTAGTATGTTGTCGTGAGCAGCAAGAAGATTCTCTTCTACAAGAGCGAACAAGACAAAGAGCAGTCCATCCCTTATATGGTGCTTGATATAGAGTAAGTACGCCACTGCAATGGTTCGGCGAATACACCAGAAATTGATTTTATTTATTTATTTATTTATTTATTTATTTATTTATTTATTTATTTATTTATTTATTTATTTATTTATTTATTTATTTATTTATTTATTTATTTATTTATTTATTTATTTATTTATTTATTTATTTACCTCTTCACAGCAAACTCTTCCATGTGAGGCCTGTCACTCAAACGGACGTGTACCGAGCCGATGCCAAAGAAATTCCAAGAATCTTTCAGGTTTGCAATTGTTTGTACCTCCGCTGTCAAATTCAAACTGAACTAATAAGACAGGTGCCCTCGAAAGACACACTTTGAATGGTTCCTTTCTTCTCCCCAGATTCTGTACGCCAATGAAGGGGAGAGCAAAAAGGAGCCCGAATTTCCCGTGGAGCCTCTGGCCATGGGCGAAAAGTCCAGCTACATCTGTCACAAAGGCCACGAGTTCATTCCCACCCTCTACCACTTCCCCACCAACTGCGAGGCGTGCACCAAACCGCTATGGAACATGTTCAAGCCGCCACCCGCTTTGGAATGTCGCCGCTGCCACATCAAGTGCCACAAGGACCATATGGACAGAAAGGAGGAGATCATCGCTCCTTGCAAAGGTAAGCTTCATTTCATTCAAGTGTATTCAAAACGAAATGACCACCTTGTCCTTCCAGTCAACTACGACGTGTCTACGGCCAAGAACCTGCTGCTGCTCGCCGTGTCTCAGGAGGAGCAGCAGAAGTGGGTGAGTCGCCTGGTAAAGAAGATTCCCAAGAAGCCGCCGCCCCCGGAGAGCCTTTCCCGCTCCTCGCCGCGCGCTTCCATGAAAGTCCAGCCCAGTCAGTCCTTGAGGAGACCCAGTCGACAGCTCCCCATCAGCAAGAGCAGGTAGTAAAATAGCACTCAGCGTATCTGTCTATCTTTCCGATGGTTTTGTCAGAACGTTTAGGACATTTTTCCCCTCAGATCAATTGGCACACATGGTTTGCCTCATTAAAAATGTTTCGTTCACTAGATCAAATGGCTTCAAATTGATGCGAGAAGACTCCAGCAGTGGACTATGGTACACGATGATTTCTCTAGTGTTTGACTTTGGCTCATGGTGTGGTGGTGCTGGTGCTGGTGCTGGCGCTGGTGGTGGGCAACATGCACTTTGCTTCAAGTGCTTTCCGAGGGGGATGACTCTTCAAAGGTAGTTTCTCAAACTTGTCCACGTTTTTGTCTCCTCCAGCTAACCTTGCGCAGGACGAGCGGGCGCATCTTGAAGACGTTCCTTGTTTCAACAAAGACTTTACGGCCCAGCTCGGCCGGCCAATCAGCACACTGAAGCGCCCCGCTTGACTTCCAGCAGCTCATCTTCGCCATGACTGTACGAGAATTCATTCCGCAGCCCTCCACTGAACACGGGAGCATCGGACGCAGACTTTTTCGTGCGCATACCGCGACGACGCTTCATTGAAGGACCCTCATCTTCATTTGTGGACTGTGGCCAAAATACTTTTGGGTGTTATTGTTGTCGAAGGGGTTTGTGTGGGGGGGAAACGACACAGAAGGAGAATAAAAATCCCGTTGCTTGTTGGTGCAGCTCAGCAGCATTCGACATTCCGCGTAGCTTTCAGGCGCGTCACGCAAACTTGAAGAAGCAATCCAAGTGCTGCTTATTGCCATCTCCTGTGTCCCACACCAACAGAAATCCAATCCCAGCACTCTGCACTGTCGGTTTGTTTACTGAATGAAAGGGAAGGGATGGCCTCACCTGACCTGACCCGACCTGACCCGACCCGACCTAACCTAACCCTCTCTGCTTTTCTGATCCAAGCTCAGCACCTGCTGTTGTTTGAATGTAAAAACTGGGATGCTCCAGAGACAAGACACAAGCATTGTATTCCTTGGATCCAAACTTACTTGACCGAAGTGCTTTGTTAATGACAAAGCCACAGAATGACCTTGCATGTCCGCTTCTTTTCATACACACGCACACACTGCCACACATTTCAAATGTATGAAACCGAGGTCATTGTAACGAAAAGCAAAATCCAGTCAACGTACTGAGCGGGCACTATTTGCATTGAGTTTTTCTTCCGGGGTAATTCCTGTGCTATTTTTCTATTAAAAGTAACGTTGGAGTTTGGGCACATAGTTGCACAGTGTGGATGTGGCTTTTATAGCAAGTGGAGCGACACGGAGTGTATTTGTGTGTGCGCCGTCTCCTTTAACCATCAAGCATGTTTTATACAGACTAGAAATATACACCGTATATATTTGACATGTCATACAGTGCACATATTTATACAACTGCCTCCACTTTATATTGAAGGGCTTCACATCCAGACTGCATGTTGGCTACCAAACAATTCTCTATAAGAACCACTTCAACAATAAAGATGTGGATGTGCCGTCCGGCTCTTAGTCATCCTTTGTATTTGCCTCAAATGAACTCTCGGGTGCGGTGGCCAAGGCCACACTTATTCGCCACACTGGTTGCTGCTGATTGGTTGTCTTTATTTTGAAAATGGGGGAAGAAAAATGTAAAGAACCAAACAAAAACCAATATACAGGCAAACAGCCACTTTCACATGGTTGAAAACAAAATGTAGACTTCTCTTGTCTTACCTAACATTTCCCTAAGGTCGTACAGAAAACAAATATGTAGATACAATAGAAATAACTACAATTGTATAAACTTCACCAAAGATACTAATGAAATAGTTGCTCTTTTGCAAGAAAACTATAGAAAAAAAAAAAAAGCTCATCTGGTACATCTAACACAATAACTCCAGTCTGATATCAAACTGGCAAAAGACTAACGTATGGAATGTTTTCATTGGTTGCAGGATCCCAGGTAAGGAGATGACCCATTCACATCTTATTGGCTGCTAAAGTACCAAGGTAGGTACAATACTGATATCTGATCATTTTGATGCTGACTGTACAAAAAATTGTGATATTACTATTCCACCCAGCAGCCACATTAGGTACACCTGACAGACAAGACTACCCTGATTTATTCATGGGATTATATACTACATGCATTACGCTGATGCTAAACTGCACTGCATCGAACAAAGGATGGATTTGAACACTAAAAAATAAGCGACGTTATCTTTGTCATTTCCTAATGTGGCGGTGAACAAGAAGCTTTGGGAGGCAAGGCAGTAAAAGTTCAGGTTTATTTAAATAGAGTGTGGAAAAGAACATTAAAAACGGTCATTTATCCTGAGCTGGAAAGTCATGTTTGTCCTTTCCCACTCCAAAACTATTTACAGCGTCATAAAACATCTTTTCTTTCTTTCAGCCCATTGGAATGTTCTTGAAAAAGAATAACAAAGGGAGTTCAAAGCACATTGTACAGGTAGGAAAGCTATTAAGAGTTGTAACCCGTTGCCAGACTCGATCTTGCGCTGTAACATTGCTCTCCAAAGTGCTTAGTCCGCTTTGATGGAGCTGCGGCCGCTTCTTCGGTAATGGAGCACGCTGAGAAGCACCCACAGGTTCAGCAAGGTCATGACCATGAAACGAACCAGAACTGCGCTCAGAACCAGAGATGGTGTTAGTCGGATGAGCATTCTTTTTAAATAGATCTTATTTGATGGAAGTTCATTTACCCTGCATGTCTCCAGTTGTCGCTATGGTGGTGTAAATCCGGGCTGCAAAGAGATGTCATCTAATATTCAATCGATCACCAGCTCGTTGAGTAAATGTCATTGAAAAGGAAAATCTCCCTCTTGTGGATTTTGCCTTACTTGCGCATGTGTAGGTGGCTAGCGCCCAGGTGAGGGCGCTCACCTGTCCAGAGTCCTTTGACCTCCACAGACACTGCAGTTGGGCAAACTTACTGGCGGCGCTAATGAGCGTGCACAGGCTCTGAGAAAAGAAAGTAGGTCAACAATATTTCTCATCAACAACGTGTGGAAAAGGGACAATATCTCAGCCAGTATCACCATTGCAAAATCGATGATCCATTTTTCCACGGTGAGGAGCCGCCAACCCACGACCAAGCTGAGCGTGTCACGTTAAGGCGAATGAAAACAATTCCAAAATATATATACTGTGGCAGAAGGATACATAACGCCGTACACCAGGCTGTCCTGCAGCCGGCCACTGTAGAATAAAATCAGGAGCAGGAGAACGGCATCTGAGCAGACAAAACACACCATGGTTTTGACAAATCAGAACACAACCGAGCGAAAAAAATCTGGCCTCACCTTGCGCAATGAGAATAGGATATTCCAGGTAGGTTGGAGATGGGTAGTCATAATACATGGCGTATGTAATAAATACAATGTAGCTGTGAAGTAGATGACAAATCAAAGTATGCAGGCAAAATGATAAGAAATAGCCAGCCACATGAATGGATTTGTACAATGTCAACAACGATGTGTATGCGGGCATGAGTCGATGGTAAACAACAAACTATTGTGTATCCCTTGCAAATGCACTTTAGCTGTCAAGGTTGTGAATAGTCCACATTAACAAAAGCTTGTGTGCATTAGACTAAGCTCCATTATTAGCACACAAAACAATAAACAAAGCTAGTTTACTGTGTCTATGTTGCGGAACAGTGAGAAACGCTTAAAGCTTTAACGGCTGCAAGTTACATATTGCTTAAACACCCTCCAGATAATGACAAGCTACCATGCAGGCCCAACTCAAATAGATGCCTTGTGTCAACGTGATGTGCCATTAGAGGCAAATAAAATGTTGTCATGCAGCATTTGAAGGCACGCTCGGTTACTGCCAGCGCTTCTTCCTTACACCGTTTTAGTCCAATATCCTGCAAGCAAATATTTATTGTGAATATGACTAAAACTGTGTTGTCGTCATTTTGCGATAGATCTGAAAGCTTTTCATTTGGTGCAGTCATTTATTGCTATTTTAAATCTTCATCATCAAACAGTGGGATTATGACCTTTGGCTCCTCTTTGCAATCTCAAATTTGAAAAGAATGTCCTATAATGATTATTTTGGCCTGCCTGAGATTCCTCCAAGTGCTCCAGAGACTATAAATTGGCATTGAGTGCAGATGTCTGTTTGTCTATGAGCCCTGCGGTCGACCAATTGAGGGTATAGCCCGCCGCATCTCGCCCAGAACTTATTGAGGAAAACAGATGCGCTGTTGCGTGCAATGTTAAGTCTTTTTAAAATCATCTTGCAAAACAAGCGCTGTTTCAAAATAAAAGCGAGCACCGCTTTAGTTTGGAACATCAGACTCTGCACAAATATGCACAAAACATAATGCTATGTGAAATGCACATTTCTATGACTTACCCGATAATTTCGAGCACAAGACTTTTGAGGCTGATTCCAGTTGTGGATTTGGCTCGCAACAGTACGAAGATCTGTGGGAACTTCAGCACCATGCACACCAATAATATAGAAAAATTGACCAAGTGTAGCAAAGTTTCAGATTGCATCTTGTTTAATGGTTGCAATTGGGAAATTCCGAAATCTGACCTACATAAAGCATCAACCAGAAATTGCTTGGGATGCCACGGACCAGTAGATGCGCTTTCGCTCTCTCGGGGCGCGTCATTTCCTTTACATTTCAAAATAAAATATGGCATGGTTTAATACAATAGCATTCTGACTGAACTTGGACGTAATACTTTTATTTTGAAGACAAACTCCTCTCGCTTCTTTTATGCAAATTCAAGTCCTTTCGCAATCACGCGCTGACATCCGCATACTTCATATTCAAAAGATGATGAATCATAATACGAACTGTATTCTATTATTGATTTAATTCAGGCCATGCCAAATTAATGTCAGAAAAGAAATGAGGAATGCAACGCAAATTGTAATGCACTGGGATAAACACAAGTGTCTGAAACGATCTATTGTTACTATATCATCATTATTTGAAACTCTGGATTTCTTAAGACATGCCAAAGCCTAGAACAACATTTGGCACACCTGGAGAAGGAGTAGCTGTGTGGCAATAAAGACATCCGTTTGAGAAAAACAACAACAACAATAATCCATGTGACTCAATTGTTTGCAACTATTACATTCCGATGAGCAATAAAGCAGTTATGGCGAGTTGAAAAGCGAGCAAAACACAACTGTTTGTGAGGATCATAATCGCCCAACTTGTTCAACTCATGCATCAAGATGAGCAAATATGAAGTGACTTATCTAGCATGACATCATCTCTGGATCCGGTTTGCATTTGTGATGGCCTGCAGACCAGGATAAAAGTCGGTCTAGTCTCATCACTTCACGTCCCAGTGGTGTCGACAATCGGTTTCCAAATATTTGGTTAGTTGTGTTGGGGGCACAATCTGAGAAGAGCGATGGTGGAGCTTCTTCTGTCTTTAGCTCTCCCTATAAGCATGCAGCAAAAATACAATTCCATGCATGGGGAAAGCACCACAACAGTATTAACCCGGCCCTTAGAGGTTCACTTCTTGTCAGAATGAACCATGGCAACACACATGATTGTTTGTCGGGTGTTACAATGAACCCACTTACCATCTGATCATAATTCCGCAGGAAACTCCAATTCTTGTCCCTGTCAACAGATGGCTGATGTCAAGCATGACTCGATAATGGCAAGATGAAAGTGAACTCACCATTCTAGCACTGCTCTCCTTTCTCTCCACACCATTTCTTTCCACGCTTGATCTCGTTGGAGCGGATCACTCGCGTCTGCATCCCGCGTCGAGTGCGTCGGCTCTTCTCCTCTCTGCAGACTTTTGGCCGCGGGTGCTTGCTTTGCTATCGGCTTGCTTCCTCGACCTCGTTGCGGTAGCCGGTAGCCGGCAGATGAAGCGCGTCGAAGATGGCTGAAGTCCATTTTGTGCAGGCGTAACAAGAAATGATTTATTTAGAGCAGTCTGCCCAGCTCTGGGTAGGCAGGGAGGCAGGCAGGCCTTCTGTAATTTCAGGTCAGATGACCGGCGGATCAAATCACTGCCTGTGTTTACGTTTCCATGGGAAACAGCGAAGGCAGTCGTACCTTTTTGTTTAGAAACTATTCAGCACATTAGTCAATCATGGTAACGTTAAATTAAAAAGCAAAACGGACGGATGCATAATAATGGCATATTCATATATTCTTGATTGAAACGATTGTATGTTAATTGGAATTTGCAGGTCTATATTGGTATTACTTTTACGTGTTGAAAGGACTCCCTAGAAAATGACCAAAATGAGAAGATACATTTCAGGGAACTATCCTTGAAGTCAAAGTCCTTTGAACTTTTGAACTTTTTGTTTAAAATTCTTCATTCACATGGTGTCGGAATCGCCTCTCAGATTTGCTCTTTTAATGTGAACTATTTCCCATCGCCTCAGATGTCATCATCGCTTGACGCTCCGAGTTTTTGAAGTCGAAATAGTACTCTTATTTTGAAGCTTGTCACCCAAACCCGGATGTTCTCTATATGTGTGGCATATTGATGGGGTGTGACGCGCTCGAGATTTCATATAAGCGACGCCACCGCCGTTTCAAGGTAAAACGAAAGATTTTTCACTCCAGATTCTTTCCCCCTATAGTATAGAGTCACTCTTTTGTTTGTTCTGTGTGTCTATTTAGATGTTTTTGAACGATTGGCTCGATATGACAGCTCGACTTTACATCAGGTGCAAAATCGATGCAGTTCTAGTCGATTATTTTTAAATCGATTTGCTCTGTTATTATTGACTAGTATTTAAATAAAGATGCGGCATCATGCAGAACGGACATCATGCTAGCCCGCTTGTGTTGACGTGCAGCATCCGCTAACATGTCACACGTGTGACGTTTGACAGGACACATGATAAACATTTGACTAGAACATGTGAAAAGAAACGTCTGCTGTAAATGTCATGAATGCATTTGCAGCTAAATGGACTGTATATGAAGGAATGAAGAAAAGTCTAGAGTTTGGTGGAGCTGCACTAGTCTCAAGGTTTTGATCAGGTGAAAACATGTCAGGAGGGCAAATGAGAAGCGAGTCTTGCTGCATGAAAAAAAGAAATAGTTTTGACATAATACAATTCCCCAGAATCGAGAATCCCGGGGTTGCACCTGCTGTTCATTTGAATGTTTCTTTTCTCAAAGATATTATTAAGAAGTGATGCTCAGGTAGACCTGGTGTCAGTGTCCAGAAAGAGACAATTGTTGAGTGTTCTGCCCTCGTAATCCCATCGCCACCTTTGTCCATGCATGATTAAGCCGGTCCCACAACACAGCTTCATTGCAGTTGACCTTTGGCATTAATTGGCAGCAGGGTCACAGTGCAGGAGGGAAGTGAGAGTCACAGTCGAGACATGGACCGTCACTCGTGGAGACACCTGAAATTTTGAAAAGAGCAGGCTGCGGATTGATCAGATTGTCAAAGGATTAGTGGCATTTAATCTGAGGTGGACGTCTGCTGTAGCTGTTTGTCTCGGCAGCCCTTTCAATGCAACATTCCAATGGGCCGTTAGTTATTCTGCAAATTTCGGTGTACTGTTCAAATATAAACCCGGAAGTGGCAATGTTATTCTGAAGGCAGCATATTATCTTCTGCTACTGTCCCACTGCTAAGTAATGTCTTTGCTTTCTTGAGATGAGACCCATTTAGGTTCTAAGAATAGGTCTTATTGAATTGTCCTAGCCACTGGCCCTGTGAAGGAGATGACAAAGGAGGATGTTTTAGAGCCCGTGGAGGAAGATGCTTCCCTGGACCGCTTTACTCCAATTTCTCCCCATCAGCGGCCGGTCATCCACCAGGTGGCCTCTGCACCAATGCCTGACCACTGTGGTGAGGACATGCGTGAATGCACACACTCACCATAAGCTTTTGCAATGTATATTCATTCATATTATTTCACAAATCCAAATGAATTCCCAGATTTAGGGTGTTATAATCTCAAGATACTACTATAATGTGGATGTACACAGATGGACTTTAACGTTGCTGCATAGATACAAAATCTACGAGGGAATGGCTCCTGATTATTGTCTGCCTTTGTGCATTGTCAGAATTCTCCTTCTTCGACCCCAGCGAGCAGCAGTGCAGGGAGGTTCTGCAAGAGCCCAGCACCACCATACCGGAACTCTTTGCTGTCCTTAGGCAATGGGTTCCCCAGGTTCAGAAGAACATTGATCTGATTGGCAATGAGGTGATGTTGTCAGCACCCCCCCCCATTGCACCATCTGGAATCAATGCACATGTTCCCCCCTACTGTCTGACATTTGTATGTTTCCTTTGTTTTTTTTGTTTTTTTTTCTTTGCACAGATCCTTAACAGAGGTTGTGGCGTAAATGATCGAGATGGTCTGACAGACATGAGCCTTCTGCACTATTGCTGCAAAGCCGGGGCCCCGGGCATCGGTTAGTATTGACAAATGTAGAGGGCCTTTTTGTCATGCATGTCATTGTTTTGTTGTTTAGGTGATGCAGATAGAGCGGCTGGCTTTGCCCGCCACCTAGTGGCGCTGGGAGCCGATCCAAACCTCCGCTCCCGCTGGACAAACATGAGGGCCTTGCATTACGCTGCCTACTTTGATGTGCCCCAGCTTATTGGCGTGGTCGCGCAGGCCTCTCAGCCTGGAGGTAAGCCGAGGCTTGCCCTATAAGGATAGCCGCACTCAAAGACTCTTCACAATGGTACTCGCGTTCACAGTGGGGTGGTGGTGGTGCTAAGCCACAGCTGCCCCGACTGACCGAGCGAGCGAGGCAGGCTGACTGACAGCTTGTTTCCTCTCCGGATGGATTGACCACCATTTTGTTGAAGCGTGACTCACCTATAGAAAAGCCAACATTGTGTACTCAGCTTTTCTTCTTGACAATAACCTATTTAATGTTTCACTTTTGGAAAGGACCGCAGCTTTATTGATACCTAATATTTCCAATCATCGTATTTCGAAGAAATTAGCCATTTTTTCCCCAAACGTTTTAAGCAGCATTTTTCAACTAAGTCCGTCAGTGATCTAGCCACGACCGATGAATCATTTCATCGTTTCATCTCACTGCTTGAATTAGTGGCGACTTCAAATCATTTTGGTACCTAATATAAAATATGGATGAGTAGAGGAACCAGAAAGATACTGTAAAAATCCAAAGTTGTTCCCCTTTCTGTTTTCCTAAGACATGGATGCGACCTGTAGTGACTTTGACTTTGGCACCGCCCTGCACATTGCCGCGTCCAATTTGTGCACATCAGCCGTCTCCTGTCTTTTGGAGCTGGGAGCCAATCCTGCTTTCAAAGTAAGCCGCATCTCTTCTTCTTAAAATCGACTTTTTTTTTTATGCAACAGTACAGAACAGTGACCATTTAATACAGTGCGCAGTGGAAATGGGAAAAGCAGTATTGACTTTTTGATTTGCTGCTGTTTGACGAAATAGTCCGCCCCAACATGAATTTGCGGCTTCATGACAAAGACGTCCGTCCGTTTCTATCGTGCGTATCCTCTATGCTTGAGAAATTGCAGGGCACACACAGACTAAAGCAGCTTTTGCGTCGTTTTGGAATGGAGGCCAATTGAGCACCTTTTCCATCCTGCCTTGAGTCTTTTTCTGTCGTTTTCACTTCACTTCATTGTTATGTTGAGAGCTTTACGGGAAAGTGAATGGTCGACCCAGTTTGAGGTTCTTGACAAGGTAAGTCGTGAATTTTTATTTCTCCCCCCCATATTATTCTTGTGCTTTAGCCGAGACTCCCAGCATGAGGCGTTAAGTCGTGTCTGATTTCCGCCACACGCTTGAATTGAGGCCGAGTTCCTGCAGTTTTATCAGACTCCAACTTTTTTTTGAACAGTCTGGGAGTCCCTTCAGCGTTCTTTGCAGGCTTTTTATGTAACCAACACTGAGGTACATGATCCTCAACCATGCAGCAACTGTCCACTGGGTGTCACCAAAGCACTACTCTGACATGATCCAAATTGAATCAACGAGATGCTCCAGATTTTTCTTAATACACAAAATGATGCGTATGCTTGAACATTTTCTGTCATAATTCCATTTTTGCGGTGTGTTTATTACAGGACGATAAAGGCCAGTACCCGGCCGATGTTGTTCCTGATCCCCTCAACATGCCCCCGGAGATGGCAGATGCCGCCGCCCTGGCCAAAGAGTTGCGGCGTTTACTGCGAGAGGCTTTGCCGCAGCCCACCTCGTTGCCTTTAGCGTGGACCCCTCCCGCTCTTTCTGAAAAAGCCAGGCTAAAGCTCGCCTCTCTCGGAATCGCACTCGGTGACCGTGTGGTGATAGCTGGACGCAAGGTTTGTGTGTGTGTGTGTGTGTGTGTGGTCACTCCAGTGAGGTTCAAAGAAAACAAACATTTCCTAGTTTTAGTGATACGGAAATAAAATGCTGTGCCCCAAAGAGTAGTTGAATAATGGTAAATCATAATTGAATATTTTGGTTGAATTTATTTAGAAATTTCAAATATTTTGCTAAAAAAGAATAGTATGTCACTTTTTTAAAGATCAAATGGAGCAGATTGCTTATTTGGTCTGAAATAATTGTTTGTTTCTCACAATACCAAACTAGCCATTGTTAGATTGGCTGTTGTGAGATTAAAAGCAGCCTGGGATCACTCCCAGTTTGTTTTCTTTCTGGGCCATATCTTTTTTCACTTCTTTACTCTTATCTCATCTCCACCTTATTGCACCCAGGGGCAGTAGAAGGAATTGGAAGAAGGTAGAATTGGATCAGCCGCTGTTCTAGGCCTGCGTTGACCCAACTTTAGCCTCTATTCAAACTCATTTGCAAATGAATGAACCAATCTCCGTCTTGACTCTGTTAAAAAAAATAAAAAATCCTCTAAATTGGCTTTGCCTCTATTAACAATGCGCGGGTTAAAAAAAGCATTGTGATCAAAGTGCCATTTGTTGAAATCAAATTGTGTATGAGGATGTACAATTGCTCCTCTTCAAAGTAACCATCTTTATTTTCTTTTCTTTCAATGAAGCAGTTTGTTGGCTGCAGTCAGCTTTCTAAATGACTTTTCTTTTTACCATGACAGGTTGGAAGCCTGCAATTCTGCGGCAACACCGAGTTCTCCGGCGGTCTCTGGGCCGGAGTCGTGCTCGACAAAGCCGAGGGCAAAAACGATGGCTCCGTAGCAGGCGTTCAGTATTTCACCTGTCAGCTCAAACACGGTAGGTCAAAGCGCAACATCACTTCTTTCTTGTACTTGCCATGCTTTCATTATTTTGACGCTCTTGTCTTCAATGATTCAATCAGTCTGGTCATTCATTAACAAGACAAAGTACTACTGGTCATTGATTTTTATGTTCCTCCTTTTTTGTCAACAGGAGTATTTGCTCCTCTCTCCAAGATAAGCAAAGCTTTGGAAAGATTTACAAGTGGCAACAAGGTGTCGACACTGGCACGCCATCGGCACATAGACCTGTCCGCCGCCGCCGTTCCTCCCAAGAGTAACACACGTTTAGGTATGTAAGTTTATCTCCCTGTCAACGGATTTTAAAGGAAGCGGCGTGCGGGCCAACAAAATATTGTTTTTTTGTTGGGCCTGCTGCTTTATCTCTTGAGAAATAATCTTGGTAACTGGGTTAAGCTGTTGCCGTCATTAAACTTGTCCCAACCCAAACGATGAGTAACGACTCTCAAAGGGTGTTAACCCATGTTAAAAAACAACAACAATCTGTTTTGCTCAGTCTTAACTTGGATGATGAGTGACAGGTGGGGAAGCGGAGAAGGAGATTTCCGAGTTTTCGTTCATACTTCTTTTGCTATCGTTGTCAACTTCTAATAGCTTTTTCGAACTGCTCCCGCTACGTCGACTTCTGCTTTCACGGTTGTCATCACGGTCCTCTTCGCCTTCACCGCTACTCGGCAGTGTTATCCCGAAAACAAATAACCCCGTAAATGGAAAATCAAACATGCCCGCGGAGTTGATGTTTGAGGTGCTAATGTCTCTTCATACTTCATGCATGACAGCATGTTGAACCTTTTAAAGGTGCTATTTTCTTGAAAAATTGAATTGAGTTTTCCAACGATCCCAAATCCGCATTGGAGCGTGCCGTGCCTTGACGGCTGAGGCATCTGTGCTTACGTACGATGTGGAATGACAAGTCTCTCTTGTTCTTTTGCTAATTGCCGTACAAGGACCCCGTGATCCTTTTATCGTCACCGACTGTCCTCTCATTAAGTGCCATAAGCTCTGGATTTGACACTGCGCGGCGCTGTCCAGTGCTGAAGTTGCACTTGTCTGCTGCCCTACTCAAATCCATCTGGGATATGATGTTCTTGATGTCCGTCCGTCCTCTCTGGAACCTTCACCTCTCCAACTGGGGGCCGTGACCCTGCATAGGACAAATGACGACGTCAATCTATTAAGATTGTGTCGACAGGCAGGTTGGCACCGACAGCGCAGTGAGCGCATCAATTGGATTAGCGGCATCGGCTTGGTCGGCGCTCTCGTCTCCCGGCCCGGTGACCTCAGAATCTAGTCGAAACTTATCGGAGTGGGTTTTTGTGCTTTGTGGGCCATCTGGGGTTTACAGATTTATTGTACAGGGGTAATATTCAGTGGGCTGATTGATCTTTACGTGACTGGAATTGTGGACCTTAGAGTAGCCAATGGAATGCTGTGATTGATAGTCCAATTACGTAGAGTTTAATAACCGGGGCATAGACAGGCTGAATAGTCTTGGCGGCAATTCATCACAAGGTGTGTGTGTGTGTGTGTGTGTGAGTGTGAGTGTGGCATCGTGCAAGGAATGTGAGGTTGTGCGTGTCAGCACCTCTTTACTCCCCAGGAAGCGGCAGACTAATTTATGAGCAAACCTTCTCAGGGCTTTTGTTAGACATTTACAGTCCAGACTCTCAGTGCCACCTGAGTTTTTGCGATTTAGCAGCTTAACAATACTGCCAGCTTGTGAAAGTCTCTCATCCTCGACCCAGCGGAACCACACACTCTTGCTATTTCGGCTGTGCTTCCGGGAGGCTTCGGGTTAGCTAAATCCCGTGTTGCAGAGTGCCTAGAGCAAATCTCAGTGGCATGAAAATACGCAATGGCAAATGTCACCAAATGTTTTCATATTATTGCATGTTTCTTACCCGTGCATGACTTTGTGCCGTGTCTACCGTATGGATCCAGTTCATTAGAAATAATTGTTATGAATTATTCATCTTGCGCTTAAAACGATGTAGATAGCGTCGTTCACGTTCATTTATTTTATTTCAACCCAGTCGGGTGGTATTTAAATGTATTTATTCCAAGCACGTGCACACTGATCAAATATTTCCGGGCTTAGTTGCTGCCTCGTAAAATGTTCTGCATTTTTCCAGAATCCGTCTGACATTTTTGTTGCCATTTCCGTTCACTCCTTTCTTTGCCATCGATTCGCAGGTGGTCTCTCTCAATCACTCTCTTCTTCGTCTTCCTCGCTGGAATCTCGTCACGGACGCCGTCCTCGACCTCATCCCCTTCACAGGCAACGTCTTGCTGCCAGGCAACAACGGGAACATATTTCTTCCAGTTCCTGGGCCGCACCTGCTCCCGGCCCCCGCTCCGCTTCCGGAATGGCTGCAAATTCTACAGCAGGCAGGAATCATTTCATCACTGTGAATCCAATAAGCAGTGCATTACTTTGACCTCTCTGACCTCCACATTTCCTTGCCAGGTTATAGAAGCCGGACTCCTTCAGCCAGCAGCTCCGTGTGTGGGGGGGGAGCGGAGATGCGCCCAGGGGACAGGGTGCTGGTCGTCGGCCAGAGAACCGGCGTGGTCCACTTCTACGGGAAGACCAGCTTTGCTCCAGGTGAGGATTTCCCTTCCATTCCCTTCTCCATTGGTTTGTGATCAAATCGACCTTCCTCTTCTCGTATTTAACATATGGGGCTTATAGGGAGAGAGTTTTCTCAAATTTGCCCAACAAGGGAAGAGAAAGAGAATCATGCCAAGGCTCCACACCTAGCTCAAATAAAGCATTCAAATGCGGTTTGAAATATTCAGTGTGCCATCAATAAATGATGTTTGGCCTTTCTAGTTTGTTTATTTAGAATCTTTGTGTTGTGTCTAAAGGGATGTCGCAAAGAAGCAGCAACATGCACAACTCGCACATGCTGTTTTCTTTTTTGAAAGTTCATTCCCTCCGGAATGGCAAATAGAAAACCCAAGTGCAAACGACTAATTGATAGGACAAAGAGTCATTTGCCAAGTAAATCTCAAGAAGAGTAAAGCGACTGCGCTCGCTCGCTCGCTCGCCACATGCCTTGACAAATCTTTTATCTTGATAGTCTGCTGTTCATGGAAAGAGATTGTCAATATTTTCAGTTTAAACAGAGTGTGAGCCGTGTTTGAATAAGTAATATTGCTCCTTTGATCCAGCAGCACAGCAGGCACGTGTGCTTAGCATGTGTGCCGCCAGCCAGCCTCGTAGCAAAGTTAATGTTTTTTAATTTTTTCTATGAGCTCTCTGATTGACTGGGTCAGGAAATAAAACATTATTGCCGACCGACCATGCTGTGATTTTATTTCTTTTGTCCCCCCTTCAAACAAGTCATATTTCGGATTGTACAATAAACCGAGTGGGCCACTGAGCACTATTCTAGATTGGACTGTAACAACAAGACGCAAAACACATTTGGATGAATCGATTGGAGTCGGTCGGCGCACAATACTAGCCACAGGGCACCATATTATCCACAACATTGCTCCTAAAAACTCTCTCTCTTCCTTGTCAGACAAAGAAGAAAAGAAAAAGAATCCATTTGAAATTCCAGGACTCTTGTTCATGATCTTCTTCCTTCCAGGCCACTGGTTGGGCATCGCGCTGGACACGCCCAGTGGGAAGAACGACGGCTCAGTGGCTGGAGTGAGATACTTTGATTGCCCACCGAGACACGGGATCTTTGCTCCTCCGTCTCGCGTTCAACGGTGAGCGCTGGTCCGCAAAGTTACATTTTGGCTTGCATTTGACAGTGTGGACATTGGGAATACCCTCAGGCTGGCCGGCAGGTCGGCAGGTCGGCAGGTCGGCCGGCTCCGTCAATACATCCGCCGCTAATGAGTTCCTTTGACAGTGTCATTTGTGCTGCTGTTGACTTAACGATTTTGCCCGACGTGGCAAAAAGTCCCTTCTATGCTTGTAATTAACCGCAATGTCAAACAAGAACAACAGAGGTGTGAGTGGAGACGGCCCAAAGCCTTCCTTCCTTCCTTCCTTCCTTCTCTTGCCGTGACTGCTGCATTTAATGTGACAGCCAATGAGCCAACAGCGCTGAACTTTGCTCAAAGTATGGATTGCTGTTTCGAGCATAAATAAAATAGGGCGGCAAAAGAAATAATCAAATCCACCTTTTCTACCCGGCTCTCCTCTAAATCTCACTCTGCCTTCCCTACATTATCCTCCTCACCTGCGGCTCAGGCTGACTGCAAAGTGAACGACACTAATGATCAGAATTAGTATTTTTCCAATTGCAGTGTGATGAACAGGAAATGTGGATCATTTTTTTTAGTCAATGTCTTTTGGAAGTTGGCTGGCTAACACTATCAAGGTGTAAATATCAAGGCCCTTGCCCAGCTTATTTATTTATCCTTGACAACAGGGAGCCACAAAGCAGCAGACAATATTGAACACAGCAGCACACCAGGAAAAAAGCCAACCTCGGTCGTCATTTTAAAACATGTTATTCAACGTTTTCATTCGGCACCATATTCCTAGTTTTGCTTCTGTGGCACGCTCCCGCTATTGCAGCTGGTAGACGATAATCTGTCCGATGGAGCTAAATCTTTCTATCAGTCTGCTCAATAAAATGCGTGGCTGATGCTAATCTGCCATCTCGGCTTCGTGCCGTCGAGAGCCGGTGAACGAGTTTGCCTTTCTCCAACTTAATGAAACTTTTGCGATGGGTCGCCTCGAGACGAAGCAATGACTCCATAGGCGTATGAAGTGCGCTTATAGATTCGAGACGTCAAATCGCTGCTTTTACTTTAAAAATGGCGGTAAAGCCGCTCTTGCCCCGCAGACTTTGCAGCAACGTTGGTTGTTCTCGTCATTTCTTTATTGCATTCATTACTCTCCTAACATTTTAATCTACTATTTGACAAAATAGGACCTGCTGTTTGCCTTCCCTGTTTTTTTTTTTTTTTCCCCCCCGTTACACACATGCTCCTCTGTAGGGAGACTCACACTTCCTCGCCATCAAACAACCTCCCTTTTCTTTTCCCGTCAGGGAGCGAGCGGCTACAACACGCCATTAGGAAAACAAACAACGTTTGTTTTGCTGCGGGGGGAGATAAGATCATCCTTTATTACGCTCGCACTGAGGAAATTCATATCTCAGCACTTTTTTTGCTTTTGTCAGAGCGAGCCATGGTCTCAAGTAATCCATTTTTATTTGAAAAGTAAAACGGTATACACTAGCAGTGGGTGAATTAGAAGTGACTTTGCTGCATAAGTGATCATGTTGTAGCACTTATGCTCCATCTGTTGATTGTTTTCAGGATCCACGGATCTGTGGATTGCCTCTCCGAGCTCTCCTCGTCACATCTAAACCATCCGTCAAGCAGTGGTGAGAGTCGTCAGAAATGTCTTGGTACTCGGCAGAAAACACACACACACACACACACACACACACACACACACACACACACACACACACTTGACTATTGTGATTTTCATGCAGGGGTGATTCGTCGCAGCTTCAGCACATCTTCTGCTATCGCCCCACCCAAGGAGACAAGCAGAAGAAACCCTGTTAGCAGGTGGCTTTTCTTCTTCTTTGCAGATCTTTTTAATTTTGTGTGTGTCCTAATTTTCCAATGTTTCCCCCCCCCCCCCCCACCCTTCCGATTCTTTTCTCCCACGGCCAAAAATACCAAAGCAAAAACCAAAGGAATCGTTTGATCCCCCATCGTCGGCGCTGGAGCAGCAGCAGCGGCGGCGGCAGCGTTCCAAGAGGTAGCTCCGGGAGCGTCTACACTTCTGCCAACCAGGTCCGCCTCCACCAGGGCATGCAGGTCCTGTTGAACAGCGCCAACGAGATGGCCTGCATCCGTTACGTGGGCACGACTGACTTTTCTCCGGGCCTTTGGCTGGGCCTGGAACTCCGAGGCCCCAAGGGAAAGAACGACGGCTCCGTGGGCGGGCGCCGCTACTTCACCTGCCGCCCGGGCCACGGCGTGCTGGTCCGCCCGAGTCGCGTGACCTATCGTGGCATCAATGGTTCTCGATTGGTGGATGAAAAGACTTGAGAAATCAAGATTGGAATGTGTAGTTTGAGCAAACGGTCCGATGTTTCAAAAGCATTTACGTATCATGTGCACTTGTACTAACGCTTTGATATTCAAAACACAGCTAATTGTTGGGAAGATGCCATGAATGCACTTTATTGAATTATCGAATAATTCTGGAAGGGATTGATTAAGATTAACCATTGCACTACTTCTAATCTGATTGCAGATGTGTTCTAATGACTAGCAACAACATGGCTGTCATCCTTTGCAGATAATTAATGGGACTGACTCATAAAACTCATTTTCACTTGAGTTATTGTAAAAAAGAGTCAGTCACCAGATGTCAATCAATGTTGCTCTTATCTTATCAGTCACATCATTATGCAATGATTGAACAGTGCACAGTGCATCATGTTATTGGAACATTTTCGCACCTCTGATTAGAATCCAGATGACAAAAAACGCAGCACAGTTCAAGGCGGCTCGAAACATTGTTTCCCAATAAGAACGCCAGGGCTTGCACTTTATCCATTGCAATATCATTCACGTGTGCCAGGCTCAATCAGTGGTGGATTGCATGATGTGCGGCATGGAATCGCAATCTCAGTCGTGTGTGCAGTGCGGCTTCCAATAGATGCATCCATTTTTTGCCTTTCTTTTTGTCTCCAAGCCATTGTCGAATTTTGAGAAGCATGCCTTCCATGCCGCATGAGCCATCGTTGACATTTGATTCAAGAGAACAAATGCAATCATCCTAACGTTCTCAAGTTGAACTGGGTAGCAGCCTATTTAATTACAGTTATGAGTCAGAATTTGCAATCATCCATTGTGCATGTGCAACAGAGCCACCAAGCTTTCTATAAAACACTCGCGTAGCATTTAATTACGGTGTGTGTGTCTGTGTGGCGCGCAAGGATCTTCAGTCAATAGGTGGGCCCTGCAATTGAAAGGAAGCGGAGGCCAAAGCCAACCATTGTCAGCAGATTGCAGCCTAAAAGCTTTCATACAAAGACCCTTAAGTCCATTATAGAAGAAAGCATGAGCAAAATATTCCTTTTTACGCTGCCATTTGCGACATTTAATGCGTGACAAGCACATTAAATGCGACTCTTTTACTCTTTTACTCTGCTCTATAATCTAGTTGACAGCTTTACTGAGTAGTACTTGATTTTAAAAGTCATTTGCTTCCTTTATGAATTCCTTTTCCTTTATTTCATGTTTCCTAATGAAGAGTTGTGAGCATGTTAGTTCGTCAAATGGTGTTTTGTTTTGTTTCTTTAAAAAAAAAACTATGCTTGCACCCTATCTGAAATAGGTGCTTAAAGTCTGTTGTAGTTGACGACCATGTTGAGGAACTACTAAAAGTCCACTCGCAGTTGAATTGGTGATGATTGCATATGAAAATGGATCAGTGTTGTTGGATGCGTCTTTCAGAGCCATTGCTGTGTGTTTGTAGCGTGAAGTTTGATACTGTTTACATAAAGATTTGCTCAAATATGAAGTGAATAAAGGAAACCATTCAAATTCAAGCCATTCTTATGCTCTTGTTTTTTGTCAAGCCGAGCTGAAACATGTTTATTTTTGTAATAGTTGATATTTCATGACTTCAGACCTTTAAACAGTGTTGAAATCAACATGGTGCCTCAGAACACAGAAAAAAAAAACATCATATCTAGCCTTAAGGGGACATCCCTGACTGAAAGAAAGAAAGAAAGAAAGAAAGAAAGAAAGAAAGAAAGAAAGAAAGAAAGAAAGAAAGAAAGAAAGAAAGAAAGAAAGAAAGAAAGAAAGAGTGTCTTTCCTGGGTACATATTCACTTTGTCAAAGCAAACAACTCTCACTAAGCTCTTAACGGTCTTCTGCAATAGTGTTGGCTCATGAGTGAACGATTCGTTCAAAAGAACGAATCTTTTCAGTGAACGAGAGTGAACGAATCATGTGGTTTCCAAGTGACCCTCGTTAAGCGCAGCTGCGGGAAAAGTTTTAGCCCTTTTCACGTTCCGCAGGAGCTAAAACTTTTCACGCAGGTGCGCTTAATGAGGGAATCCCACGGACACTCCATTAGGTACACCGCCATTTTCAAGTGTACCTAATAACAGACCACTTTATTAAGGAAATATCAAGGTCAAAGGTCACAAGTGTCAAGCTCTAGTCTAAAACGGTGTACCTAATGGAGTGTCCATGCGATTCCCTCGTTAAGCGCACCTGCGGGAAAAGTTTTAGCTCTTTTCACGTGCCGCAGGAGCTAAAACTTTTCCCGCAGGTGCGCTTAACGAGGGAATCCCACGGACACTCCATTAGGTACACCGCCATTTTCAAGTGTACCTAATAACAGACCACTTTATTAAGGAAATATCAAGGTCAAAGGTCACAAGTGTCAAGCTCTAGTCTAAAACGGTGTACCTAATGGAGTGTCCTTGCGATTCCCTCGTTAAGCGCACCTGCGGGAAAACTTTTAGCTCTTTTCACGTTTCGCAGGAGCTAAAACTTTTCACGCAGGTGCGCTTAACGAGGGAATCCCACGGACACTCCATTAGGTACACCGCCATTTTCAAGTGTACCTAATAACAGGCCACTTTATTAGGGAAATATCATGGTCAAAGGTCACAAGTGTCAAGCTCTAGTCTAAAACGGTGTACCTAATGGAGTGTCCATGCGATTCCCTCGTTAAGCGCACCTGCGGGAAAACTTTTAGCTCCTGCAGAACGTGAAAGTGGCTAAAACTTTTCCCGCAGGTGCGCTTAACGAGGGAAACCCACGGACACTCCATTAGGTACACCGCCATTTTCAAGTGTACCTAATAACAGGCCACTTTATTAGGGAAATATCAAGGTCAAAGGTCACAAGTGTCAAGCTCTAGTCTAAAACGGTGTACCTAATGGAGTGTCCATGCGATTCCCTCGTTAAGCGCACCTGCGTGAAAACTTTTAGCTCCTGCAGAACGTGAAAGTGGCTAAAACTTTTCCCGCAGGTGCGCTTAACGAGGGAAACCCACGGACACTCCATTAGGTACACCGCCATTTTCAAGTGTACCTAATAACAGGCCACTTTATTAGGGAAATATCGAGGTCAAAGGTCACAGGTGTCGAGCGCTAGTCCTTGGGGCCGCGTTTCAATATGGTGACGTCACAGATCCAACAGCCAATCAGGAGGCATCCTGTTATGAGATGGCGCCAAAGCTCGACTTTGCCATTACGCAGCCGAAATGGATAATCTTCTGAAAATATCTTTGGATTTCAAATTGACCTCATTTGAATGGGGTGTATAGATTTTGTCTATCCAATGCGTGTGCAGTCTTCTCAATTGGTTACTTTTCCTAACGGATGGTAAAAGCTAAACGTGGCAATGCTCCAATTTCCTCTTCAGACATGCAGTGCTGAAATGCATGCTTCAGAACATTCAAACAGTGTTATTTCAAAGCTTTTTTAATTTGAGTCCATGTTAACTTGTCAACTTTTGCCTTTTATTCCAAGTGAAACAATGAAAAACAGTTTTGAACATGATAGATGGATGCTGTGGAACATTTCATTCAATTTGTTTCTAAGGGCCGGTCCCGCTTCTACTTTTGGGTGGGCATGAGATCGTCGATGGACTCCCCCGCCGCCAGTTTCTTTTCCATCTCCACCAGCAGCTTGATGCCATCAACGACCATCTGCACCAGCTCCACCTCAGAGAAGCCCAGTCGGTCAGAGTTTGAGACGTCAAAGACTCCATCCACGGCATCCGTGTCCACGCCACCTAGCGGATGAAATGATATGAACACAACTTCAGTTCAGGGACTAACTTGAAATGACGGCGGCAGAAAGAGACCTGTTCCGCGCTTCTGCAGCCTCAGCCTTTTAAGGACCTCTTCAAACTCTGGGTGCTTGCTCATATTTGGCAGCTTCACGTGCACACCGGCACGCAGACCCGTGCCCAGGTTGGACGGGCACGTCAGAATGTAGCCCAGGTGCTCGTTCCACATGAAAGAAAAGCCTTTGTTCTTGAACAAAGATTCAATCTAAAAAAGACAGGGTTGACAACAGACTTTCTTTCAGATCATCGGAGCGTGAAGGCGGCGGCCAGGCTTAAACAAACCTCTGTGAGTCCGGTGCAGAAGCGAGTAAACACTTCCTTCAAGTTGCCACCCTTCTGCATGGAGATGACTCGTAGATGGTCTTCTTCGTTCACCCACACCAAAAATGTCTTGTTTTCATTATACCTGGAAAGTAGTCAGCAACTATCAGCCTCTTTCCATTCTCACGCCCTTTCCGCCGAGAGTCTTTCTCACCAGATGCCTCTGGCGCTGGGCCAGTCCCGGGCCATTCTTGATGCCAGCAGCAGAGGGGACACGGGTTTGTCAAAAAGCAAGTGGTCGTCAATCAGCTGCTGCTGCTCGCCATCTGACAGCTTTCTCAAGGAATAGTACTTCCCCTGTAGGTCTCCGGTGAGTGAAGCCAAGACTGCGCGCAAAGGGGGTTTATTTTCCGACTCACTTTCCGTTCGGCTCTTTTTTGCGTACCTTCCATGGAGAGCTTCTCCACAGCACGTCTCTCGCCACGTCGGCAGAGCGGCGGCAGGCAGAAGCCGCGGACGCTGCGGCCCGTTCGCACTCGGGAGCTCAACACGTACTCTGGGTCGAGATCGTCGCCCCCCTTGGAGCGACACACATTTTTGGTCAAAGTTCAAAAAACCAGCGGATGCGTCAGTCACGTGATCCTCGTACCACGAGGTTGTCCGGGTTGAGGTCGGTCTTATGCATGTCTGTCGGTTTGTATCCTCCGTGTCTGTCCTCGATCACAAGGTCGAGCAGCTCTTTGAAGACCTCGTACGACTCCTCGTCTCCGGCCACGCAGCCAACCGTCATGATGAAGGGGTGACCTGCCCCAAAGAATGCCACATCAGGGTTAGGGTCATGGGTCAACGATGGCGGCGGCGGCAAGTGGTTTACCTGGATTATCCACGCCTGTCTGGATGACCCGGTCTATAGTGAAGCCATTGGGGGTGGTCCGCTCCCTCAGTGTTTTGTACAGGTCCATGGTCAAGAACTTGGCCATGTGGTTGTTGTGTTTACTGAGATCAGGGAACTCGTCCTCTGCCGTCAGCCCCTTGAGCTGAAGGTTGGCCATTTTTTGACAGCTAAAAGACACACTTCCAAACTCAAAAGAAGGCAAACATATCAAGCCACCCAACATCAAAGTCTTAAGAGTCTTTGGGTTTTTGAAAAGCGCTACACAAATTGAATGAACTATTAATGATTCAGCTTGTTTTATAAAGGCAAGGGGAAATATATAGTCATCGAACGGTCTTAATTCAAGGCGATTACGAAACCATCATGCCAGCAAAGAAAAAAAACAACAGCCAAAGATTGAATACGAATCAAAGCTAAAGCTAAGCTCACCACTTCGGTTCAGTGGTTTCATATGATAGCAAGGCATTGCAACCCAGCTCCGATATTTTCAGAGCTTTTATGGACTGCTCAGATGAGTGCTTCTTGATGGACCAGATGGAGGGAAGGACGGCCCGGCCCATGCGCGGACCAGTAACGGGCACAGAGCTGCACTTTAAATTGGATGCCAGAGGATGGATGACGTTTTGTTCACAAAGCCTGCCACTTTTCAAGAAGTGACTGCAACTTTTACAGCGCATTATTTCTTGCTGGACAAGTGTGTGTGGCTAGCCGGTAGAGACCTTTAAGATGAAAGAATAATGGCACAGCCCCTGGGCCTCAACTGACCTCCACCTCCTATTTGGGCCTTTCTACAGGAGATTTACTGTGTAGGAAAACAGTATACTTCTTTTAACACTGTTGTTGCAGCCATACAAAAAGTTGCATCAAGAAACTTCACCAAGCTCCTTGATACGACATCTCATATGAATTCCTTTCCCGCACTGCATACTAATCATGATGCACGCATGACCTAAAACATTTACCTTCTTCAATATTTAGGTTTGAGGCATGGGAACGTTTTCAATTCCAAACAGCCTTAGTTATGAATATTCAACAATGCAATGCATTTTTCAAGCACGTTATCGTTCTATCATGCACTATGAGTGCAAAAGAAAAAAAAAATCCATAAAAATCCATTTTCTTCGAATTCATCAAACGAGAGCACAATTTAACATCCATTGACTTACACTTGTTCAATAGTGTCTGACATGTTTGCGTCTTCTTTCTTCACAACTCCAGCGCTTGCAAGAAGTCAATGACTTGTCAGTGGTTGGTTGGTTGGAGACAGACAGACAGACAGAGAGAGAGAACGAGACGCACGTACGCTACGGCCAGCTGCACGCACGCACGCGCGCACGCACCCACACATTTATAGCCATCGACGTGGCACATAGTCAGCAGCATCAGCTCTGTGATGAACACGACGTGGGCGAACAATTAAAGGCGTCGTGTGCTCCACGTTCGCTTTGCGCAACAAATCGTTCCAACAAAGCGTCATGTTTGAAACCTAGCTCTTATGAAAAAAAAAAAAAAGCCTATGATATAACCACAGACATTCACTAGAACGCCTTTTTAATATATATATAAAGTGGATTCAAAGCGTGCACTTATTCGTACGAATGACACGATCAATCCCCATGTCTGCAATTCCCGTCTGAAAATGAAGCGTCTATGGCCACAAGGGGGCGACATAGGCGTGGATTTCAAGTCTACTTCATTGAATATATAGGAGTTTTTTTTTCTTCCTCAGTTGTTTCCACTGGTACCTACCTACTTGAGAATCAATGACCACAACAGAGCCCATTCTGCTAAACTACAAGCACAATTCCTGCTTTACACTCAAATTGCAGTTCTAAAAATACACTTATCTTTTCAAAACATGAAATACAATTCTCTGCATTCGGCATCATTTCCATGAAGAAAACCTCTGTCATTCAAAATTCCATGTTTAAATGTTATCACATGGGCAAACTCCTATTGCCCCGTTGCTGTTGTTTTTTTCCTTCTCAATTCACAATCTGAGCATCCAAAGCAACAGGTGAGCTCTTCTGTTTAGGAGCAATGGAAGCCAACATTGGAAACAAAGGCAGAGCCAGAGGAGTGAGAGGACGAGGGAGACCAAGGATGGAAATCTCCGATGAGGTGCGAGCCGCTTTGGTTGACCATGTGCTCAACCGCGGTCTCACAATGACGGAGGCTGGCAAAAAAGTCCAGCCCAATATGAGCAGGTATAGCGTAGCGTCCATCATCCGGGCGTTCCAAAATGACAATAGGTAAGAAAACTGCGGTATCAAATATGTACTAGCTCAGAAACGTAGTACCCCTTTGTATTCCTATGCAGTATTTTACAATTTGTATCGCAGAACTGAAAGATTGTCAAGCCGAGATGGTCGGGAACGTCTCCTGTCTCCCGAACAGGAAACTGCCATCAGGAACATGGTCCTGGAAAAGAACGCCATAACATTCCAGCAAATGCAGAGAAGAGTCGCAGAAAACAACGATCTATTTCGCAATGTTCAGAGGGTGAGCTTCTCAACACTGGACCGCCGTGTCTACAGGGTGCCATTTCAACACAATTCAGCAAGAGTCAAAGAATTGCGATATAACTACGTGCATGTAAGTATCATGATACGGTGTTGTAATCATGATTGCGCTTGACAAGAGTGACGGCTACGTTTCGGATATTGTTTCAGAAAGTCCTTGAGCTACAGGTGGCTGACGTGGAGCACCGGTTCATCTTCATTGATGAAGTTGGATTCAACTTGACAAAAAGAGGAAGGGGGAGTAGTTGGCGCAAAGACCCCGGCCGCCACCGATGGAACATCACAATGTGCGCGGCCATCACCCACCACGGCGTCATCCATCGTCACGCTGCCTTCGGTCCCTACAACAGCGCCCATCTGATCACCTTCCTGGACGACCTGCACGAGAAACTCGTTCCGCCGAATGGGGTGGACGGGCCGGAACAGCTCAGGTACGTTGTCGTCTGGGACAACGTAAGCTTCCACCGGGCCGCCGCCGTACGTAAATGGTTCAGCGCCCACGCGCGCTTTTTAGAGGTGAATCTCCCTCCGTATTCTCCCTTTCTCAATCCTGTTGATGATTTTTTTGGGGCCTGGAGATGGAAAGTGTATGAGCGAAATCCACAAGCACGTGGCACCCTTCTCCAAGCCATGGAAGAAGCATGTGGAGATATAGGAGCTGAAGCTTTTGTTGACTGGATTTGCCATGCTCGGCGGTATTTCCCACACTGCATGGCCAGGGAAAATATTGATTGCGATGTGGATGAGGTTCTGTGGTCAGACCGAAGCAGAAGAGCGGATGCAGCATAGTTTTTTTTTTTCTTTTTCCCAAAATGCTTCTGCTCTTTTGTATGTTGACCACTGCATTTAGCACCCAGGCAATAAAACACTGTCAGCCTAGATTCCAATAGGGTTATCCCATAGAAACAACAGTGAGCTCCAATCAAAAGCTCTTCCAGGTTGTTTATCAGATCCAAGTTCAAGTACCTGGAAATATAAGCAGATATGATGATGATTGTCTTTTTTCTTTCATTTGATCAAACTTTGCAGAGAACCACCTCAGGTGTGCCTCTATCGTCTACTATTGACTTTTCATTCATTGCTAAGAAAAACAGCATTGCCATTATTTTCCATAAGAAAATATTCCATAGGAAACTTATAATATCGTCATTTATTTTGCCGAATGTCTTCCCAAGGGCAATGTACAGCATTTACCATAATACAATACTCTTTAATTACATCATTTACAGATGAAGTCTTTGATGGGTGAGCGACGGAGATCACAAAGTGGATAGAACAGAAGACTGACACACGTATGTCAACGACGTCTGTAAGAAACGATGTCACTGAAATCAGCTCGCGGCTCTATTTGTCAGATCTGAAAGGCGGACCGTTGATTTCACATAAAGAGCAAAAGTAGTCATTTGTATTCCATCACATTCATTCAGCAATGATAACAGTAAAACCAAAAAGTGAACCCATGTAAATGATGGATGCTTTCAGGCAGCAAATTTGAAGGTTAACAATGATTCACCAATGTTCTCCACACACAAAACGGAAAAAGGTTTTGTAAAAAAAGCCGCCGGCATGGAAAAACCTCGGTTTCCCACACGTTGAGCACAAAATGCGAGTTTGGTGGGGCAGCGGAAGGGGGTGACTTATTTCCACAAGAAAGCTCTGAACGGATAATTTCACCGTTGTTTATGGCCCACCGTGAAGGCTAAGAGAGATTTCCTGTGATTATTGTTTGTTAAACTTGGTCAAGTTTATTTATACTCGTGGGGATGGGATTCTATTTGCTTTGTTTTTTTTTTTTTAGCTTGCTTTTTGCCCCTAATCATTTCAAACGGCTTAAAAGATGAAAAGAGACGAAACCGTTGCAGGGGGATTTTGCTCGTAGCATGAGCCTGCTAATTGATCATTTATAGAGCCACATCCAAATAATAAATTAACAAACAAACCAATAAATAAGCAAGCAGGCAACACATCAACAAACACATTTTTCAAAAAGTTGTTCTCTTCAGTACAAAGTTCTCATATGATTCTTAAAAATGACAAGTCCAAGTGGCAAGCTTTCTTTTTTTTGCCGTGTGAAAAATGGGGGTAATTTGAGGGTCCTGCAATAGAAATGAAACACGGGGCTGGCAGCAGCTACTTCGAAATTGGTCTCCTCAGTCATCAGAGTTGGGGAATCAACGTCTGAAGTCGGCCAGGTCCAAATCAGAATAATGATCTCTCGGTCGGTGACGCAGAAAAAGGTAAATATTTACTATAAATTCCACTCGGTGAGCTCTCGGTCGTGCCTACTTTACGATGCAAAAATACATTTTCCGGACTCCAAAAGTATCCTTTGAATTCCATTTGCCATCCAGTGTCTGATGTGCTTTCATGTTCAGTCTGGGATTTGACACCCTGCGGGGTTCTCATAATAAAAGCTTCACGGATGAATCTTTTTTGCTTACGCTCAAAAGGTTGTTTCCAAACCGGAGGGAGAAAGCAAAGGTTTGCTGACACAGCGTTTGCTCTTGTCTAGTCACTTGCAGTTACCAAAGTTGGGGAGTCAATCAAACATGTTGGTTAAAGCACAGTGGCGTTGTGACCCTCCATTCTGGGCAGCCGGGTGTCCTGCACCGTCCCCATGGTGACCAAGAGCGGTCGGCTGTCTTCCGATAATCCCGACCGACCCAGAGACACCGAGGCGGGGGCCCTCTGGTGGCCACTCTGTTGGGAGGGAACCAGCTGAGTCGGAGCCGGAGCCGGAGCCAAAGCCAAAGCCGCCTCCGTCGACACGCCTTGCTCCTGGTAGCCGTAGCCGATACTCCCGCAGGGGAACCGCCTGAGTCTGTACACCGGACCGGGTGGCAAAGTGCCAGAATCTAAAAGGAGGGGGGACTGGCTTGCTGGTGGAGGGGGTGCTAACAAGGGTCTGCAGAGACCCTGCGGCTGCTGCTGCTGCTGCTGCTGCTGATGATGCAGCATCTGAAACTGATGCTGATGTTGAAACTTATGCTGGAGACCCATGGAGCCAGCCACCTCGGCCACAGTCCGTCCCACGTGCTCCTGGCCTTCGCCGGGCACCCTGCCGCTGGTGCCGGCCAAACTCCCCCCCACGCCCCCTTGCCGCTGCTGCTGCTGCTGCTGCTTCCTCTGTAGCTGCTGCAGGAACCACGAGCCGTACGTGGGGTTCCAAAGACTGCTGCTCTTCCCGTTGTGGCTCTTCTCCTCTGCTGGGTGACCCTGGTTGAAGGCCAGGTTGATGTGGCCCCCCTCTGGGCCGGGCTGGGCGCTTCCCTTGGCACTGAGGGTGGCGCTCGCCGTCGCCGCCGCCGCCGCGAGGGTGCCGGTCGTCGTCATCGAGGTCTGCGTGTGAGGTTGCTGGTGTTGATGGAGGTACGCTTGGGGCTGAGACGCTGTCTGCGCCCTGGCTTCGGACGGGGCTGTTTGCTCGGCGCCTCTTTGGCTCTCCTCTGAGCGGTAGCGTGCCTGCGCCTCTGAAAGTTCCCCGTCAGGCACGTGAGCGTTGACCAGCACGGCGGCGCCCGAGGGATCGTCAGGATGGGCTGTTACGTACTCCTCTTCTTCCTGGACAGGCCCGTATTCAATAGGCAAGGGCATGGTCACCACATCCGGGTCCTAAAATGTTCAAGAATTCGAGATTTTTTTTTTTTTTTATTGGCCATGTTTGAGCATGCCAAACAAGGAATTTGACTTGGGTACATCTCAGCCCCTGTCCAACATTTAGGTGACTAACAACACTCAGGAAAATTGACAAACATTCCCAAACATCCCCTGATCTTAAACTCAAGGACAGAGCTCGTGTTACAAGAGAAGCCATCACGAGCATCCGGTTCAGGAGTTTTGGAATCCAATTTAATGTCGGGCACACCGCGTGGTGTTCTGTTGCGCCAATTTCAATATCTTCCAAAACGACTCATGCAAAATAATACATCACTTCCAACATTGGTGTCAAACATCATTTATGTGGCCCACAACTTTGACTTCACAAAGTGTCAATAGTAGAATTGTCTTCACTTCGACATTGCTAGCGCAAATCTTTCAAATCAAAATAGGTGAAGAGTTTTTTCCTAGTCTCGGCTTTCAAAATGAGGAATTCATCACTTTCTTGTGTAATGTAGGAAGGAAACGATGACTGGCAACAAATAAGTATGACGTCCCTGACTTGCATCATACGCTCCCTTCCTAATGTGGTGCCTGTGATTTTTTAATCTTTTACCACCTCACTGTAACGGGCAAGCACTCCTGACTCTTACCAGGCGCTTCTTGCTAACTTGAAGCCCATATAAGCAGTAGAAAACGAATACATTGATGTATTGTCGTAGTCTTTGCCACTCACTTTCTTTCTCATCAGTTTCCCGATCGCCCGTGTTATGCATGTCCCACGCGGACTAGCGTAAATCCACGCTAAAAGCTTTCCGTCAAGCTGCCGGCTTACTTTTTCCCGCTTCCAGCGAGGCGTGCGTTCTTTATTGTCTGCGGACATTACGTTCTTGAGCTTTTTTTTTCTTTTCCAAGTCAGTATTAAAATGTTCAGCTTTGCGTGGCACTTTCTCCTCAGACTACCCTTCGGCTTTACACATGCAATGTCAGCTCCGTAGGCTGTGTGTGCATTTTTAACGAAGTCTTCATTCAAGACTTGGTCAAAGTAATGGAAGGCACCTTCTTGAGGCACCATCTATTCTGCTTTTCTGGAAGCGGCGGCGCATAGGTGAGATGTGGCCATTATTGAATCAAGTGGACAATGATTAAACGGTAGCTTGGGTCTCAACAGCAAAGACCCCTTTTGACTTCCAACACCATCCGATACTTTGTCTTTAATTCTGCTTCTCGCTTCCAGAGAGTGGAGACAATGTATAGCAGCTCCCCTTTTATCTGATGCAGCCAGAACTCATGAACTAATCCAACGAAACAACAAATAGCGCTGGATGGGTTGACTCTAAATCCCAGCATTCAATTACATCCAAGATCTAGTTTGTTACCTGCAAGCAGTAGTCAATTCTCTCCAGGATAGTTGAGAAGTTTGGTCTGTCCTCGGGTTGGTGCTGCCAACTTTGAGTCATGATACGGTACCTGGAGATACACACGAATGAACAAACAGAAACTCCAGAATGTATGCAGATAGCGGGAAATATGCTGATGCGCGATATCACAAGCAGGAACACCAATTCTAATCTTTTCTTTTCCATGCAACTCAAAGAATAGACGTACCAATCCTCGTGAAGCCTTGTTCAGAATGATTTTTGCCCTCATATTCCAGTCCCTCAAGTTTTAAAAAAGAAATCTCTCCAAGTCTTTACAATCGATTTCTAAGAAGGCCCATAGTCAGTACAAATAAAGTCATTATCACAGCAGAACAGTTAATATGTTCTCAAGGGCACCAATAATGGCTGCCAGCTCCCATTATTTCATTCAATTGACTTCTCTCAGATTGCAGATGAACTCTGCGCTCAGCACACTGTCCGATTCTGACATTTGGCACTCATAGTGAATATTGCACTTTTTTCCATATAATCACTTAGATGGAATATTCTAAGTGAGCATATTGAGGGTGCAATGAGGAGTAAAAAAGCCCTTAGTCGAGCTGGCCCGGTCTGTCCGAATGTCTTATCATTGGAGTTCTTATCGCGGCGACAGCAAAGGAAGTCGTTGGACTCATCCTGGATATTCACAGCACTTTTTTATCTCCTGGGACATCATTTCCTTTGTGTTTCGACGCAACAACTACGGCACGGCACGGCACGCGTGGTCAGGTTTACATACACAGGCCCCGGGCAGTTTTTGGGCGGGTCCATTCTCCCACCGTTGGTTACAAAGTCCAGCACTTCTTGGTTACTGCGACTTGGATAAGGCATGTAGCCCAGTGAGAAGATCTCCCAGAGCAGAACCCCAAAAGACCTGGTCAACCAAAAAGGGAAACCAGGTGAATGACAATCAAGTGGGCGCCGTCAAAGCGACAAGGACCAAGATAGGCAAATCAAAGGAAGATCATCTCTGACAGTGACGACACATGGCTACAAAAGGTGCGTGCTCACCAAGTATCTGTTTTGGATGTGAAGATGCCCTCCATGAAGGCCTCAGGTGGCATCCACTTGACCGGGAGCATGGCACGACCACCTTTCCTGTAGTAACTCGCTCTACATGCGCACAGGCAAGTTATGCAAGCAACAGAAAAAAAAACAGTCATCAGAATCATAACAGAATGAAAAGCAGCAATACTTTTCTTTGCCGTTGCCATAGCGACAGCCTCATATGGAAGGATAAAAGAAACCTGACATGCATATTTAATTGTGTGCTGTCACTGCTCTGATCCAAAAGACACATTGAAGTCACACTCTGTCATGGGAAAGAGGCATTGATTCTTTTTCTGGTCCGAACCATTTCTAACGCTGCCTTGCTTTTGGTAAAGAAATGATCTCATTGTTAATCATGGCGGAGGTCGAAGGCAAATTCATGCTGAGCTACATCTAAGTTCAAGATAATCAAGATGAAAAGGATAGGTCGGCATCCCCGCCGCTCCTGGGCCGCATGAACTTTGTTCATTTGATTTTCAAATTTAATTCTGAATTTAAAGACGACAGCGTTCTGGGTGGTGGCCAAAGGGAGTGACCTTAGCGGTCCAATCCAAGGCCGCAGCATTCCTGGCGAGTGAGCAAAGTCCAGAAAGACAAATTCGAGCCTTGGTCACTCCGTAATCGCTCAGCGGAGAGTATCTGTCGAGCAATAGCGGGCATAACGTATGCCCGGCGGCATAAGTGGAAGAAAAGGAATGGACGGATGAATGATTGGGCAATTTGTGAAGTTCCACACTCCAACAGGTGATGAAACGAAAAACAAAATGTCTTGGCTGTTCCAAGCTGCTGAAATATTCATTAAAAGTGTCTGGGGCTTTCAAGTTATATGGGACAACGGAACACACCCATTCATCGCCTCTTGCGTAATCATGTCCTTTTGAACAAAATCAGGCAAAAAGCACCCGATCCCATTTTAGCCATTTGCACATTGGACCTTCTCAACACGACAGGCGGTGGTTAAGTGCTACTCTACATTCAGAGGTGTTTACCGAGCAAAGCTAAAGAAGCAAGCATTTGTTTCGTAGGGCTTTGACCTATCAGGCCGCACCAGCTCCATCCAGACAAATCCAATGCATTGCAAAAGAGAGACAGTGAAGCTCTGCATTCATATGAAAGTCCCTGAGATGCACATGACAGTGGCCCTCATTGTTTCTGTCTGAGCTCATTTTCTCCGTGCCATTTCACTGCAATGGCGAGATTGATTAAAGCCTTTATTCTCGGTGACGTTGATGATGTTCGGAAAACTTTCAACGACACGCCATCGATTCCAAAGTCCTCACTTGCTTATCTAAAAGCAGGGTTAGGTGACATTTTTTAATCTCCTTTGGACTCGACCACTTCCACCCTGTACACATGAAGATTAAAAGAAATCATTGAACATAAAATAGTCACCCGTTTGACGTCCTCGGTCAGAAAGAGGCAGAATTGGGACGCCGTTTGTCACTGGCCATGAATGAGTGAGTTGATGCAAAATGAATGGCTTAACTTGATTGTGGGTCCGTGGCAGTTTCCACAACTCTGCCAAGCAAGCAAACTTATCGCCAACTAAGCATGGCATTCAGTGAAACCTTGGGCTTGGCTGCCAAAAATGTTTGCCACCTAACTACATAGATCGCAAAACGGCTTTTCTCTCCCGTATGTGTTACAATAGTCCTCATGCCCAAGAATGCATCCAGTCCTCCTTGAATAGAAAAAGAACTATGGCACGGCAGATTTTTTTTACTAATACAAAATGACTCTTTGCTTTATGAGTGACAATGAAATAGTTCCTCCTACTCCAGAATAAAAAAATGCACAGTTCCCTGATATGATTTGACATCATCCTTTGTTAGACGCTAACCAAAAAGAATATGTAAGTCGTCAAGATTCAAAGACGGGACCTTTTGACTGTGAGGCAGCACCAGCCCCGCTGTGCTACCCCGGCAACCTGTTCTTTTTTTTTGACTGAACCCGCGAGCCCACGTTGGTGCCAGGCTGTTTGAGTGAAGAATAGCAGCACGTGCGAGTACGCCTGTGGCTCTGCTCTCCGAATATAAAAAGCTGACATTAAGCTCCATGCCTACCCTCACTGCGACGGCCTTAAAAGGACTTGCGCGTGCGTCCCTTGTCACACACAGAGAGAAAAAAAAGGGCCACAGCACCAAACAACAAATACAAGTTGCAGACAGCCACGCGGCACTGAGCGAGGTACCCTCTTCATTCTTCTGCACATAAAAGCAGAGATAAGCCCAACTGCTGGAGGCTGCTATATAAAAGGCAGATCTTGGCCAGGCACCTGAAAAACTGACATCAGCAATTAAATCAAGCAGGCCTAATGTGGCACCCCGGGGACATCTGGAGCAACAAGCCTTAACCAGATGTGACTTTGGAGCTCATCTGAGGATTTTCACAGGATCTTGCAATGATATACTAGCTTCATGTCCCCTGCTCCAGTCTCTCTTAGATGAAAGGCTAGAAAAATTTCCCTCCGTGCGGGACGTCGTCACATGGCCGTATTCAAATATTTGAGATGAGAATAATGAGATGCTAGTTGGCCACTGAATGCTTGCTCACATTAGAAGGCGTTAGAAGCCTCTTTACGTTTACAGATCTTAATGAGCCACAGGGACGGACGGTGCAATCGTTTATGGACACAGATCAAATTGAGCAATTACAAATTGACTAGGTGCATCCGATATTGTCAATTAATGCAATACTAGTATAAAGGTTCTACTCAAAGTAGTGGACATGGATTCATTGATAGTAGTTGTAGTCTTCACTAACAGCATCATTCTTTGCATTTTGATTGACATGCGGCTGTTTGGAAAAAGACCAAAGCAAGCGTCGACAAGTCCATATCCACAGAGATTTAAAAAAAAAAAAAGAAAAACGTTGCCGCAACATCGACAAATGATACGATTCATTAGGGCTGCGCTTCATTTTTACCTGTAAATATCCCGAGCCATCCCAAAATCTCCAATCTTGGCCACTCGACCGGGTCCTTTGCACGTCAGCAGGCAATTACGAGCCGCAATATCCCTAAATGATGAAGAATACACGCACAAGTATGAAAATCCAGCCTTCCTTGGCGTTTGATCTTTTCAAGGAGTTTAGTTGGTATTGAATTTGGCACATTGGATCAGACTAGCAAGTTGCCATCAGCATTGCTGGTAAGCTTCCCGCAGCGCTTTTTATGACTCGACACACCTGAGAAAAGTGCGGCGTATATACAAGCAAGATGAGAAAGTATTCTTTTCAAAGAGCTGGCTTTGTTATTTTTCGACTAGGAACATTTCAGTGCACATTTCAGTGTTTTGGAGGGGAAGCAAAACACACCGAACTGAATGAATGTCGAGCTGTGCAACTTTCTCCAGAGCGTAGTGCATCCATCTCTTAATCAGGCCAGACAAATGGGCACCCAGACTAATAAACTGGCAGAATGCTACATCCAAATAACAGCATGTGACACACTGCTCAAACGGAATCATGAGGCGGGGGCACAACTGCAAAACACGCAACTGGAAGCAAGATGAGTGATCGCGCTAGTAAGCGGCACACGCTGGCTGGCTGGCTGGCTGGCTGGCTGGCTGGCTGGCTGGCTGGCGTACTTCATACAGCCAGCCTTCTTCTGATTAATGTAGATGCGAGATGACACAGTTGGGATGCAGTAATAGCTGAGACTGATTTAAACAGAGGCGGCTCGTTTTTATCACGTGGCCTGCGATGTTGCGCCAGGAGAAATTGCAAATGAGTCAACCAATTTGGATTGAATAATTGACTCAGTCCTAAAAATCAACACTTCTGGCCATCCCCTCCCTTATATTAGTATCTGGAAGAGGCGAGGCGTTTGCTTTAGTGAGCGTGGGTGCCATTTCCATTCAAAGTATTTGAATGAGTAAACAATTTACAGTAGCTACACATCATTACCTCCGTTTGGGGCCCAAGTACAATGGTATTCAGCGGCAGCCACTATATCTATTTGCTTATGTTTTATCTTTGGCTCTTCCTGATTACAAGCGGCATGTGGTCACATACGAGCGTAGGCAAACGCAAGTGGCGTGCGTAGTCCTTGTTTAATGGCTCGGAAGAAGTCACGCTAATGATTTGGTTCCGCTGCTAGGCAAGGACGAGCAGCCAGAGTTGTCGCAGACGGCGAGCGGAAGGAGGCCTTCGGGGAAGGGCACGCACGCACGCACGCACGCACGCGGCCGCCGTTTTGCGTGCAGCACAGTAACGGGAGGACAGCTACTTATTAAAACGACGTTAACAGGCCTCACACTGCCGACTTTACTCACAGTGAATTAGAAGGAGCTTTCCTGCCTTTGTTATTGCTCTTAAACTATTGTTGTTGGACTTTTTAAAGAGCTTTGCTTGCGTTGAGCGCCATTTTACTGCCCTCGCCGCAGTACTTCACTTATGCCGTTACAATTGCTATTTCCAAAGGAAGTGTGGGATTGAACTGCTTGTTGGTATTTAGTCATCCGACCTCATTCCTTTGCTCTTTACTATTCCTACTCAAGCGTAAACGTTGTAATTATCCACAAGGACAGTATCAGCGGCCATTTCAATACACGCAGAGAAGACGGGCCGGCGGGCCGAGCCGTATAGAAGGTCAGCGAGCTGTGCAGAAGACGTGGCCGTTAGGTGGATTGATGGGGCTTTACCGCTCCACGTCGGAGCAAATACGCTTTAATCGGCCTCGTTTATCAATGGCTAATACCTGAAGTGAAAGGGAGAGACTCTTCAATTGTCTTGATTTGACTGAATGTGACCTTTCCCCATATTGACTTGGACCTGACCTTCCATGTAAGTGTCCATAACGTTGATTTGGGGCTTTAGAAGGAGGCTCTTTGATAACCATTGTTTTCTGGACAGACGTTATGTATGGGCCTTGTATATAGTAAGCCATCAAAAGATTTTTGGATAATGATGCTCAGGCGGTAGGTAGAGCGGGTCGCGCAGTAACCAACGCATTGACGCTTCTGTCACATGTCGTTGTGCGCTTGGGCTTATTGGACTCACCTGGTAAAACATTGAATTAAGAAAGAAAGAAAAATCCTTGTTTGTCCTCTCAACTATAATATCAGAGGCAAAATGTGTCCTTATGTTCCACTCGAGCCGGTGTAGTCATAATAAAGCCAAGAACAGATCTTGTTGATGCAATCTGTGAAGATGGTTTGCCTCATTTGCATTTCACATGGGCAATATATATGCATACTTTTCCCATCTGCTGGATTTCTTGAGAATACAAATTCTGTAACTCATCCATTTGTCGATTGAAAAAAATGGATGGATTCAGATACCTGTGGATAAATTGGTTCTCTTCCAGATACTGGCAGCCTTTGGAGATATCTCGAGCGACATTGAGAAGGTCAACCATGGTCAGGCTGGACGCTTGCTCCTGAGAGAGAACCATATTTATGAATTAGAATGGGCTTGATGGCACAGTCAGTCACATCTAATTTGGAAGGGCAACGTGTCCCAATACTTGTGTATTTAATTGCAACACGAATAACGATGAGTCTCACCAATCGAGGTCTCATCTCCCTGAGAAAGGTCTTGAGGTCTCCTCCGGTCATCAGCTCCAGAAGTATGAATCTGGGCATGGCCTGCAGACTCACCCCAACACAGCGCACAATGTTCTGGTGGCTGAACTTACTACAGAGACAAAAGCACAGGAAATAAAAAGCATCGGATAGGACGACTTGATATGCGTGAGCAAATTTCATCGGGCTGGTACCTGATGATTAGAGCCTCCATAAGGAAGTCCAGTTCATCTTGTTCTGAGCAAACCTCAGGCAGGGTCTAGTTTTTCATACAAAAACATAGGAGCTCATTGAAAATAGAAGATGGGATAGATTCCAGTGTCTCCTATTCAGTTTCTTTTTTGAAGGGAACAATTTTGGAGGGGACATCACCTTGACTGCCACATGAAGTGGGCTGGGTTCGCTTGGTATTCCCACCGCCAGTCCCTCATATACTTCACCAAAAGCACCATGGCCGAGGCCCCTGGAGTAAAAATCGTTTCGTGCAATATCAGCACGGCCGGATGCAAATAGTGCCTGTGTGACTGTTATTCTTCACCTGGTGAGGGAGATGTTGCGTCGTGGCACTTCCTTCAGGTCATTGACTGACGTGGTCTTGCCGGCGAAGCAGTAGTTTGGATTATAGTCGGTCATGATGGTAGAAGCCCGCAGTTTACCAAGCTTGCAGTCTGGACTCTGAAGCTCCAGCTGAATCGACTGCAGCTCTGTGTGTTTCCGCCTGTACACTAGAGACCAATTGAGATTTGGATCAATATCACAAGAACAGACTTTATCTCCACCTTCTATAGTTGACATTTAGTGCCTGGACATAAAGTGAAACTTTTAGAATTCTCGAAAGGACCTTTTTCCCCACCCCCACCCCTGCTCAGCATAATTCAGTGCTGAGACACATCTCTTTCAAAAACATAGGTATCACATTTCAGAATAGAACATTACTAAAAGGACAAACCAACTCATTTATGCAGATGCAGATAAAGCAGCTGAAAAGGAAGATGACACTGCCGTGACCTGGTGTTATGGACACATTAGTCCTAGTGAGAATGCTTAATGTGTTTTATTGCAACGTGGATGTGTTTAGAGGAGCAAGCGCCGGCCACTGTGGAAGAGTTGTCGGCCTCCAGCTAAGCTGCCATCCATCCTTAGCACATTTCATTGGTAGTCCTCACCCCCTGCCTTGCCTGTGAGCATAGGTGGGAGTCTAAGCTTTCCACTCCAGCTACGAGAGGGAGCGTGGGTGTGCATGTGGAGGAGATGATGGCTTGATGAGTGCATGTCTGGCATATAATAATAATGCTTTGAGAGCTGCTGGGCAATTGGATGTGTGCACTGGCTCTAAATCCTTCTTGTTCCGACAACAATATATTGAGCAGGAATGTTGCGGAACTTTGTGCATGTGGGTGGGGGAAAAAATGCGGCTCCAGTCGAGGCAGAAAGTATATACTACGGTCATGTATATTTAGTATCGACAAGTTCTAAGTCATTTAAATATATATAAAGTACTCTGTTATGTGTGCTGGGGAACCTATGGAACAAATAGAGTTCCAATTGTTCCAAAAAGCCCCCGACCAGTCATCAACTGCAGCTGATCATTTTTCACAGCCACAACAACATATTGTTATTTCAAATCAAAATGTCCATTAGAACTTTCTCCAAGTGCGACAGGAAATGAGAAAAATGGAGTGGCACACTGCGTACGTAAAAGCTCCCCGCGTTACTTCCCTTTCTGTTCCCGTGCACCTATTTGCTGCAGCTGCCCACACAATAAGTGAGCGATTGATTTCTCTCGCTGATTCGACGTGATCAATCGTCCAGAAAACGTGCAGACAAAGGCTGACCATTGCCAACGTGCGAGGACTCACTGAAAATACGACACAACTTACACGAGGAGCGATAGCCACTCGTCGGCTGGCTCGCGTTATCAAAGGCTGGCCGTTTGGATTGCTTGGGAATATATCGCATCTATATCCTTCCTAAACAAGACTTTTGTTAGAATTAGCGGCGTTACAATGAGCGATGAAAGACAACATTTTGTGATACTATGATGCGGTTGCTTTTGGCCCTCAACGCGCCAACACTTACTTATCATGACCCCCGACACAGCCAGCAGCAGGGCGGCGATGAGGGCCGAAGTCCCCACGGACAGACCGAGGGCCAAGTGGGAGAGGGACGGCTGGGGAGGCAGCAGGGACACCTCTGCAGAAAAGAGCCAGCCATCCAGTTGTTACCTTCCCAAGTGAAGCATTAACATTCCCTTCGCCGCTCTGATTCTCCACTTAATTAACGACGTGAAAGAGATGACACAACAAAGCCGGCCGGAGGGGATGCGCGGCATATCAAGTCCTTGTTGTCTCGACGGGATGCCGAAGAAGAAATGTGCCCACCGTATTGAGAGGGTGACCTTTTCCGACCGAGCGACATACAATGAGCTGCTGCTTGTCCTTTCAAAGAACAGATTTGCAAATCATCAGGACATGGAGAAACTTCAGTCTGTGACCATATTATTTGGATACGGCTCGCTATGATATGGATTGTAATGATGCATTGATTCATTTCAGATCAATATTCATGGACTCATTGTTCATCCGAGATAAAAAATCGTAATGGAAGAGGCAATTTTGAGCGGCCCACAGCCGTTTGCGAGACTTGGACCCGTGGGGAAAGTCATTTTTAGTGAAGCTTGACGTGGTTTCGAAAGACAGAGCGCGAAGAAAATATCCAAATACGTCACAAAGGACTCTCTTATCCGAAATCCTTCACACGGTAAGAGGTTTTATCGCACTGTAGCAGAGATAAATGACCGATCTTGGAAAATACAATACTATACTGCTATAGTATATACTACCGTATTTTCCGGCCTATAAGGCGCACTGGACTATAAGACGCACCTTCAATGAATGGCCCATTTTAAAACTTTATCCTTATATAAGGCGCACCGGACTATAAGGCGCACCATTAATGCATCATGTCAGATTTTTAATCCAAATCAAATCATTCTCCATTTTATTTTTTTTATTTCAACTTCAGACGGAACAAATTACTTTATAATCATAAAATAATGATCCATAGTCTTTTTGAGTCATGATTCATAGTCTTCAGCGGGCCACTTATGATTGATTTCATGACACAATGCTTCGGGCCAGTTTAAATTTAGGAATTTGGTCCATATATAAGGCGCACCGGACTATAAGGCGCACCGTTGGTTTTTGAGAACATTTTAGGTTTTTAGGTGCGCCTTATAGGGCGGAAAATACGGTATATATATATATAGTATACTGTATACTATATACATGTGGAGCAACAGTTGCTCATTAGCTCCAGTGTGATTATTCCCACGACGTACCTACGTGTCATTTTTAATGAATGATAAAGACATGAAAACACTGAGTGAGATAAAGATTGACTAACGTACCCAGCCGCTACGACATAATTACTTTTGCAGATTAATTCGTGTTCTATTCACAGAGTCACAGTTCATTAAAGGTACACTCCGATTCAATTCATGCCGACTTGAAACACGCAAGTATCCCACCTGTGGAGTTGATACAGGAAATGCCATCGGGTGCCAGGACGAGGTCATCATCACAATAGCAGACTAAGTCGCCCTTTATCTCGTGACATTCGCCACTCTCGCAGTGAGTGCAGTTCCGAACTGGAATGATGATCACCTCTCCGTCGCTCTCCGTTGCTAATAGAGAAATACAGAGAGAAGCAAAAGGTGGAGAAGGATTGTCTCGTGTATTCTCACAGTACACCAGAATACATTCCGCAGTCTAGTGCTACTCCACTCAGTGTTTGAGGCTAATTTGTATTGACACTCCGAGGGATGCTTGTGGAAAAAAACACACTCATCATATCTGGAGTTGGAGAGAAGGTGCTTCTAGTTTTGACCCTTTCATGTCACTACAGCATTCATATAAATGAATATACATGAATAAATAAACAAGTAAATAATCAGGTGTTCACCAAAAGATTCTGCCTACCAAGCATGTTATTTGGACCTTAAGAGAAAATGGATGTGTTATATTAATTCTATTGATGATAAGGCTTTTGAATGTTTTTAGATCACCTTTCAGAGGGTAAAGGTAGGGCTCTCCAGCAGGACCGAAGAGGGACGTGCCATCGTCACCATCGTGTTTGGGATTGTCATTTAATGAGGTGTTACCACCTGGAAAGAAAATGAACAAGCGATCAACTCGCTATTCTAATTAACATCATCCCCCATACTGCTCGTTCTCATTCGAGTTTCCACTAATCTAATCTTACCTGACCTTTGGCGAGAGAAAGTGTAACCTGCGTTGGTCACCAGACAATTGCAGTGCAGCTAGAGACAACTGATATTCAATTAACCGAAGATGGCGGTTTTTTCTTTTTTTTTCTTCTCTTTTTAATGAGAGGAATGAGCAGATGGAGAACATTCCTTTTAGCATGGAGATGACTTGCAAACACCACATAGAGATCTTGCAATGGAGATTCACACCCCCAGCCACTTGACTGTGAGGCAAACATGACCACAGAGGAGAGGTGGCTACCCTCAACATGGAGGGAGGAAAGAAGACAAGGAATAGAAAATAGGACAGCCCAGGACAGATAATGAGCCAGGCAGCGCAACACGCCAGGTGAAAATGACGCTGTAGTGCTTAAATGCCTGGAGGGACTTTAGAGTGCAACTGAGAGGACAATCCAGAGAGTTAATGACATCATAAGGGATGTTTGGTGAGAATGGTTCCACACCAAGCAGGCACATCTCTACATTAGTGAAATAATGCCGTCACACATGCACATTAGCCATCTGGCGCCTAGAGTTCCTGTACAGGCAAAATGAGGACAGGTGGAGTCAGTCTCATCCATCCGAGACGGAAGCGCAGACCAGGACGGCCACCTCGTGGGGGATCGTACGAGAGGACACCATCCGCACTTAGCCGGTCCCACTGAGGGAACCGGACCATCCATTCATCCATCTTCTTCCGCTTATCCGGGGTCGGGTCGCGGGGGCAGCAGCTTCAGGAGGGACTCCCAGACTTCCCTCTCCCCAGCCACTTCATCTAGTTCATCCCGGGGGATCCCAAGGCGTTCCCAGGCCAGCTGAGAGACATAGTCCCTCCAGCGCGTCCTGGGTCGTCCCCGGGGTCTCCTACCGGACCACCCGCCACAAAAAGAATACAGGGACCTCATGGCTGCCCTCCGCATGTTACGTGCTGAATTAAAAACGGTACGATCCAAGCTTTTGTTTGTTTATGTTTGCAGACAACCATGAATAGCCTTTTTTTGGGTGATTTTATGCTTAGTGAAGGTCATCTCTGGAGGGAGATAGTCACGTGTTAATGGTCTCTCTTGCTCCACCTAGAACATTCATTCAAACGACTCTGCCATAAAGCATGTGGACATTTTCACACTTCATATAAAGTAATCTAGACATTGGGCAAAAGTTTCTTTGACTGACCTCTGTATCCTCCACCGCCGCCTCCAGCCATACAGCCGCCTCCACCGCCGCCAAAGCCACCTCGTGTCTGCCAGAACTTTTGACAGGGCTGTCCTCCTTGTCCGCCAAGAACGAGAGGTCTGCCGCCCTGACTGACTGGCGCACTGGCATTCCATCCTCCACCCCCACCTGCCACAAGGTACAACATATCACACATGATATGACAAGAGAGTCTGTGCGTGAGGGTAATGAATAAAAACGCTTTGAAATAGCAGTCAATATCGGCATAAAACCTTTAAGCTTCTTCTACAAGACCAAAGAAAATGGCAGCAGAAGCCGACTAGAACAACTGAAATTGATTCATTGCAGCTATCCGTCTTGTTTCTCATACAATGTTCTCCTTACCGTGGACTTATGTCACAAAGTAAATAAAAGCAAGCAAGGCTGTAGATCCAGGGCAAGAGATGAACAGAGGCCATTACAGTATTGGAGCAGCGAGGTACACCAGTGCCTGTCGTCAAGTCACTTTGCATGCCAGTTATTTTCACTTCAAGTGTGCACGAACAAATGAATCCTCTGTGCTTCTGTGTTCTCTCTTCACTGGCGTGAGAGACTTCAAGTCAAGCATTTCATTTCGCATCAATGTCTCAGAATTTCCAATTGCATAGAGCATACCTGCAGCATTTGACTTTCCATTGCGACCCGGTTGGCTGAGGTCATAGTCCATCTGTTCTAGCTGGCTCCCCGATTGGCTGCTGTAGCCTCGGCCTCCTCCTCCACCGGCAATGATGAGAGGGATGGAAAGGCCGTTGCGCACCTGGGTAATGACAAGCATTTATTTGGTGATTCTTCATTGCTGTTGCCATGTCAAACCTGCCACCAAGATCTGTATGAGAATGATTCGGATGGTCCAATGGGTCAAATCTAACATCTAGCAATTTCTAAATGAGCCTCAAGTTTTGCCGAAGGCATCATTCATGACTTAATGTCTCACCTTGAATACGTATGAAGCCCCACCACCTCCGCCACCTCCACCCTTCACTTGAGTCCTGTTCAGCATAGGGCCAGTCTGTTCCAAGCAGATCTTATTCAACATGGCGTTGGACTGTGGGGAGAGGAGAGAACCAATGATAGAACTCACAAAGGATTGCTTCTATTTGCTGTTAGTTGCGTAAGCAAGGACTGGACTATCTTATCTTATGTTCTTTTTCTCTTCAAATAACTTCTACAAGGGATGGATTTCAAATGTTGACTTTAGATCAAGTTTTTCCCCAAAATAAAAACTACAAATTATAAAATGAAGTGGCTATACCAGGTGGATTTTTCTTTTTTTTTATGCTATAAAATAAATAAAAGATCATTTCAAAACCTGTTCCACCATCCACAACTCAATTGTATTGTTTTTTTCCAAGAAGAGAAGTCAAACAAAGAAATCATGTGTTGGCATAGATGCGGCTGCGTTGAGACTAAATCGATCCCATTCAAACTCATGTGAAAAGAGATTCAGCGGTACTTTGCTCCATCTCTTCGGTGACTTTGAAGAGGACAAGCGGTCCTTTTCAAGAGTAGCAACGGTTTTAAGTGCCCCCTTACTTGAGAGTAGGTCCGCTTTTGACTTCCTAAACACCCCCCCATTGCTACTTTTAACTTTTGAATTTGTCCGAGCTGAAAGCTCCCGGGAGCTGGGAAGGAGGAGAAGGCGGGGCGGGGTTTAGCACAGTTCCATTGACAGGAACCGGCTCGGATTGACAGGGTACAAAACAAATGGCATCAAAAGTTGCGGAAGAGCCTTCTTCAACTCTTTCTCCCTCTAAGCGACTTGTGACTGTTGAAAATAGAAGGCGAGAAAAGATAGGTGTGTGTTTGTCAAAAAGACAGTGAGAGAAAAGAAAAGGACACTCCTTGCTGCAGACAGCACTTTGGTGCTCTCTTGCTTGCAAGAAAGAAGAGACGTTGCAACGGTAGACGCAATGTCTCAACCAACAACCACACTGTGATGGATACGTATAATTGGCTTCCCTTGACACTTTGATTCACACTCATCAATATAAATTCTCTGCACAGGGTTGCAGGGTTAGATTGCTTGTAAGGTTACTCTAGAACAGGCAGCCAAGATATGGCTCTTTTGGTGACGTTATTAAAAAGAATACATTAGTACACTCAAAATATCGTGAATTAAAATACATGCATTTAATTTTTTATTTTTTAACTTGACTTTTCTTTTGGTTATTTATTAAGACTGACATACTAAATGTAAAGTGCTCCATGCTTAATAATCTCATTGGATAGCGACTTTAGAGGCCTCCAGAGAAATCATGAAGGATGTCCTGACATTCTCAAGGGAACATAGCGTGCGTGCGTGCGTGCGTGCGTCCGTGTGCGTGTCATGGCTGTGGATGTGGGCAAGACTTACTGCTCTTTGAAATGTAAATGAAATAAATATCCATTCATTTTCCACTCCGCTTGTAGTGATTAGAGTCAGGGGGAGAGATGCGTGAGCTGGAGCTTCTCTTCCAGCTGCCACGGCGAGGCCCATATACATACGCTCGACTGGTGGTCATTAGCCAATCTTAGAGAAATCAATTCAATAGCGTGTGCATACCGTTGTTCTTTGCGGTGAACATCTGCAAAAGAATGCAATTCCTTCATTCGAGTCAACTACGCAAGTAAGCTAGGCTGCCAAATCTGCATCCATTAATAAAGACTATGACAGTTTCTCTATAAAGTATGATGGAGAAGGCTCATTTCAGCAGACCTTGTTGTGGACAAATATTTATTCAATACTCGCGCTAATATCAGGCAGCAAACAGCATATAATTAGCATAGAATTGAGAATAATCGAGGTTAATGCAATCTCTCTCTGCAGCAAGGCAGGAAATGCTCATTGAAAGGGGCTGCTGTGCCACCCAAATGATTATTGGATTTAAAAGAAAACATCAAAATGCTTCTATTAGCGTTTTGAGAGGCTGATTTTGGCTCTTGATATGTGCACATGATGAGGATATTATGTCTCTCAAGAGCACTCGTAGTACATTCGTTTCAAGCAAACAAACACAGCAGCTTGATCGCTCACTGTTATTTGGCTAAAACGGCACGGTTTAAAAGTGATGCCTTCACTGCCATTGACGGGAAGAGACGTCCAACATCACTTTGTAGTGGGCTGCCACTGATGAGAATTGACGTCAAACCGGCTCAGTATGTGAATTGAAGTACTTGTACATGCTGCGATGCTGACTGTTAATTACATCCTTTCTAAAAGGAAGCAAAATGCTGTGTTTGTGCAAAAGCAACAACGTTACAAGGTTGGGCCAACCATTTGATCAAACGCTATTTTTATTTCAACAAACACTTAACAGCCTTATGTCAAATGTGACTTTCGAGCCAACTACGGAGCAATAAAATCAGCCATAAAATGACTTTTCTTGCCACCATCTGTCTCTTAGTGAGCGGTGGACTGAATGTCTGACAAATATGTATTCACTTGTTAATTCACACTTGAATAATGTCCCACAGACATTATTGAGACACTTTGATTCTGGCCTACATTTTGGAATGTTTACATGGGAAATGATGGATGGATTCATTGGTGACTGGAGGGATTTCTAATCTGAGCCTTGTGTAAGCATACAGCAGGGCTGCCAGCAAAGAGCTCCAGAGCATAGCGGATGACAACCACCTCTGACAAAACAACCAAAGTAAACTGAGGGGAATCAGCCAGGCAGGGCAGGGGAGGGGGATCATTGGGAGCTTGCTCGCTGCTTTAAATAGCCCTTTAGTGGCCAGTCTTCTCTGTTTAACAACACAATGTAGACTGCTATCCAGCTGTTATGTCCAGATGGGACATCTCTCAAAAGCACCTTCACAGCTATTAGATTAGGACTCCCTTTCCATTTGACGTACATACGTACAATAGTGCATTTCTAATCATTGTCACTTTTTGCTCCACTACACTTGGCTCTTCTACTCTCCTTTCATTTCATTTGTCGCAAATGCAATTCATGAACATTTCATACCATCGGAGATCCAAGTGACATCATTTGTGAAGAATAAATCCACGGGTGGAACTTACACTGGGACATGCGTCCTCTCCTTTTTGACCGACCAGGATGTGAAGCAGCTCTCCTTTCCTCAGCAAAAAGTCTCCAGCGATGTAAATGCCACGTGATCTACTCGTGGCCTTAACGCTTCGGCCGCCTGCTGCACCGTACGCTGTAATCCTAATAAACACACACACCATCCGTATCATTAACTCTGGATAAATTGTACAAGAGAAATCATTGACATGCCCGTAACTATTTACTGTACATGCAAACAACAACAAAGAATTAAAAAGGTAAATGAAATTGGGAAAAGTACAATTTAGCTTCAGGGCACGTAGGCAGCACGCGTTTACAGACACATAAAAGCAAATACATGGACTTTCACAGCAGAGGATGTCCATTTTAACTGTCCTAGTTTTACCAGCCAGAAAAAATTAATTAATTGGTTTTTGGGAGTGCTTCAATATTGCTCTTCCCTGGTGGTTTTGCTCGGTGGAGAGAGAACACTGGTGCTCGCTAGCTACCTCAGCTGTTTGCCTAATGACTTTTGGGAGATGCAGAGCGCACATTCATCTCTGTGGCCGTCTGTCAAGTTCATTTACTGGCATCAAGGCCTCCATTTTGAGGTATTTTTCTAAAAAAAAACAACAAACTCTGGGACATGTGTCATGATGGCTGACACGTAGCAGGGCAGGGCAGGGCTGAGTGGGAGGTGAGGTGAGAAGTCCAATTCAACATAAATGGCTCCATGTTTTCATAAAATGCCCACAAGGTAAAAACTGATGTCTGCCTGCAGTGATTGATGCTACTTATTGAATTTTAGAGTGGAGCGCAGTTTGAGGACAACGTGCCCAGGCTGACTGTTGATGTATTTTTGAAATTTCTCTTCTCTACTCCTCTGTTCTCTTGAGGAGCCTTGATGCCATGCTGATGCCATGCACACAGGAGAGGGAGGGAGAAGTGAGCGGGCGGGCGGGCAGAGTGTGCATTGTTATGATGTTCCAAACTGCATTTGCTCCCGAAAGATGCTTTTTGTGTGAGCTGCACAAGTATGCCAGTTTTGCATAGCGTGTGTATTTGTTAATTTAGAACATTTCACAAATGATCGCAAATCAGTCACTGCATCGCAATTCAAAGGAATAGCAAAAGAAAACGTGGTTCTTTCCAAAAATCCTCAAAGGTAAATCACTCTCCTTTGGGGAAAGTCTACATGCGCTGCCGTATTAATTAGAGTGCGGTCTTCCGAAAGCACCAAATGTTCTATTCGTATCCCAACTTCCCTCGTGATTTGCTTTTTCGGAAAGCTGCTTGATCATTGGTTGATTTAATGCTCCCCACATTTCCCTTTGTTAGTAAAAGTCAAGATCCACCCTGGGAAAAGGTCAAATGGAAACGAATACAGATATGCTTGACTTATTGCAACAACCTTTTTTCACATATAGAATAAGTGAACTAGTGCCCAAATATTGGGCGGTATGAGGCAATTCAACAGAGACTCATTATAATACATTTTGACCAGCACGACATCTTTGGCATTTGATAGTACAGCAAAAAGAGCAGAGAATTGCACAAATAACAATGACAATGGAGAATGCGGGTATTCTAGAAAGTGCTCATTTGTTCCTACCTGTATGTGCCGGTTTCAGGGACGTGCCACATTTGAACACCTTTGAAGGGCCCTCGTGTGCCCACCGTCACGTTGATTTTGCTGCTCCTATAAGAATTGAAGCACTGGGAGGGAGTGGGACCTTCTGGACCGCCAGCAGCACAGGTGGTAAAAATCCATTTTTTGGCTGAACGTCAAAGAGAGAGAGAGAGAGAGAGAGCGAGCAAAACAATACGTTTAGACAAACATACGTACATGCATGAATATTTATGTCATATGAACAATGGCAGCAGGTGTCCCAACTAATTATGCTCAACTGAAGGACTTCATGCTGCAGAGCCACAGTCTCTACTACCAGAGTTGCAAATGGCCCAAAGTCAAAAGTGATGCCACGCAGACGTCTTGCGCAGTGTGACTGCTATATATAAAGGTTGTGAACAAAAAAAAACAATCCCTAAATCTTTTGGATTGTACCGCACAATGTGGCCTGAGCGGCAGGTTACGCACTGCCGGCAGAAAGAAAATCACGTTTTGAAACTCCGTTAGGTCGATGAAATTCAAATACACATATTGGAGAAATCATAAATAAAAAATAGAAAAAAAATAATAATCATTCACACATCTTTGTAAATCATACACAAGCATCTTTTGGGAGTTGCTGACAGCTTTGAAACCACATCAAGTATCATTTCAATGTCGATTTGTAGTTCCTAGGTGCTAAACTCTCGAGTGACTTGAAGATGAACTTTGCGCATCATTTATTTGTCATATACAAACGGCATCATTGGCTATCAGATTCCCATTGTGCAACAAGTAATCCTTTCTAAAGAAGACATAAATGGCAGCGAAGGTCATGCTTGTCTGTCTGCACCTTAATAAAGCCCACTTTGCCTGACTATGGAGGCCAATTGTCACAGGATGCAACCAGATGGATCAAAGCTGGCACAGTAGGGATGGATCTGCATAAAAAAAAAAAATCAAGCACGCGCCTCAAATAATAACAACAAAAGCTGCATTTGCATGACACTGTTCATTTTTGTTCCTCCACAACAGCAAAGCCAAAGTAACGAGAAGTGGCAAACTGTTAAATCTGTACTCAATGAAGCATTTCAGCTCGGCAACTAATAAGCAGAGAGATAACGGCAAAACCTGTCTCGGCGTGAAGCGGGAGGGGAGCACCATCTGCTTGAAGAGCCAATTGAATTGTTTCAAGCCAAAGTTGATCTATTTGATTTGCAGCCTATTTTCATCTCATCCACGCTGCTTGGGTTTGTTGTCGGAACCTTGATATGAAAATGTGCGGGTTCAAAGAAGAGCACCCTGACTGTCTTTCTTTTTTGCAGATGATCACTTTTGGAAATGTCATATTTCAGATCAAATGCTTATCTCTGTCCCACGCACGCTCGCTCGTGTGCACATCCACGTGCGGAACGAGAGCTCAGATTGAGGTTAGTTCGCTGCAGAGTGAACCACCCACCCACCACAAGCTCCAATGACTTTTTCATTAAGAAGAAAAAGATGAGTCGCTTTCTAACGCGTCTTTTGCCAGGATAGTGGAGCGTGGATGCAGATAAGAGGAAAGCGTGTGCAGGTGAAGTCGAGGTGAATAAAAAAAAAACTGCCAAAAGGAGAGCAGAGTGGGATCAGAAGCACCTGACAAAAAGACATGGCGCCTTGGTTAAGGGGTAAAAACCTGAACTCACAAAGTGTCAATAAATAAAACCTCTTGAAATGGAAAAGAAAATGATACATACAGCATCTGCTGGTGGGAAAAAATGAAGACGAAACGTTTTGTTGGGGTTAATCACAAAGCGTGTCAAGGGGGGACAAGGGCTTTGCTGGAGTGACAGGCTGGCAGAATTCAAATCCCCATCAGGCCCAGAGCATGGCAAAGCGTCAGGCCCACAAGGGGAAACGGCAGACACCCGGCCAATATTAATAGCTCACATGACAAATATTTTGCTCCAGATTTAAGCAAGGGTCATTGAAGTGGACAGACATGATTTGCTTTCACGGGCCACATAAAATGATCTGGCGGGCCGGAGCTGGCCCCCGGGCCTTGACTTTGACACCGCTGATCTACAGCATAATATGGACAAGGGCAAGAGCAAGAAGTAGGTTTTCTTTTTCCAATGTTACCCATCCTCCCAGATCCAGCTCATACAAAGCGTCACCATAACAAATAAGCAGGTCAAACACCAATGTAGCATTTTCCTCCCTGACCTGCCAATGAATGAAACAAGTCAGCAGCAGCTTGTGTTGAAGACTGACAAGCCACTGGGCAAGAAGCAGCCCAAATTAGCATTTTCCCATTTGGCTCTTGCTCTGACCATCTACGCCTGTTCAGCAGATTGAATACTACACGGCGAATTGGCCGCATGCAGAGACAGATCGTTCACTGGCAGTGGCATCAATCCCTCGTTTCATCCAACATATTTTCTACTAATCTCATAAAGTCACTAGTAGGGAATATTTGCTTTCCATTTCCTGATTGCTCCCATTTGCAATTTGCCGTGTATTTCATTGAACATGTGGAGTTAGGTGGGCTTGGTGTATGAAATCATTCATGAATTCAAGCAGATCATGTGGAAAAACACAGCCCATGGTCAAAGGTCATATGACATGAATCCTTCTTGTGAAGTGAGCCTTTAGATCATTCAAAAGCTCCTGAATGAAAGTGTACAAAAGCGATTTCTTCTTTGTTTGCACGTCGGTTGCATGATTGCATTAGCTACGTACATTGAGCAGTTTGAATCATGCCGGAATGTGCAAACTAGACCGCCCAATCCAGATTGCGCCCAGTCGGTAGATCAGCTCCCTCAATTATTGCTGCTTCCATTTGGACCATACAAACCTGGAGTGAATAATACCTTTAAAGTCAAAGTGAAATTAGCGGGGCTTACGCGATACGTCAAAAAGCTTGGAAATCGAAGTCTCAGTACACAACCAAATCAACTGTCTGGGCTTGAAAAAAGCTTGAACGCTATAAAAGCTTTCAGGGACAGGAAATATGATGCAGACTACTGTGATTTGAGTCCCATGCAAGGGTTCCCGGGACCATCATTATCTGCTGGACGTGAAAAGAACTGCTCAACCCACTCACATTTTCTCCACATTTATTTCAGTGCAGGATGCTTATTGTAAAATGATTTCAGAGAAACATGTTTACTACCTGAGGCTGTAAAAAAAAAAAGATTTCTTTCCCATCCAGTTAACCGGAAGAAGAGTAACAGCTCACTTTTTTTTTCTTTGAGCGAGTCCAGTGCTTGAAAGCTTTCTGGCTAAGGAAATGTGTTTTGGAAAAGGTTTGATAAGACTAACAAAAATATATGACTTTGGATATGGAACTCGACTTGTTGTTGCCTTACTGAAGGAAGGAAGGAAGGAAGGAAGGAAGGAAGGAAGGAAGGAAGGAAGGAAGGAAGGAAGGAAGGAAGGAAGGAAGGAAGGAAGGAAGGAAGGAAGGATGGAAGGAAGGAAGGAAGGAAGGAAGGAAGGAAGGAAGGAAGAGAGCGTGAGCCAGAAAATGTCATGTCTGTGTAACCGTCTCCATTGACATTCTCCGGAGACAAATTGAAGAATCTTACACTCCGTAACTGCCCGTCCTGCTCCATTTATCGCCAAAGGAGATCTCGACAGGACTCCTGCTGTTGCGCGCTGGATGCCAACCGGTGGGGGGCGCGCTTACTTTATTAGAGTCTGTGTGTCATGTCAAATGCAATGCATTTAGAGTTGTTGACAATCAGTGCATGCATGCGTGCAAACGTGAGTGGGTGTGCAAGCACAGACCAAGGAAGACAGACAGAGAAACACTCTGGCATGAATAGCTTCAAGCCACGTGAAATAGCCATCTCTCCTCCAAATGCACACTTACAGTAATCTCTGGTAGGTGAGTTCATCAGAGGAATCCCCACGGATGGGGTTGTGGCAGTGATGGGCGGTCCCACGGGCAAGCCGGTTGCGCTACTGCTGGCCACGGGTGGAAACTCTCCATTTGCTGAAATGAAATGTCACATTTTATCACCAAAATATGCCATTTCTAATTCCATGTGCAGCCGCCTTGTTACGGATGTGCAAGGAAGCAGAGTGACTAGCAGCGGTTCAATCTGTGGAATCGGCAGTAAGGCTTTTCATTTGGCTATAAAGAAGAGAGGAAATGCATACATCCAATTTCCTTTGCCTCTATCTCTCCAAACAGCGAAGGGGTAAGCACATTCAGTCTGGCTCTTTTGTAGCAATCCATCAGGCCTCCAGCCCCGACCCACCCACCCACCGCATTTCCAGGACTGAGATCATATGCTCGCTGCTACCTTGATCTCATCCTGCTTAAATTTTCTCCCGGGGTGAAGTCTTCTTGGCAAAAGGCCGCCTGATTGCCTATTACCGCACAAGATAGAGGAACTTCTTCCCCCCAAAAGATGTTAAAGTAGGGGTGACTAATTTTACCTGCGGTGCTTGGAAGGCGGCCTGGAAAATTGTCACCTGTCCCCATTCTGTACGCCTGCCTCAGTGGGGAGAAAAGATGACTTTTCAGAAAGGCAGAATAACTCTGTGCTGACGTCAATGTATCAGTGCATTGAAGTTGACATACTTCCATCAGCTTGTGTGAAAGGGAGGACACATGGTATGCATAATATAGTACGCAAAAATGTGCAAAGGTTAGGATTCAAAGTTGCGCCGCCACCTGTGCACTGACCACTGAGCTAGATGTCGGGGCATTGCCCTCTTTGAAGGCTCTGACAAGTGAGGAAAAAACCTAGATCTCAACAATGTGCATGTTCTACAGATAAACAGATGTACTGTGAACTATCAATTAACAATAATAAAGTGCATCTTGGAGTCTGTCAAATCATACTTTCTACGCAACAAAGTTTGTTTGCACTCAAGTCAATTGAAGACAATTAACATTGATGGCATATGGATATTGTAATAGTTATAGAGAGGCATATTATCCAATACTTGGTGACAGAGTTCCCCCAGTTGACGCTTTGCAAATGGCATTTCCTTCAAAGTGACACAATGCTTCTGTCAAGGAGAAGCAGTGAAGAGCAATGTGCTCACAGAAGATATGAAAAGTATGTCACCTGCTCTGAACGCCAAGTGTGGGTCAAGTTTCCATAAAAAGGGATGATTAAAAGTACATTTGGTTGTCTTGGAAGCGCTCCATTTCCTTGAAATGTCATTTTGCCCCAGATGAAACTAACACTGCTGTTGAGTATGGGAGGTTTTTAATATATGTACATACGTACGTATATAATGGGAAAGACAAACATCTTTTCAAACTCCTAAGAATAGCTTCTTTTTTTTTATCAGTGATTTAATCTTACAAACCGTGCGACAAGTGGCCAGGCAAATGTGTGAGATGCAAAAACACGTAAGCAATTTCGTCGCTGCTGCTGCTGCTGCTGCTTGTCATTTCTAAAAGCACACAGTGAGGTTGCGTGTGTGACATATGCTACGATATTGACGTTTCATCCAAAAGAGCGTAAGGCGTTTTGACAATCTGACTTCCACAACAACTAACGATTGAAAAACATTTTTTACAGCGCAAACAACTGCAGTTAAACACAATCTATCTGAAGCTGTGTTTTTATATCTCAATAAGGATTTAAAAGCTCAAAATCTTTTTTTTTTTTTTCACCAGCATGCTTCAGTCAGTAAATCAATAGCTCATTCCCAAGCCTGTAATCGTCAAATGAGTAAGAGCATGTAAACCTCTGCCGCTTGAGCGCTGTGCGCAGATTTGATGGATACAGCATATGAGTGGACAAATACATTTGACAGGTTGAAGGAGTGGAAGCACTTTACACACCATCTGGCTGTCCCACTGGAAGTTCAAGGCTTCTATGCGTTGTTTTAAAACAAGTTCAGCGTGATTTTTTTTGTGCCTGTGTGTGAGAATCTAGAGCAAAGTTGCTGCAAAGACATTATCATTCAGGCAATGTGTGCAAGACAGCACTGGAATGTTGCCGCAGCAACTAGCGAGCAGGTCGATGGAGTAACGTGAACCGAGAGGCCGGCGGAACAACCGACTGAAGGGTGACTATTCATTAGGTGGGTGCGCCGAGTTACCTGAATGCCTCTAGAAGTGTTAGCCTCAAGCAATAATGGGAAATAACGGTGATGAAATTGTTGAGTCACTGCAGCCAAAATAGAGTTTTCATCAAATGCTATAAAAATGGGAGTACATCTCCATAAGTTGAAATGGTGATAATAATGATACAATCTATCATTTCAACTGGGTGTGATGAAAGAAAAGTAGGTATTTTCAATCGCCCTCATAACGTTTGTAAGACGTTGACTGTCTCTTCAGCATCGACTGGTTGGTTGGTTGGTTGGTCTGATGGGGAATCAGATATGACGGATGGATGACAGAGATAGTACCTGCCTGCTCCGGCTCAAGAGCTTGGAAAGTGTTCAAAGCATAGCTCGATGTTCCTGCAGTGCTGCCAAAGCAGTGCAGCCAATCCACAGGCCATAACCCAGAAACGGGAGAGCAAATACCCATCTCCTAGAAAATGTCATCCCTCTCTTTAAATAAAGGGCCGGCCGCTGAGCCACTGGGCTCGCTTTTGATCAATATTTACAGCTTTTGACAAACACAGTCATCGTTTTCTACCGATTAAAACATCATAAAAAGTGTTTGATGTTAAAATGGATGTGTATTGAAAGTTGCTGACAATATCTTTCGACTTTGTTGATCATTCAAAAGCCATCACTTTTCTACCTGATTTAAATCATGAAAAATGTTTAATATTAAAATGGAAGTTCTTTGAAGTATATTGAAAGTTGGTGACAATATCATTCGACTTTATCATTTGAAAGCCATCAGAGGCGTTACAATTATTCACACTCAATACTCATGTGGAAGCACAGAAATGAGAGTTTAAGAAGACTTCCGTCGAAAAAAAAGTACCCCCCAAAGTAATCATATCTATGAAAAAGATAAAATATGAAAAATCCCACTCACAAGCCAGGAAGCAGTTCATGCTGAAAGAGATGTTGTCAAGTGAAAGAATGGACCCAGGACCGGGTCCGGGTCCATCTTCTGATCCGAAAAGAAGCCAGAACCTGCGGGAGAACAGAAGGCATCAAACAATGTTAAAACGTCGGTCGGTCGGTTGTATTCTGCAGCACTCAGGGATCTGCTTAAGCTCTACAAAAGGTCACCTCGCAAAAACTAGAAGGTTCATCTGCTGGTTACCAACATGACATTATAATTTAGAACACAAACACCGCCGACTACATAACCCAGGAATAAAAAATTAATCACTCTCGGTGGAACAGGATTATCTGAGCTCCAATGGCAAAGAAAGCTCCAGTCGGGCAAGAAAAGATAAAGTGCTTTATGTGGGTTTCTTCCTTCCTTTCTTCTGTCTCTTTAGCTTTAACTGATCTCCTCGTTGAGGGGGAATCGGGGACATTGCTAATTATGTGGCAGGGAGATGAAACCTTGACTATTGATTTCAACAATATATCACAGACGGGCAAAATAAAAGGGATTTTGTACACAAGGCACATCTGTTGTGAGGATTTGCTAAGGGATTTGTTCATTTCACGTCATTGCGAGAAAAGAAAATGCAATCCAAATGCTTGAAACCTATTTTGAGAGAGAGAGAGAGAGAAAACGAGCTTATTGGTGCAGAGGTCGATTGCCATGTGGGAAATATTTATAGTCGTGTGACGACCAGTGACTGTTACATTTAAAGCTGCCTTGAGAAAACTCTGTCAGCGAGTGCCACTGGCGAGTGTCGTACCAGTCAGCCAGTCCGTAAAGTGGAACTGTGATGAATTTCCAGCCTCTCTGAGATGTAGCTTCGCTGGCTGAGTGCCACAGTTGGCGCCGGTCCTTGGGGCCAGTGCTGTTCTCTGCTATCCACAAAGACAGCGTCGCCTTCTGCATAGCACTAGAACACATCCAGAACCGCACCTGTGGAAAATAGCACTGTATTTTTGGCCGGCTATTTTTGAATCAAGAAAAATACCACTCACTGTATTGCGTAGAGTCATGAAGTAAGAAAGACAATTTGAAAAAGTTTTAAAATCGTGTATAATGGGACCACCTGAAAGTCAAAGCAACATCTGCGCCTTCAAGTGAGTCTGGCCCAACTTGGCTGGTTAGTTTGTGTGTTAGTGTCTAGACGGGAGTTTTGTTGTGCAGAAACGTCTCTCCCCCTCTCTTTTTGTTTCTTAGTGTTTTGTTCTTCTGATTCATGTTCTGTATTCATCAAACATTTCACATGAGTGATCCAGATTCTCAATGTGAACAATTTCCCACCTACGACTCAAACCAATCCTGCAAAAGGAGGAACCTTCTTTCAGTCACTTGTACCTGCAATAGATGCCTTCTCCCCAGACCTCGTTGACCATAGGTAGGAATATAGATTGCTTTTTGCCTCAGCTTTCACTTCATTACAACAATCCGATAAAGTGACCTCATCTTCCGGTGCCGCGACAATCTGTCTGTCACTCTCGTCGCACACGTTTCCTTTTCCTCGAAACGAGCCCTTAAAATCCGTGACCTTCAACCCCTGAGACAGGACACCATTGCAGATTTTGGGGGCACAATACACTCTCTTGGCCAAGAAACGTTGTCTCTGATTCAAAGGAGATTCTCATGTGGTTCTTTGCCGGTGGCTGCAAACTGTCCTCGCAACTTGATGAGACCAGCAGGACCAAAACATCCAGAAAGTAGACATCCTCGAGTGTATCCTAGCTGCAAGTTATTTTTCCTTCCCAATGAGGGATTCCAGTCATGTCCCATGTCCAGTCAACAAAGCCCATGCACATTCAAATCCCACAGAGGCTTTAATTCCATCAGTGACAACAAGATGCTTTGGAAAAAGGGAACAAAGACTGGAGGCACAACAAACAGAATAATTAAAGACAAAACCAAGTGATGAAGACCCGAGGGAAAGAGTTGATTGGTTGATACCAAAGGGCATAATAGATGCCACCATGTGAAACTAATGACTAAATGAGCAGCGTGAGCCTGACAAAGTCAGGAACTTTGGGGAAAAATACAAGATGATCATTCTTAAAGTGCCCAAACCAACAAATACTTGATCAACATAAACATAGTCCAGCCCATAAACACAGATTCATGGCAAAATAATAGAACCACCTCCTAAATCACTTAATCACGATCCTTACGGAATGACGTACGTTTTTATTTGGACTCCAGGGCTACAGAACTTGACGTTCACCAACCGTAGGACAGAAAAAAGCCAGCTGGACATCAAGATCAAACGCAACAAGCAACTCTGTAATCATTCAGAGATGAACACATTCCAAGCAGAAGGCTGGCTCATTGGGCGGGCTTGTTTTGCATCAACACCACTCACTCCTGCATGCTTCTCCACAAATTAATCTAATTTGGTTGTTTCCTGAAGGGATATGGTCAAACTAATCTGGCCTAGAAACACACAGGGCGTCACACAAATTAAACCGCAGGAAGTAAACAGCTCCAAAGCTTGCCAACAAGCGAGCTGGCGTGTCCCTCAACAGCATTTTATTAAAGCCAAGCACATAATTCTCTTTTCGCCATTTCGCTGGAATAGATGCTGGTTTAATTCTGATAAGCGTGACACACAGAGGCGGCAGAACCGCAAAAGTGAATACGACATCTTTTATGTCAAGCACTCACTTATCCTTTACAGCTTGAGGTGCTTATCGTCCGCTGTGAAAACAGATGGTGACTCGAAAACACACTAGTGCGGACAGTGGACATCGGGCATGACATGAAAGTGAGCTGTACTAATACCGAAAATTCACATCGTCAATATGGTTGTCCAGGAGCACACAGGCTCGGTCGGGTAAAAAGCGCCAAATCGGTGTTTAAAAAAGGGATTTTGTGTCTTAATCTGGAATCATGCTTAATCTGTTTTTTGTTGTTGTCAAGAGACTGTGGGAAATCCTGCCTCTTAATCACTAAGCAAGCGGGGCGGGGTTTTCCACCGTCTACAATAATAATAATGATGAGAATAATAATATACAAAAAGTGGTCTCGTCAATGACTTTAGCACACTTCTCTCACGCCTTTGAAAACTCCCTCCAGCTAAAGTTCACTTGCAGTGGGCCATTAGAATGCAAAAGAACACCAATAGCCAACCATAAATACCGTATTTTCCGGCCTATAAGGCGCACCGGACTATAAGGCGCACCTTCAATGAATGGCCAATTTTAAAACTTTATCCTTATATAAGGCGCACCGGACTATAAGGCGCACCATTAATGCATCATGTCAGATTTTTAATCCAAATCAAATCATTCTCCATTTTATCTTTTTTATTTCAACTTCAGACAGAACAAATTACTTTATAATCATAAAATAATGATCCATAGTCTTTTTGAGTCATGATTCATAGTCTTCAGCGGGCCACTTATGATTGATTTCATGACACAATGCTTTGGGCCAGTTTAAATTTAGGAATTTGGTCCATATATAAGGCGCACCGGCCTATAAGGCGCACTGTTGGTTTTTGAGAAAATTTTAGGTTTTTAGGTGCGCCTTATAGGGCGGAAAATACGGTAATTAAGACTTGAGGGATCGAAACTCTTCATCTACATGCGGCAGCGGCATCATGGACCACCAAGAGAATGGCATTTTATTTCATATGTAGGTACGCAAGTCGAGGCCGCTTTCGATTGACAAGGTCAGCCTTGCTGTTTACTCCCGCCTCCTGGAGACGCATCCCTGCAAGTTTGGGAGACATCATGGTATGGATGTCTGGGAAAGCTTTCAAAAGCAATCCTGACAAGACACGGACGGGTGGGTTCGTCATCGCTGACCCCTCCATCTCCACTGACACCCATCACCATGCTTGTTTCATGAGGAATCTTTGAGCAAAACATCAAAGGAATGTAATCACCTCGTAACAACACCTTCTTTGTAATCTTGAATGAATTATTCATAAAAAGATTTCATAAAGCTTATCCCTGTTGAGAGGGAGAGTTGCACCGTCGGTGGACACTGGGTCTTTGATTTCTTTAAATACATACTGACAAAAGCTTTACTTGAGTAGTACAAAACTTCGATACGGATTGACTACACAGGATGAAATGTCATTAGTTTTTGCTTTCTATCAAATTTGAACAATTGGACATTATATTTTCATCGATGGACTAATTAGAATATTATTACTGTCAAACTCACAGACTTTTATTGAAGTTGGAATTGCTTTTAAATTGTATTTACGTCCTACATTACCTACCTCAGTACATTGGCTATACATAAAAGAAGCAATACAATTATTTTTGACAAAGAAATCGAGTGCAAAGTCAAATCTTTACGTGTGCCACATTTGTGACGGCAACATTCTCAACAAAAAATAGACTCACCGTGCAAGGGGAGTTTCTTAAAGGAGGTGGAAAGAGAGGACTCCTGAGTAATGCCGAGTGATGTTGACCTTTGAACTGGTTCCCCTCCATACTGAGTGTTGCACCTTTTCAACAACAACAAAATCCATTATTATACAGTGTCAAACAAACATGCGACACTAACCCCCAAAAAGAAAAGAAAAGAAAAGAACTAACCTAAGGACTCAATGTTAAAGCAAAAGGATGGTCACTTTATCACATGACGTTATCACACACCCTCCATTATTTTCTCATTGTCAGCTAACAAAAACACAAGCCTCAGCAGAAATAGGATGGATTCAAAACACTTATCACCTGCCCATGGATTTACAATTCAGCGCCGGAATACATTGAGTATGCAGAGTTAGCAACAGCGGAAGCAATTTGTGACCTGCTTTTCGGCACACCTGACTTCTTACGTTGCGTACCTTTGGCTATTATGATGCTGTTGGCGACTACTCATGTTTGAGTTATCCGCCATGGCTGGTCGTGCATGCAAAGGCGGAACTAAGTCTCAGATAATTGATGTCATGCAGGGCTATTTCCTCCGAGACCTGTTTCCATCCTTTCAGTCAAAATCCAGGCCATTATTTCAAATTGTACGCGCTCGCGCTGATCTCCACTCTGTAAACTCTGCGCCTCACCTACACCAAATGGAAGTCATTTGTGTTCACTCCCACAACGGAGCAAACGCCCTTTTTGTACCTGCGCCCGTCTACAAAAACAACCCAAAGAGAACTCCAACCTCAACTGCATTTGGGTACAAAAATAGGGACTTGGCTTTTAACGATACACTTAAAAACACTTCAATAGATATTCTGGACCACCTGAGGATGGGCAGCTCCGTCTTGCGGTCTTGGCTGAAGACTGGAGTCTTCTCCAAGGGACACCCATCATTGACTGCCAACTGCACTCATCTTCTTCAAAAGAGCAGTAGCTGCCATTCAGGAAGCGGCCTGGAGAGACACAGGAAAGAGAATACGTATATGAGGCCAACAGAGAGAGGATAATCACAATCATAATAGCAGGGGTATGGATAATGAGTAGACACCCAGGAGGGGGTGGGTAGGAAAGAGATACTTTGTGGAGATCAACGTTGCAGTATATTGACTCGCTGCATTGGTGAAATGTAGGTAGATGTGTAAAGTGGGAACTGAACCAGCCCTAGACAAAGAAGTGAGAAGGCCCACATCAAGGAGATGGGAAAAGTGCCACTCAAGTAGCGCGAAAGAAAGTGTGTTTGTGTGCCTCTGAAACACGTTTGGCTGCTCACTGCTGGGATATTTTAGTGGCTTGAGCAGCGAATCAAATGCAATCCTCTGGAAGCCCAAGAGGAGTTGAATGTGTGGTCTGTCTCGCCTCATTTCCACAATGCCATCATGGAAAAGTGCAAAGTCTCATTTCTGACAAGATGTTTTCCCTCCCTTGTTTGTTGAAGTAATTGACTGCATAAATCAAATACAACTTGGATAGGGCAAATATTATAAGAGCTATTGTCAAAGGCATTTGTTGGATTGATTTTTTTTCCGTCCCATCTTCAGATAACAGAGTGGGGAATTGAAAGCATGATGAGGCAGGCTGAAGAAATAAAAGAGTTGCATAGACTTTCGGCAATGCTGACGTTTTGCTTTTTCAAACCCAAGTATAACTCCGGGCTTTTGTTTCACGCTTTGGTGTGTTTCTTTGTTGTTGTTGTTGTTGGGGTTTCTTTTTTGGGGGTCATTTTCTCGTTCCTTTGATTTTTTTGATGCTCCTTTAAAACTCCAAGTAGCCATTACCTATAACCATATGTTGTTTTGTGATGAAAGTGGAGATTTGACATCATCAAGAAAATGGCGCACATACTGACCTTTGCAAAGATGACAGTGCTCGAAAAAGAATGTAAAAAAGAAGAAAGCGGCCTCCATCTAAAAGACTAAAGCTTGCATTCATCAAAACATAGCGCTGACTGTATCTGAGTAAAGCTCACCTCAACTATAATATTAACATTGTTAAATGAATAAAACTATTTGTTTTAACATCCACAGATTAATATCCAATTCCACAGCTGGGACATTCTTTGAGGTGCGCGCTTGCCGCACATTTGTGCACTAGTTCATTCTTTTGTAACTTGGGCTAAGATATGAAGGGGGGGTCCCGTCCCCCCTTCCTTCTGTATAGTCAATTTCCTTCCCCTTCATTTGGTTGGCATCAATACGAGCAGACAGTTACTGCCGGAGTCAGAATTTGATTGCATATTAGTTTGTTACACCACGCCGATCTAAAATGAGCACATCAGTCATTTCTTTTCATCATTCATTCCTTTGCCCTCACATTCAGACATCACAGAACACAATCACCTTCAGCTCAGAATAAACTCTCCATGTCCTTTCAAACTGAAAATATTTCTATTTTAAGACGCAAGATCAATTTTTGTGAGGTCCTAACTTTTTAGCTGAACCTCCATTTTTGAACATTTGCAGTGTATTCCATAAGGTCACAGTTTGTTTTTTGTGCCAATATTCTGGCTACTGTGTGTGTGTGGTTACTAGATTTTTTTTTAACACGTGACACAAACCACCAGGCTTTGTATACTTGCATTTCCACCCAGTCATCTTTCCCCCATTTTTCAATAAGCGCTCATGTGACCCTGTGACTAGTTTGCCTTTTCTTAATTATTAACGGGGAGCCAAAAGAGAAGAGATGGCTCGATGCAACGGCCTCATATCTGGGATAAGGAGGAATCTTGCACGTTAGCACTTAAATCCCATGCTCGGATTCCCTTTGATGCAAGCAGTATTCCTCAGTAGTTGGATGGAAGATGCTGAAAAGCAGCGGGGCGTCGGCAGATTGACGAAGATCAACCGGGGAAAGCTATGGCTGAAAGATGGGAGAATGCACGCGTGCGTAATGATGCAGGGCTTGCTTGGGTCGGCCGGGTACAGACTCAATTGCACCTCCATGTCAAAAGTCTTGCGATTGACACAAGCCTATGATCTTTGCTAGGACTCCCTTGCTACGTTTGCCTGCTAATTAGCCTCTCTGGAGCTTATGGGGGAATCAGGAAATTCACAGACAGATCAGAGAAAATAGGGCAGCAGAGATGGGGACGCTGTGATTTGCATGCTTGTGGCTAGTGATGGTCATGTCAATAAAATATAAAGATTCATGTCTGGAAGTTAACTGTGTCACACTAACACATGGATCACTTGTGCTTGTCTTAAGCCTTTGAGGAGAAAAAGACTTTTAGAACAGGAAAAGGCAACATGTTTTAGTCCCTTCGCTTCTCCATCTCTTTTCAGTGACATATTTTGGCCAAAAAGGTTGACGGGTACATATTTTGCGTCAAAGCCACAATTACATAGCAGCCCTCTCACCTTTTCCCAGTAACCTTTACAAATCTGTTTTTTGTGTTTGTTTATCATTTTTGAAAATGGAATTTTGAGTAATTCTACAAAAATAATAATTTGTTGGTCTTGATAATTGCTGATATCAAAAATGATAGGGCCAGATGGAATTCATTCGAGAGAATTCTGAAACTTGGCCAAGGCAGTAGCAAGGCTTGGAAAAAGCAAGGAAACTGTAAAAAAAAAAAAAAAAAAAAAAAAAAGAACGAAAAATGCGAAATATGTCAAGGGTGATGAATGCTCGCCAAGCTTATTTGCACACTTTCTGCTGCCTTTCTCTTTGTTGGAAGAGACACTTAACTGCTCTTCTCAGAGGCCTTAATGAAGCTGCAGAATAGCTGAGCAGCTTTTCAACATCGGTGTTACAATCCAGAAATAAAGGTCACAGAATATAGTGATTATATTTTGGTTACACAATCCTTATGTACTCACGACATCGCTCGCCCTCGTCATCCCCAAGTGGACAGTCGGTTCGGAAGTCGCATAATCTATCCAGTGTAATCACAGGTCCCTGGTGACAGTGGTAGCGGCCCTCCAGAGTGATGGTAGGGGCCGCTGAGGAAGCTGGAAGACAAAATGAAAATGCTGTTTCTAGGACAAGAAATTCGGACAATGTTACATAAACGACTATATTTTGGAACTGCTGGAAAAATAGAACTCACAGAAAAAGAAGAAAATGTTTGTCTATTTACTTTGTTGTGACCAGAAGTCAACTGAAATAATCAGCATTACTTCAGTTAAATAGACTTTGAATAAACTCTTGATTAACACATTGACTTTGATAGCCAAACTATATAAACAACCAACATACAATTTGATTTTGCATTGAACAAAATGTAATTCCGGATGATGCAGACAAATCAACTGCTCGGGTAAACATAACCTATAAAAAGCAGAAAAATCTACACTTATGTTGCAGAAGTACATCAGTCAGTGACACGGGTGAATTTATGTCTTGGCTGCAAAGCGTGTGTGACATCCTAAGGCTGCCTTGTACCAAGATAAATAACTAGCCCAGGTCTGCATAAGTATCTGGCTTACAGTACGGTATTCATCAGAAAAGGAAAAAAAGAAAAAACCTCTGACCCAGATAGCTACTCTTGTTCTTCGCAAGACACACAAACACAGTTGTACCGCGGTGATACGTATTTGCATTTCTATGCAAATAAGAGCGCTGATATTTCGGATATTCCCAAACTGACACCACGACCCCAATCCTCAGAGACGGACGGATCACAGACAAAAAAAGAAAAGTGGGGAGGGGGGGGGGGGGGGAAAGGGAGTGAGATTGTGCGACTTTTCATGGACAAGTAAATAAGTAAGCTTATTTGTATCACGAGCAACTGGTTGGATTGCGTCTGTCGTCAGCAAATTTGTTTTTCTATAAGAGCCAAATAACATTTGCTTCTAATTTGCTGCGGTAGAACTGTTCAATGCAAGAGGTTGTATTTTTTTATAAATTAGAAGAACAGACTTACAATTGAATTCAAAGGATGCATGATCCAACAAGCAAGCCATTCAAATAGTGGATGACATCCAATGACCAAACTGGGCAAAAAAACCCTCAAAAGCCCATGAAAAAATGCCTGAAAACTTTCCATACGTTATTGAATTGTTGTGGGGAAAAAAAACCTGTCCTAGTGCCCCCACCTTGCAGTATCCCAAATTGCCAACGTGGCGTGTGCAAGGGCGCTTTATAGCTGCTTGCAGGTGTAGATTTTAGAGTGTTTTTTTGTTTTTAATGTTTCAATACGATTGTATTCCCCCTGCTGATTTGTTGCTTGCTTTCCATCTCAGCGGGATTCGTTGTTGAACAGCCAGACAGCCAGCCGGTTGTACTTGTTTCTCAATAGTGATATGACTCTCACCGCGCTCGCTCTTCACCTTCCCACAAATAGGAGGCACCTGTGCTTCTAGCGCTGAGCCAAAAACGGCAGCCCGGCTTCGCTCTCGCACTCTCTCTGGTCTGCTCAAGGTTTCTTGGCAATCAGAATTTCACCTTGACTCTGTTGCACAGTGCTTGTTTATGTGGCCTTGAGTTAGTATATATAGTCGGTCAGGGGTGTGCTTTTATTTCTTAAGTGCCCTAAGACAACTTCAAATATTTACCGTTTGTCAAAAAATGATCTGCGGAGATTTTTCAAAAGTATGTTAACATTTTTTTTTTAACCCAACTTCTTAATCAAACAAAAAAAAAATCATTTGCCTGAACAAATGACTTCAGCTATGCAAGATGGAGTTCCGTTTTTTACAAGTGAAATGTTCAGAACAGTAAAAACAGCAATGTGCAGTGACATTTGTCTGCAAAAATAGACATAGCAAGCCCGGGACAAGGCAAATGTACCATTTCAAATAAATGAGGTGATGTTTGTTTATGAGCACCCGGGTTTATGGGTCTGGATGCAGTCTTGCGATGGGCATTCATTCAAGGCATGCATTATGCATTCAGTGGGCTTCCTTTCAGTTTAGTGCAGCATCATAGTTCATCACTAAAAGGGGGGGAAAAAAAAGCCATGGCAAAGCATGTAAATCCATCTACCGTTTTTTCCGTGTATAGTGCGCCCCCATGTATAGTACGCACCCCTAAAAATGGCATGCTGATGCTGGAAAAAAGCTTGTACCCATGTATAATACGCACCCAATTTTGATGAATTTTTCTAAAAAAATATTTTAATTTTTTTTTTTTTTTTTAAGTCCCAAAGATCGTCACACACGCAGGAAGGCAATGGGTCCCATTTTTATAGTCTTTGGTATGGTCTTAACTAGGCTGGATGTCATTTTTTTTGTTGGCGTTGATTTCTCCGACTGCCCCTAAACGCACCACCGCGCTCCGTGCGCACACGGGAAAGAGGCGGCTCTGTATGGGAGAGACGTTGAAGAGGAATAAAAACACCCTTGGAAACCAAAACTTGCCCCTCGTCGTGACTCGGAGCCGCAACAAATGTTTCGGATTTGTGTAGGGTACATTGTGACAGACAGCAAACGAGCAGGTGATCGAGCAAGCCTTGTCTGATCCGAGAGCATTGCGGTCGTATGGAGCGTGTTTGAAGTGAACAGCAGAGACGAAAGGAACAAGGCAAAGTGTTGTGAAATAAAATATTACCTGTAATACGCATTTTGTTATTTGCTGATTGAAACTGCTAATTAAACTGTGAATTGAAACTAATAGGTGGAGAACTGAACTCTCGCTCTTTATATAGCTGACGTGTCTTGCGCAACCGTTCTGCGCATCTGTAATGGCGGCCTCCGTATGACGTCCGGTCCGCGATGGAGATTAAAAAACAAACAATATTTGACAATAACACACCATCAAGGATTGCACCATCGCATCAAACGATGTGTCGTCAATTATGAATTTTACTAAGTGTGTTGGGCAGGATGGCTGAATGCGATGCGCGATTGACAACAAACAAGAAGAAAGGTGAGTTTTATTTCGGGGGAGATTTGTCATGTCTCGTCCCCAGTTTTGCTATGTGTCTAGGTTGCCATAGTTTCTGTTCGTGTCACCCCGCTCTTCCTGTGTCACCTCAATCGATGTAACGTGTTTTGTATTTAAGTCCTGTCTGCCCCTCGCTCACCGTTGGATCATTGCATGTGTTACTGTCATTCTGTTCCTGTCTTTGGTAATGTCACCCTGTCTTTTTGTTCCACTACTTTGTCGGTCAGTCCTGTTGTTGGTTTTGTTGTACCATGACTTTCTTTGAAAAAAAAAAAAAAAAAAAAAAAAAAAAAATTTTTTTTTTTTTAAATTTCTTTTTTTGTACCCATGTATAATACGCACCCCAGATTTTAGGACAATAAATTAGTAAAATATTGCGCACTATACACGGAAAAAAACGGTATTTGTGTTCGCTCGGTGACACTTGGATAAGCATCCAAAAGTGGCTATGTCACTCAGCTGGTACATTTGGCCGGACCTGAGCCGTAACCCCGGCCTACCACAGTCCTTAAATCGCACTTGTCAGTCTGCGGAAATAATTAGCTTAGTCTGGGATGAATTGTTTGCACTTTTGTTATCCACATGCTCATGACAATGTGAGAGAGGGAAGCCCTCAAGAGGTCATTTGAGGGCACTGCTGTTCCGTTACAGCTTGATATGCTGTACAGCAAATAAGCTGTAATTTTTTTCTTCTTAAAACCGTAAGCAAATCTAAAAACATGCATGTTAGGTGTGAAACGAAAATGTATACAACTAAAAGTGTTTTGTCATTCAGATACGGGCTAACGCACATTATTTTCACAAGATGAATAAATGGAATAAAAAGAGGCTACTACAAGACATTACTTTTAACCTGAAGTCGAATTCTTTTGACAACAGGCCCAAATAATTCACAAAATATGAACATCCCTGTCGAGACATGGCACATTTTTATAAATCTTGTACATCAATGCTCCAACTTCAGTGTCTCGAATGCTCTGCGAGATTTCGTTTCACCAAGACGTGTGAAGAAAACAAACCCACAAGACATTAACAGAGAAATATGATCAAATATGTGTTCACAAGAACGTCAAAACGGAAACTCCTCAAATAAATAGATTACAGTTTGGGCAGAATAAATCCAGGCTCCTTTTAGAATCCTCTTGTGGCTTTGCAATGTTGCATAAAAACCGCCATAAAAGTTTTATTTGTATCATTTTGTTTTCCAATCAAGGTTTTATTATACGAGCTTCTGTTGCAGAAAACAACGAAAGAACAAAGTCAAGGTAAAGGTCTGACAATTGGATTGTCACTGAGGAAATGTCAATTTAAAGTTGCCAACATCAATTGTTGTTTGAATTTGCAGATAACTGCCTAATAATGACCAGGAAAAAACAACAACTTTATTATTATTGACGGTTACGCGAGGCTATTTTCTGATCGAAGCAATCCAACTCTAATTGCGACAATTAGAGTTTGCGACATGTTTGGCAATCGAACGAGTCTGCGTGAAATAAAATCATCTGTATCCATATACATGTTTTAAATACAAGTATAGTCTACTTAAATTAGATGAATACAGATGATTAGACTTTATGCAACAGCTTGATGAAATAAAATTGTGTAAATGTCGCAACACAACGTTTTTCTTCTCTTGCAAATGCATTTGAAAATGAAAGGATATGAAGACACCCATCTGTGCTTGGATTCAATAAGTAGTCTATACTTAAAAATGGCAGTCCTTCATATACATGCGGCCACCCAGTCGAGCTTCTTATAATTGTGGCCCCGTCCATCATTTCATTTGTCCATCCCTGGGATAGTACATTTCCACGGAGGAATTACAATCAGTAATGTAAATTAAATGTGTCACTTTCCTCTGACACCCAGATAGAATGTAAATGGCTTTTTGCTGATAATATAACTTAGGAGTTAGTTCCACTTAAGTAGTGCACTGGAGGCTAATTTTAAAGGGGAGCCGTTCAAGTGTCGGGTTCAAATGAAGGCTTGCACTCAAAGGGGGACTTTGCAGTTCAAATGAAATGTCAGCATAAACGTGACCGTGGTACTACATTAGTCAAATTATTTGTGGGAAAAACAAATCATCCTTCACGACCCAATTTTCAGTCATTTGATTTTTAAGAAACCACTGCAACTGAGGAACAACAACCAATCCGAGGCGTGATCACGAGTTGCCACTCGTTTGCAGGACGCTTGCAGCAAATAACAATAAGAAGAAAATTACATATACAGACATGACATTCAATTGAATCCAAACACATAAAAGCCCTGCTGATAGTCAATGGAGAAAAAAAAAGAACAGAGAACATTATATTGTCCATGCGATGGAGGAGGTGTCATTTCATTCTGCAGGGAATTATATTGAGCACATTTTCGGAGTCCACACACAAATGAAAAACAAATGTTGTGGACACAATAGCTGCTGTCTCTGTATTGTCAGTTAACCAGTCAAGAAGAAGCGAGTGGACTTTTACTGGCCCTGAGCATGGAAGAAAATCTCAATTTAAAACGTAATCTTCTGTATCTTGTCACAAAGTCGTGTTTGATTTTATGGGGGGTGAAAGTAATGAATTCTAGCAGGAGAGGATGGAATGCAAGTTGTGAGGTATTCATGATTTACAGCTGCTGATGGATTTTGAGAAGTTCCCCTGCTGAACAGTTGACATGTCAAGAGGTGTTTGGACATGAATTCAATTATCTGCAAAGCGCCATGCTCAATTGGGCCCAGCTCTGTCCAGTCACTACCGCTATCTATCATGCTTCTACTGGCAAAGCCTACAAGCACACTTGGGTGGGACAGAGCAAAGAGCAATCGTACACCGTTGTGGGATTCATAATTGAATGTCTTTTACCGCAGAATGATGATTGTATTATTAAATATTAAAGGCTATGAACAGTCTTCAATTAATGTGTTCCTGCAGCAGCAGCAATTACTCGAGGTAAGGGGGGGAAGTCAGTGGGCACTGTCCTATTTAAACATTGTACAGAGCTTAAGATATTAATACTGTTGTTAAAACGTGTGTCCTAAGTTTGCACGTGAGTGTCTGTGTGTGAGCTGTGATCCACAGCAGACTGAAGAAAATTAGACGAGGTGTCAGAAGTGATTCCGTAGTAAAGCTAAAGTCTGTCCACAACAGCTTGAACACAATGAGCAGCTGCCTGCTAGATCCCATTGATTTAGACATCTGTTGCGTTTGCCAATATGGGCTGCCTGCAACATTTCACATTGCTCCGCATTTGAAAAAGTAACAGCTTCGCTAGACTGCATCGGAAAAGTTTCTGCATTGGAAAATCAAATTGTGCTGATGGTCTGGAGTGCGCATAGGGTTGGTTCATTTACATTTAAAAGGTTGGGAATCTCCAAGTCTAGTCCAGTCTAGTCTGTCTGTGAAACCTATCAAATTGAAGCCAAGAGTCGACAAATCAAATACGTCCATGCCACTGTACAGGATGCCAGTTCTCTTGGTGTTGGCAAAACAGCACTAAGAAAATTGCCACTGTTCAAATACTTGTGAACCTCAATGCAAACACACCCACATTTTTTTTCAAGTATTGATGGAATAGTTTGATGAGTATTGATGGAACCTGTCTATGCCCTACAGTCCTTGGACTGTTTTCAGCTCCATCTTGCATAAATGAAAGAATGCAGTCCAATAACACTTTCAATGGCATCACGGCTGACAAATCAATACATGACCAAAGGGGAATTGACGGAAATAGTGAGGCCCGGCATTTTTCTCTTTAGTACATTTCATCCTGCACCATATACGGTAGACAGAATTTGAAGAACATATTTGGATTGGGTTATTTTACAGATGCAAAATTGAAAAGTCAATCACCAGCTTATGCCATCCATCCATCCATCCATCCATCCATCCATCCATCCATCCATCCATCCATCCATCCATCCATCCATCCATCCATCCATCCATCCATCCATCCATCCATCCATCCATGCATGCATGCATCCATCCATCCATCCATCCATCCATCCATCCATCCATCCATCCCTCCCTCCCTCCCTCCCTCCCTCCCTCCCTCCCTCCATCCAAGTGCCCCGCTATGTCCACTGCACCAGATTCCACAGTCCAATTTGTCCCGTTGCCTCTGCGGGCCCTTGTGTGATTGATGGGCCTGGGGACACCCTCATGCTACCGTGTAGCTAATGGCAAAGTATAGACTTGCCGTAACGCTCCATTAAGGGCCTGCGGCAGAGTGGTGTAATGGTTAAGGAAATGCGTCAGGGAAGGGGAAGGTCACACTAGTTCAAATTCCCCACAGGGATGTCCGCTTCCTTGTCCAGCACTACATGTCTGCTTGGAAAATGAATAGTGACAGCTTGCCGGGAACACGAGCACACATACTAAATATGCTCTTCAGTGAGCAAACTGTCTTTTGGCAGCGAGGCTAGTATGACTTTGATACTGCAATGACGACAAAGGCATGGAGTCAAGTCACATCATTGGCTAATGAGATTGTCAGTCATCGGGGCGGTGTCCGTTTCCTTACGGGGTGAATGACACAAAGTGACTTCGAAGGTCATTGAAGTGTTTTCTGCTATGCCATGGTGATCATGGGGAAGAAGTAGCAGATAGGCGCAGCCTAACTTCCTGTCAGGGGGGTAGAGACATCATACCATGCAAGTTGCTTAAAATTGGATTGCTTGTAGGTCCTGTGACTGATGAGTTCATTAAAATGGAAGGCTATGGAGAAACAAGTCCGAGCATAGCGTCGTTCATTCATCCTGTATTGATGATCTCTCCTTTCACTTCATGAGCTTGAGTCATCAAGGCAAACTGAGACGTACACATTTTAAGGGCATCTTTGAAGGGTTGAAATGGCAACATTGGCAGCATTCAAACAAAGCTGCAAGAAAAAACAAAATGGAATCAGCACACATGCTGCTAACTGCTCGTGGTTCCAGTTTTCACTTTACACAGTAAAGTATATTCGCATTGAGTTTTGTTTTTGTTTTTTTGGCGAGGGATGTAATACCATTATTTTTAACAGGACACTATTATCCTACATTTCCTTTGATGAAACAACATAATTTTGTATCCACGCTCAAAAAAAAAAAAGCCTCAAATCCTATGGGAGCAAATAATCAGGATTAGTTGAAGCAACGTGTGACTCAGGCTTGTGTAAACGCTCCAAATCGTCTGCGTACAGGTCATTAATAGCAATGAGGAGGTCATGTGGAGTGCAAAAGCCAGGAAGAAATAAATCAAACTGCACCAGGGAGGCTATATGAGAGCCCCAATTGTCTGTCCTTGCTTCGAATTCTGTGCAAGTAAGAAAGGAAAGTAATTTGAGCCCCAGCTTTGTGACAGGTGCTGGAGGCTAAAGTGGGGGTGGCCTTGAAATCCACAAAATGTGGAAAGGCCACACGGTGATCTTGCCGAGAGAGATTAAGGCTTCGATTTTGCAGTAGGAGCTGCATAATGGCCGTTGTGTTGGGGACGCAAGTTTAAGAGAATCCGACACTTCCGCACACTGCTCTTCTCTACCAGACAAGAGGAACAAAGTGAACCAACCCTGAGTTGACAACAATTAGACACTGCTGATCCAAGGCTGATTTACATGATCGACATCTGCTCCACCCTTTATAGACAGTTATCCAAAGAGGATAAGCACATTCATTGGCATAGAAACACAATGTGCACAGTCATTGTTTATCAGCAGCTTTTCTGTCTCCCCCTTGCCAAGGATGAAAAAAACACTGTGTATATCATTTTAATACTGCGTGGCTATTAACTCATTCACTGTCAACCCAGTTAATATCTCTGACGTCAATAACCGTCAGTGGCACCGAATGAGTTAAAAAGTTGAAGCTAGCAAAGAGTGGACATCTAATTATTGCCTGACAATTTTTTTTCTTTACAAGTTGCAAAGGTGATATATGAGCCATCTGCAAATACTCACATTTTAGGCAAGATAAGCAAATACATCTTTTGGGCCTAATAATCCATCATTGATCAAGCAAACAATATTGATCCATAAACAAGTGCTGTGAAAATTGCATTTGCTTGCCAAAGTTGCATTAATTACATTCTATAAACAGATGTGAAAAACACCCCAGAGATACTATGCCAACAAAGCAAACAAGCAATTTACATCCAGTGGCAGAAGCTGATTTTGCGATAATTAAATTTGTACTGTGTAAACAGAACATTGTGTGTGTCATTTTTGACAATTTGGGATTTTAATAAGATTTGTTTAAAAGTCAGGGACATGTTTTGAATCCACACACACGCGCACACACACATACTATAAATGACTAAAATTCAAACAGTTTAAAATGAGTTTATGTTTTTTTGCTTTCCAGGAAGCTGTGTTAGTCCCATACTGGGAATTCACTTTTTGCTGTGTAGATTTAATTTTGTCCAATATAAGGAGCTAATGGTGGAACACTGATTTTGGCCAACCCTCACTCAATTACTCCATTTTATGTTTTAGACACGAGCAGGTAAACAAGTTCCTGAGGTTTTACAGTCTTGGAACTTGGAATCTTGAAAAAAATCATTCATTTGGAAAATCACATTTGTAAAAAATATATATATATAATATATATATATACGTATATTCGCTTACGTATGTCATGGACACGTGAGAATCATCCATTAATCAGATTCAGGCTAGTATAATAGCGACTCTGAGCATCTATTGTGCGTTTGATGGGTGGGATAAAATGGGAGGAAAAAAGCTCACTTGAAATGATAAAGCAAAGGCTGTTGAGGGCCCGCACAGGAAATGGAAACAGTCATATTCATTCAATTTGCAAAGTGTTCAAAATCAACAGAGAGGAATATTATTTCAGGCTCCGACAGTCTTCCCATTTCATTCCAAAATGTAGTCCAATAAAAAAACAAACATATTTCCTTCTCCATTTTTCATTTGACATGCTTGAGTTGCTTTGAGAACTCATGCATTGACCGTAGTCTACAAGCAAGTAAGAGAGGAAGAAAAAGAAAACAGGGCCGGTCTCCTCCGTCATATTAAGGTGGGCTTGTTATTCACTCCAACCACCTTGGAAAATGGCCTTTTAATGATACAATGCCACAATCAAAGCCCTGCAATTTCATTGAACAGAGCAAGGACCCCCTTTTGTTAACCCTATTATTTATTCCAACCATTCAGCGCATTGTATGAAAATCCATACCTGAACATAATACGAAAAACAAAAATGAATATGCAGTGTAAGATTGTAAATATCCAAACATATGAATTGTTGTTACAAATATGAATAGGTCATTCATATTGAATAGTATATTTGATCATGTATTATCTATTGGAAATATTGCATTCTAAGTTACTACAATGTCTGTAGTTACATTTTCCAAGTAGTTCACAGAGTCAAACCCATGTCAGCTTACCCAAAGTGCAGTTGGTGGTGAAATTGGGCTCGATCATGGCCGTGTCATCAAGCGTTCGCTGGTCATAGCTGGTTGAGATCCGGAAAGGCGAGCCCCCGTGGGTCCCCAAGGTGAGGTGAGCCACGGCCCAGCTGCCAAGAAGAAAAAGCGGGAGCAGGATCATTGTCATGAGCAGGCACCACGGCTGACAGACATTGCAATTCACATCCTCGATGAGGCTGCGAGGTCAGGGCAGGTTGGTCCTGCTCGGCCCCAGGAGAGGGAGCGTCTGAGACCTCAGTGGAAGATGGGAGCGCTTCTTGGTTCCTTTCCATGTTGCTTAGCTGACACATTGCCACTCGTAAAGAAGCCTTCGAGATGACGCCCCATTTTCAACTGCTGACTGACTGAGGAAAATCACAAACCTGTTGGAATGCAGTGAGACTTCTGACGGCCCTCCTACAACCGCAGGCAGTCCCTAATTTGGTTAGGTAAATTGTGCTGATGAGGCTTCAAGGTCATAAAACAAAGTCCCCCTTGACCCTCTGCTATTTTTTTTTTACGTACCACTTTTACTTCCATATATATTTCTATGCAGCATATTTGGGTTATAATGTTTTTGCATAGCCGTGATTGTACTGCTACTCAATAGAGAAAAGAGACTAAAAGAATAAAAAGGAAAGAACTTGTTCTGTTTGTTTGTCCATCTGGCTGTTATTTGGCAGACTACTTTTTGGTTTGCGGAGGATGACATACCAGCCCCCCCCCCCCCCCCCGTTCACGCTGAGCCAGCTCCAGTGTTGGTTCAGAGCTCAGCTGAAGATCATTTACTGCAAAACAACACCCACTTGAAGCGCACAAAAGTGGTGCCAGACCTACACCTACTCTTCAGATTGAGAAGGAAGACGTTAGTAGCTGCTGCGTGTATGTTTCCTGGTTGCCCTCTGTAAGTGTGTGGTCGAGTGGTGGACAAACAGGTCGTAATGCCACAAAAATGTTTATCCGGACCATTGTCCACAACCTTGTCCAGAACATAGACTCACAATCATATCGACACATACATTCTAACTCACAACTTGTTTTACATTAACACCTGCTACTGATACGGTGAGATAACAATGGCATGTGGTTGTTTTCCTAATTTGTGGCTTGCTTGTATTTTCACGTGTCAAAAGCCAACGGTGAGTTGAATGGCCAAGTCTGTGTAGGAAGAGTAGATGAAACCAAAACTGCATCCCCACACAAAGTGGCGCTCCACAAACATCTGAGCTTTTATGATTTCCCAAACGTCTGTGCACTGACTCAACAGGCTTTGCATCACAAGTGTTGCCATCTTCTCTTACTCTGTTTTTCCCATTTCTATTTTCAAGCGCCCTTGCTCATTGCACTCGGCCTTTCTTTGAGAGCAGGGAAGGTGTTGACCAGATGGGAAGTGAAACTTCAACACCACACTACATCATTAGACAGCATCTGTCAGATCCTATCAAAAGGGAGAAATTAAACACTCGATAAGAGTCGTCAGTGTGTCCTTGGTCACGTTGATATTACTTTCGGACATGCCGTGCCGTGAGGAGCAAAGGCCCACAGGCTGAGTCGTCAGCGGCATGGCGATGAGCCCGGAATTGCGCAGCCATGTTTGTTTCCTTGTGCGTAAAATAGACGCAGGCAACGCATTAGGATACAACAAGCTCCCAGACCCCAGATAAGCAGTCAATAAACGCTCCGATACCCCAAAACTCAAACAGAAAACAAAAAGGAACGAGGATGTGCCTGGAGTTAAATACTCTCAAAACACTCATGCGTGCAATTCCGAAAGCAAGAGCTGATGGGACCGGACCCGAAACTCTAGTTTGGGCTCAGAAAGTGGAACGTCTGTAAAAAATCCATTTCTACCGGTGTCTACTTCCAACAGTTTTGTTGTCTGTGTGACCACTTGCTTAATTCTTTGTACGTCTTATCATGTGCTGACAATCACTGGACTGATTAGATGAACAATTGTGAGCGGAGCTGCCAGTGCACATCACTCAAAAGCGGTGGTTGACCATGCATGGCACAGGGCCCGCAAATAAATATGGAATACAAACGAGTGAGAAGGACCGAAGGCGGCCTGTCAAGGCAGCTCGGCTAGCTTTGTCATTTATGACCCTGTTTTAACCATTTACTGATCCTTTTGAAAACCAATTTGGGACAATTTGACACGGCTCATCTGTGCTTGTTGTTTGTGCCAGTGCATTGGCAGCCCATTTGGACTTCTACTTTTTGCATTCACACCATTTTAGCCATGATATCTTATTTCACAGAGTGTGTGGATGCGATGATGCTGCATATAGCGCTAAAAGAGGAACTAGATATAATATTTCAAAGTTCAGTTCCCTACTGATCGAGAACCTAATGGTGCTGTCTTTTGAAATTCATTCTCCAAGAACCATATTATTATATATTTATATTATTATATTTATATTGCATTGAAATACATATAGAATAAATAATAAAAATAAATCCAAATAACTGAAAAGAGCTTAGGTGACCGTGTTGCGGAACTTCTCGCCTCATCATATTCTTTGTGTTTGTTTAGTTTTTTTTTCTTCAGGATTTTTGTCACACTCTCACTCTCTCCCACCCACAGCTGCAGATGGCACAAGCACAGAGCAAAGAAAACATGTGAAATCCCTGCTTATGTTAGGGAAGGGCCCAAGTGGATGTCTCAAAGCCCAGCCAGCATCATTACTCTGCACCAGCTGGTTGACTCTGTCACTCTTCTCAGCCATCTTTGTCATGGAAGTGGTCCTAATTCGGGCTAATCTCCCACCTCACCGCGACCGCTCTTTATCCACGTAAACCCTTTTGAGACATTCATTTGGACCATTTATTTATTTGCAGCGTGCTCGTGCCACCTCCAGTTGCAAAAGAAAGCACAGAGTGGGTGAGGTGAAGAATATTACAGCATAGAAAGCCAATTGGCACGGACGCAGTTATGAGCATGACTGCCACAATCTCATTTTGTTCTTGTCACACATTGCATTAAAAATGAATGAAAGGATCATCATCACCTCAAAACAAGCATTGGACGAGAAAACGACATCATTTGTTTGTTCTGCCAGCCAACGAGCAGCAATACTTTCTTCATGGCACGACCGACAATCATGTGATTTCTACATGATTACATGTTTTTGGCTCGAATGAAAGAGGGCACTTGAGGCGGGCTTAAACTATTATATAGCCAATTGATTTAAACCTATATAGAGCTAAACAGATTATTCTGCAACAAAAGTGCCAGGAGCTAATCGCACAAAATGAAAGCAAACTGGAGCAAATAAACAAATGCAAGCGTGCCCTCGCTGTGATGTGTTTTTCCCCCACACGGGCTGGAAAGATCTCCACATAATCTGCAAGTCAGTTTCTTACTGGAGCTTTTGATGCTTTTCTTACTGATGTGGACTCGGTCGTCACGCCGCTTTTACATTCGCCTCAAACAGCCCCATAACATAGCACCTCACAACGTCGCTTTTCTTTGCCATAACATCTCACAAGTGGCCTGGCTCCACCATTGTTTTTGTCATTCCAAATATGAGTTGCATGATGTGGCAGGAGGGCAAAGTATTGTACAGCTCATCAAATGCACACAACCTTCGCAGGTGAGGGTTTAAACACAGAACTGTGCCCATGTACTCCAGACTGAGCGACACTTAGCCTGCAAAGAAATGACTGCATATTTCCGACGGCCCCATATCTTGAGTCTGAGAACAAGTATCAATCAGGTCAAATATTATACAGCAGCAGGCCATGAATGCAAAGCTTTCATCCAAATTTGACACTTAAGATAAATGAGACACATTCTGCGACAATTTAATAGAGGTCAAACTGAACACTCAATGAATCATTTCTAAACAAAATTAAGAACCACACAATAACAGCTAGGCTGAGACAGATGAACACAGATGACAGCATTCAACAACTGTGCACCAACAAAGGTTCTCCGTCCATCGCCAGTGTCATTCGTTTGAACATTTATATTGACCATGATACTAATCATGCATTCAACGAATTAATTTTTGCAATGATTCAAAAGGTTTGATGCTGAATTAAAATATAACAGCAACAGCAACGTCGCCACTTGCGCACTCTAATGATATCTGACAGCGATATCAAATATCCTGCCTTTGTAAAAGTAATAATGTTCAGCCTTAATTACCACTGTGATGGGAGCTTTCCATTTAAATGATGTTGAATGGTGGTGAGGAACTTTATTGCCTCACCATTAGGCCATGGATTCTTCCCGTCCACCCGGCCGGGGCTGCCACCATCACCGAGCGAGCGAGCGAGCGAGCGCTGACCACTGAGCTAAAAGCCCCCGGCTGCCAGCTAAGCACTCTGTAGCAGGTTACGAGAAGTGAGCTTTTCAGTACTTTTGCACAGCTCAAGTTCCTACACTCCATCCCGATACTCAGAAAAGAAGTGACTACAAATGTTAATACGTAAATATTGACATCAAATGATGTGCTAAATGTGATCTAAATGTGCCCTAAGTGTAATCGTATGAAAGTGACAATTGTCTGTGTTATATGAATGATTGTAAATTTGTACAAGCGAAACAATGTGATTTTGGATGATGTTATCTTTATGTCGACAAAAACCCGCAATTCAATGTAAAGCAGGCGAATCAACAGATACGGTACATAATCCAAGTTAATGGGAAAAAGAGCAACGTCATTATTGATTCCTGTGCATTGTTTCTTGTATCTCCAGTATGCTCCAAACAAGGGTTATCTACTGCGGATATCTCCCAGCATGAACCCGTCCGGCCGGCCGGGAGCAGAAACATTTGCTGAAAGCAGTTATAACTGGCTATCTACTGTAATTGAAGATTCTCGCTCTCTGTCAAAGTGAGTCAAGTGTCTTGCTGTGAAAGTTCCTGTCTCAGCACTAACCTCATAAGCCTCGGAATCATTACCCAGCAAGGTGGAAGCCAGAGGTCCATGCCTCCTATAAAAGTGATTGACACCATGTCGCTCATAATTCAAGATAAGATCAACTCCACCCAAGTTGATGCAACCAGGGACTTTCTCGAATGTTATCACGGGTGCCCTACAATGGGATCTTTTTTTCCTTTGCAAGATAAGCGTGTGTATGGAAGTGACTAGCTCCCAACGCTGTTTCCCTTACACTAAAGGCAGTTAGTTCTTCAACAAGGTAATAGGCGCCCCTCACCTCACCCAGGCTGACTGCGGTCAAGCATGTCAAAGACAGCCTTCCTTTGTTTTAAATGTCGAATTGTTACGGTTTGAACCGAGTGAGACACTTGATTGATTGTTTTGGAGCGAACTGAACCAACACATCATTCCACCGTCCAGTGCTGTGTATGATAGAGGCAACGCAGAGACACGGCGATTCATCACTGCAGTTGCTTTCCCGCTTCGCATTCACAATCTAATTAACGTTCATGATAATGGTTTCCTTCATTATAATGATGTCATCTATTATCCTTGCTGCGTTGCGTGTGTCATTGCAGACTCCTTTTGCCTCTGCCTGGGTTTTGGGTTTGACTCGCTTCAAGTAAGCTGGGGTGTCTGAATTATTCAGCTCTTCAGCTGAAGTGTCTTCTAATGAGAGCGTGATGATTGGAATGTCATTGCAATAGCAACGGACGATTTCAGAGCTGGGAGCGCGCACGGAGAGACACCCAAAGCCCCCCTGGATACCGACAGGCTTACATCACCGGATGTTTTTTTGTGCTTTACATTTTTAGCCACAATAGCAATAGTAGTCCAAAGTGCAAACAACCCTCGAAATGACTCTGTCCTATTTAGCCATGCATGCATCATGAATACCAACTTCAAATTGTACCTCATCAAATTTAAAATCATCGTGTCATATTTTGAATCCTCTGCAAGGATAAAGTCGAAAACATTGGGCCAATAACGTGCAATGATTGCCAAGAACAAAAGCCTATTCTATATATCCTTAAGAGAATGCATGCAAGGAGTGGACAGAAATCTTATCAAGGTTATCAAAGAAAATATGAAGTTAATTTTCTTTTGTTAGTTCATATTTTAAAAAACAAAAAGTTCATTTTAATCTAATTTTCACTTTTCGTTATTTCTCTGACCACCTTTGAAAGAAGGGTACCAATCAATTTCTACTCTTGATTTATTATTCCAGTATTATTGTCCCCTCCGTATATCGAAGCCGTAAGTCCAATTGAATACGACTGCTGCACGTACTAACAAGATGGAGGCGCTCCAAAAATTGCTAAACCCTTTGAGAAAGATGATATTCATGTGAGGGTAGAAGATCACGGGGCTAGAAGCCCTTTTTTAATTACAACCTAGATTCAATTACTTTGTAAACCCTCACTTTCCAGTGCCACAGGAAATTGCTCAAATGGGATGGATAGCGCATGTGATTAAAACATGTCGCGTGAAAAACCGCTGTCAAAGCTTTAAATTTCCAAAGAGAAGACCCATTCCATGTCGTGTCATTCATTGTCAGTGCCACCAAAGGACAGTGAATTCTCTTTGTAATCTTTGGGGAGCGCTCTATTGAACATGACAAAGTTTCAGTGCCGACTGAAATGGAGTGGAAAATGTTTCAAACTAAATGACACTTTTGCCAAAACTGTCATCACTTGGCAAACTGTACATTTAGTCTCTCTCGGGTGGAGATAAAGCAAACATTTAGATATTCGTTTTGACTTGAGGGGCAAAGTCAACCCCAAAATAGATTCTGGGGTTCTGATTACATGTTTTGTTTGTGGAATATGAATTAAAATCCATCCCTTTAAATCCATCTCAGGAGGCAGCCATCTTGGCACTTGCTGCCTACCGAAAATAACATCACACTTGCCAAGCCTCAAGTCCAATCAATCAATCAATCAATCAATCAATCAATCAATCAATCAATCAATACTCAACTCCAGAAAAGTGGCCGCCCCGTGCGATGGATAAGAGCGGCTCCCTTTTGCTGCTTAGCTCATATGCCACCAACGCAATATTAATCCGGATCCCGTGTTTATTTCAATGATCAATCCTTTCTCTATAAGTTTGCAATCAGAAGAGTGTTGCAATTCGACTTCAGTTTAAATATAGATGGCTTGCAAGATGAAGACAAAACTTCACCTGTGAAAGCCACGCAACACCACAAGCACAGTACAGCGCAGCACAACTACAAGGTGCACTTGTAGTACCGGGTTTGCTGAAACACATAAATCATGAAATTTTTAACATTTGGAAGCACAAAAAAGGGGGTAGGCTGAAGCTAGAGCAGTGAGTCCAAACATCACAAAAGATAACCAGGAGAGACACAAACTTGTATTCATGCACATTTTTTCTTGTTGTTACAGCTTCACTGAGCAAAGTTGGAGATGTAAGCGAGCGTCTACTTCATGAATAACCAACTTAGAGGCATTTGTGTATAATAAATGTATTCATGAAATCCGACATGTTCCTACGACAATCCCCATTAAACCGTTTGTGAAAATCATTTCGTAAAATAAAAGACTTTTTTGAAATAATACGCAAATGAATAATATGAATAAATCAAATTATTACAGCGCATTAGAGTGGCGGGCATTTTCAATGGCCTGACACCTGAAGTCAAACCATCGAGGACTTTTTGGAGCCACCACAAATATTATTTGGACAACTCTTCTTATCTAGCGAGAAAGGGACTTTTTTTTTTTCTTTCCTTATACCGAGGCAATATCTCAAAATGTGTGTTTGCCTCAACATTCCATTAGTGGAACTGGGCGAGTGTCGAAGGGCTTTTAAAGTGAGCAGCAAAATTGGAACTCGCAGTCAAAGTGACTCATATCTATACATTTATGGGACAGTGTCTCACTTTAATGTCGTTCCATTAGATGATTGTGCATGACCTAGTTTACAAGTTGCCATTAGAAATGCACAGTGGAACCTCAAAAATTCCGAAACAATTGTGGACTGACTGGTCACCAATCACAGACTGCTCAAAACAGATCTGGTCAAATGAAATAGCTTAATAGGAAATAAGTCATTAAACCCATCAAATGAATAAATAAACGCATCCATTTCAAGGGGTGTTGCATCTTTGAGCCTCGAGAACTCAGAAGCACTTGCCTGTCATGTACACCGAGATAGAATGTCCCGTAAGGGCTCATTGCGTTTCGGGCAAACCGGGGTGCCGTGGAGTGGCCGTCGTGGTGTAAACTTTGTAGCTTGGAGCTGTTGACTCACTTTTATAGTCTGTGCTATTTTACACATTAAGGTCACACTTATATCAGTGAACTGTAGCCTTGTCTCTCCTTTGAGACTGTACATGTTATTATTTTCTTTTTATACGACCACGGCACTAAGGGAGCATTCGGACATATTTAACGCCAGGGATGTGAAAACCATGAACAGTGTTCAGTCCTAGAGCTAATTGATCACAAGGCTCCCTCTCTGCTCCCATCGATAGCAGATGACATGTCAAATGTGCTACTGCGAACAGATATTTTAGCCAACAAGCATGGGCAAAGGGAAAGCACAGGCTTTTCTCCGGAGTGATATTGCACAACAAAGGAATCAGGCTGACCAGTGATCGTATTGTTCAAAAGAGTGATGGCTGACCATAAAGCTGCCTGCCACCGCTCGGGTGAAATGTTGCGACACAGGAGGCAAACCCCAACGACTTGGCCGGGGAATAAAATACCGAGAATGGAATCATCTCAGACATAACTGCAAAGAGAATCTGAAAAATATGGGCCATCTCCAGGAACTTGGTGACTTCGGGGTGGTTTTTCTTCAGTGACATTAAGATCTGTACTAGCATTTTAAAAGCAATATTGAAGATAGGAATCATGTTATGAGTCTGGCCATGAGAGTAGAAGATCTTGAAAAACGTGCCTTGGTTGTTAAATCCGATCCATTTCCCCATCAAAAGAACTGATTTGGGAAATAAGCGGTAGACTTGGGAATGAGGAAACGTTCAGAAAAGGAGGACAACTTGTCACTCCACAAAAAATAAATACATCTTAAAAATATCCTCAGTTTAGAGAGGTAGTTACATATTAGAGTATGCACGGAGACTGTTGAAAGTTCAAATGGGTTTCTGATGTGTTAAGATTTCTAAGAAGCTTTCCAGGACAAAGTTCTAGCCCAGTTGTTTATTGGATATTTGTCCGAGGGAAAAGAGCGGCGCAGACTCAACCATAAAATTGACTGACCACGCTGGAAGCCCGGTCATGCCTAAACACGGAAATGTTGTAAATACAGCAACGTTTTGGAAATGCAAGGCGATTTATTTAAAGCAAAGCAAATAAAAGCAGCTGCGGCATGTATACAAAAACACGCAGCGATGGCAACGGCTCTTCCGTAATTGCCGACAGGGTCTCGTTTGCCTGGTCTTTCGGTTATCAAGGAGAATCCGTGTAATACATTGTGCTATCAAAAGCATTGGCGCACTTTCATCTCCAGTGAAATGGGCCCCCGGGCTGACAGGTGAAGAAGGGTTAACCGCAACACAGGGTGATGTCTGTGATCGTTGGCAGGAGAGGTGCATATTGATGGAGGCTCGATTCAAGAGGGGGTTGCATAAGAGCACGGGGGATATTATGGGAGGTGGGAGGGGGGCAATTTCCTGGCCTCGCAGGTAGCATCAATGATGTAACGGGGGCGAGCGAATGCTGCCATCATGTAAGATGTTGAGACATTTAGCGCTCAAGACTCGCATCACAGCTTTTGAATGGATCGTTGTTGATGTATTTGTGCGCTCTGATTGGCTGGTGAATAGTTGAGGGTGTAACCTGCCTCCAGGCCAAAAGCTCCTGGGATAGGCTCCCGCTCACTCCCAACTGTAATGAGGATGGATAAGCAATCGGGATCAATGAACTGATGTGTGCGTTCACCTTTGTTTGATCTTCTGCCCTCTGGGAAGAGAGAGGTACAGGAGCCTGCGCTCCCGCACCACCAGACTCACCAACAGCTTCATACTCCAGGCTGTTAGGATCCTGAACTCGCACCCCCTTTCTGCGTAGCGTCCTGTACTTTGCGCTATGCTTACTGTCTGCTGTATGCACACTTTTTGCTCCTCTTATTTATTATGTTGTTTGTTTATTTATTATTGATTCATCACTCTTATTTATTCATTGTTTGTGCCTTTTTGTTTTGACTTTTTTGTGTTGTTTACTTGTATGTATATTGTGTACTATGTCACCGTGGGATCATTTCCATCTCTTTGTGTGTCTTGACATGTGAAGAAATTGACAATAAAGCAGACTTTGACTTTAAATTGCAGTGTAAAGCAATATAAATGAGACCATCATTAGATTGAACATACATCTATAAAAGGAAAAAAAAATTCTTGGTCATAGCCACTTTAGCAGTTTGACTTATTCCTGGGGAAAAAAAAAAGAGCTGAAGAGGAAGAATTCTTTATTTCGGTGGATGACATCAACTAACTGCTGTGATATAGAAGTGGCTAGATTGAGGAGCTAAAGAAAGAAATTGAAATGAAATCATTTCCAGAAGATCATTTGTGTGGTTTATTGAAAATGGACTCCCTCCAGTTTATGACCAAGCCACTCCACAGTGGAAGTCTGCAAACTTAACAATCATGCCCTGTTTTCGGTGTGCTTTGAGAGATGTTGAGAGACTCCTGAGATAACTTGCCTCGTGTCAGAGGCTTTCCCGCTACTGTGTGATTTTCTCGACAAGTACACGAGTACTGTTTTTCATCACAGCCTCCAAAGCTCTTGAAATGTGCTGATCGCTTTTCACCAGAGACATGACTTTCTTCTCATGATGTTTTATTCTCTGATGCATTTGGTGAATTTCAAAATGTCAAGATACAGTCATCAAACTATTTCCTATTTTTAATTATCTCAAATGTAGAATGCTATTTTCAGTCTCTGCCATCACTGATGAGTTAGTAGTATCAGCAAGGGAACATCTGAAGAGTTCAAATGCAAAATCCGACAAATATTACTAAGATATAATTGAATTGCCTCATTTATTATACTTATGTGTTTGAGCATCAGGTTTCAAACATTCAGGGAGATTTGTCCATTTGATATTTTTATGATTTTTATTCAAAGGCTGGCTATTTACGCAGCGAGATATGTTTGAACGTTATTGCAAATTGGTTGACTTATTGTTACTCTTGACTCATGTTAAAACATTGCCTGTATGATCATACTTTAATCTTGGAACAGATGACTTGAATTTCTCTTATTTCTTTCGGGGGGAATTTGGTTGTAAATACATTTGAGATCTACTCGTAACTACTGAATGGCATGTAGACCTCTCAATGAATATCTTGGATGCAAGCAAATGGAATCAACATTTTCACAGCAGTATGTCATTTACAAGGTCAATTAAGAATCCATTTTTCAAAAATATTTTTGCCACGTCCAAATCACTCCACTCCACTGTAGTATGCCCATGCATAACAAACATGGCTGGAGTCCCAGAAGATCCAAAGTGGTTTCCCAAAAGTACTGTCAGCTTCCATCCAAACAGTCTGAATGCTTTTACTCTTTCAATAATTCAGCTTTTGCCTCATCACTTTTACAATTACGCTCTACGACATCACCGCTGGTGCATGCAGCAAAATATTTCTCAATTTCAGTTTTAATTAAAAGAAAACTAATAGCCAATTTGTATGAGGCGATTTAGCCCATCTCCAGCTGATGTTTGCTGGGTGATGAATTTGAGAACCGATAAGTGGAAACCCCGAAATGCGCATTTTGCAGCTGCCAGAGAGGAGTGTGCAGCACAGGTGCCGCAGGCCATGTATTGGAGCTCTAATTGAGTCCTTGGAAATAATAAACGTATGCATGAGTGCTGCTCAAGTGGAGACATGTAGAAGAGAAGCACTCATGAAGGTACCCTAACCACCATCTGTTCCTTTTCTAAAGTTTGCCATGGGCTAAGAATATTAATGACATGGATCAGCGGGAATGCCCAAAAGCACCCAGACTGCAAGCACAATGCCCACAAAACCTAAAGACAGGTTGAAATCATCTTCTTGGCCTCCTATTAGCAGGTATGAAACATGGCTCTCTGCATGGTTAACACACTGCATGAATGCCCCGCTTGGCCAGCAAAGCTTCATTTTAAAGCCTCAACCATCCAGGGAGTCAAAGTTTTTGGATAATCAACACCTCAACTCCTCGGGAGCAGCCAGCCAAAATCCGGTAATCGTTCAAGCAAATAATAACACTGACTTGAGGTGATTATCCATCTGGAATGGGCCAAAGAAGCTTTGCTTCTGGCGCCCAGCAGCTATCCAAAAGAAAAAAAAAGGGCTTATCCGGATGACCAATGCGTCTCCCTCCCCGGCTGTCGTATGGACTGGCGATGGATGATCTTTGTAATTATGATTTTTACAGCCATCAGGAGTAAAGACAACTCGGTGAGTCAGTTCTCCTCACCCCTTCACGCTATTTAAAATGTGACATTTAAGGGGACTGCTGTCGCACAGTTTACTGGCTGATGGCCAAAGCCAGTGTTGTTGTTTACTGTTTTCCTCATTTGTGACTTCAGAGTATAGCTTCAATGTGCAGAGCAATTCTGAACGTCTTACAACTGAAGTGATAAATGTAAGTGTCATTTTTACCCTGTCACTCCCTAGCCTACTCCGAGCTTGCCGTCTTGTATTTCGAGGATTGATGCGGGATGGCGAGTTCTTGTCCACCTGGAAATTTATTGGCTCCTGTAGTATGAGAGCCATAAAGGAGACAAAACGCCAGCAGCCACGGGCAGCCTGTGAACTTTAACACCTGAGATTCACTGCGCATGATCCTAGAAAGGTTGTGGCGCTGACCTCAGCACACGTCTAATTGTAGCCACTTTCACACAGGGAAGGTGTGTGAGGCAGAGGCACAATAGTGGAATAGACTTATTCCCTGTCCGTTTCAGAGTGACGCATTAAAGCTGCTTACTGGGAAAGGCTGAATTCTACACGGACGACACGAGTCGATCCATTAACATCGAGCGGGGACATCAGGAGCACGAGTGTCCAAATGGCTTTTCAATTCCGCCATTTATGATGAAAAACAAAAAGGCATAAGAAAAACTCTTAGCTTCAAGTATGAGTGAGTCAACTGGAGAGCGGGCGCACGTAGATTCAAGATGTGTGGAAACAGAACACGTCGTATATGAAAATGGTTATCGCAAAATTGAGGCACGTTTTCTTTTGAAAGTTCAACCGACACTTTTAAGAGTTTAGTTGACTTTCTGGAACAACTGTAAGGCGCTTGATGTGACCCGTCAGCAAAAGCTGGAAACTGGAGAAAGGATGAAGGTGTAAACAGGATGTAGACTGTGTAAGACGAGGATCACCAGAAATATTTCATTTCTGGATAGGCTAATAGTGCTTACGTGAGGCTCTAATGTTTTGCTCCCAGACAATTAGGGTGGATGACAAATTAGCAGACGTACTGGCCGAGTGCTCCTCAATCGGGGAGAAGGAAATACGGAAAATAAACCTCAACAATAGCAATTTGCCGACTTACTTTCCAGTGGAAATGAAATGAAATGGTTTACCGTCAATTACAATTATTTTGTGTGCCTCTGGTTAGTAAGGGTGCTACAACGTGCAGACTTTTGAGTCTCAACCCAATTTGTGAATCTCAACTCGATTAAAAAGTAAAGCCTTTTTCGTCACTTTATGCTAAGTGCTGACTAACTTAGCTTTTTATATTGTTCTTCTTCTGCCGTCATGTACATTTGTCAAACGTACTTACAGTAGATAATAATGGATGTAATGGAAAAGGACAATTTTCCGATGTCCATTGAGCGCTGAACATAATCAATCCATCTGTTTCCGAAACAAATATTCTTATCTGAAAATCACTATCCTCAAATGAGCAGTTTATATTCTAGTTTGGGGGAAAAACACTCATGTACGTAATAATGTGTGTAATGACTCGGTTAAAAAGCAGCATACATCTGATTCCTTCTAATTTGTATGAATTGTTGTGTCATTTGTTTTCATGCAAGTCAATGAAGTGAGAAAGTCACAACGCACAATAAAGTGCGATATGTTTGTTTTAAGCACATCTCAATTGTTCATAACAAAGGGCCTTCTGCCAAATGATAATCCACAAGCATGGCTTGTTTCCATCTTGACAAACACAATGAAAATTAAAACGCAAGTGCACACGTTGACAATTAGTAAATTGATCACAATTGGCTTCCTTTTCTTACTCTCTACCATCTTTTCTCAACAATTCAGCGCCTTACCACCCCCATCCTCGGAACAGGGTTGTTGTGAATATGTCTCAAAAGAGCAGAGACAGAAATGATGTGGGTGGATGACACATTTTGACTACAAATGAGTGCACTCATCTGTCACACATGTGAAAAAGCATGCTATCGCTGCGCTGCCTAAAGCTGTTTGCTTCTACGGATATCTACTTACGATATGTAAACAACATTGATAAAAGAGAGATGAAAGCCACATCAACGGCTTCACCAGATTGCCAAACATGTCGAAAACAATCTACCTTCACGCCCTGAAACCCAAATCATTCAATTCCGATATATGTTGGGGATTGTACGTTGAGATGAATTCAAATCATTTCTTTTTCATGGAGTGAACGATACAGTGCGTGCTTCTTGCTCATTCATTTAACCAAACAGTGATGTGTTATTGAAATATTTTTGAAGGAAAAAACGATGGAATTATCAGCGTTCCCGATAGACAATGCAGATTTAGCAATAGAAATGTAAATCCATCTTTTTTCAAAGGTGATATGTGCAGATTTAACGTTAGATGTGACGAATGAAGGAAGCATGGGACGTCTTCATTATTCTTATTCAAGTTAATATTTGGAATTTTGTCAACAAGAAACCAGTACTCACCCTGTCATAGGAGGTAAGGTGTCCGTTGAGAAGAGAGCAAGTTGTGGCTTGTCCCGCTCAATGACCCATATGGTGTATTGGCCATTTTGCTTGGGGTCCAGGTACAAAGCCATGTCGATGCTGCAGGGAGTTGGGCCACTCCACAACCAAGGGCTCAGCGCCCAGGGCCCTCCAAAGTTGGAACCGTTCACCCAAAAAAACTGACCTAGGAAGACAGAAAAGGGTATGAGCACAAAACCAGAACACACAACATCATTTTCACTCTGCTAAAAATGGATTCATAGAAATTGCAAAAAATGGTAAGCATTTGATGAATATGAATGCTTGATTTAAACAACGTTGGAGGGAACTAAAGCACTTGATGAAAATGTATGAAATCAAACAGCCAATAAGAGCCTTGCCAGGGAAAAAGTTAAAAAGGAAAAAAAAAAATCAAAGAAGGTTTTTTTTTTTTTTTCTTGCATTTATATGAAGTCTCATTTCACTTTCGAACGTATTGTGCTCATTCAGGCAGGAAGTGAGTGTGTGAGGTGGATCACAAAGAGTTTTTAACTTGAAAAGAATATAAATGTTTAATACACCCTGCTCATGAATCTATTGTTGATGAGTGGAAATTAAAATTGCAAAGCTCAATCTGACAGAATTAATACATTTCATTATTCCCGGGAGGCATCGGAGATAAAGATGCTGTGACAGTTTGGATTATTTTGCTCTCGCATTGAAAATAGTTTGCCGTGCTAAAAAAACATAAACAACAACTTGATATTCAAATAGTTTGTAACACAGTTGCTATTTCTTTTTTATTCTCATTACAGAGCAGATAATAGTAAAAGCAGCTCGCTAAGGATCCGATTGTGTTAAAGTATACTTCTCAAAGTGGGTCACATGTCTCCTTGTGTATCGCCACACTTGTACTTAAAGCGTGTTTTCCCATTAGTGGTGGCAATATGCAATTCATAGGCTGTGCTGGAGTGGACGGGAAAGGATATGAAAGATTCAAATGCTGGTTGTGGCTCAACTGAATCTTGCAAATGATATTTCCTATTATGATGTCACCGCGAGGTCATCGACTCTTTTATAACTGCTACTCGTATTCATATTATTCAATTGTTCTCGTCTTATTTATATGACTGCAGTCACAAGACATCACGGCTGCTATATAGTGTAGTTCATTTTTTTCCTCTCAAATCTATCCTTTCCCTTCCTACTTATTCCCTGTATGTTATTGTGCTTTATTAGTCTCAGCGGCCCTTTTCCCACATTAACACAGATCCTTGGACAAAAGATCCACTTGGCTACTCGGCTTGTCCAAGTGCTGTGTGGAGAGCATATTTTTGCTGCTTAGCCAGCACAGATTTGATGTAAAAGCTTTGAACTCAGCCTGGAAGGGATTTTGGCCTGAACAAAACGATATTATTACCAACAACAAATAGCATATTGAAATAGATGCCAGGAACAGGTTCTATTGTAGCGGCAAATGAGGAAATCCATAGATGGAAGATTCAGACAAATATGCTTCTTTATGTATCTTGAAGTGAAAGGCAGAATGATGGCGCAAACATACGTAAATGACTCTGGCCATTTCCGAGCAATCCCAAAATTGTTCTCATAATTAGGAAGTCAAGACAAATCTATTGCCTCAATACTATGGTCGTCTCCATTGTACTAACATTTTGACTTATCATCATGTTTTGACGTCCCAGTATGAGGTTTACATTTTGCAGGTGTCAAGATGGTCTCGAGAAATGTGCTAAGCAGCAAATCACCTGCCATAGTCTTTCATAAAAAATTAAAAAAAAAATCTCAAAGCAGTTTTTCAGGACACTATCAGCATTCTTCACGGAAAGGGAGTGAGTCACTGGCTCATGCAGAGTCATGGAGTTTTTGTTTTTGAACTGTCCTGAACTCTGAACTGCTCAACCACCTTTCTGTACCTTTGCACATTCGATCCATTCAGCACCTCTCATCTTACCCACTCTACTCTTAGAAGAACTGGTCAGAAAAGAAAGATATGACTATAATTAGGTCAAAATCAAAACTATTCATGTGAACTAGCACCATGCCATATTCCTGTTCCTCCACATGAATCCCAAACTTTGTGCGGTCCTCATCATCAAAGTCAAAGTCAGCTTTATTGTCAATCCCTTCATATGTCAAGACACACAAAGAAAGCGAAATTCCGTTTCCTCCATCCCACAGTACACGATAAACATACAAGTAGACGACACAAAATAAAATCATCTTCATGACGCGATATTTAACAGTCCAAGATTTGGCCGACAGCCTTGGTGAGAATTGGCAAGTGACAACGCAGCAATGGTGGATGAAACCATCATGAATAAAATGAACGACTGGCACAGCTTTAATATGAACGGCAAGTGAAAGACAAAACGAATTAAAGTCATGTTTAACCATAGACAAGGCATTTGTGCCCGAGAGTTTGGGCCCCTTTGGTGTTACAACACCAAGTCGCTGATTTTTCTGCATCAATATAATATATAATATATATATAATATAATATGTCATAATTTGACCAGGGTTTTTATTTTCACGGCAAGTCAAGTGAACGTTCAACATAAGTAGAGCACAATGTTTCTTTGAAGCCGAGAGAAAAATGAATGAATGCATCAATTAGTAGATTCTCCGAGAACACAAAATGTTCATGCCCCCAATGTTTCTTGGAAGACGATATCTCCCATCTCCCGAGACGGTCTGCGGGAAGCTAGATAGCGTAGCTTGCTGAACACTCTTCATCAACATCTGAAAGGTAATCTCAAGGTGTAAATGACTCGAGGTGCAACTATTATCGGCTAATAAATTAAGGCAGTAAAGGTAAATCATTTCAGAACAGTATTTTCCTCCAAGGCAGTCTTTTGTTTTTTTTCTAAATGTATCCTTCCTTCCTTCCAAACTGGAAAACGGATGAATTAAGCATCTGTGTTTTATCTTGATGTCGAATTCATTTGCCCCAATTAAAAAAACAATTTGCATGTGAACGCCACCCGTACACCTGAGGGAGGTTTTGTTCCTCTGGCTTGGTTTATATGAATGTTTTGGATGACTAGCCTCTGGACTGAATGTGCACGAAAGACAGAGAGCAGGCTCTCAGCGAGGTAAAGGAGCTGATGGATTACACTCCACCGGGAAAGAGTCCACCCTTCCTTCCTATGCCAAAAGCTCCTGCCTGGATCGCTATGCAGGGATCATCTAAATGCTGCTTTCAACAACAAGCCTTGAAGTTTTATTTTATGGCAAAAAGCAGAAAAAGCATGGTGAGCAGTGGACTGACTGCATGAACTATTTCATGTTTAGAAAGAAAACAAAACAAACCCACTTTGCTCGAATACTTTTACAAAAAAATATAGTGTAAATAAATATAGATAATCACTTGAGACTGTCAATCCCTCATTTTATAATGTGTGTAAGTATTACAAATACTACATAAAAGTGGAGGTTTAGAGGATTTAAATAAATGCTTATTGCCAGCTACATAAACACTCATTCTTAATTTAGCCGCAACTTGACGAACCAGTTGTTTTGTTACAGCCCCACTAGAAATGTTTTTTCATTATGTTTGAAATAAAAACATACAAGCTTGATGATGTAGAAAAAATAATCAAGTGAAAGTACTAGAGGCCGGTCGATACACACTTAACAGGGGATCATTCTCAAGTATGTTATCTTGAAAGGCACATGAGAACACACACACTCTGACAGCCCTTTGTTGCACTGTTCATGTAAGAACGTGACAATTATCTGCATGTGAACACTGGATCAAGAACAATTCAAAAACTCCATTTCAAGTCCGTGCATTGAATGGAGAAAATGGCTGAGACAAAGAAACATTTTTTCATCATATACCGCTACCTTTTCAAATGAAGTCATGGTTTTATTGGTCCATAAATCCGCTTGACTTGCTTTTTGGAAGATCATCTGAAAATACAACTTTGCCAACATTTTGAATTTGGTTCAAATTCCTTTGAGACACGAAAAAGCATGTAAACTGTTGGCGAAACTTCATGTGAACATGCTTTGACTACCTTTGCCAACACTTGCAAACGTATTTGAAAAAGCAGTCAGAATGTTAAAAACCATAACACAGTATTAGCAAGCTCCCAGTCCTGCAAAAGATCTTTGGTTACAGCCATCTTGGCATAAAAGCGGTGTGTCGCTACAAGGAATGCATCACGGTGGCTCATAAATAAGGTGGAGGCTGTCTTAACAGAAGGCTATATATTTCTTTATATACTAGCAGTGAGCCAACCCCCCCCTACCTACCCCGCCCGGAGGCCCAAATCTATCTATGTTGCTCTCTGTTTTTATGTACTCCACCGAGAGCCACTCATCGTGCTGTGCCTCTCGGAATCGTCACTGTTGTCGGTTTGCTTTGTGCCTGCAGAAAAGCAACGCAGGCAGGCTCGGGGAGAAGATGCAAACTCAACACAAAGGGCCAGAGGTGGAATCAAACCTGCAACCTCTGAACTGTGAGGCAGACGTGCTAACCAGTGATAAACAGTGCCAAGATGTCTTAAAAGGAGCTGTCATTGATTTGGAACATTCTAGGCCATAGTTCTTTTTTTTTCTTTCACCAAAGTTCAACAGTAAGAGCACTTTGGATGTCCAAACGCACACTTATAAAGCTTTTAAAGAGAATTAGGAGGCCATTTGATAGGCTTGAAACGGTGCCCAGAAGTAAGGTCATCATGGTAGATATTATTGGACATTCATGTTTACCTTCTTTTTGTAATGGTGAGTACTTGTAGGAGGAATCATTTTTATTTTCTCCAACCCTTCAGATCTCAGCCGCAGCACACCGTGGGATAGTGGGAAGGTCGTTTCGATTTCTTTGGCATATGAAGAAATTGACAATAAAGCAGACTTGGACTTTGAAATAAAAGTGGTATAATGTAAATGCATTTAAAATTGTATTATTAAACATAGAAGACTATAAATGTGCCATTAGTTTCATGCAATTTGAAGGGAAAATGCTCAATTGAATCAAATGATCTGTCATTGTTTGAGGGGACGGATGACATTTCACAGTAGTGATATCAGCACTTGGTTTCTGTATCTGCGACTACTCAAGATTATAATCTTAGATAATCTTATTTGACTCATTTCAACACTGTTTTGCACCCTGATCAGTCGTCATTATGTATCTTATATCGATTTAACCCAATGCGTATTTTCTCCCTGCGTGTCTCATAACCAAGTATTAGGCAGGCCAAAAAAAAAAAAAGCACCTTAGTGGATGATGGATGAGATTTCTTGCAGCTAATGGCAAGTAGCCACCTTTTAATACTGGTGCAACACAATTGGGGTCTAGAGAAGGGGCAAAGTTCAGTTCAAAAACAGTTAAACATCTCTGCTGCATTAGCGTGGCCATTGTAATGATATATAGGGCAGCAAGATATAGCATCGGTCGGTTCACACTAGACTAGTGCCCGGCCGGCACTGATGTTTGCATGTTTTCCCTCTGCAGTTCATTAAACAAAGTGTCTACAGTTCCCAGAGGGTTGAGTCTCAGTGTCCATGGTTGTGTCCCGGTAGCATTGTTGAATACCAAACACTATGATTCAGCTCAGTCTGATATTTTTAGACCTTTCTACGTGAAAAGTTTCCAGAATATCCGACTACAATCCGACTTTTAAGATCACTGTGTGATTGATAGCAACGTCACCATTTTAAAACAAGATGGGCTGACTGACTTTGAAAATTGTTTTCTGAACGCCAGAACTAGAAACATTACTGTCACTTGTTGACAAGTTACGTGCTAGAAGGAAATTATTTTCTCGCCGTAAGTGTGAATGCAATTTGGCTCGCAATAGCCCATAAACTTACCGATTCAATCTTCATGACGGCAAATTAAACGGCGTGATTCCTTTGGTGTTTAAACATGTCGGCGCTTATGATTGCAAGGTTTGAATTCATTTGATTTGATTTCATGTTGGATGAAGGGTGATTTCTTACCAGAGACACAGAGAGAAATCGCTGCTACATAAAGTACTTGAATTTCATGGCTGACCTGTGAGGTTTTCCGAAGGTTTCAATTTCAGGGAATGTTTTATTACGGCTATTGAAGCCATGACTGCGCCTTCAGGCATGTGCCGTGAGGAGAAACAACACCGACCGTAGGATTTCATCCACTTCCTTGAGCTTCTGGCCGGAGGGACAAGACCTCTCACCCTTTGACTGAACCTTGTTACAGATGTATCATATCAGGCCCTGCAGCATATTGCTTCCAGGTGCATTCATCACACAGCCAACAACTTTCAGCTCTGTCCACTCGCTTTTTCACGCCGTACTTGGCGCGAGCAATCCGCTTTGACAGCACTGCCTGGAGTGCGGTGAGGGAGATATCTTTTTTCTCATTAGTGTCAATAGTCAATTGTGTGTTCTCATCCCACCCACCATCACAATGCAACAACCTACAAAACACGGCAAGCAAGAGGCAAAGGGTGATTCCAGCCCAACATGATTCATGTTATTATGGTGAGGGCAGCCCAAAAGCCAAGCCATAATTAAACAAAGAGCTGGTGGTGACAACTATTGTTTGCATCGGTGCCCGATGCCATAGCTAGTCATTTGTCATTTTGTAACAAAATGGAAGGATGCAAAGTGTGCAGCAGACACCAGGACTCTTTCTTTCATCCCCATTTTTATAAAAGCACGTTTTCGGTCGTGTTTTTTCTTTTAAAATAACAAAAAAAACACCACCACAGTTAAGAAATAATCATTTCAAAACAAGTAAACAAAAACCAGAACAATGCAAGAAAACGTAATGAGATGAAAATATACTGCAGCTATAGCCTGCAGTATTCAAGTGTTACATTGACTTTTGAAAATCGAGTTTTCTTTTCAAATAAGCCACAATTGAAGCCTGACAGATTCCTTTCTTTTTTTTTTTGAAAATCCCCAAATTGTTTGTAAGAAAAGGCTTTTGACTAGAGGCGGAGATGAATGTTGTGTCAGTGCTAATAGAAACGAGGCTTATCAAATCTCGAGCACCATTTGCTCCCATCTTTTTTGTATATCAGTGGCTTGTTCATTTATCCTCCGCTTCCCATCTATTGTATGAAGTAGTCTATAGAAGTGTGATGATGCCAAATGTGGGTCTTTCCTTGAATAACCCTCTACCCCCGAACGCCCGCCCGCCCTTTCATCCCCAGACTTATTTTTACCCAGTCTTCGTTTGACAGTGTAAGTCAGATTTAAATATAATTTTATTATCCTTTTGGCTTTCATGCATTGCCATCATTTTTGTCCTCTCTTCTGATTCATCATTTTTTGTCTCTTGTCAGTGATGAATTTATAATGAACTCATAAATGGGAATAGGAAGCCTTCCACAGCACTGATGTTATTTTGGCTGGGTAAATATGGAGCCTAGCGAGGATGTGGAAGTACAGTACAATTGGAACATCTGTGTAAAGCCACTGACTGACTGAGTGACTGACTCTTTCAGTCATCAGACTCAGTATCACTTTGCCCAAAGGATCAGCTCGTAATAATTTCGCCTCATTTATTTCCTTGTTTGGAACTAATGACAAATATTACAGCAGCACATTTTCCGTTCATTTTTTTTTTTTACACTACACGGTGTCTAATATAAACAGTAAGCCGAGCTACCTCTTAGGTGACAGGTCTTGCTTCTTTGAACGAATGCCCAACATTGGCTAAAAGACCGAAATTCTGTACACAGTACTTAAGCGGCGGGTCAGATGCCACGGCTATTTTCTGAGAAAACGCTGTTATGTGCGGTGTTGTGTAAATGACATCAGTTGGTAGCTTTTCAAGCACCGCTTCATATCCAATAAAAACAACATTTCCAGTTCAAGTTCAATAGTGGAGCACAGGAGCGATGCTGTAAATTTGGACTGAATTTAAATAGGAGCCGACTAAGTGCAAGAACGACATCAAATCAACCACGAAAACACATTTTGACCAACTGAAATTGATATTCAGATGGAAGGCTTATTACATTCTCCAAGCAGACCAGGAGAACTTATCCCTGCTTTTGTCTCCAGTCAATTTGCTTATTGTGATGGTCTTGTGACGAGACTCCCTCAGGAGAGCATCAAACAGGTGTAGCACGTTCAAAACACCGCAGCTCGGGCTCGTAACGGAACAAAGACATCAGAAGACATTTCTGCAGTCTATAGATTGACATCCCGTGAAATTCCCATGAGTCTACTTTTATTCACGCGATTGGGATGGTACAGGATAAAAAGTTCACAGGAGCAGACGGAAGCGCCATTATCCTTTTTTTTTCTTGGACACTGCGTGAGGAGAACGTGGGAGACAAAGCTGTATCAATAAATAAGAAAAACATATAAAATAAATTGGGAATACAGATCACCAGCCAAAGAAAGCGGCTCCATTTCCTCCTTTAGAATTAGCATGCGAGAAACGCACAGCCTTTGACATTGCAGAATCAGTAATAGACTCGCTGGAGTCCATGCAGAAGATGGAAGCGGACCTTTATGAGGAACTGCAATCAAGTATCAAGTAAAGTTGGTCATGGCGACCACAGATCACCCGTGGGGAGGGTCTTCCAAGCTTATGGTTCATGTGTCACATGCCCCATTTCTCCTGCCCACATACTGTAGATGACAATAATTCTTTTAATGAAATCGTTTTTGGAAATGATGGGCGAGCACAGAATGCTACCATCTCAGGATGGACGTCACACGCTGTGATGATAGCTCCCCAAAGTGGCCATCAATGTTTTTCCGCCCGAGCGCACATGCCCTATCTATGAAAACAGAGCCCAGCCTGATTGGCTTTATGCTCAGTATACTCGGATCAATAGGCAGGTGGGTTGCGTAAGGACATATTGGCATGGAATTGAGTCTGGAATACATTGACCCTTGAAAAGGGGATTAACGTGGCTTTTAAAGATCAATCATTTGCTTAAGGCAAAGTGAAAACTTCTTGACATTTTTAATAGGATTTTAGTTGGGTTTCTGAATAGAAATGTGTTCATTGAAATGCAAACACAAAATACAATTAACGGTAGTAAAAAAAAAAAAAAAAAAAAAAATTATTAACTGTTCAACAAACTGCCTTCATCATTAAATTACAAAGTATATTTCATCACCACTATTTTAGGACTGTCAGTAAAAAATAAATAAAAATACATCTAGTCCTGGGCGGTTTACCTAACAAGCAGAAGGAAGATCATTGAATGGAATATTGATTGAAAGGGTTGTCCGCTTCACTGGCGATGAATTTGACAGAGGGAAAACACCAGGCACTGGAGAACCTCAAGGTTACACTGTGCATTACAAATGAGTCTCACAATACTCTCTTTTCTTCATGATGCACGAACCTTTTGGATCAGATGACCCCCTCAAGGTTCAATCATTGATGACAAGAGAAGCGCAACCTTCACTAATCCATAGTAGATCATTAGCAGTGACTTATCAAGTGGGACAAAGGTATCTGGGAAATGAGAGGTAGAGGGAAAAACCTCTTGGGGGGGTGCCTTCAAAAATTGAGCAGAATAAAATTGAAGTAGGTAAAAATAATGGATGGTGTACTCAGACAGTAGTTCCAGTAGTTGTAATGAATTACAACAGTGATGACATGTTTGATTTATGTACAACGCCCCCCCAACTGGCAGAAAAATCGGATGCTCGTTGTGTTTAAGAAAAGCAGGCTTATCTTCAAAAATGAAAATATTATGATGATTTGAAAGTACCCAAATTGTTTGGAACTGAGAATAATGATTGAATTCATTTCAATATTTGATGTCATTTTCAAAGAGGCACTGTAACGCTTTTACGAGTATACATACTTTGTGAATGCGCTTAAGCTAGTGCAACTCTGGTTTGCACTTACAGACAATGAAAGACGGGGATTTTTCTCATTGATACCGAGCAGCAAACTGTTTCATAAAGTTTAGAGTGGCAGAACAAGAGCGCCGGTTTCCAAGTGCATGCTCGGTCGGCTAAGAAGTGCACTTTTATGGTATATAAAATAAAGCCTTTCAGTCTGTCAGTGAGGTTAGTCTATTGCTAAAGCCACCGGGGTAGTGAGTGTTGTATGAGAAAATTAAAATTCAATAAACATACAAAAAGCTCTGCAGTTACGTTCCAGCAAAATAATCATTGGGGATAATAGGCTAATGCTTCAACATTTCATTTTACTCTGGCAAAAATACAGACATAGATAATTACGTCCCAGCCCCCATTTCATCCTCATCTCTGGAGATAAAACGCCAGAACCTGTTTTCTTAGTATCTTCCAAGGAATGAAAATGAATCATGTTTGATAATATGGAAATGGTAAAATACCCATCCAGTAAACTGTGTTCTGAGCCTTCAAAAGCATCCGCTCAAGAAATGATATGATCTAAATAGCTTTTTCCAAACGTTGCCTACTGTTTTTTGTTTTTTTTTAGACCAAAGCGCGATGCTTGAAAATCACCGGGGCACTCAAAGTAAAGGATGGCCGCTACTCCATAATGTGGAGTGCAAACAGGGGATACGTAATGGAAAGTGAAACTCCCCTGTAATGGGGTGGGTGTGTGTGTGTGTGTGTGTGTGTGTGTGTGTGTGCAATACCTTGGCTCTTACCTTCCTCCCACCCTTGGGGACTTCCTGCCCGTTTTTCGCTCTTTTGATTCTGCTCTTCCCGTGTGTCCCCTGTAGCCACTATGCTCCATGTAAACTCAAGGATACCAGCGACATTCTGCTCACATGTGTTGCTTCTGTCGCACAGGGAATCTAGAACAAACAAACAAACAAACAGTAAGGTCAAAAGAGAACAGTTGCAGTAGCATAAGCAAAGTATGACTGGACAAGCAATTCACATGAGAGAGGCAAGTGCCGTCAGCAAAGAGGCGATAGACTCGGACCAAATCCAGGGCACCCAAAACAATGTATTCTCCTTTGATTGCCAAGTTATTCTCCCGGGGCAAAGTCCCAAATTGAGGAGGGTCATTGGGGAGGCTTTCGAGCAAATGGAAAGACAGCTTGAGGTTGACAGCTGATGGCAGATTTACTAATGAGCCCTTCATGACATTGACCTGACCCAACACACATTCATCAACCGGGGCGGGGCATTTATTCAGTGATGTCATGGAGATGACCATTTTTATTTGCTACAAATATATAGTTGTCAATTCCTAGCAAGGCATAATCTTTTACAAAATGTCTAATATGTCGGGGTGAAAAAATAGAGGGTGGACTTTTAGTAACAACACCATTGCTGCTTCATTGATTTTATATTGGCCTTGGAAAGATTTCTGATGAATACTTGCGCTGTTATAATTTTTCTTTTGCATTGGCCCAATTCCTCTCACGAGAGAGCAGAGAGAAAGAGAGAGCAAAAAGACAGAGAGAGCGAGAGAGAGAGAGAGCGAGCGAGAGAGAGAGAGAGAGAGAAAGAGAGGGCCTGTCTATTGTGCTGAGCAAGGTTAACAATGTCCAACTCACCTGACATGGGCATCCATTTGTTGGGAAAGCTCAGATCATCCTCAGCTACCCAGGAAAAGCTCCAGTAGCCTTGAGGAATGCCAAAGCTCCCAGATGGTGACTCACCTGTAAAGCAAGAAAACAGTTCATATGTATCCAGTGTGCACTTTAGTTTCTTGGCATATGCATCAGTCCAAATATTTTCATTTGGTAAACATCACATATGTTGGGATGGGTGAATAATCTTCAAATGTGCTTCACAAACCAATTGTTGTATTTTTGACTTCTCTGGGTTTAAATAAAGAGTGGGTGTACTTTCAGCCCAAAGTCGAACACAGAGTGGGTCAGAAAATACAACAACTTGTGTATGAAGCGAGTCTGAAGCTTCATTTTTCAATCACTACTACCTTAAAGTATCGTTTAAAGTCCCTAACAGATAAATCGTCGCCTTTGTTAACAAATGTAGCTTTTTTTTTCAATTGTATGTCACGTCGGCGCCATCAGCACCATGGACAGTTCCGTTTCTCTGCTCCTGCCCCTCCCGTCCCGTTATCAGTGATCAGCTTGGATTGCTGGCGCCTGCTGCTCCTTACCGCAGCGGCTCGTTAACTCTGCTCCTTCTACCCTGTATTTCCATCACTCCTGGTCCGTTCGTCTGACTTGCGACCCATTTCTGCTTGGACACTTTGTGGCCTGCCACTCCGCCTTGTGCTTCTATTTCTTGGACTCCATTTAATAATAAGCTTGATCATATTTCATCTCATAAATAATCTGCCAAAGAATGCATTTTTGATGAATCCTATCAGTATCAATCCAAAGTTTGGGAAAACCTTCAACTATTTTTTTCCTAATTTAAAATGTTCCATAAATTGTAGATGAACACTTGAGTATTGAAGAAATAAAGAAGGAATCATTTGGTAAGAAAATGATTATAACAGATTATGTTTTCCTACATATTACAGTCTTGTTCATCTTTTGCCCAGATAAGAGCTTTGCGCATTTTGCTATCTTCTCAGTCAGCTTGATGATGTAGATGAGGTTTTATAACCTGAGATGACTTTCAGTCCACAGCTGTGAATTTATCACAAGGTTATAACTTGAATTTATTGATGTGGATGAGACCATTTGAAATGGAAGGAGTTTCCAAATGATTTACCGCTACTGCGTCAGTACAAGCGGGAAGAGGATTTATGTATTTCAATTGTGGATCATTTGCTTGATATGACTAATATGACCTGGGGGGTTAACTCCGAGACTCCCACACTATCACAAGAACATTCCGGGGCCTATCATTGTCAATCGATGGATGCAACTTTGTGTGTATACCTTGTGCCTAAAGTGCCTTGTGGTACCACCATCATTTGCTTAGCCCCTCTTTCTCCAAAGTCCTTGCTTAATTAGAAGACAGTCACAGTCCAATAAACCACAGCCAAAGAAGCGGACGCATGAATCAATCAGTTTAAATGAGCCTTAAAGAGGCCATTGATTGTAAACATTCTCTTCCGTGGCCCTGAAAACAGCAGAAACGGTTTGGGCAAAGTTCTATTTCTCTCAGGTCTGCCATATGGAGACATAGTATACAATTAGGTTTGTCCAAGGTCAACCTTGGTGGTGTGTGAATTCAATCATGGAAAGAAAAAGGGCTTGCCTGTAACACATGGTACATTCCACATTTAATACATGTTTGCCTATCGTGAAATAGAACCACACCAGAAGATTGCGAACCTCTGGGTTTTTCCAAATCTTTCCTTTGCCTACTTGCCAAACAATAAGCATGCAGTGTAATGTACTGAACTGAACTGAACAGAACAGAAAGCCAAATCTTACCCTCAGGCAATAGAATAGCAATCACATTGCACCTCAAGTCTGTATATCTGTATGTGGTCAAAATGTGTGAAAATGGAATGGCAAAGGAAAGCCTGAAGATGCTGCAGTGCTTTGAGCAATCCCTCTGACCATCACAGCTATCAAATTGTATTAATCCATCTAATTCATTAACTGAGTCTTTTTTTTCATTTCATTTGATTTAATTCAGTTTATTTTCTTTATTTAAAAGAGATGTTTGAAAAAGAAGGCTCACAACTGGATGGTGAGTTGCAGTGATCAGAGCTAACTGAAATGGAAATGATTCGGACACGTTGTACACTCTTGGATATTCATACTCCTTGTCTTCCCACATGTTGATTATCCCTTTTTTTTTTTTTGCCGATTAGTTAGAGATGTACCTTTGGATACATACATTACTGTCTAAATAAATAGATTACCTGCCCGATTGAGTGACGCCCTATTAAATGGTCATCAAAGTCTCCTGCCTCCAAACCAGGCAGCTGAGATTTAGATTGGCTGCCTACTCCTGACGACAAAACATCACATTCATTTTGCATCGGAGGACCCTTCATGTTGGCTAAAAATGAACTTTTACACAATTCTAGTCAAGTTGCTTAATTTAACCTCAATAATTGAACATTGCATGTTATCACCAAATTCTTACTCTCAGAATAATTAGTTGATGGCTATATATCAATATGCAACAATTTATTTCTATAAATCCTTGCCAGTCACATGATCACAAAGTCACATGAATGTTGAGCTATTTTTAGAAAAGGACTACTCGTGGTTCTTTGGAGATAACTTGTGGCCGTGCCGTGGGCACCCCGTTGGTGACCCCTGAGTTAGACCAAGGATCTTTCCAATCAAATACTAAAAAAAATGAATGTTTTAAAAGGTCAACATGGTGACACCAATCATTTCCGCTTAGGGTATAAAAATTAGATCAGTATCATTCAAAGTGTGACAAAGGTCGGAGCAATGATAGTGGATACATCTTTAGTAAGTCTGCAGTTATCAAACGCTCTCGTAGATTCATATTGCTGGCACGAGCCTTGTCGTGTAAACAAGTGTGGATTTGTGTTCAAATGTAGGACGCATCTCAAAGTCATGAGTACTGCCCATAGAACCTGACTTGAGGCTACCAATGACATCATCTGCACAGGGAATTTTGGGAAGACAGCAAAAATTCCATCTTGCAGAGTGTCTATCTTAACAAGGGACAGGCAAAGAGTCTCAGAAGCACATACATATTCTACATTAGTTCAAGGAGTGGGTCGGCAGGCAGCTTTTCTTGCTTGGAAAAAAGAAAACACGTCACTAAAGCCTGCTTTGAGTTTTTGACATTACACTGACACTGCCATCACTTTTCACAGTGTCTGATGAAAGAACAGCTAGGCTTTAACAGATAACCTTGAAATAGGGGAACATTGAAGACAGTTCAATGATCTGTATAAATATCGGTGAGGTCTCTCAAGGCAAACACAAAATGAATTAGACAAGAAATAAATGATTGCATCTTAGTATGAAAACCATTATTCAGGACAAAACAGATCTGAATGCTGATCAACCGGGTTTCAGTAGTGCTCATTAAAGAAAATGATTCATTGCCGCTACACGCATAAAATAAGATCCCTAAAGAAAGCAGTCTGTCAGGAAGTCACTAAGGACACATAACGGGGCTAACCCGCAGATGGTAAAATCACAGAAAAAAAAAGGGAAGTGTCTCATTTGCAAAGTTATGAGTCTAATTTGCAATGCCGTATAAAAAAAGTTTGTGACCACAGGGTGTCTGATTTAACGGTGAAAGTATTCATTTAATGAATTATATAAGATTTTCTCTCTTGTCCCGCCCGGTGGCGGCCTTTGCATTTCCTAATGATAGTGTGAACAAAAGTACGCTTTATTTCACTTAAGGGCATTGAGCCTTAACAACTGTGCCAGTACTAAGGTAGAAATAAATGAAGAACAAATATTCCAGGTTCAAAAAAACAGGCGATATTGTAAGTTAGCCTTTAAAAAAGGTCCACACTAGCAACTGCTCTCGGATTTTTTGGGAAGGGTGTTTCACAGATGTGGAGCATAAGAATAAGAAGCTGCATCACGATTTATGTTTGTTTGTTTTCGCTTTAGGGAGTGGTAAAAGAGCTCTTTCTGAAGACACGGCAGTGCTGATTGGCTCATAAATTAAAAGCATATCTAATAAATAAGCTTGACTAAGACCATTAAGCGCTTTAGAAACCAATGATAGAATTTTAAAATCAACCCTGAAGCACTAAGGTAACCAGCACAGAGACTTTCAAATCAATGTAAAGTGAGCTCTTTTTCTGCTCTTTGGCAGCACACGTGCAGGTGAATTCTGGAGCCCATGCAGAGGGGCAATTTGGATTGTTTTGGTTTGATGTGGCTCTTTGCGGTACACAGTAAAAAAACGTGTCTCTTAGTCTCTGACCGGTTGGCCACCCCTGCCCTATTATATGGAAATGAGTGTTGGCATGACAGTAAGCCTCCTCCAATCCTTAACGTAGAGATACAAGGTCATACATACCAAGAGAGAATACAGAATTCCTCCAGTGACGGAAGACATTGGTATTGCTGGGCAGAAGACAAATGGTAGAAGAACTCAGGAAGCGTGAAATGGGAGACTTGGAAGGCGACAGACCTAACTGATAATGGAATTGACAGACCTGGAAGCCTTCCACTTTATCTGATTGTGGATTGGGACTTTGACTGTGATCTATTCTCAAGGAAACGAGCAGCCCCACCAGCATATCTGTTCATCCACACTCCAGAAATTGGATCATCAAATTTGTAGATGACACCATTATCGTGAAACTCAACTTTGTATGACTTTGCGTATCTGGATAAGGTAAAGTGGCTGCTTGCAAATAAAGAAATGTAGTTCTCAACCCCCACCAAAAAACAAACTGAATATTACGCATTGTAATTGTCATGCTGGGTAAAAAAGCTGGTGCCGAATTACCACTACGGGTGCAAGTGCCTGCATCCATACATCCATTCATCAATTTTCTGTAGAGCTTGTACTCATTGCCTTCCCATCTTATTTTGGACAGGAGGGAAAGTACACCCATAACTGGTTGGCAGCCAGTCTCAGGGCACATTGAAAGGTCCTGCCGATTATTTCAGCAGAGCCACTGATTGTTTTCTTTTCCCTCGCAATCCAGAAATGAAGTGTTTATGTTTGAACAGTAATACGTAATTATTTACAAGTCACATCACAGGCATTTGCATCACTGAATTGATGACGTTCAAATGTGCAGTCTTGCAAAAGTGACCTGCTACTGCGTTGCGAAAATGCTGAAAATAGCAATATTGAGTAGGAAGACGGAGTAGCATTCAGAAAAAAACCCAACATGGGATACCTCACTTCATCTCTAAAGCACAGTAGATTCAACACCGGGCCGAAATGAGTGTTGGGGAGATAAGTACAAAATCACCTTGCTCAAGGGTGGTGTGCACAGATCAATATCTGTGAGAATTGATGTCCAACTGTGGCTATACGTGTCTAGGTTGTGGTCTTCATGTTGAGATGAAGAGCCGTACCCGTTCGAGGCTTTCAAAGGTGAGCCTTCCTGACTGAAAACATAGCGAACTGAAAATAAGACCAAATAAAGAATAATGTCTCAAGCCACCTCATGATTTTAATGTGATTAGTATTCTATTTATTAATGTGAAGATGAATCGGTTTTGTAGTAGGGGAACAACAACTAAAAGGTCCTCTGGAATACGGAACGTGTTGGACTCGTGGGCCGACCGACAACAGAAGGTGCTTTCAATTCAATCATGGACATGCTAGTCTAGTCGGGTGTCTTGCACCCGAGAGGCCAAATGGAATAGATGGAGTGGAGGCTAGGTGAAATCATAATCAGAGCGGTGGTCCCTCCCATTCCCATTTATCTAATATGTCCAATAGCCGAGACGATAAAACGAAGTACGTGTGACCTGACTTCACCTTTTTAGTGAAACGGTAATTTGGTCTTTCTCTAGAAAGAAGATCAACATGTGCTCAGATTTCTGGCATTTTCTCCCTCATCTATGATTCTGACATTTCCCAAGTCCAGCTCATTTTGCCCCACCAAAGGGCATTGAAGGTTGAGTCATATAATTCCACATTTGTCTTCCAAACAGAAGGCGATGGATATGAATCACTTTGATAGCCCTTTGTGTGCATGAACTATTGTCACCGCAGCTGCCAGAATAACTGCTCTGTCTCACAAGCCCGAATACCAGCGCACTCCTGCCACTTTACAGAGAGGCCTCCCATGCTCCAAGGGATGGAAATGATGACATTCCACGACACGGTAATGATAACATTTGGAACTCAGGACATGGTTAAGAGACTGTCGGGCTGGGAGTCAGTGTCACAAAAAGAGAGTAGAATAGCCCAGACGTCTGACGGCTGCTTGCAAAGCCTTTATGTCGACCAGCACCACAGTGAGGAAGGAGCCAAGAAGCTCCGTGAGCTCAATGTCAAGGTCCAAGACGGCGGAAGCTTTTAGGGTTGTTAAATACACATTGTGCAGCCGCATTTAAGAATGTACGCGTGACAAACTGTCACTAAATAAGACGCATTGTGGCACTTTGTTTTCTGTTATGATAAAGGCTTCATTTTGAGCAGCCACTCAAAATCATGAACATTGTTCTCATAAAAGTGCCTTTCATACAAAACTAAACAGTTGGATCAAACACACATTTCCAGAAAAGCTACATAAGCAAAGATGAACATAGCGTTTCCTAATTTCACACTTAATTAGTGGGCAGGCTTTCCAGGGATCCAACTATTTGTAAAAAGTAATTCATTTGGAAATAGTCTGATGTGGACAATTGATTTTGAGACAAACAGAGGGGGGGGAAAAAAAATTTCAATCACGCTATGATTAAAAAAAAACTCTATGCTTGGTAATATGCTGTCTCTTAAGAACTTGGCAGTAAATGGACTTTAATAAATGTATTCTTGATTTCACAACCGCCCCTACTGAGGCAAAGAAAAGAAACTCTCCATACTGTCTTCCCCAATAAGGAATCCCTCAGTAAATTGTACGTTTAATATTCATCGAGCAGATAAACAATGGATGTAAAGCAAATCAGAACAGTTGGCTGTAAATTGCCATCAAATGAAGCACAATGTTGAACGCTTGCAATATAGAATTCCTCAGCCACGTTTCCTTGCCTAATTTATATTCCAAATCTGGTAAAGAGGAAACAAACGCCGCAGTTGGCTTTCTGCTCGGAGTAATGCCGCAGCCCACGTCGCCACCGGCACCCCTCGCCGAGCGAGCATCAGGAACTTCTGTGGAGCTTCCAAAGAATATTTGAAATCAAATCTTCGAAAACAACCCCCACTGCCTGACATGAAAGACAACATTTACCCCAGCAGTGACTCATTAACACAATGTCAAATTCAGTCCGTCCTGCAGGACTTTGTGAATTTAGATAAAGCTGGGTGTTTAGTGGAGCGTGCAGATGTTCCTCAATCTGCCTACTGAGCATTGAGTGTTGTGCAATGCTGCCATTAGTCTGATCCAATTGCTTCCAGTTCTGCATTTTAGCTCAGATCCCATAAAGATGGCCATTCACCATATTAGCAATGAAGGGCCGGGCTATAATACACAAAATAATACAATCTGTCGCTATAACCTTCCACCCCCGCCCATACACACACTGTGAAGAATAGCGGTTGACTTCATCCACTTTACTACTCCACATTAGCGTTGAAAGCCTGAAGTCAACAAACTGCTAATCACACGTTTTTGGCATCTTGTCTTCCAGTTGGCCAATTTACACCCAACTTATGACTCAGCCATCTGCCGCCGTCACTGAACTATAACTCTCTGTTGAGCGACAAAATATCCTCGTACAAAATAAGCAGGTGGTGAATGAGAATAGCGGTTGGCCTCCCTAGCTTCCGCCATTTTGACCACCGCTTGTCTTCAAAGATTCAAAGCGGCTGTACCTCAGGACGAGAGGGCAGCGAGTGGCGCCGCAAGGTCACGTCTGTCACCCCAATGTTATGTCTGTCTAATCATGCAAAACCGTGTACTAACAAGAACTTGACTCACCATGGCTCACTGCACATTTCTCTTTACCGTGCCAAATGGTCGAGAAATGCACAAGGTTGGGAAGCGGCAGCACTAAGCACTTTCAATAAGCAGCCATAGGGCAAATGCATTTTTTAATCCACTGGATTACAGTGGTGAGATAATCGTTACATTCTAGGCGTCAGTACACACAACTGGAAATCCCTCAAGTCCTTCTTTATTGAAAGCGTCTGAGTCACGGCGCTATGATGTCATGCTATTTCCGTAAAGTGGCTATTGTCAAAGCCCCAATGAGTTTACCTACAGTGGCATACTAAATAGCTCAGAGGAAAGGCATTGTAGTTGGTGCATTTGCTGATGCATTCAAAGAGGTCGGCCTTGACAAACGACATTCCATTAGCTCCTCCAAGACAGCAATATCCACTTGAACAACTGCCTCCATGTTTACCTGCTGTGTTGATTTGTATTTCTTTGTATTTTGTCTCACAGCCTCATCTCCCTCCAGGCTGTCTTTTTGCCCCAATTTGTCCCCTCATGTTCACCACATTGCTTTCCTCCTTTGCAGTCCTCTTCCCATTCCCTTGACTTTCAAGAGCCTCAACTCGCTCTATTTAGGTGTGAGAATCCTTTTTAGGAGAATATTCCAGAACACTGGTTGGAATTGGGATGGCTTTGATTTCCATGCATGCGTTTGGAACGTTATAGCGTAACTGGAGAAAGTCACAAGAATTCATTCCTTCAACAGACTCCACGAAAGCATTGGGGATCAAAAGAAATATTGAAGTCTGCTCATTAAAAGATGATTCATCTGCTGTCGAGTCTACAATTAAGTTCCATCTTACTAGATTAAACATTACACATTCATTTGGTGCTTCTTTTCCTCTTGGATACAATCGAAAAATCCCCTTTCTTTTATGTCAGAAATGTTGCGAATGGTAAATGTTTACTGACGGTAATTGCCATGAAAATCGTGTCGACGCCGCATTCCAATGCCTTTATTGACGGGGGATAAACATAAAGCTCCTATTTGGTAGCATAAACGGAATATTTTTGTGCGACTCACAAGTCAAGAGCATGATTACGAACGTGAAAAAAAACATTGTGCTAGCCTCCTCCAACCTCACTGATTTATTGCTACATTACAACAAAAAAGTGCCTCATTAAACAACCCAATGCCATACAACAAAAGCCCTGGGGAACAAAATCAGTCAGAACCAACAAGAGTAAATGAATGGCATTTTTGTCTGTGCAAGACTTTTCATACTATTTCGGTTCTGGAACCAGAGAAGTACTGAAAGTGTATGTAAAGTGAAAGCAGATGAAGCGTGACCAACATGCATATGTACCTGCGATGCTCAACGACAGACGTTAATGTATAACAAAGCTCCAGTGCCACGTAACGCTGATTGCCGGATAATAAGGGTGCCAGTCACAGTTCAATTACATCCATCAAATCATTTAGAAAATTCATCCAGATGTCATCGGGGCAGGTTTTGCACATGCTTTACTGGCGACCATATCTAATTATACCTTGCTATCAGTTTAGTCTCAACTCCATTATAATTTGCTATCAGTTTAGTCTCAACTCCATCTGCCATTCGCTGTGATTATGATTGCTGTAAGATGTACAAATAATTGACTTCTGATATAATTTATCTTCATCTATGTCTGAGTCAAAAAGATTTGTTTTCTATTAAGACCAAGCAGAATAAATACTATTATCGGTTTATTTGTCAGGGCTTCGACATGAGAGTAAAATGCTCAGTGCCAAATTAGAGCTTTGTAGCTCATTTTCATATGCTGTGCCCAGTGGCTATGTAAGAAATAAAAACGTTGAAAAAAAACATTAGTGGTGACAAAACACCGTCTACACATACTAAATGACATGATTCACATTTGTACAGTATCAAAGTGCATTTCTCCAGCTTTGTACCCGCATCATCTATTAAAGTTAAAGATGATGGGACATCGTCATAACTTGCCATTAAAAAAAGATAAAATGTGGTTATTGTTTATGTTTATTAAAAAGTGACTGACGTGTGTTTCGGAGGCATACTCTTTACTGACAATCTTGGAATCAACCAATTCCTCTCACACTCGGTCGGTCGGCCTTGAGGAATCTGAAGGCCTTTTTACTTTCTCTCTTCGTGCTTCCGTGTCCTCCGAGTATTTTTGCCACTAGAGATTTTGTCTGAACCTGCTCTCTTTGCTCCGAAAAACAAGACCTTGCTCTTTCGTCAGTCTTCCCTTATCTGCAGCCACCGCACACAGCTCTGCTCCCCACGACACAAGTAAAGCCTTCAATTCCGATGACTTACTCCTTGCGTGACACAAATCGCTCAGATGCAGACAATATATATGTAAAAAAAAAGAAAATCTAATACAATCTGACACAGTGAGTGTTGGTAATTTATAGACTGCAAAAAAATCCTATGCAACTTATCATATTGTATAATAGGGGAGGTGCAGTGGAGCAAAGAATAATATTTCAAAAACTATGGTCCATCAAATCCTTCAGATGATGCCATTAGTGTTTGTGCCAGGTGGTAACCACATTTGTCATCATTTTTAATCAAACCATATTTTTGGGGGGGTTTTGACAACGGTCTTTACTGGGTGTTTAACTGAAAGCCATTTAAGTTAGGGTTATGTTGGCTTTGGAAATCACCACGTTTGCTGAGAGGGGATAATAAATTGGTTAAACCGGTTAACGTTGTCTCTTTGGCACAAAAGCTATACGCTCTGTGGCCAATACAATAAAAATGAAGAGGGAAGCTAGCAGCATTGGCTTCGGGGAGGACAACAACAGTTTGTCAGATACACGACCAACTTGGTCCCCCACACGCTTAAAAAAAAAACAACACAACAAAAAAACACTGGTTGTTCCAGGAAAAAAACAAAAGCTACTGTTCTTAAGAATCTGCAGTATTTAACTTGCTTTTATCCGTTTTAACTGCTTGGAATACATATTCATAGTTTCATAATAAAAACATGTATCAATAACTTGAAAAAAAAAAAAAACAGGTGTGGGTGGGGCAACTCAATCAAACTGGCAACAATAGCAGAGACAATTCAGAAACAGATCAGTCTGATCTGCACGTGATCTGACTTCACCAGGCAAAAGCACAAGGAACAAACAGTCCCACTGCAGTTAATCAACTACAGCATGGAGTTCTTTTATCTGCCACATCGTGAGTGTCCTACTTCTGTGATCTGCAGATGTGCTTTGCCACCAAGAGCAGCAACCTCAAGTAGAAACTCTCGCTGTTCGCCTTCGAAACAAACACTGATGGAATTGAAGGACCATCTGGTAACCTAACCCATGACAAACATGCACAATGCTACCAGGCACCGAGTCCAGCCAGATTGCTAATAAAAGATGGAGATTGCAAGATCGAGCCTGGCAAGTCACGAAGGCTGTCAGAGATGACCATTTGTCGCGGGGAAAGAGAAAATCCCACTGCTTTTCAAACAAGCCATCAAAAGCCTGCGGAGGCAGCTAAGCTTAATGTAAATCCACTTCTGATCAAATGGGTTGCCTGCATCTTATCGGAAAGGCAGCAGAAGGTCAGATACGTATATTCTTGCATTGTCTGAGAAAAGACTCATACTGCGGTGCCACGGGGAATCGTTAGCTCTTTGCTCTTATTTCCATTGTATGACTTTGTCATCTCAAAACACAGTCAATTTACACTCAAATACAACGTTGACATTGTCAATTGTTTTAGGCAGGAATTTAAAAGCATTGGAAGTCATGTCATATTGGGAATGGAAACCATTTGTTGATGAATACTACTTCATGCAACGACAATTTCAGTCTAGGGTGAAACCCTGCCTCCCTCCTGCTCGTTAACAAAAACGAAAGAAGCAATAGTTTGATTTTAGTTTGACTTACACCAATCAGCCTGAGTCGTCTTCAAAAGAGTTTTAGCTGCCTAATGAGGATAAGCAGTTTGGAGAATGGATGAATGAAGATGCTGTATAAAACATTCCTTTTGATTACAGTGAAAGGAAAAAAAAAAGCAGGGCAAATACTTTCCCACTTCTTATCTTGCAACATGCTCACTGTGAGGATAAAAATAATACACTGAAGACTATCACAGGGCTGAGCAATTCATTTTCAAAGCGTCAATGTGACAACTTTGTGTGTTGTTTTACATGATGCTGTCATTCACGCAGCTAGAAAAATGGAATGAGCCTATTTTGTACATAATGCTTTTGTACATCTGTTTTCAAACGTAGGGGGAAACTAGTCAGCAGAAAAAAAGAGTCAATTAAATAAAAAAAAAAAGATTGACAGTCCTGAAAATGAACAAATGGCAACTCAAACAGTCCAGGTAGTTCTGGTTCAGCATAGGGCTGCTCGATTATGGGTATAAAAAAATCACAATTATTCTGTTCAATAATTCAAATCACAATTATCTACACGATTATGTTTTTCAAATTGGAAAAGTGTCGTTTAAAAAAAAAACTCCTGATAACAGTAATAGCAATTATTTTCATCCAAGTTTATGGTTCCAAAAATGGAAAGTTTATACCGCTTCCCCCCCCCCCCCCCCCAATCAGAGCAAATAAAAAAAAAAAGAGTTGCTTCGAGATTAGAATTCGATTAATTGAGCAGCCCTAGTTGTGCACAAGTCAAACACTGACTTAGAAATGAAGTTTTCTGTTATGGGCTCCGTCAACTGCATGCTTATTACAGATGATGGGCAGGATCAACACCCGTCCGTCTCTATGCACAGCATTTAAATGCTGACTTTTTAATCACGTTCAATAGTGCAATTTGTTTTCAAATAAAAGCCCAGCAGCTCGATGATAAACGATGGACAGATGCGCCATGCTCCGAGGGTTGGCTGACTGGATCGCTCCCTGTGTTTGCCCCACAGCCACGGGGCGCCGGGGTTACAAGCTCTTAGTGTTAATGAGGTACCACCATGCTCTCGACTGTGTCCTGCTGCACCGTTTAGTTCCCTTGACCACTCTCTCCATTAGAAACAATCATATAGCACAGGAAATCGGTTATTTTGAGGAGTTGCGCTGCAGTCAACTCTACCCTGCGCCTGCGTGCGTGTCCTTCACAACACTGGCTGCTGTCCAGTTTTGAAGAAACACCTATTTGTGTGTCTTAAAACCAGATGGTAGGGATGCAAACATGGCAAGCATCCATTGTAGCAGAAAAACAAACACAGTGAAAAAGGACAGCTGCTCAGATAGGAGTTGCTTACCTCCATTTGACCTTGAATCCAATTTAGAATATTGTCAGCAGATCCAGTGAATTTTTCTCGTCTTAATGTAGACTATATTTTTTATCTATTTCTTTGTCATTTGGAAACACAACAACCTTTAGTAGTCCTACAATCAGTGGGCGTTCTGCTGAGAATAACTCAAAGGAAGACTCAAGATGTTCTTTCTTTTGGGCTCAGGATTTATGATCTACTTCTTTTTTTTTTTTACCGAGGGCAATTTGCAAAAGTTGACCAAATATTAGCACTAGTGCCTGTTTCTTATACTTGCTGCTTCTTTTGAGTTGAGATTCAGGTCAGCTTGAGTAAAGTCATGAATATTCGGAGAGAAATAGGACAATTTCTCTTGCACACATGCTGATTAGCGCTGGTAGGTGTAACATACTTGGGGGGTGTCAAAGACTGTTTCCCACAAAGGAAAACCCCTTTTGTAGGCTTGACAACTAAAGATGGCATACAAAGACAAAAATGTGGCAAAGGCATCCAAAGGAGAGTTTGAAACACATCTTTAAAGGCCCAACGCTGAGAAAGTTGGAAAGTGTAGGTGAACAATGAGACGCAGTGGTAATGGGCACAAAATCTCTGATCATTGTCTTCACCCAGTCAGTGTGGGAGTGCCATTAGGCAGCCCAAGTATTATCTGCATAATCCAGCTATCGTTTACACCCACACTGATGCACTGCCGCGAATACATTACGGACTTGGAGGATTAGGTGATAATAATGCCCAGGGAGGTGATGAGCATGACAAGGAAAAATTAGCAAAAATGAAAATGGTATTGCCTGTATGGGACTAAACGTTGACACTTCTATGCAAATGACATACTCCATACAGTACAATGCAGAACGTTTTCAACATCGAGCCTATTATGCATCATCGCACATTTATGCAACGTAGTATTTACATTAGTCACAAAATGATATTCATTAATGAGGAAATACAAAGTATTGATAAAAATGTCACCTCTTGGGTGAGAGGATTAAGAAAGGATTTAATAGAAACAAACTCAGCATATTTCCAGGAACCCCTGCCATTCCCCCCACACACACACACACATACACAAGACATGCATTATTATTAATAGTAGCAGTAATAGTAATTTGAGTGTGGGCCATAATCATATATTTTGCAGTATGTGCTGTCCATGGGTAGATATCGTAGGAGACTAATTGAAAAGGGGAACGATGGAAGCAAGAGTGCATCTGGTGCCGCACCAAAGGTGATTAAAATCACCCCCCAGCAGCGTCGTTGATTGGGATGTTGGGAAAATAGACCATATGTTACACTGCGGTGACTTTACACGCCCTTGCAGTTAAAACAAAACACAAGATCCCCAGGTGTCTGCCAGCATCTTATTTACAGTATATTTCTGTCACTCACTTCATACAAGGTCATGTGCACAGATTTATGGATATCATTAAGATTTTCTTTTTCTCGTTTGAAAAACATCAAAACAAATATTAGAATTAACTAGCGAGGGGGCAGTTCCATTTTGTCCTGCTTTTAGAAAATAATAACAATAAACCACTGCTCACTTTTTGCAGTACGTGCTGAAGGCCCACGAACATTTCCTGTTCAGACACAGTGACGCATCATAAATCGAATGACATTTTGCGATCCTACAGGAGACTGCAGAGACTCTCTCCCATGTGGAGTCAGAGCAGGTAATATTCACCTGTGCAAATCCGACCGCACTTGTGCAAAGATGGCCCATTCTTTCTTTTCACCACCAAGCTGCTACTTGTCCATTGAATGTAATGTGCAAGTCCATGTATATGGAGCATGGACATGTACGTATATAGCACCACCATCCCACCACTTTGATGACTTTGTTGAACAATTGAGTATAAGTCGCTTATCAGACGCTAACACCGATAGGGCTGTTAGCGAACACTAATCGGTTCCCTAAACAGTGTCTGGCTTAGATTTGACCATTCCGTGTATAGTCAATTATTCACAAGGTATAAGGGACTGGGTAGGCCTGTGAAAATCGAAAATCCAAGTATATATCATTGGAATTCATACTGTATGTTGAATTGCATGACAAATATGTGCTGTGTGTTTGTTGTTTTTTGTTCATTTGGAAAACCTTTGCGCAATTTAGAAGGAATGAGATGGGCATTTTCATTGCATGCAATTGTGCTGAATATGGAAAAAGTCTGTCTTCTTTGTGATGAGCGCATCACATTTGAAAAGAAGAGTTCTGCTGACTCGTCTCAAAGGAGCCATTCTCCTTGTGTGCACCAAGTGACCCTCGGTAAACAATTGGGAGTTTTGATTGAACTCTTGCAGCAAATTGAGATTCATAATCCATTCGTAGTAAACGTGCTAATGCTGCAAAGTGGAAGGGGAACAGCAGATGGGCCTCAATGGTAAGGACGGCTATTCACACAAGACGGGACAATTATCCGTGAATTTAGTGAGCCACTACACTATTATCGACGCATTAGGCAACCAGCAACTCAAAATCAAAGAGCGTGAAGTTCTTAGTCATTCTGTGCGGCTAGGTTTTCGAGTGACCTCAATATGAAGGCTTGCGTCCTTCCCGAATGTAAACAAATTTGTTTCTCAGAGTTTGATTCGACGGCAGCCACGAGAGCCGTCGAGGCAACTGTGTCGGAACTGCTGCCTGGTCAGAAGTCAAGCGAGTGAAGCGCAACACCGTCAGTAACTTTCTGCTTATTTCATTTTTCATCAAAAGTTGTTTTCAGTAGCACGTGCTATGCGTGACAAAGGACAACATATGGAAATTGATAGCACCCAGAGTGGTTCATTATCTTTGAGGATTACCATCAAATGTAAAGAAGCGTCATCCAAATACCAAGGCCAATCACACACGTTGGAGTAAAATGACGAGACGTCGGCCAACCGGGACTCGTATATCTTTTTGATTGATCTGAACTGAAGCTCTGCTCGTGAAATGAGCCATTTAGATCCATGGACGTTCAAAGTGCAGATGATATACTATAATTCGTCCATTCATTTTCTTCAACACTTGTGTGCTCTGTCACTGAAGCCTATGCAAGCTTGCTCATTGCGTACTCCATGGAGCGGGCGTCGCTCAGTCAACAAGATTTCAAATCAATCTGGAGTCAGTCAAGAAAAATGTGTTTGTGTGTAATAGTATATGTATGCATATAGACATTGAAACACACAGCCCGAGAGAAAGATCATGTGGCGGGAGGTAGGGGGTAAGCCTCTGCTGGCTTGATTTGCAGGTGCTCAGATTTCATCCTCAAGGATCAGTTGAGCAATCCTTCCCACCATTCCACTACTTTGGCACGTGCAAGGCCCAGAGTGAGAACTTGGCTTTTTCCTTCCGAATTTTCAGCCAACTCTCAGCTTAGCGCACTGAGCCTTTTTGCTTGTATCCTGGCTGATGTGAATATGCAGGTCAGTGTGATTTGCTCTGGCTTGGTCACGGGAGAGCCTTGGAGGATCACAATAAGGCAAATTGGAAAGATGCAAGGTCGGAACACATTTTAGATTCAGAGAGATTCAGGTATTTATGATGAACCATTTCATTTTTGCCTGCCTGGCTTCGTTTAATTCCCTTGCAGTTAACTCTTTTTCACATTCGGTGGCAACAAAGTGACACGCCAGAAATTGATTTCATTTGACTTCTAGCAAGAGGCAGGATACACCATGGACTGCTAGCCAGTCAGGTTCAGGGCACATATCATATCGTAATTATTCACACTTAGACCTATGGATCATTTAGAAAAGGTAACATTAGACGCAAAACGACAGTATGCATTGTTGTATTAATAATAATACATCACAGAACCATTTTGACAAACTCACAGGTGCGTATAAATGTATTTTAAGTTTCCGATTGATTTTCGGGGACATTGATCCCGGCGGCTTCCAGGTGGTAGCTTCCATACATACATGGCTGTGTCATAATTATTGTCTCCCTGCATTGTATTTGTATTATAGATGTCACCAATAAATCCTTAAGTGCCCTCTCGCCAAGGTATGGTTCTCTCTCTCTCAGGGGAATGCTTTCCATTATTGTAGTATGCACCAAGCCCAATCAATGTAATATCGTTTACTCCTACTGGGAGCTCAATCAATGATGCAAACAGAAAAATAGTAAAACGGATGGACTGAAGAAAAAATAGTTGATAGTTTTATGTTAGATGAGTCATCATTTCTCATAATGCATTGTATCTATGCATATAGTGACCAAGCAGTGTCATTTACATACTAATACACATTGATACAGATGCCATACCGATGACAAGTTGTGTGTCCCTCTACATCATAATTGGATCAAGGGATAATATTCTCTGGTATATTCAATAAGGGGACAGGATGAAATATAAAGTGCGGTGCAATGTCTGTTGTAGTAGAATAATGTTGCACATTCATTCTGATAACATGAAGTGGGGGGGGGGTTGCATAACTAGAACTGATTATTTGAATTGAATTGCACTGAACTGAATAGAAATGCAAAAATATCAGATATAGACACCAAGCCAGAAAACCAACCTGCAAGCCGCAAGACACCATTAGACTGTCTTCTGTCAGGAAAGTAATTCCCATTAGTCTGGGATCATTTAACATGATTCATAAACAAGGGGGGAGGTTGAGAGCGCGCGCACAAACACACACAAACACACACACACTCTGTTGTTATGCCATGCCGATAACCGACAGTGGAACTTGATGCGTCTCAATGTTATTGCAAATCCAGTGTCAAAGGTCAACGCATATTTCAGCAGCGACAGTATACGCAAAGACAGCATCTACGAGGATAGCTTAGACTGGGCAGGAGATTCAGGCATCTATTGAAGTGAAGATTCAAAACTTTTCGTCCTTGACTTTGAACAATGGTAATGCCCTGTTGCGCCCTTTAGGCCTTTAGCTGTGTCTATTTGTATACTAAACTCGCCTAACACAAGCAGGAACAGACAGTAAAAAAGCAAGTTAGAAATGTTTGTGTCATGTGATTCCAGACCTACAACCTAGAGAATGTTGAAATGTGATGCAACACAGCAAATAGAACCTATACCACCTTTAACCATAAAGACGATATGAGACGCTTAGAGTAATAAATACACGCCATGTATTTTCTCGTTTGCCCATGTCTAACTGATACCATTTTTCGATTCATACAGTGTTGCTTGGCAACCGCATCCAAATAGGCTTCATATTTTGAACCTCTCTCTCACTGCATTCCTCCAAAAAGACAACAGCAACCTCCATGAACAAGCTCACCCTTTTTACGTACTCTCCCATGTTTTCCCGAATAGTCTGCATTCCCATTTTCCAATGGTAGTGGAATAGAGGCCATTTTACGTGAAGGACGGTAAACAATTCTTATAAATTCCACAGAAACGTCTTTGAATAGTGTTGGGTGACAATGTTTCTGTTCAGATGGAATCAAGGTGTGGAAAGGCTCCCTTGTTGTGATTAGTGTGATGCTTGCAATAAAAAATCCAATTAGTGAATCTGAATCATTCTTCAAAACAATAGAGATGTTTCCCTGTCGGCAGTCATTTGGAATTTTGACTGCAGACGCGTATTATGTTTGGGTTTCTGTAGCTTCAGGTGGAGAATAGTCACTTTACATTTGTATGAAAGACAGCCTAAAGTGACATGTCAAATTATATTGAAATGTTCAGTGACAGGCAAGCTTTCGGATGAGAGGCAATGACTGATGAATGTTCCTTTACTCCCATGGACTCTTTGGACATGACATGTCTGACTGACAGTCTGGAAAAGTCTCTTTTTATTTTGATTCCAAATATTTGCAAGTTCCCTTTACGGCAGTCAACAAATCTATTTACCAGCAACTGCGTTACGTTGAACCAAAATCAATGTATAGTAGGAAATGAGGGGCGTCAATGTGCTTAATATTTAATACTTACGCTATGAATGAGTGTGTCAAATCTATTTGTTGCATTTTCCTTTCAAATAAATGATAAACCTCAAAGAAGTCAGGCTTATACCAAAGTCACTTTTGACCATGCTATTCATAAAAGCGTTAGGAGGCAGATAGATTTGAATAGGGTTGGATTTTTAAGAATGTGTCTGATGGATTTATGACCCAATTGTTAATAATTGACCTCAAGCACTGTACTTGAGAGCAACAGTGAACTCAAAAGTGGTGGGTGTTATTCATTGGCCAAACTTCATTTTTAATCAAAAACTACCGAGATTGTTTGGACTGAAATTCGGGAGCGACATCATGTAGTCGGTGAGGTTTGTTGGCGAATCCGCCATGTAGACGTCAACAGTGGAAAAAGAGAAGACTCGCTTTGTTCCAACGGCTTCCCGACGATAAAATATGTATCATCTTTCCAACTACCCGCTCCCCCTGACAGGCAGGCGGCAGAATGCTCGGCTAACCTCCATTGGTCTATGACAGCAGGCATATTCTGACTCTGTGCCAGACCTCCGACTCACCAGGGAAATCTTGGAGTTGAGAACTTGGGCCTGCCTACTGCTGATAAAGAAGTCAAACCAACTAGGATCTTGTTTTACAACCTTCCCAATTATTATTTTGAAATCGAATCCGCCGTCCAACGATTGCCATTAGAACTTTAGAGAAGACGTGTACCGTTGAAGAAAGAAGCAATGGTCTATACACTCACCCAAAACGATTTACGGACGCGTACATTTGGAGGAAAAGCAGGAGACCCGTTTTGTACTTGACCAAAGTTCCAGTTCATCGGACATTGTAGGGAAAAATAAATGCAATGGTCTTAGTTGAAGGCAAAAACTCTCAATAAATGACACAAGTCATCATGTTACAGAGCAGCAGGACAGCAAGTATTATGATTTTTCCTCGCAGCATGTGACAAGAGCGAACGTGTCAGGCCCGAAATAAAAGCTTTGCATGGAGAAGGCGCAGAGCACTTGTGTTTAATGATCTAATTCCCTAAGGGTGTTGCCATGGATAGATGGATGGATGGATGGATGGCAAGATAGGGACCTGCAAACACACAAGCAATTAACAGGGAGCTATTTAACCTTCCTGCTGAAGGAGACAAGATGGGTTAAACATGCAGTGGAGAATCAAAGTGTCTTTAGTGTCTATGGCCGTTACCATTTGCAGCTGCCTTAACTCGAGCAGCGATAACCCCGCAAAGAACTAATGGACCTCGGAGACTCGATGCTTTCACATCTATTTAGTCAGTGAAAGAGGCGTAATTGCAGGGGTTTATTTTGCTAGTTGATATTGTTACAAAACATTGGGCAAGGGCTCCTGAGCACAGTTAGAGAAAAGCTAAGGTATAATTGTCAAACGGATCTTTAACAGCATATTAAGGGAGCATTCAGAGGGGCTCATCGAGTCTTTTATCCTTTGTAATCACTTGCTTTTGATATCTACTCAATATAGTTAGGGAATGAATATGAATATTGAATTGGAACTGAACCATCGTGACATTAGGTAAGGTCTTAAGGTTGTTACGGGGGAATACAGTGTCATTCAAAAGTCCATTGGGATGAGAAATCATCATCACGTCTGGCCAGACATAAGATGATTTTTTGTTGACATTTTAAGATAAGCTTTTGTGTTATGTTCCATTCTTTTTTTCAGGCTCATGTGTGCTCTACTTCTCCCTGTAAACAGAAGATGAATAATACTTCCATGCATCACTTGCGCTCGTATCAGAATGAACATTAAGCAATGAATCCACCACCGCTTTGAATATCATTTCTGCCAAATAGAAATATGTGTCATTTAGTATCATGAGATTGGCTCGGTTAAAATAATACTGCTGTTGTTTAAATGGAATATACGTATAGATGCATTCTCAGCTCCAGGAAATGTTTTTTTTTTACAGCATCTTGCCATGTGTGACAAATTGCAAAGGAAATAACGAAACATCCACCACTGTCTTCGTACGCCCTCCTGTCATGTGCTGTTAAATTTTGTCGTTCTTTCTCCTTGTTATGCATGCGTTTAATGGTGGGCGTCATGCTTGACTTCATTGGAAACCCAGTGAAGCAGTAAAAAAGCAAGGTGGAAGTCTTGTTTATGAGATGTGTCTTTTGGCTGCGATGGTCCCGAGGTGCCCGCGTAGACACAACTTGAGAACAATCGTGGAAAGAAAAACAGAAATACAAGTACACCCTGTCCTTGTTTTGTTTTTTTCTTTTTTTGGTCGTCTTTTCTTCTGTTTCGCCTCAGCCCTGTCATTTGAATGACATCATCACACAACCTAACCCCACTCATGACCCAGGATGAATGTTTTGTACTTGTACAAATAACCATCAGGGCAAATTTGATTGCTGGAGCAAAAGGGATCACAGGGCACAACTGGGATTGTCTTCTAAATAGGCAAAATTCACGTGTAGTTGATTTTGTGCATTGAGGTAGGAAACACGGTAGTTTCTAGAAATCTGCAAATAAGCTCTTCTATAACATTCGGAGGTTGGGGGGGGGGGGGATGACAAGCTATTTTGAGCTGTTTCTTCTTGACCCTGCGTTACATATGATGTGGTTTGGTTTTACTTTTCTTCATTGAAGGTGTTGTAAAAGCAACCAAATGGAAGAGCACTTGGTTAATTATGTTCAACCACTTTCTCCTTTTTGTCGGAGGTTGTTATTAATCATCCGTGCGGAGCCGCAAAGTGACCTTTTCCGGTCTCAAAATGAGATTACATTTACAATGTTTCCGGTTTGTAGGAAAGACATGAGGAATAGCTATTGTGGAAAACTTCAGGCAAAAAAAAATGTCAATTATCTCGGGAGAAGTATGTGCGAGTGTGTATTTCAACAGCTAGAACAATATTTAATGACAACTATACCGGTGCATAGCGGAATATTAAATCATGTGCATAAAAAAGGAAGAAAGCCGTTATGAAATAAGATTATAGTTGTCAGAGAAGAGAGGCAGACTAGAAATGACTGCAGAAACTCAAGTTCTCTGCTCTCAAGGTGGAGATGTGTGCATGGGGGATTTTGTCAAATTGAAAACACCCCCAAAAATATGCAGGTGGAATCCAGATTGAAGGAACGATACCAAGGCAATGTCTCCAGTGCAGAAAGCTGTGAAGTTATTCAAATGTTTCTTGCAGAGACACAAAATATGTTACTAGGTTTTGTTGCAATAAAGTTTGATTGTGTTTAAGCGAAAAAGAAAATAGGTGGTATGAATTCAGATGGTAACTAATTTACCTGCACACATCATCTTCAATCAAGAAAATGAGAACGCATGACACATTTTGACTGAGAGACATTCTAATCACTCTTCTATTACTCAGCAAAAAAGAATATGAAAGACTTCTAAAAAAAAAAAAAAGCCGGTCTCTCTCACTCCACCCCATTTTTATACGCTGCAACATTAGAGGACCAGCTGAGACATTGTTGTCTCTCTTAATCTATAAATGCCTCTAAGCTACTAAACATCTGCCCTCCAAATGAACAGCTGTGGATGCAAAAAAAAGAAAAGAAATGATATTCTTTCCATAATTGAGGGAAACAAAAAGACACATTAGACAAGAACTACCACTCCACAGCGGTTTTGAAGTCCAACTTTGATTGAGTTGACCTTATTGGTTGTTGACAGTGCCCCATATTGTGTGAGATCTTCCATTCTCTCTCTTTCACACATTGCCCTGGTGGCGGCAAATACAACGGCACACAAACACACGCAAAGTAACCGCCGCCGCCTAAACTGTCACACTGACTGACTTATTGATCAGCAATTAAAGCATTAAACAAAAGCAGTGAATGAAAACACAGATGTGCTCCTCATTAACTTTGTTGCTGCTGCCTTGCGGCTTGACTGAACATGAGCTTCGGGATTCATTTGGACAGCCGTTTGGAGCCGCATCTCGAGGGGACCACGTGCTTAAAGTCTCGGCATGGCGGTTAATAAGAGAATTAGCGACAAAAGTCATGAGGGTGTGGGCAGCCTAATACAAACAGAGCCCATTGATAATTAGACTGACTGACTGACTACACAAAACACTGTCCCGTTAAGGTAAGCCAAGCCACATTGCATCTAACAGGGTTATTAACATTAGCTTCTGATTTCTGGCACATCCTCAAATATTCTGTTGAAATGAGGACGCGGGGGCGGGAGCTATTTATGTCGGCATTTGCTGACAAGTGTTAGTCAAGGCTGCTGATGAAATGCTGCCTTCACAGTTGAAGATCCATTCTATGGATCACTTTTAGTTTTTAATCGGATCGCTCGTATCAGTATTACAGTATATCGAGAAATATTAGATTCCGCTAATGCCGAAAGTCGGCTGGGATAGGCTCCAGCGGGCCTTGTGAGGACAAGCAGTTCAGATAATGGACGGAGAGATGGATTGAAAGATCCTCACTGCAGTGTGTGGAGTAAATGAGTAGGAAAGAGGTTTACAAGCGATTCAAAAGACTCCCTCCGTTTCAGATGTAATCTGGGCTAGATGCGGGACGTAGCATTGAGATGATTGCATTTGCAGCATCAAAAAAAATTTAAAAAATGAATTGGCCCCTGTCTATTTATCCCTGACATATTGCCTAACAGAGGCTGACAAGCTCGGGAAGGTAGAGTTGGAGAAGAAGATTGTGGAGAATGGTTGAGGGAACATGACATGTTTGCCCGAGGCTTGAGAAAGAGATTTATTTAGTGAATGAACATATCTGCATTCTGAGTGTGGTAGTCATACAGTGTTTGCTGCCAAATCCAAGCCATTCACTTCCATGCGTGATGTTATCATACCTTCTTGTCTGAACAGAGTACGGAATTATATGACTCCAGGTTATTTACACTCCTTTGCTAATGCACTCACTATTTTTGTCCATTTAAAATGTTCCTTCTATGACCATATTCTGAACAGTTCTTTTGTCAGACAGAGACTGACATCATTATTAGCACGCAATGTTTTATGCAGACGAGCGAGCAAGCAAGCAAGCAAGCAAGCAAGCAAGCAAGCAAGCAAGCAAGCAAGCAAGCAAGCAAGCAAGCAAGCCTCACACAAAGGACGAGGAATTACGGTGCTTAAAATGGAGAGCGGGGAAGCTGCTTTACATTCCGAGGCCATCTGGATGTGCTCTGTGGGTTTCCAGCATCCATCACATGGCGAAGTTTGTCGCTATGATTGATTGGCAAGTATTTGAGTTTCGGGCTGGGCTTGGCATGGAGGCTTGGCTGGCAGTTATGAGGCAATCAGGCCTCTCGCTTCAATGCGGACAGTAAAGGCTTTGGCGTGATTCAGCAGCAGCACCGGCAGGGAATGAGAATCAAATCCCAGAGTTGAGCCTTTGCTCTTTTTCATCGATACGGTCACCAGATGCCATCCGCAGATTTTGGGCCGCCATTGAACTACTTTCATGTTTTTAAAAAGAGCATACGTTTAAAATAAATATATCATGTAAAAAATCAACTCTACTAAATCTTGATGGTCCTCTTTATTGTGGATTAACAAAATCTACAAGCAAATCCAAATTGATCTCAACTGGTGGTGTTGTTTTTGCAGGGGTTTCTATTCATCCCAACTGTGGATTTTGATTTATTATTCAAATACCGTCTTTAGCATGAGAAAATATTCAGGAACAGAAATATTTCCGGAACTGGCGGTAAATGAGGTTCAAACACGCTTCCACGAGTTAAGAACTGCTCCGATCCTGAAAAAGAATCTGACATGTATTGATTGACACGCACCCACTGATATGTATTCATCTAAAAAGCAAATCAAACGAATGTGTTTACACGAAACATTTTCGGCGTCAACACGAACATTGCATTTAGTTCATCTCCGGCAACTCCAACTTGGTAAGCCGCATAAGACGAGTACAGCCAAAAGAATAAATACGATTTTGGCTGTGCGGGGGATTTGATTCAGGCTCTGTCTCGTGCAGGCTGAAAGTGGCAGGCTGCTTTTTATATCTGCACTTATGTTGAGCCAATGTGTAAGTCGCCTTTTTTTTTTTCCCCAAGTGCTTTCCAACCTGAACGGTCACAACTTAAGCGTGACTTCAGGGCTGATCTGCAATGACATCACTTTGTGTCAGTGACAGCCACATGTCAGATTTCGCTTCCCCACCATTTAATATGAGCTAAAGCGGCTGGATGGCTCGTATTTTCTTCTTCACTTTTTCCGACGTCTTCATTTCTTTCAGCGTGGAGGCTGAGCTAAGGTAAGATTTTAAAAAATGCATGCCGGGGTAGTCGTCAATTTTCAAAAGCTGCTTGTACCCAAAAAATGACAGTTTAGGAGGAGGGGAATGTCAGACCGAATCAAATTGAATTAAACTTAGGAATGATGCGGGGGGGGTTCTTTGTTATATGTATAAATGAAACACTTGCAGAAAAGGCTGCCTGGATTCTGATCATTAAAATTGCACAGTCGTTGCCTTTGCAACCTACTTCAGGCTCTACCTTGCCCCAGAATGAAAGACGAAGAAAAAAGACGGACAATTTGTGCAAAGAAAATGAGGTAGCAGCAGCAGCAGCAGCAAGCATGATTTTAATTGGCTGTTTGTGTTTCATCAGTCCCAAAAGAGACAATATGTATGAGTTTGATCTTTCTGTGTCTTCTTGCAAAAAAAATGAAATAAAATACTGCCCAGTAGAATACGACATGTAATGACTCCTTTTCTTTTCATTCCAGGCATGCCCTGACATTTTGCATGCGCTGTGTATGCGATTGCTTGATGGAGCTGTGCAATCTTTTCGGGTCGACTGTAAAAACTCATGGGTCATAGCACCACTTGCTCATGTGGATCCGAGTAAAGTTAAGAAATAACAACTGGGGCCCTATTTTGGTCGACTGGATTCCGTGTTCCAGGCGTAAAAATGGAAGCAAATTCCTTTTTGTACCGTTTGTTGTCTCACCCTGAATATGAGACAATCACTCTAAATCATTATCAAAAGCAAGAATATCTTTTGAAGTGTTTTCTTTTGGCTTTACCATCAGGCAAAGGGGCACTTTAACAAAGTAGAACTGAAGTAAAAAACATCGATACTGTCAGCTGATGTACTGCACGTACGATTTCCGAATAATACTACCGTCTGCCATCTGCAGTATTTATTCTGTGTCAGACTAGCTACAATGCTGTAAAAATGAATTTCCCTTTAGGGACAGTAAAGTTGTTACAAGAGTTAAGTTGCACACTCCCACTTGGTGACTCCATAAAAGAGGCCGGTTCCAGGCAACTTTATCTGAGGTTCCGCTGCCCACGCACACCAGAAGACCCTCCGGTCTTGCATATTTCAGCATCTCTGGCTCTGGAAAGACCAAGTACAAGCTAACTCCAGCTTTTCTTTGGCTTCAAATTTATACTGTACACCTGTCTCTCTCCTCATGAAATACATACCAGAGGCAATTTTCGGAGAGTCATTTGTATCGCCTGTGGATTACTCCACTCGCAAACATCTTAAGACAGCAGCAAAAAGAAAAAATGAAATGTATCTTTTCCTGTCTAATGGATAGAAAACGATATATGCCATTTTTTTCTCAGTGTGGACAGAAATGACATGAAATTTGATTTGCTATCTTCAAAAACACAAACCATGTGTGGGAGAAACAGCAACAGTAGCTCATTAAGATATATTGCAACCGCTTATCCACTAATTGGAAAGCTTGTTTGGCTAATTATTCTGAGAGTGGCCAATGACTCGACTGCATTAAAAATGCAACCCTGCAAAAATAACTCGCGTCATTATCTTATTTTTCTCCCACTGTAATGGATAACAATGTTGTTTCTATTTATATCCATGCAATATACGTATATATCGAGCTCCGAAATAGGATCGGAGGCTACTCAGTAAGTTCCTTTGCGCCGTTCACCATCACCCTGCCGAGCGCTTGATCACAAGGGTCTCGTCCCGCTGTCTATCTGCCGAGTTTGATCACACAGGTATTTTGCACAGCAGCCCGCTGGTAACATGAGAGCAGGCTGCATCACAGGTAGTTGTGGCAAAAAAAAAAAAAAAAAAGACTGAAAATGAAGCTTCTCTGTGATCCCCGTCTATAAGCTGCTTTGGTCTGCTGCTTTGCACTTTTTCAAAGAGCTGGCTTGGGCCATGGGCGCAATGCCTGACACTGAGGCCAGCAGGCAGCCGTGAGATGTGCATAGCCAGAATAAGAGGGAGAGAGAGAGAGAGACACAAGCGGACAAAGAGGGAGGTAGAAAGAGAGGCAGAGAGGTGAGGACTAAAGTGCACCAAAGAAGATCACAGGTTCTTTTATTCGCCACGGGGCATCACTGAACACATTTGCAAACACATGCTCATCTGCCAGCAATATCTCAAACTCTACCCAGGACAGCTATTGTTCATAAATGTTAGCACACCTCTTCCGTATGCCCGTCCCATTCGCCCCCAACATCCCTTTGCTCTTCTCACAAAACATTATTTGCTTTGCTTGTTTAATTACTTGATTGATTGACAGTCCATAAACTACATTTGTTTTCAATATGAAAAATCAAATATGCATCGTCTTGAATTGCATTTTGGCTGAGGCTGCTGGGTAAAAGCTGAGATGTAAATGATAGTCCGCGTAATACGCTCACAGGTCTAGCTGATGGATGTCGACCAAGACTCCACAGTGATATGATGAGTCATGGAAAAAAACGACTTTTGCGGTTGAGCAAATCAATCCCGAATGACAAGCCTAACATTATTAGGGCCAAGATATTGTCCTGTGCACAGAGATTCAGTCCCTGATGGCACTTGCTGATGATGCCGGCAATATAGGAATAGGCCATAAGTCCAAAAGTGGGCTCCACCATACAACACACTATATATGTACTTGAATTATTTATTCGCCACAAAATGCAGTGAAATTAATTGATACATCCTCTCTTCCAATGTTAAAGTACTAGAGGTTTTTTTGGGGGGAATCAAGAATTCTTGGCCCGGTATCTTGCGTGTCAATGGCTTTAAAGCAGCTAAAGAGATTATAGAGCACAGCGCCTTGAGGCTGTAGTCTCAAGCTCAGTCTGCATTCTCACACAGCATTCAAGCAAAGACATTGACGCAAGCAACACCAAGGCACAGGATAGATCTGTATCAACAAACAAAGGCAAACTATAGACGATTCATGTTGGTTCTATGTTCAGAAACGTCCTTAATAAAGACGTTTGTGTTTGCTTCGAAGCCAGTCGGCTTTGCTCACCACAGTCGCCAAGTGCTTTCACGGGGGATTTGGACTTTAGCTTCTTGCTTGGGTTTAGAAAAGTGCTCTGGTGACTGGGTGCCACGAATGAAAGGCAAACGAACAAAAATGGTTTAACCATAATCCAATCAGCACGTTTTATTATTCAGATATTTTTATCTTTCCCAAATGGAGTAGTTGCAATATGTACCATTGTGATTTGGAGAGCTAAATGCTACCAGTATAACAATTCCAATTGTATCCTGTTTCTTTCAAATGAAAACCAAACCATTGATGTATCTTAGCAGCCACGGCTACACCGTACACCTTCACATTCAAAGCGTGCAAAATAAGAGTATTCATCGATTGCAAGGTGCCTTGTTCTCAAATATGTCACTCCAAGGACAACGCATCACGAGCTAGTAAGCTTAACAGTGTTGCTCCATCACCGACTGCAGTGCGTGAACAATACATGTCCGGAAATCTGAAAGCCGCGAGACCACAAGAACCGGGGCGTTCGAGTACTTTTCACACTCCAACAGAGAGAATCAGGACTTAACCAACAATCAAATTCCTGACAGTAAGCGATCAGCAATGGTTGATCTTGCCCATCATCCTTCCCACAGTGACAAGGGAGATGCAAGTTGTCCTTAAAATGGCTCCACTTTTGGAGAATGGTCTACGGGTAGAGTCAAGCCTGAAATTATTCAAACCCCTGGGGTAGGAATAATTTCGGGCTTGACTGCACGTGTGGTCATTTGTACCAAAAAAATCGGAACACAGTTAGCTATGAAACAAATGAAATACCTTTTATACAGTATACACAGTGCAACTATTCCGTTTCTAATCAACAGAGTTGATATTCAACACTTTATGATAAATACAATTGTTCTGCACAGCTTTTATGGGTCTTATAAAACCCGGCGAGTATAATAAAGCCTCCAAAAATGCACTGTGTCTACACTTCACACTGGCTGTGCAATGCTCAAATTCGGCTATATTCAGACATCCCTGAATTACTTTGCAATGGTTACTTAATAACTTGAAATTGTTGTCAAACAGTAGTGGCAATCATCTTTCCATAGGAGGAAATGAACAAGCCTTTGTGTGGCTGTCACAAAAAAACAGAGTGGCTTTTTATCTTGAGTCGTGCAGAGGCTTTGACATAAAGCACCCAGTCAGTGTGTCTGGAATCTCCATTTCATTTCAAGCAAAGGCAAAATGCACTCGTGTGGGCAAGGCTCTTATCTTTCTGAGAACATCAACTATTTTGCCTTTTCACCCATGCTAATTCCAGTTATTCAATTGTGTTTATACTGCCAATCATCTGTCCACGTTTGCGGAGTTGCAATTCATTTATTCCGTTCATCATCCGAACTTTACTCATAAGTATCACTTTCTTTTTCCTTTTCTTTAATCCTGACACAGATTGAAGATGACGCGGGGCAAATTAAGGCTTTCATGTGATGAATTATAAATGGAGCTGTAACACCTTAATGACATCTAAAAAGCCAATAAACAGCTCGTGTGGCAACAATACGAGTCATTTATAGACAAACAGTGCCCTTCTTGCTTTCTTCTACAAAACAGCATCTTCAGAAGAATTAAATCTGACAGCCTATTTTTCCTCTTTCGGACTAAATGATATTAAATTTCCCATTGTTGACAAAGTCAATTGAAACTATCCATCCATCTATGTGAATGCTGGCATAACCGAGGTCGATTCCAAGCAATTGCGGCTGAAAGGCAGACTACTACACAATGGATCGATCGATTCTCGGCCACCCAGTGCCTCGACAGTCCCCCTTCTAGTCCTCAAGCCCAGTTAAATGGTAGAGTTTAGTCGGGACGGCGAGCAAACGTCGCACGTGACTGTGACAGCCCTAGCCCAAAGTCGCCATCCTCTCATAAAAGAACAGAAAGATTTCAGTGCTTGATTAAAGTGGCTCTTGAGTCAAGGCTAAAATTCCCTTCTCTTGGCTTTTGTGAACGCACGTGAGTTTGCAACTGAGATTCGCATGGCAGGATGCTCAAATGAAACCATTTTGTGAAGGATTGAAGATGGGAGCTCAAAGCTCTTTCTTAATAAGGCCGCTACACTTTCTCTCCCCCGTGATTGTATTACAGAGGCATCCTGCCAACTGCAAAATATTGTTAGGTCTGTGTGGGGAGGGCTTGTGGGGTTACACGCAATGTAATTAAATTGCCACCTTGGGTTACATCAGGCTAACTGCTGTTTATTAGTATTGTTGCGCTTGTTCCGACACTGTAGGGAGCAAGCTGGAGTCGGGCGGAGGGAGGGAGGCAGCAAGATGCCGACGGAAGGAAGCCGTTGTCAGGTGTCTGCAACCTGCTCAATTTGCTCTCATTTCCTATCTTGGACCAACTTAGCATCATAACCATGTTTGTATTTCATTCATTTGATTAGCAATCTTTTATTTTAAGGGCTACACAGATTTGACACTTGAGTACTTCTCTGGCTTTTATATTTTACTTTTACTATATTTCGACAATAGAACACAGATTACGGCTTTATGAGTCCTGCATCGGGGAAATAGTTCAGCTTTAAAGCAGCAATGTAGACCATAACCGAACACATGAACAACATTATTAAATAGTGATGACTCCCAAAATATATGCATACATAACATCACAAAATGAGACCCAACATAAGTGTCATGCGCCAACCATGCATGAATAATAAATACGGTACATGCAGATATGTGGATGCCGGGATGTGAAGAGGGAGAGTGCGAGGGGAGAGAGCGGGAGAGAGCGAGCGAGAGATTAGCCATGTAACGATATCTCAACCTCACGGCTCGTTTTTATCACAGTATTAATCTCACAGTAGGATAATGATTGCATTATCATAGGTGAGCTCACCATAATGCAATGTTTCCAATCCTGCTGGGGCCGACAATACCAAAACTTGCGCAAGTATCTCTGCCAGATGTTTGATGGAGTTGGATGGTCTGATTGAATCTATTAGCTTTGCGACACCTGTGGTACAGCTGGACTACTCCACTCGGGTTGGCTTGTATTGAACAGGGGCAACGGCTGGAATCGAAGAGCGCAGATCTATCATCCTTAAGCGCCCATTTGATGACAAAGTGTTCATCAAAGCTATCTCTTTCAGGAAATAGCCCTGGGATTTGGCTTTTGGGGGCCGCATTGCTAGCAAGCAGCCTGAGGCGCTTGCTGTCAGTTCACACTCCAGACAGCTGTTAAACATTAAACACAAATCAAATGATTTCTGAAGGTAGCTACATTTGACATGTCACAGAGGAGAATTCTATCAATTGATCAACATCCTTTCTCCTGAAGTTTGTCTCGTCTATGAACTTGCACGGACCTTTAGAGAGCAGTGACATTTATTTGGATGGAATGTATTTCTTTTCATTGAAGAAACCAGCATTTTAGCTTCAGTGGGTGCCCGTGAACATACAATGCAGAGATCTAGACATAGGTTTGTGCAAGGTATCCTCCCTCCCCTTCAGATTCTAAGTCCCTCTTCTTGAAGTGGTCAAAAAAAGGATGACAGCAAGATTCCACCTATCCATCCATCCATCCATCCATCTATCTATCCAAGACGCTCACACTTCATCTCACTGATTCCCAATCATTAACTTAAGCCACCAACAAATGCTTGGTTTCTCACCCCAACACGATGGGAAAAAATAGGTTTTATCATTCTCATTTTAACGACATCAATATACTCTATAAGCGGAATAATCGATCTGTCGCGTCGGCAAAGTGTACATTGGGCAGGTCTGCCAAGAAATTCCGCCTCCCGCAGATAACATGATGGATTTGTTTTCCTAATTAGGAAACAGATAAGAAAAAGGTTCTTCAGGGGTTTTGTGTGAGCGCCTGTATATCATGAAATCTCAAGACGCCACTGCTACAAAGGCTTGTGCAAGCGCCATTTCTTGTCGCAATCAGCACACGCGCCAGACGCCAATAAATGACACGCTGCATTTGCTCTGGAATGGACTCAAATCATGCGCTTTTGTAGATAGCCCGACATGGGCCAGCAAAATCAGGATCTACGTACGTCTAACATTAGGGGGGAAAGGGCTTTAACTTCCCTTTTGTCATCTTATTGGCTGCTGTGAGAGATTCAGTGATGGAGGACAAAGATGAAATGTTGCATCCATAGTGATGGCTGTGGCACCTCCCACGGCTCTGATAAGGGCCAAGTCAACAAACCAATCTTGGCTGAAGTCATCTGAATGTAATCGATTCACGTCAATGTCATGTGCTGACTGAAAAAAGTGTTGATTCTCTTAGAACCGTTGTATGTCGCAAAAGGGATGATTTTCGACTATTACATTTGCTGTCCAGTTTAAAAAAACATTTCACTGTTTTACCAAGCGGTTGAAAGAGATTGCATAGTCGGTCGGCATGGAAACAACGATTTAGTCATTATCAGAGTCCCGTTTGAAGTCTCATTATTTTGTAGTTCTGCAAGCAAACGCCTCCTTATTAAAATGTCCGTTTTGAAGTGAGTTACTGAAAAGCCTACAAAACATATTTTACACAAATCTCTGAATACCGTACGGTCGGCGGTAGTTCATCTCCAACAGAAAATGAAATCAATTTTAGTCCTACTTTGTTTTAACTCAGCTGACCTATACAACACAATGCCGTTTTTTTTTGTGTGTTCAGGTCATTTGCAGCAATCTGTACTGTATGAACGCTACAGTAAATGCGCTGAATTCAATTTGGTTTTTGTTGTGAATTATTTTTTCTATACGTCTAAACCTAGGATAAAGGATGAGTGATCCTTATAATGTTTCATTTGTATTGGAAGCAGCTCGGCGAGTGCTTTTGGGGTCATCTAAGCAGCACTGCAAGAGTTGTTGCCATGTGATTCAATTTGTTTGCAGAGCAGGAGACATCTGCGACTTTCTGGGACTGTTTACAGCTATTGGCAACCTGCTGCAAACGCTGTATTTTATCCCCAGGGTGTCTGCTTGGTAATCTTTACCTGTGACACAAGAAGGTTGTCTGTTCCAAACTGCCGTGCCGTGCCGTGTGTGTCTGCCAAATAGCAATTTGCATATTTTTCTTAATTAACTCTGCATATGCTTTTGGGACTCAGTGTGCATACACTACTTTACATCCATCCGCGCTTTTGAAAACTAACTACAACTATTTTTATGTTTTCTGATCTCACACATCATTTCTACAGTTAAAAAATCTCTTTAGCATCCTGAACTTGTGAATGCTAATCATGGCAATGTGTTGGAAGTGAATTATTTATGTGAGCCCCTGCAGCTGGCCTCACGTAATATGGAGATTTGTTTTTTATTTGGGGGCTGCAGTCATTTATTAAGTATTAACCATTTGGTGTCGAATAAAACAGGGCAAACATTTTATACTTGATTTGTGTATTTGTAATTTAGGTGATATGTATATCTGCGGCTGGTGCCTTGGCTAAATAAAAGATGGAAAACGGATATGGGATAACGGATGATTTGTAGTGCTATCAAAGACAAAAGTCACACTCACTTAAACGATACTGAAGTACTTAAATAATTTGACTTTCCATTTTAATTATTTCAATTGCAGTGTCTAAACAATGGATTTTTTTCACGTTTATGTATTTATTTTTTTGCCGCCCGCCGCCTGTCCCTAATGGCAGCGGGTGTCCATTTATATCAAGTCACAGTGATGATTGTTCATATACGGATCGATACTGAGCCCATTTCATATCTTCTGTGCAAGGTTATTTGAGAGCCTCTCCTGCCTTGTGGATTACTGTTATCAAATGGACACAGATGGGATGGGGGTGGGGGGGGGGGATGGCTACGCACACTTGCATACAAACTTGGCTCTGCACAGCACAAACATGCTATGAACTGACATGCACGTTTCCAAACTGCCTCCTAATCAATGCGTGCATGTACACACAAAGACACAACACCGCTGGACACCCGCTTATTCAGCTTGTACTGATAAATGGTAGACAGAAAGTGACACAGCTCACATGTCAGGATTAGTGAGTTCTTTGGTGCAACATGAAGGCAGAGAAACCCTGTACAACACTGACATCAGTAATGTTATGGATTTATCACTGCCCACAGCTGAACTCGACAATATAGATCTATATTTACACCCTAACAAAGCTGGGCCGCCCGCCACCTAAATGCATCTGCCTCATTTTATTTAATTGCCTCTCAATAATCACAGGGAATGGAAGGAGGGAAAAAGCTGTTTAATCATCAACTAATAAAAAACTAGAGTCAAACACACGGGGTATGACAAGACCGCCATTTGTTTTAATCAGCGGCAGAAGCGCACTGAAGAGACATTACCTGAACAGATGCCCCACTTAATAAAAGGTCAGAGAAAGGGAACAGCTGCTGTGTCTGTTTACTAGATAGTCCCTCAAAATCATATTTCAACGAGACTTTTTTGCTAAGAAGGCACATGATAGATAATAAGAATACCTGAAGCGTGTGCCAGCTGGCAAAACGGAAATGTTTTGGGGAATAGAGCTGATAGAGTTGGAGTATTTAAAAAGTCATTTGAGAGGACAGATGCATAACATGTTCATTGATAGTTAGTGATTGTAATAGCAAAATGCAACGGAGTGGAGATTACTACATGGCGATAATAGAGAAGTGTGTATCTTTGTGGCTGTCATTTTTGGTCGATGCTGATAGCAGTAATATTTTATTACCAAGACTGATTTATATTCTTGTCACACTGTAGTATATCTTATTTTATTATCAAGGCAGTCCTAACTATTTCAATGTCAAAGTTTGTATATATCATACATACAATGCAGAATATCATTACAGTACTGTGTCAAAGTTTTGGGCATCATCGGGTACGTTGATTTTCATGCTATATCGACCCCAAGTTCGAAACTATTCCCAAAGGTAAAAAAAAAAAAAAATCACATTTGCGTTTGACCACCAGTCGGTTAAGGAATAATGCGCTGCGGCTTCTTGCTCAAATCTGGACATTTGCTATTCTAAACAAACACCTTTCATCTAATCAGATCTGGAGGTGTTTTGCTCTCTTCTCTCCCACATATCTTTGCATCACAAAACACACACAGCCCTCCCCTTAATCCCGGTAGATTTGCGGTGAAGTTCAGATGAAGGCAACGGAGCTAATTGCATTAGCATTCATTTACTGGTCCAGCAGGAGACAGGTGTGCAATCTAAAGATGCACGGCCCCTGCTAACAGGCCAAAAGTGTGTCAGCCACTCCGTGAATGCAGAGAGAGGATCTATCTTCACAGAGAAAAATGGCAACCCAATGACGATGGTATATGTTGGCTGCAACGCAGCAATTATCACAGCAATACAGCCATGGAGCCCAATTTCAGAGCCGGCTGCAGTTAATAGATTGTCAACTTTCTGTTCCACCACAGGCTACATGCATCATAAATATTTTAGTATTGTTACACCGCTCTATTGTCTTTCTTTTACTCCCATTTAACGGCCAATAATCCATCTCGTCCTGATATGCCAAACATTGGGAGCAATGTAAATATTAGCGAGTGTGATGTCAGACGTGATAGACTCACTAGCATCTTCATTTCACAGTGTGTCACCAATCGGTTTGCCTAATTCAAAACAAGGTTAGAAAGAATTCCATCAGCCAGATGAAGGGGAAAAAAAATGCAGACTGTAGCTACACATCAGTGGCTTTCCTCCAAAGCCTTCTCTGCATATCCAAACACTGTTTGCAGCACATTTACAACTTGGATGAAATTGCAATCATTTTTCTTTGTGATAGAGACAGCAACAAGCGGCTATAAATACCTCTTAAAATGATGTCTTCTGCAAACTGAGATTCATTTTCCTCAAGCCTATAGTAAACAAGAATGCTACTGGCAGTGCCGCTTTAACGTGAGTTGATTTGGGACTTTCATTTATTTCCTTCCATCCTATGGCTGAGGTGCCTTTGCAGACATGATGTATTGATTCTGAGTGAAAGAGCGCACGTCCACATGGACCACCTACCGTACATCATCAAAACAGTGCTGCCATATTACATTTAAACCTCAAGTTCAACAAAAGAATCTTTCAATTTCTGTTTTGCGCTTTGCTTGAAGTAGGGTTGAAGAAACATTTGCAAATATTCTCCTATCCTATTGACAGAGGGAAAACAAAAAAAAAGTGATTGCAACTAATTAAATTTCTCGGCGCTGGAGGCCATTGATTTTGTCACAGCTGTCATTCATCCTCTCACAATGTCGCAGTAAGGTCAAGAAAATCATGTTTGTTGTTAGCAGCTAGAAGAACAACACCAGCGTCACTGATAAGTACCTGATATGAATGGAAATAATGAGAAATGACTCCCTGAAAAGCAGCAATGATCATTTAAATAAGGACTTTGAAAGTAAACAGCCTCGTAAGAAGTTCAAGCAGTTCAAATAAAAGAAGCCTCATTTAGATGCTGCGGCCCGTTTATGATCTGGCTTGAAGCCTGACAGTATGATTTGAAAGTTTCCTCGTCAAGTGAGGGACATCTTAAAAACTGCTTGCGCTTGGTGTTGGAATATAAAGTTTTATAACAGAGCAAATATTACGAGAACATCTCCCTCTATAATAGGATAAGCAACTGATATGCTTGTGCTTGCTCATAAAATACTATTTAGCATCCCGCGAGAAGGATGTTTTTGTATGAAAAACAAACACTTCATTACATTCTACATAAAACAGGAAACAACCCGAAGAACTATTCACAAATTGCCTTGTCTTATTGCCGGATCTATTTTTCCCGGCAATTTTTTGTGCCAATCCCTTTGGTGAGTCACCCTTGATTGCTCATGCAATTTATTATCCCTCTCAAATGTAGTAAAGCGCACATAGCACACTCTAATTAGTGATTCATTTTAAAGCGACATCATGAAAATAAAATTGTCACTATGAAGCAGGTGCAGCAATGTAGATTAACGCAATTGTTCCGATGAATTCATTTATATGACTTGACTATAACTGAAACGACCTCATATGCTGATGGTGGAAAAAAATTGCACATCACTATTGTAAAAAATTAGACAGAGGCAGTCCCGAGCTCAAAGGAACTGTGCTTACTTAATTGTGTATCATGTTTGGCCTCAAAGCCATTGAAGTGAAATGGAAAGCACCAGTTCAGCAAAATTGCTATCGATTCAATCTCAACTGGAAGCTCAACGGCATGATGGCCATTGGGTCTTGTTTGCGTCTTTTCTTTTCCTCTCGTACTAATGCATTGAATATGTAAACAGTAAAAAGTACCTTTTAATATGTGAAATCAAATCAATATCAAATGCATATTGTGGGGGGAAAAAAACTGTGCCATCTGGCAGCGCACACATCCCTTTACTGTTCCAGTTGGACTTTACGGTTATAGACCGCAATATGGCCCCACTGATTGATTGTGTTAAAAAGTAGCTCATTGCCCGCAAACTAAAGGAGAGAACACCTTCCTGGATATGTTAATCACATCCATGCTAAAGCTGGATCTTGTTTGGCCCACGCCAACATAATCACAACCTCGTACTTAGTATATTTGGCAAGAGCATGATAGTAGGTCTCCAAGTGTCAGGCATTTTATATTGGCAAAAGCAGAAGTTTGGCCTTTGCATTTCTGATTTTGTTTCTCTGTACCTAATGTCCTGGCCCGAGAGTCTATGTGCATGTTTGACGTGACCAAATGTTAACCCTCCCTGTGGTCCTGAAAAAATGACTCATATTACCTTGGGTTTGGATTTGAATCCCAAGGGCTTTGCTTTAAATATCATGTCACATCCCCTTAGCGTACAGATAGAAACCAAATGTGCCTTCAGATACATGAATACACCAGAGGAAATGCCAGCCCGAGACGCTTGATACTTTTTAGGCAGGCAAGTAAGCATCCACACGCAGCAATTTCTGAATTTCATTACTTAGCATCCTTGGGTGACACCTTGAAGAATGGTAATAGTTAGTCTTACCAGGCTCAAGATGTCATATATTGATTTTGTGAGTTACAAATGTTAATTGGCGGAGATACAGAAATAGTTCAAAGTTGATATTTCGCAAATCTAAATTGACTTTGCCTCGAATAATATTGGATTATTGTACACTGGTGAAAAATATCAAAAGACATCTCCGATGAATTTTATGAACTCTTGTGGAAATAAAACAGTGGTCACTTTGTCATCATCACTTTTATCTACGGTTTGAATTTACATGATGTCCTTTGTTGAACTTGTACGTTTTAGTCGCGGCCGTGGCTGTTGCAGTGTTGGAAACCTATTCATCGATGTTAATCGTAGCTTAATGGCTCCATGAGCTACCTGTATATTATAATGGTGTAAGTATTACTAATGTATCACCATTTTCTTAATTAATGTATGAAACAACTGAAAGCCTAAGTGTACTTCATGATACATTATTATGACTTTGAAAGGCGGCCCTTGGTGTCGACGACATGTTTTATCAAGCAAAGCCAGTCGCTTTGCACAGTACTCGATTCCAAAGGCATCGCTCGTCTTGAGTGGCTGGGTTTGATTACTGAGGGAAGAGAACTAACCTGAGACCCTCCCACTGACATCAAAGTCATGCAAATAGGACCAAAGTGGTGCATTTGGTTATTGATTCCCCCCTCACGGAGAAACATAGTTTGTGTGATGTCGCTGTGAGCTACGTCTTTGCTGTACCGACGTTGCCTCGCTTTGACGTGTGATTGAATGTGCCGCTCTCCCTAACAAATGCAGATCTAGCGGAACCCGTATCAACATCAATGATTTCTAAAGGTCACCTAATCTTTGCTAACCACAGGGAAGAGACTCCCGAGACCGCACATGGCCGATCGCAGATACGCACTGCGAGCTTTCTTCCTCTGCGTCCTTGCACGTGGCAGAAAAGTTGGTGCAGCGTAGCTTTCCGCTGATAATGAAAAGAGCTCCATGGAATATATTAACGCTTTGGATTAAAATTGGTCAGATCTTCCACCCAAAGGAAACATTAGAATACGGTTTCAATTTGGTGCGCAGATCTTTTTTTTGTGGTCTACATGTGCTCTGAGGAATTGGAGGTATTCAACAGTGCCCCTTGGGGAGTATGGGCTGTTACCAGCAGTTTGTCAGATTTATTTCCACTGGACTCTGCCAAAGGCCGTCTAATTTGACCTGTTCATTACATTTATGGACAGAATGTCTTGATGCAAGCAAGGCGTTGAGGGGTCTGGCTGCAGTATCGCGTCATTGCAAAAATCAACATGAATGCCAGAGTAAGCACCGTGGCTGAATTTCATCCTTTGCCCTTTGATGGGTGTCACAGGTAAGATAAATGGACAGACGTGAATTGACTCTCTAATGGACAGCGCTTTTGGGCCAAATTTAGTCCTGAACCTTTTTTTATCTCACAGTTTCCTTTGGCGCTCAGGTGCTTTTTTTCTAAGCTGCAATCTTCAACCTTCCCAGAGCAGTTCACAATTGAGTCTGAAGAAGCCATTGAGATGAGGATTAGCACCTCTAAATCTGAGGTCATGGCACTCAGTTAGTTGTAAAAGGCTGGATTGCCCTATCTTGTCTTTGGAGGCTATTCCATTGAATGTCACTCGTAAAACAATTCCCTGTCTGTTCCTTTATTTATGTTTTACACAACATCCCAACTTGATTGGAATTGCAATGTGTGCATGAACTGCAACTGTCTTCAAACCTTTATTGTACTCGCTAAAGAACGATACAGTTGAAGGATCTGTAATGGCCTTACTGTGGAAACCGACTTGTGCAGCGGATTGTTGACTATTTGCCCCGTGCTCTACCCTCAATAAAAGTCACTCAGTTAATTAGGACTTTTGTATTTGTGATGTGGATTTGAGCAGAGGAAGCCAATATAACATGTTGGAGGTTATAGAAGCCGCCACCCACACAGAGCATTTTTTTCAATGTGCGTGATGCTCGGCTCCTCAATTTTCGGACAATATGTTCAATGTCGTAAAGTTGTGTGCCTCCTTACTCCCGTACCATAAAAGGAAGATGTAGTTTTATGTGCTCGAAGCTGATTATCGGGTCAAAGGATGACAGCGATATCACCCAGGCGCTTCATAGAGCAAATCTATGCAGCAATGCTGGTAACACATAGGAACCTTAACATTATTGTAATTTTTCTGTCAATTTGCAAAACAAAACAGTAAGTTGGTGTTGTTTTAGATTGTGCCACAGATGCATGCGGTCCATTATTTCAAGCTGACATTTTTAAAACACCATCTCTATAAAATGGCAAGCAACTCGGTTGATGTGTTAAAGCAGCTGGGAGGGGAGATAATGAAATATGCAAACAAATAGCCACTCGTGGAGGCTGGAGAACAAACTGCGGGATCTGTTTGACAATTTATTTCATAATGAAAAACGCGTTTGCTGCAAAATGTCCATGGGGTGCCATTGAGCCCCTCTGAGAAGCTAAATTAAACTGGCTAGGCAAGTGATTGTGTGCCCCAGCACCCACAAACCATATTAATTAATTATCAAGAAGCAGAGCACAATGGAGCTCCTCAAGAATTGATGGCATTCAAGCAATAATGAAAAGAAATAAGCGGAATACTTCTCAATCTTTCGAAACAGGTGGCAATTATCTCCGCAGCCTCGTTGGTTACTTGGAAAGAAAGCTCTGCAAAGGCACAGGGAGAACATGCAAAGTCCACACAGAAAGATCCAAGCCAGAACGGAACCACTGTGAGGCGGACGTGCTATCGTGCACCACTAAACACATCCGATTTTTTGGAATACATTATACGCAAGCAGTTAAGACAAGCTAGTAAGGAGAGCTATAATAGTGGTCATTAACGCTGGATTACAGCTGGCTTGTCAAAAAGAGCACAATGTTCTGCCTCTGACAGAGCATGCCTCTGTCTGAGGTCAATTAAATGCTAGTTCAGCCCAGCGGAGGGAATTTTAATGACCCCCGCCCATGTCAGCAGTGTGGCGCACAAACTTTATGCTGCTTCAAGGCATTATAAGCACGTGGAAGGAGACTCTCGTCAGGCTCTGAAAGACTGGAGCAGACTCGGCTTGTGCGGGAGATGGTGAAGCAAATGTTAAGAAAACATTTCGAAAGCCGGGAATCGGACTAAATGGTCTGGTCCCATTGATTGATTTATTTATAGCTCATGTTATCCCCTAATACTTCATGATCCGACCGCTTTTCTAGTTCTATTGGGATGTTTCACGAAAGGAAACGTTCCAAACTTTGGAGTGGGAAATGTCATCAGAGAATCATAAAATGTGCCGTCAGGTGTTTACATTGTTTTCCTCACCGTTCCCTTTGTTTAATGTTGAGTATAATCACTGCAGCATCTGTGCAGTCGGATGGAAAAAAAGTTTGCCATGCTAATGAGCAAGCAAGCTCGCCTCACGCACACACATGTGTGACATTTGCAACCCTCTGCTGGACTGCCTTGGCTGCCATATTGACATGAGTGCTGTTGACTTTGCCTTCTCCTGCTGCCATTTGTGCCTAACAAGACCTCAAGGTGCATGCAAGGTATGTCCATAGTGGTTATTTGTATACCCTCAGTGGTCAAATGTCTGTCCTCGGAAACTGGCGTTCATCACTTTGAACATTAACCATCTTGTCTTTGTCATGCATTCAATTGAATATGGTTTGAAAGGTTTTTTTAGCATATGACTGCACTGCACTGTGCTTTGACTTGACTTGTTTGATACCATGTCCCAGCTGCACTGGAAAAGGGCTTTGTGGTTTCATAGAGTCTTATTGTAAAGCCTATGAAATCCCAAATTGGACTGTAGCTATTGAATAAAGCGAGACGTTTATCCGTTTCTCTCGGCTCCTTGCTGAACTCGCCTTGTCCTCATTAGTTAGACTCTGCTGCGGCTGCAAAACTGAAAGGGATTAAAAGTACAAAGAGCACGGATGAATTTAACGGCAGCCGCATTATAAAACCAACACGGTCACAAATCCATCCAGGTTGCAATTTCTGGACGCGACAATAAATCACCCTGTGATTTTGTCAAGTCGTACGATTCAAGTTTGGATTGTAATTAAAGCTATGGTCATATCTCAGTAATGTATTGGACTTAATGATGGACCCCCCCCCCCCCCCCCCCCACCTGATACCAGGTCCAGAAAATCAATGCAGGACTGCCAAAGCAAACTCCATTTAAAACGGACATTATTTTTATTGCTGATGAATTAAAATGGCTTTAGGTGAAACATTCTCACGCGAGCATTCATTCTTGAAACGATTTGCCTTTCTACGTAATCTTTCTATTCACAAATACCCTGTGGCCTAACAGCTGTTGCAGCGTAAGGGAAACTGCTGCTAATGTACATGTTCATATGAAAATCTTTTCAATGACTGCAGAAAATGGCTCATTTGAATTCAAATTATGACCACTATTAGTGGCAAAGACACCCAACTGCAGATGAATTGGTAGCAGTTGAAGCACTCATTCTTCCCGGGGAGGTAAGTAAGCCTGCCAAATGGACGGCGGTGCACAAAGATGTAATTAATCACTTCCCCATAGGTCACAAAAGGCGGAGGGGAAAAGGCCTGGATTTGCACTTTTGCTATTGAGTGTTAAAAATGTTCAAGTAAGACACTGGCCGTGCGCCTGTAATTCGTTGCTGGCGAGTGTTTGAATCTCCCTGCACATCGATTTCTCATCATTTTGCCTTACACATCCTCCAATCTTCCTCGGGTTGCATTTGCTTTTGGACTCCTCTTTACATCGGCCCTGTTCTTTCATTCGATTAGCATTAGAATGCGTGTCTATGAGGTAAGCCCAATTTCTGGATGTGATTTCCAAATTGCTAGAGAGAGAGCCAGCGAGAGACAGACAGAAAGAGAGCAAGAAAGAGAGAGAGAGAGAGAGAGAGAGAGATTTAATGGCCCCCTTGGGTGGGTTTATGACCTTTTAGTGATAAGAGCCTTGTCTTACTGCTCAGTAAATTTATGGGTGGAGAGGAAAAAAAAATGTTTTCTAATCATGCCTGGCTTCTGTCACTTTTATCCCCCATTGACTGCAATAACGTAAGCATATGCCGTCGAAACTAATGTAGGACACAATTAGTGTTGTTGAACTCAGTCCACTTGAGGAAATCATTATTGCCATAAGTGTTTGATTGTAATGATAGGTCCGATGTTTGTGACTCCTCATCCAAAATCCTACTTCCATTCTTCCCCTTTCCTGACTTAGAAGTGGTTGGCAGCCAATGGCAGGGTTGAATCCATAACCTTGCTCGAAGTCACTTATCTTTGTGAGACAGCTCGAGCTGCATATTTCACTTTCTTTTCATTTGTTTGTTTGACCTCACAAAGTCTACATCTTTACAGACAAAAATGATGAGTATAGCGTTTGAGAAAAGATGGCTAACAGTATCTCTCCCCGTTGACGACTTGCAATTTCCTTCCTTCCCATCGTCATTTCTGCACATCGCCTTTTCACTCATTAGCCATTCACGCGGGCTCCTCATTCTCCTGCAAAGATCCCCGATGGATTTGAACCCTCTCTTCGTTCTTCAGCGAGTCGTATTGACTCTTGTGAAGGTCTTGAGGCATTCCTTCCCCGCAAAATATTCCCCCCTTATTATTCAAATGAGCTCGCTCGCTCGCTCGCTCGCCTGTGGTGAGGGCCAATGTGCGGATCAATGAGCAAAGCTCTCCCCAGCTGCACATGTCAAACACTGTGTCATGGGAAGATTACGCGCTACTCCGCAACCCTGTTCTTGACTTGATTTATTTTTTGCCGGGGAATGTCATTCCAAATCAGTCATTGCGGGTCAGTCGGTGGCAGAAAGCTTCCCGGCTGATGAATTACAGCAAAGGTGTCAAACTCGAGAGCCACGGGCCGCATGGTTCGATGCGCCTTGCAAAAGGATGTCAACTGCCGTGATCTTGCCAAGATCTGTGCCAGAAATTTGAATTGTCAAATTCTGACATTGAGATTTTGCAACATTTTGAACAGTAATTGAACACACAACTATCCTTGACTTGTGATTTCAAAACTACTAATCCGTAAGAGACGATTTAACATTTCTTTGGTTCCACCATCATAACGGTGGCAAAGCCGCTACTACAGATTGGCCCGTGACAAAAACTAAGTGCGACACCCCTGAGTTACAGCAATGCATGGATGACCAGATGGTCTCGAACAAGAGTAGTTTGATTTGAAACGGAGTCAATTTTGAATGAGTCTCAAGCATCACAATTGACCCGTCTGCTCACTTTAAAGCTTGATGAAATTACAAAATCCCAGCAGAATACAATAACAACGATGATAGCATTCCGTAACTTGGTTGCGGAAGACTGAAATAGGCGGTCCTCAAAATGTTTTCAACATCTGCCCTCTAAAACAACCTGACTCAGACTTCCGTGTTAGCAAATTGTGGACGCGTCTTAATCAAGTAGGTTTTAATCAACTCAATATGTTTTGTTTTTACTCAAATGGACTTGTTTTTGAGCTCACCACAGTACACAAACAGCTCTTATTAAAGATGTAAGATTCGACAGTGACACGAGCAAGGTGGCAATGCTAGCCTTAATGGATCTCAGAGGGCTTTTCATACTGTTGAACAGACTGGAAACCTAAGTGGTATTAAATGGAACTCAAATGCTGTCCATCCTACTGAGGAAGCAAAGAGTTCTTTTGTAACCACTGGAAGTTTGAAATCGGATCAAAGGGCTTGCTGCGGAGTAATAGAGCCCAGGTTCCAAAGGAAAAATGATGAATCGGCAAGCTGCACATCAACGGAATGATTGTCTTATTTCGTTTATTCATGCTTTTCGATGCTGTGGATCAAATGTGCTGCAGAAGAAAAAGTCGCCTTGCCTTTTGGTTTTATTGAAGAAAATGCGCAAGCAAATGCGCTCTGTGGCAAAGCCTGCAGGAGGATTTTGTGAGTCGCTGCTATATAGTAAATGAAATCTGTGTGACTGACTCACGAGTAAAGTGCAGTCAAAGGAACCTCTTGAGCATAAGAGATGTGTCAAAGTGAAAGACACTCTGTGATTGGGAGTGTAAACCCAATAAATGTGTCCACCTTGACAAGAGAAAAAAAAAAAAAAACAGGGAGTGTTCCAAGAGTAAAATAGTCAGACGGAAGAAAAACAACAGATCTATCTATATATCTCCCCAATTTGCTATGTAATCAAAGTAAAAGCTGGCTCTGGTTAAGTTTGGACTCAAAGGCCCAGCTCCCCTCAGTAACATCTCAAAGGTAATCTGTCGGGTTAGCGTCAGTCCAGGCCAAACGATTTCCTCCATGTCTCTATCCTGGGTCCTCAGAAGTAACAATTTGCCACAAAAACACAAGATGATTGATTGCATTCCCTCGATGAACTGGACAGATTTCGTTACATAGAATAATCGTACGTACGAACGAAAAGGCGTAAATCACCTGGTTGAACTTCTATCACTAGGCTGACGTTACCTAAATCTAATGATCCAATTCTACAGTCAAGATTTTTTTTTTTTTTTTGCCAACACCATGCCTGTATTAAACTCAGGACACATGATGTCATTTTAGTGTGTTATTGGGGGAATGTGTTGCTGTGTATATGGTCCATTTCATTCCTCGCTTAAACATCTCTGCCAAGTCAGGCGACGATGGGTGTTGTGTTTAGCAATGCGTCTGCTGCATGTGTCACATTCACACATCCACTGTCGACACACTCCAGTGCGTAATAGTGGTGAAATGAAAAGCCCACAAATGAAAATCCATGTTCTATTCTCTTATGAGAGCGAGCGCAGGTGCGCTTCCCACTCTCTATCCTCGTCTCTTACCCTGGTCATCGCGGTAACACAGTGTAGCGCGACTCAAGTTGGCAGGAGAGGGGATGGGTATCAAGTTCAATCATATTTTATTCATAAGACACTTTTCATACATTAGAAATGGAACAGAAAGTGCTTTACAAAGCTGAAGACAGACAGGTTGTTGTTTTTTTCCGTCGCTTTATCGGTTTACGATTTTCTCTCACTAACAGGCCTTCGTTTGTCACATGTGATCTATCTGTAGGCAATAAGTTTGGTGAATTGGGATATGGCCTTTTTGTTTGCTGCCCCTGCAGATCTGGAAGGGGAGCAGTTGCTCATTTCTTTCTTTGCTCTGCTACTGCAGTATTAAATGTGAAGAGACAAACCACCTACTACTAATAGGCAGGCTCTTTCAATGGAAAAATAAGAAGCAGCCAAATGCTTGACACGCATTGTAGCCCTCCTCATCCTCTCCCAAACTAGGAAGGAAACATGTCCAGCTGAGCACGTTGCTACGCAGATGCACAGCCCATTTGGGGCTCATAATAATGTCTGTCGTCTGTGACAGCAGGAATGAACTGATGGGGAGAGTCTTCACCCAAGCTTGCACACTGCTAAATTGCAAATCCCACTCAAAACATTTGAGAAGCATCTGTGACAAGACTACGTTACGTGTTTATCATCATAAGAGAAAACAATATCAATGTTTGTATTCAATCCGCTGACTGGTGTACTTTTTATATACAGCCGCAGAAATGGCATTGTTACTTTAACACCGTTTGGTTTGAAATGCTCAAATAAAGACGGGGGGAAAAGCAAATAAACATCCGACCCTGCTCTTCTGATTGCATTTCAGCGACATCTTTATCTGAAATTGAAATTTGTTTGAGAATTCATCGGTATTTTAAGGAGGGGTATAAAGACATCACTTTGATATTACAACGCATTAATAATAACACCATCAATTTTGAGGGCCTACTTTGGTTAAATTGGCACACCAGCTCAGCAGAGACAGCATTTTATTATTGCCATCACAAGCATCAGTGCATGAACACTGCTCTTCTGAAGGTCATTTTTTTCCCACATTATCGTTACACGCTGTCATTGTTGTTTGTGAAAGAACGAAATGAAACATGGACGGGAAATATTCTTTTAAGCATACTTTCTTGGGAACGTTCAAAGAATGGAGATGTCAAAATGCAAATTGGTCAGGCCTTGCACAATGGTGAAAATGTTCTACACGTGGGTTTAGCGTGCAAGAATATCCAATCGTTCCCCTCACCTTCTTTGGAACAAAAGGCGAGAAGCCAAATGCCATTCAGTAATAGCGCCGGAGATGGGAATAATGTGACTTAACAAACATGGAGCAATATTACATCAGCGACGTCGTCATCCGTTAGATAAGCTCCCAATATAAAAATGAGAAGTTGTAGAACGACACCCACATCAGATCACCTGACTCATCTCAAAGTGTGTCCAAGAACTTCCAAATCTTGCCTCACATTTGATTGAAGTCAATCTCAAGAACATCTTTCTCATGCCATTACCAAAATGAAAAACGCTCTTCTGGAATTGCAGAGGTCGTTTCAAATTAAAATTGACGTTTAATATCAGTGGAGCGCTTCTCACTTGAGTTACAAACTGCCAGCAGTTTGCCGCCGCTCGTATGATTGGACGGCTGGCCAAACTGGGTCTCGCGTGACACTTCTAGATCGGCCGACAGAAGGCCCGAGCAACCTGACGGCCGTGAATGAAAGGTGCGCTTGAAAGCTTGGAGAGTTTGGTAAAACACGGCTGTCTCCCGACCTTTCATAAGGAATTAAATCCAATTAAGAGGCTTTGGTTCTGTGATGAAGATGCTGCTGGCGCTCTTGAACAATCCCATTACAGATCATAAAGGGAGCTGGGGATGAGGCTGGAGAGCTCTCGGGCTGCTCCGTCCGCTATGGCAGCTGAGGCATTTGCTCATTTCTTTCTTACTCCGAGTCAGTCTGATGACTTTCATTCACAATTGAGGTTTGCGGTCTTAGAGGAAGCATTAGTGAACCTGGCTCAATTAAGCAAGTAAATGTGAGTTTGGCAAATGACGTGTGAAGCCCAAGACGGAGCGGAGACACTCACTGGCTGTGCTTCATTGGGTTACAAAGAACGCAGATGCGCACGCCCTCCTCGGCTTCCTATTTATTGTCCCTTTCAGTTTCCGTTTATTTTCGAAGGTCATCTTCTCATCCATTGTTGTTGTTGTTGTTTTTTGGTGTGTCTTTATGATAGGTATTAGAGACTCAAAACAAAGCAATCATCAAGAAAATGGAAGAATCCGACAATGGCCTGGGAAAACATGAGCTTTGGAGGAAAATGTAAGTGTTGTATTAACACATTTTCTGTGACCTGAGTATTTCAAGAGTGCAAACTGCATGTTTGCCCTCAAATACTTCTGTCGGACATTTTTTCTTTGCAATTTGAATGATGAATAGAGCATATTTTGGTCACGTCCCCAAATTGACTGAAGGATTTATTTTATTGTCAATGGTTGCGAAAGGAATCGAAATATTTTATCCAGACTGAATAGCTTTTTAATTTTGGTTGAGTCCAACATGTCTTGACGGATGAACTATCATAGTTCAATTTTCAAAACCACACCTTGATCATGTGGAATTATGGCAAAAGTTAGGGATGTACCGTATATTATATTTATTTTCTATAAAGAATTATATCCTATTCAAGTCGCTGGATGTTAGCATTCTAAAGTCAAAATGAAGAATCAGGATCATTTTCTGCTTCACAAATTTAAAAAATAGATTTCCACCAACCTCATCATCATCTTTGGTAAAATATGAAGAAATATTTTCAAATGAAACAAATTAGGCGATCATTTTACATCCCTCGTGACTCCAGGTCACCCCAACCTCACGCAATTGCAGTAACCAGAAACACAGCAACCAAATCAAGATTAATTCAAAACACACACACACACAGAATTTACAGTCGTCATTGCCTTGAGCAAATATAACACCACCCCAAATTGCATACAGCAAAATGGACTATTTTATGCATGCCCTATTTTCTCTCCCCTGCTTTGAATTCTTCCTTTTGGCAATAAAAGAAATACAAGTCACCCTGAGATTGGTTTTCTGTCAATAGGTGGTAAAAATAAATCATAAGAGCATCTTACTAATACGCTGTATGTGATAGTAATTGAATTCTAAAAATGAAATAGCAAGCAACTAAATATGCAAGCAACAATAATCCTATTATGATGTAAAGCTGGTTAATGAAAGCCAATTATAGAGCCCATAAATATTTACGATCACTGGCTGTTTTGTTGCCGATGGCGAGAGAGACCATCTAAATCGGGGTTTTCTAACTTCGCTCCCTGTCCGTCCTGTCTCCTTTGGCATCATGTTAAAACACGAAAGAACACCGGCTCACCGACTCAGAAAAGTCATTGAACAAATGTAGCAAAGGATTCCAAATGATTCAGTCAGATGCCAAAAGAAAAGCATTGTGCATGACTTTGAAATGGATTTTACAGGTCAAATCGACTTCCGTGCATCTTTGATCATGACAACGGAGGAGCACTTTCAGTCGCAGGCTTGCCATCCGTCCATCCGTCCGTCCGTCTCTGTCCTGCTCCAAAAACAAACTAAGAATCCATTTCTCTCCATAAGGCTGTAAAACAACAGGCAGAATTGGAGGGGATCCAAGTATCACCAATGCACCTTAAGGTCACTTAAGTATATTGCACAGAATGCACACCATGCCAATGTTTTCACTTTTGGAATTCCATTTCTATTTGATCGCTTCTCTGTCTTATCTTTTCGCCTGCTGCTGTTGCTTTGTGTTATGTTCAAAAGCGAGATGGCATTAAATCATTTGGGACAAAAGTCATGTTGTGCTGGCGACTTCCTGGTTGGTGTTCTTCTTTCAAGTGGAAGTTGTGTGCCACTAGATCATGATCAAGAATTTAGAAATGATTAACGATGCAAAAAAAAAAAAAGAAAGATTGTCCACAAAGCAGCATGACAGCAAACAATAGAGGAGGATTACCTGTACTCTGCATATTTGAAGTACGTCCAGCATTACGGCCCAGAAGCCTCAATAATAATAATGTTAAAAAAGTCAAGTCAATGAATCATTTTTCAAAAAACTTGTTCACTTCTCTCATTATGGAAGTAGAACATCAGAGGGAAGAAGGACTCCTGTATTTCATAGCAAGCCTTAAGCACACAAGGCTTCTTAAAAGCATCACCATTAATCAAACAGGCAGCTAGCAGGCATCTACTATAAATAGCTAAAACATCAGGCGAAGAGTAAGAAAAGCACTGCTGAATGAGAAGTCAAATGGCAATTCACAAACAATGTCACCTTGAGTTTGGTGAATTTGCAAAACACAGATCTGCTCATAAACATCTACCAAGATATCTTTCAATACAACCGTACCTTTACCCTGGACACACTCTTGGAGTTCTCATGACATGCATATCATTTTATTTATGGCATAAATTTGATGGACTATTTACACTGCCGGTGGAACCATTTTGAGGCCTACAAGCTCCCAGTTGAGTTCATTCCAAACTACCGGGATGCCATCTGGAGGATGAAACAACCTCTTTTTTCTTTTAACTTCAAAAATGTTTTTCTCCAGTTTGATGCAATTAGGAATATTGATATATCATTAGATTGTACAAATATAGCGATGGTTGTGGCCATTGGGTGCAAACATAGCATTCTGTGCATGTCATTTGAAATATTGAATCTGTAATCAGTCTTGAAGCACTCAAAAATGTCATCTGCCCAGTGAAGATGTTCTGCTGCTCAGCATATCCTTGACAATCCTTGTGACTTGCAAGGTGGAACCCCGGCCCTTGGTTGGGTGTCACATTATACAGCGGTGCAAATTGATCATAGAGATGCATTCATAATAAAGGGGCTTGTCATTCTGACTTTGTATTGATTTTCCCATTAGCAGCTGATTGAAACAAGCATTTAATGTCAGTAGGCTCATTGATTACAAGTTCAACCTCTATCCTTGCAATGTCATGTCATTTTCCCTTTGGGTCTCGGGGCAAATCACAGGGGACATCTCCACCAATTGCCTTTTGTTCCTCCATCAAAACCATCATTCATTCATTTGTTTATTTATAATTATTGTTAATAAAACTAACAGGTATTTTAATTGATTTTGAGATGCATTTTGTCCACAAATACTCTCACTAATCACAAAAACACTGGGCTGATGACTATTGTTTGGGAGAAATCCAGATTTGATATTTTTACGACTATGTGAACAATACAGTTTTGAGATGATATGACAAAAAAACAAGGATTTTAATCCATCCGCATCCGTTGCTTCAGGACAACTTTGAGCAATGATCTGATAAATTTGGTATCAATGTAGTCGTCATTTCCTTTCAGTATGATAACACAGCAGTGCTGATTGCTGTGGAATGCATGAACACATGATGATGCATCAAATGGCATTGAATAAAAGGAGTCAGAATGTTTGCTTGTACTCTTAAATTGTGAGCCCTCTCACACAACGATTGCGTGAGTATCCTGATGAGATCACACGAGTGTGTTTTTGTTTTGGGGCAATAAAGGGGGGTTGGGAGGGGGTGGGGGGGCGAACAAAGCCTACAAATGTGTTTCTTACAAGCGTGTTGGCCACAGCTTTTGGCTTGAGGATAGGAATGTGCATATTAACAAAACCGGGATGCCCTTTGTGTTACACTGTGTTGCTTATTGTATTGAAAGGACCACTTAGTAAGTATAACAACAAAAGTACAAGTCCACTTGATCACACCTTTGCATGCTTTCAAACATTTGCTCTTGTCCAAACAACTCACAGTAATGATTACACCCTTAAGGCCCACTGGCCAATTAAGTCATATATTCATCCAGCAAAGTTTTCCTGCATTGATTCCTGCAGGCATCTTTGCGCGGTTGTCAAATTATTCAGGATGCCCATAACAGCCGTTTCTTCCAATGCTAATAGCCGGTATTTGTCTTGAGGCTGGGGGGGAACGAGCACGCATGCTAAACAGAGAAATGTCAAACTCAATCAACCAATCAGGGGCCTATTTTTTTTGCAGCTCTTTAGATTGACTCGTGCGCTATACAGGTTGTGACATCTGTTAGGAGAACTGGTGAAAAATGACACCGGCCGGCACTTGTATTTGTGCTCATCTTGTGAGCGGCTGATGATGGAGTGGCACTTAGGACGGCGCGACTGGAGTTGCAGTTTGCGGTGCATTACAGCACCTGAACGCCGCCGCCGCCGCAAATGTTAACGCAATAATGCACGAGTTGCTCAATCAATCGCAAGGGTCACGCTGCAGATCAAAGTCTCACTCGTCATTGGACAAGACACAAAACGAGTTGCAGAGAAAGGCCCCAAAATATTCTAGACTCCGTCTTTGGGGGCAACAAGACAAAATGACATTAATCACATTAGTGTTGTCAAATAAACTCCTCCATTGCATTATTCCGCCACAGTAATCTGGACGACATCACAAGTGCAATTGCGTCTTCGGATGAGTGAATGACACATACGTGTGTAGCCATGCGCACGTTCCGTGTAACCACTGTTATTATCCTTTTGTAACGCAAAGCTCTTATTTTATAAAGTGAAGGTGACCTGATCCCCGACTTGATATTTTATCACTTTCCCGAGTCAACAGGTAGCCCGAGGTGCAGTCGGCGTCACGTGACACCCAGCAGTAGATCGCTTTGACATTTCAGGGCTATGCTGAGATGGTGATAATTAAAAACATGACCTTAAAAAGATGAATTAAAAAAAAAAAAAAGTCGGCTCTTTCCTTGCTAACATTATCACTTGTGGGATGGATGGATGGATGAGTTTGCATGCCAACTGGGCGCTGCAGGGGGTTAAGGCGTTTTGCTTTTGCCATATAGCGCTTTCATTTCAGCTCTCAAACAGCAAGACCACAAAGAAAAGGCCAAAACAAATGGCATGAGGTCTTTCTTTTGTTGACTGTCCTGAGGGCCTTCATCCATCTGTTATATATTTATATTTCTGTATGCTTTCCTGCAAGCAAGCTCTTTGCTTTTGTTTGACGGGTTTCATTCCATTTTTCTAGGACAGCCGCTCTCATCAAAGTGATTAAGCAATTACACTGATTGTGTCGATTCTCAGAAGAGAGCACGACTAACCCTTGGAGTACCGAACGCTAAAGCCTTCCTGGTGATTAAGACTTTGTTGGCGCCTAATCGGAATGTGGCAAGGAATGTAAGGAGGCTTCTCCGACTTAAATCAACGGACAGGTAGTATTTGTGCATAGGTGTTATTATAAAAGGAAAAGAAATATCTCATTATCTATCCGTGTCAATTGATCAGATAAGGAAACAATGAGAATATTCCAGAATGAATGAAATCAATATGCACTTCATCGTGCAGTAGGGGAATCAAGCTCAATCCCATCAGCTATACTGTCCGTTCTTTCCTTCAAGCACACAATCACGCCCTCCTGCAGTCGGTGATAGCGTCAAACAACTTTGCCTGTCACGACGTCAATAATTCTCAGCGCAGTTCAATTCACCTCGGGAGAGAATGTGGAGAAAGAGGCGGGGGTCCGCCGCTCGGATGGCCGCAGCGTAGCGGTCCTCCATCCCGGGCACCTGCGCCTTTTTCTCGGGCATGAGCCGAACTCTCAGTCGGCCTCCGTCTGCGCCGAGCCACCACTCCAGAATAGTTGTGAGGTCCATTTCCAAGGTGAGCACGGGAGCCTGGTGGTACACGGACAAGCCCCCGCATCCCGTCCTGATGAGCTCCTCTCCTATTTCCACCACCACTTGATTGGATTTGCGACTGGCTTTGGTCAGAGCCAATTTCAGAACTTTGGACAGCGGCCGTTTGGAGAAAAAAGGCAGCTGGCCGTCAGCAGACGCAGACGCAGACGCAGACGCAGACGCAGACGCAGACGCGTTACTTGGTGCGGATGCTGCGGACTTTTGCTCGATCAAGGTAGCTAGGGTTTTCTGTAAAGGTATGCAGTGCATTTTTAACTTTGCGCTGACTGCGTAACATCCTCGGAAAGTCTGGCAGTCTCCATTTACAAAGTCGGCCAGGTAAAAGCGCAGCAAAGAGGGGACGGCAAAATCCACAGCCAGTGTTTTCCTCTTCAAGCGCGAGTTGATTGTTTGATTGAAGTCTCTTTTAGACACATTTCCCCCGCTGCCGTTGCTACTGACGGAGACGGCCGCGGAGGGCTCCGTCGCCGCCGCTGGCGAGGTGCACTGCAGCCCGGTGAAAAATACCGCAGAACAAACAAGCGCAAGCAAGAAGCTCGTGTTCATTGTCGAAGCCATTTAAGTCCTCAGTCCGGCCGGGACGGGAGAAGCAGTGTCAAATCCCAGTCTCCACCGCTTCCTCCACTGCGTCTGCTACATATGCGCAACGCAAAATCAGCAAGTGCCGACGAAAGGAGCTCCTGTTTCTTTTCTTTTTTTTTTGTGGCTGCGCGCTCGCTCCCTCGCTCGCTCGCGTGGATCGACGAGACAAGAGAAGATCTTTTTTTTATTCTTATTCTTATTCTCCTGCCCTCCCTTCAGCCATCACTCTGAGTGTCTCCACTGGTTGCTAATTGATATGCCGGTCTGGTCCGCTCCAGAAGCCCTCAAAGACTTCCTGTCTCCTGCCACAGTTGCGCACAAGTGGTCTCTGTAAGCAGCCACTCTCTTCCCTGTGGGGCGAGACAACACGCACACGCTTGCTTGCGCTTGCGCGCGCGCCACACTGACTTTAAATCGGCTGATCGTCTGCAAACTTATCAAATTAAACGGATGCCAAATGATCTGTATTTTTTAATCACAACTAACGCAAGTCTCCTCCGCTCCTCAATACAAGCAGCCAAGGAAGTCATCCATCCACATCCATCTCACGTCATTATGAGACAATTTCTGTGCACACGACTCCCACTCACTCACTCACTCACTCACAGCACTTAGTCAAAAGTAGTCAGTGTGGATGTAATTCAACGTTGCAGCCTTCGCGTAACGTGAAGATTTATTGAAATAAAAAATGGTATGCAGGACGTGAGCAGACAAATATGCACGGTTGGTCTCCTGGGGTTTCTCTCTCTCTCTTGCTCTCGCTCTCTCTCGCTCTCCTCCTTTCTCTCACCTCTGAGCAGCCACGAGGTGGCGTTAACACATACCAAACTCCTCCGTTTCAAAGAATAACCTGTTACCACCTAATTAGGATTCATTTTCAGTATGTACATAATTAGAGCCTTGGCTACTATAGGAGCATATGTGGGAGTATGGAGCAAGGCAACGAGAGGACTACGGAATGATAGAATGACAACAACCTAATTCTTCCAAGGGAGGGGAGACAGGAGGATCAATGGCTGGAATTAATTGATCTCTCTAATGTGGCAAACGTCAAAGTGAAACGTACAAACGAAGGGGAATAACAGTATGAGGCCGTGTAATTCACTGCAAAACACATGAAACCGTTTTTGGCAGCGGCAGGCACTGCAGCCAAAGGGTTGTGAATTCCAATCCACAATTTTCATGTTCCCATCGCTTTTATTTTGGACACGCCCTGCATGGTATGTTAATTGAAGACGACAGTTCCTGCGGGTGAATGGAAATGCTTGTTCATCCAGAGTCAGCTGCGATTGACTCGTTAGCAAGTCCGGGGCCTACAAGCATAAATCAACTGCGTGGCCTCTCTCTGACGCTGAACAGGAACGGAATAGCAGGATGGAATTGGACCAATGCGGATTCTGTTCATCATTTTCATGGCGCCGAGTGTCCGGTTTGGTGAGCTCAGCGTGGCAACTCTGCTTTTTGCAGATGACGTGCATAGGTGTGCAAAGCCACACATTATGGAATCCCATTCATGGAGGCAAAGAACCCAAGGTCATTCCCCATCACCCTGATGGGAAGAGCAAATTACAGCCAAGGAAAGGCAAGCTCATGATCTATGTGCGCCAGCCACCTCATGTGTCAGCGTGTACACTTATGCTCAATGGATTAGGCTCCGTGCTGTGATTTGTAAACTGGAGCGAATTACAGGTAGACTTTGCTCACATTCAACCTAATCACACAAAAACGATAGGCCAGCATGTCAGCGGAATATAAATAATGAACCTAAACATACTTCAAGGGATGAAGAAAAAAAAATGGACTGCTCTTCCAATGTCGGTGGTCGGCTTTTAAAAGTAAATGTTTCTCAATGCATTTGGTCTGGGGGGAAATAGAAAGGAAATACAGTAAGTAGATTATGAATGGAAAATGAACACATTGGTCTTTGAAATGAAACAGATGCATTTGGGAGAAGCAAAAATGACAACTAAAATAACGTGGCTGCCCTTCGATGCACCTCTGCTAATTAGCACGGCGCTATTTTCACAATTAAGCATTCAAATGGCAATCAGCATGCACCGCCCACAAATTAAACTGCCAGGGTAGATTGTCACATGGCTAAAGATTTGTAATGAATTTTCTTGTTCCCAACACTCTGTGTGGACATCCATACTATGTCCGCCGTCCTCTCATTTCAGACCCACACTGAAGATGGAATTTTCAGCTCACTTAGCAGCTCCATTCCTGACCATTTGTTGGCGACCACGGCTCACAAGCATTCACACTTAAGGTCATTGGGGGAGTCCTTGTGTGATAAATGACATACAGATAGGTTCTTACAGGAAGCCTTCCCCCCTCAAGCATCCCTTTTTCATGCTACGTGGCCAAGCTCATAAATCAGCACAAGTAGCTTTCCTTTGGTTCTGTACGCCCGGCCGGTTGCTTTTCACTCTGCTCTGCAAAGCTGCTCAATTCCCAACTAATGGGATGTTTTGAGAACAAATGTTGTCAATGCATCCCTCCACAGGTGCAACCCCCTGCTGTCCGCCTACCTTCCCAGAACTTTGGCCTGTTTTCTGTGTTCCTTGCACAAGCCGTGCTGGAGAAAGCAATCATGTATTTTTACTGTTTCCTCCTTATGACATAGTATTTGGTATCCCGCAAGGAGCAACATGAAGCTTTTAAAGGACAATTGGAAGCACTGTTTCAGACGTGTTTTGTTGACTGACATCTCCTACAGATGGAGAGACTCAATGGCCTAAATAGTGGACTTGAAAAATGTCTGCCTTTTATCTGATTTCATCTGAGCTCTCTGCATGAGCAGTCCTGACATGAATCATCAAGCACAGCAGTGCTCCAGCTTGACGTTTGCCAAGTACTTAGCATCTATTGCTATTGTTCATTCCATTTTCCACCATGGTGTGTGGCTGAATGTGAGCCAGAGTTATTTCACACCAATCACAATAAATAGATTTTCTTCTCCATTTGGAATCACAGGCGTTTTCCAAAAAGTTGGCTGATCTTCAACAACGACTGTGCAAGTGGTTGTAAGCAGGCTGAAGCAAGCAAGGGATGTTTAAAAGAATGACATCATATATTGTATGATATGACTTTTTATAAAGGCCCTGCTTAATCGTACCGGTAGCGAAGTGAATGCAGAGCACAACGCTCCGAGTATTTCTTCCGCAATGTTTACTTTCATTAGCAACGGAGGTGATTTGGAGTGTGAGCATAAAGGATGATCACAATTACATTTTAATGTGTCTACATTGTATCAGTATTGATCGACTGTACCTTCAGGAAACCACACTCGTTCACGGTTTAGAAGGTTAATGTGACCCTAAGGGCCTCGTATGCTTTTCTAACCAATGCACTTGATTGTGGCTTAATAATGAGCCGGTGGATTGATGATGATGATATACAATGCGCGCACCGTCACACCTCTTTCGAAAGGAACCAACTTCATTTAGCAAATTAAAGCACTTACACGGCATCGCAGCCTCCGGACAACAATGCGTTTCGGCACATGGAGGAAAATCCGGTTCGACCAAATTCAGATTCCAGGAATAGCTTCGGATTTAGGTCAGTTGCTGATGACGAATGGCGGCGAGTGCGTGTATTTAACATTTGCTTTTCCAATTGAGCCAAATACAAAGACTCATGACACGCCAGAAGGGCAAGTCAGCCTTCTCCTACACAAGTCAGCCAAGAAAGCAAATCGGAGAGCTGGAGAAAGTTGTGGACACCACCTGTTGATTTCTACCATATAGCGAGTGGCTTAATCTTTGCAGTTGACTTTTTTCCCATGCGGGTGAATGAAAAATACGGATTGTTCATTAGCCCATTAGAGAGACAGATTCATTTGTTTTGTGCCCGTGACCTACATTGCAGTTCGACTAATCAGTTCATTGACCCCGCCCACTATCTACTTGACGTTTGAGTCGTTGGTGTGCAATAACAACATACAGCAGAGTGGAGCATTTAGACTGTCTCTGTAAATATGCCTTATACATTTCCTCCAAAATAGAGCGGTAAATGGGAATGATACGCTCAGTATACAAAAGGAGGTTTCAAAATCATGAAAAATCAAGCTTTGCTGTTCTGGAACTTTGCGAGCGTGTCGGCCGAATGCATTGAACACACGCCTGCATAGTTAATCAAACACCACAAGTCGCTTCATGTAGCAAAAATATTCTCTGTATAATCTTCTATCTATCCATCCATCTCTCTGTCGATCCATCTAGGCAATTGAAATCCCTTTCCATCATTAGCAAAAATGTGCAATTCGCTGGCGGGCTCGGTCAGTCATTCAACGCCCACTGTAGATCAATTTTCAGCGAGAAAGCCTGACAAGCACAAAGCTCGGAAAATAATGAAAAGGATGTCGTTTAAAAGAAAAGCAGCTAGGCACTTAGAGAGGCTCTTACAAAGCAAACACACTTGTGGGTCTTATCACCGGCTCTGGTATGAAAGCTCCACGATTGAATATGTACCTCTGCAGCTTTCTTCATGTCAAGGCTTATCCTTCTATCTCTAAATATTCATTTGTTACAAAGAGACTGCTGCAGTATTCCCTAAATCTCAAGACTTTTGATTTGATTTTCACCACGGAACCATGTTGGAGCACCAACCATCAACCTGATTGGGTCTGATGAGACTATGGAGTCAAGTGTGAGAAAGTCCCCACTCTAGAATTGGAGGAGTAACCGGATGGCCAGCAGATTTGATCACCTTCACACAGAGAAGTGAGCACAATCCAAGCTTGGAAAGAGTCAAGCATAGCATTTTTCATCTGCCTCTTGTCAATACAAGCGTGCGCTGTGCTGAAGGCTGACCTGATTTATTAGCTGAAGGGGGGATAATACTGGCCGTGCTCGCCGTTTGACACGATGACATACATCACATGGGAGATGTTAGAAGTGAATTAATAGTCAATTATCTGTTGCCAGGGGAACGACCCGATGGATACGATAAAGAGGAAGAGAAAACCAAACAAAATGCGCACGGGTACATTCATCTCGGAGAAGCCGCTCCATACCGTATCGTATTAGATCTTGTTTGATAACACGTGGAGGAGGATACCTAAATTGGACTGCAGCAGAGTGACCTCATTGTTTTCTTGACGCCAAAATTAGACATAGCAATGCATTATAGTCGAACTTTGCCATTAAAATAACTGTAGTCTGCTCTAACCCTAAGAGAGGGAAAAGAATAATAAAAAGCTGCCACACAACCTTTGTTGCAGAATAAGAGGAAGCACTGATGGGGGGTTGCTGACCATCAGGAGCTGGCAGAGAAAAGATTGTCCTCCTTTCAGTGACTTGTTTTCTCCAAATTGCTACTGGTAAGAACAGATGCGTCCCTCTAACCATTTAACTCTGCATCTCTATGTTTCAATTTCCTTGGGTTTCATTTATCACAAGTCCACCTTTGTACTCTCCTCCTGCCTTTATAGCTTGAGCCTAATAGCAGAGTTGTGGGAGTCCAACACTTCAGAGAAAAAAAAAACACACAACAAGACAATGTCCGTGAATGCAGCAGCTTGCTTAGACGCGATATTGTTGTATAGATATTGTGATTTTTTAACCAGTCAGTCTTTTTTGCATGCTTGTAAAAATCAATTCTTCAGCTTTCGTATAGTCGACAACTGGAGTTCAAGGTTCGTTCAAAGTACACGCATTTTAAAATCCAATTTCAATTGATTTGATGCATTAGGTATCCTCCGTGAATGTAAATCTATTCTTATCAACAATCACACGAGTTCCCCCCATATAAAATATTGCCAAATGTATTCCTTTCATGCACTGCACACAATCCTGCCAATATAATTTACGATCCGCAAACTGTATTATTTTAGTGTGCAAGGATGACGTTACGGCTCTTCTGGAAAATGAACATAAAATAGTAAACAGACTGAATAATGCATCAACGACAATGGAAAAAAAGAATCACTGGTGCTTTGTGCATGTAGCATATAAAATTGTGTCAGCAGCAGCAGCAGCAGCAGCAGCCAAGACTAAGGAACTAAAAACTCTTATCGACTTTTTCAATTTCTTTCTCCGTGCACGAAAATGCAAGTGAAGGCCAAGGCCTCCGCTTTCAAGGTCACGATGCTCACGTGCTGTAAACTATATCTGCCTTGGCCACAGTGCGCACACACACACACACACACACTTGGGCAAGCCAAGAAAAAATGGCCTCATAAAACTGCCACAACTCGTACTTCAACACAACTCCGGCATACATAGGAAAAAAAACTCTACTAGCACCATGTAACCTTCATGCTATAGCCCTATTGTATTGTATTTGAAGAATTCATGACCGTTCCAGCCGCAGTTCTTACTATGTCAAACTTCAGGGAAAATGCTAGCCATCTTTAATCACTCTGCCAACCTAGAAGTAAATCACCAAGAGGCTAACACGAGACTTAAATGAGACACTTAATCCCCTTGCTAATAATTGCTCCATTAAGAATGGAGCAATGATTAAAGCTCATGGAGGACACTCAGCGCATTCCAGGCTTCTGAGAAAAAATGCCCATGGGGGAATGGAGTAGAATAAACATTGGTGCCAATGACTTTTTCAAAGGGTGGCGCAGTTTTAGATACCATAGAAGCGAAAAAACAAATAGTACAGAATGTAATGGCTGGATTGTTCCCAGATATAAGGCACATAGGGGATTTTGGTCCTTGTTTTTTATGTGTGTGTGTGTGGGGGGGGGGGGGGGGGGTAGACTTCCACCCACAGGGATTTGATTCATCTTTGTTTGCAGAAATCTACAATGATCTGATATCCATTTGCCTGGCATCTTTTTTTCCCCTTTGCTTTCTTTTGTCAAGTCAGCACCCAATCTTTCTGCCACTACCGTCACTCAAGGTTCCATTTGTTTGGGGATGCTGTCAGCCTGTCTGACTCTGCACCTGTTTCACCACACAAGTGTTTTTATTTCTCTGGATGAAAGATCACATCATCCATGGAGTTATTTACATTTTTGGCAGACATGCTATCTTAAGGATTAACTCAACTATTATTATTTTGCGATTATTCTTTTCAAAGCTGCTCCCGGTGCATTTATTTGTCCATTTTCCATAGTAGAGGTCGACTTCTGCTAAAGATGCCCGATCCGACAATGTTCTCGCGACGCACCGATAGAGGTTACTCGACTTCATTAGGAGCAATAATGCGGTTGTGACATCATTTAATGATATTTACATCCTACTTAGCAAATTGACTACAGCGTCTTTGGCAATGCTGAGCGTGATAAATGGATATCGGGAATTGCTGAGAAAGGAGCAAATGTTCATACATTGCACAGTAAAATTGATGAATGTGATGCAGGCTGGATCACTATTATTCCATTAAACATCATCTTACGCATTTATCAAAGCCAATCGAGCGAAGCAATAATGGCTTGGCAATAAATCATCTCTCACTCAAAATGTTGTTGCTGAGCTTTTCCCCAACTCGTATCTGGATTGTAACTACTTGACTATAGAAATGACACTTGAATGAAAGTTGCATTGTGGATTTCTTTCAAGTGCCATGATTCAAGTCCACTTTGCGTATTCTTCTTCCTCTCGCTTGCCTGTGCACATTTGCAAAGTAACCAACATTGGTTGAGTCCATCCTGCCTTGACGCAGATTTACACCATGTGCCTGCCACACGGGATTTATGCAGGGTAGAAAGAGAGAGAGAGAGAGCCCCTAATTGTTAATACTGTAGCTGTGACTGTGAGGCTGAATGAGTGTTTGTGTCTGCGCCCTGTGATTGACGACAAAGCAGTCCAGGGTGAACCCAGACTCTCGCCCAAAGTCAGCTGGGATTGGCTCCAGCTCATGTGTGAAGATGGATGTGTGAGACAAGAAGCTAACTTCTCTTTGAGCTGTCCTCCCACCTCTTCATTGCTTCCCAGTGGAGAAAGGTTGATTTGATGGCGAATTTCTTTAGTGACACGCTTAACCAATAAATCTGCAATACAGACACTTTGCACTTGCATCATTTTCAACAGCACCTTGAGCGGGACACCTATTTCTGGGTAGCGATGATGTCACAGATAACAGACGTGGCGATATGGTGGACATGTCTTGGGCAAGTTGAAGCTGTACCCTGTCATGAGACCACCTAAGTCTAGATACATTAAAAAATATATATATATACACTTATTGATTTTAATTTTGGCCACACGAAAAGTATTTTTTGGATAAAGTGTTTTTAGACCCCAAACAAAGTTACACTCAATTGAACGGAAAACCCCGCCCCCATATCATTCTGTTAAATTGAGGTTTCGCTGTACTTCTTTAGTTTGGCTCTTCAGGAACGACGACCCCGGTCATGTTGCCATAAACAGCACTGTGCGATGGTGCACCTCTCCTCCAAGATTCACTGGCTCCATTGCATTCCAAAAAGAGCTTCCCTTTCAACCGCTCATTGATGTCATATCAAGTTCCACCCTATGGAGTGACTGTAAACAAGCCTAAAGAAGAACTCCTCCAAACAGCTCCTGACAGGCAAAAGACAGATCTTCGACAAACAGCGCCGTCCACTGGGGGAAAGGAGACCCGGGAAGAACCACCGGGATCTCGTCAGAAGCTGACTTTTGTACAACGACGGGAAGAGCTTTTCATCTGCAGGGTTAGCACACGCTTGGAATCGGCACGGTAGCAATAAAGGCACGCCTCTTGCGCTTTGAGAAAGTTTGACGTAATGCTGTGCTCAAAGTGTCAACTTGCTCAATTCCCACACAATGAACCACACATGCCACGAAAGAATCCTCTGTCTTACATTTCAGCTTCCAAGATATGTGTGAAGCTTTTGGAAAAAGACAAGTGAAAGAAAAGTCCTTTGTTGAGGTTTCATCCATGACGCCCGTGCATCCCAAAGCCGCTTCAACACAACAACGTCAGCTGCTCTGACATAAAACATGAGTTTATCTCCACACAAAACCAAGAGAATAAATGGTCATTTTACAATTTCCCACTAAAGGTTTTGATGTTAGCAGCTCACTGGGGGAACTGTTGAAACACGTTTTCTCTTTCATCATCATCCATCTACTGCATCTGCAGGAACTTTTTGTGCGCAGAACATAGAGGGAAGTTTTATTTGGATTGCAATCAGATTTTGTGTGTTTTTAACAGTAGTTGGGATGTCAACATGGGCCAGAAAGTTAGTTAGTTAGTCTGACTAAAGTAACCATCAATCACTTTTTGGTAAGAATCATAATAATTGCAATCATTATTATGATTATTATTTGTGTACATGAGCGGCTTTCCTCCACCGCTTCATATTTTGCCTGCACTTTGCTTTGGGGTTTGCACCTCCCTCTCAAACATGATATTTAAAGACGCAAAATCAGCCAGCACCCCCTCATCTCTGGTATGCTAAATCACAATATATCATCTATTCAAATACACTCCCGCCTACAAGGTGCAAAATCTATTCTGCTAACGACGCAGATGCAAACCTGGTCGGCCTGGTGAAGAGATCAGCTTCCTCGTCCGGATGCATCCCATTTTCTTTTTGCGTGTGCAAAGCGCAGACCGTCGGTAAATCAGCTCCTCCCTCGCTGCCATGTCGGCAGTCGTCATTTGGGTGTCTTGTTAGTCTCCCGTCCTGTAGAATCCACAGAATTGGGGAATTTTATGACTCGGAGCGACGGATAATTACGACTCTTGTAAACTGCTAATTATCCCGTCAGCGTTAAGTGCTGAGGCAGGGATTAGCTATTGTCGTGCGAGGGGAATGAGATCCCATTACACATTATCAGCATTTAAGTGTTGTGCATTTTTGTCAAACAGATGCACAGTAACAACACAGGTGGAGGTTTGCCAAAGAAAAAAAAAAAAAAAAAGACATGTTTCAGCAAAGACAAAAATGTTGCCTGTCCAAGCACAACCAAACTGGTTTCTGCTGGTGGCAATTGTTTTTCTACTTGTGGGTTGGATAGACAGACAAGAATGTTTCCACATAAGACGATCAGGACCACGGACAGAGCTCTTGTCATGACAAGTGCTCTGAGCCGGTGTGTGAAAGATTATGTGTACAAAATTAAGCATCTGGGTTGGATGAACAGACAAGAACGTTTCCACAAAATGCTTTCCAAGACGATCAGGACCACGGACAGGGCTCTTGTCATGACACAAGTGCTCTGAGCCGGTGTATGAAAGATTATGTGTACAAAATTAAGCATCTGGGTTGGGTGAACAGACAAGAAGGTTTCCACAAAATGCTTTCCAAGACGATCAGGACCACGGACAGGGCTCTTGTCATGACACAAGTGGTCTGAGCCACTATATGAAAGATTGTGCGTCCAAAATTAAGCATGTGGGTTGGATAGACAGACAAGAAAGTTTCCACGAAATGTTTTCCGAGAATATCAGGACCAGGGACAGAGCTCTTGTCATCACACAAGTGGTCTGAGCCACTATATGAAAGATTGTGCGTCCAAAATTAAGCATGTGGGTTGGATAGACAGACAAGAAAGTTTCCACGAAATGTTTTCCAAGAATATCAGGACCACGGACAGAGCTTTTGTCATCACACAAGTGGTCTGAGCCACTATATGAAAGATTGTGCGTCCAAAATTAAGCATGTGGGTTGGATAGACAGACAAGAAAGTTTCCACGAAATGTTTTCCGAGAATATCAGGACCACGGACAGAGCTCTTGTCATCACACAAGTGGTCTGAGCCACTGTATGAAAGAGTGTGCGTCCAAAAATAAGCAAACTTGATTGCTCACATAAACAATGATTTGATAGACAGGCTGGGGAAGTTAAAAGAACAAGACAGCATTTATGCAGTTGCTGATCCCACCCAAATAATTGGAGCAATAGTTTTCCTTTGTGTTACTCAATAATGTGTTTGTCTTACGTACACACAGAAAAAAAATAAAAATACAATCGCTGTGTTCCAACATCATTAGCACAAGTTCAGAACTCTTTTAAATGTTGTGGTCTCTACCATAGTTATTTGTTAGAATGAGGGAAGATGCAATTTACAAACCACAATTCCTGCAAAAAATGGAATTTCACGCAAATCATACAATCAGAACACAATGATAAACTTTTTGAATGTTATGCTTGCAACATTTTCCCAAAACGTTTTGCAAAGGGGGCCAGATTGCTTCGGGGCGATCTCAATTCAGACACGGGCCGGATTTGGCCCACGGGCCGATATTTGGGCACGTCGAAACCTTCGACAGTGGCATGTTTATGACGGTGTTATATCACCTTGCCCTTTAAACAAGTGCGGTAAGACTAAACTAATTTCCCTTGGCTGATATGTCAGATTACAAGTCGAATCCCAGCTCCATCCCTCTGCCTCACAGTGCTAGTGGACCACAGCCCTGTTTGCTCCATTCAAGCTGTAATTGTTTGCACTTCCCACTACCATTAATCAATGCCTCCATTTCCACACACTGACACCCACACAAGCTCCACAGTCAAGATTTTACCACTCGCTGTAGAGCCGCAGACTGGATATGAAAAATTCATAAGCTCCTTGGCAACCGCAAGGTGAGGCGATAGGGAAGAGAACAGTGGTGGTGGAAGATGAAATGGAGTACGTCTAGATGACTGGAGATGTGGAGCAGAAATCCATTTAGCGCTAACCGTCTCATTATTTTTTCCTGTCTAGTCTTGGTTAACGGCTCAAGGACTCGCCTGAATTAGAGATGACTGCGAGACACAAATTCGGACAGAACCTCGGGGTCTATAAAACCTCTTCTGTCTATTGGGAGGATATGCAAAAAATTAATACACGCCCGAATAATGAATAAAATAATAATCATAGAATAATAGAGACTAAAATAACCCAGTAGTAAAAATCAAACAAGGTGTTTTACACCAAGGGAGCTCAAGCTGCTAATAAAATTGGTTAAGAACATGAATTGAAAGTTTGACCTGGGCTGGAAATGGGCTAACAGGAGGTTCTAACCACCACATTTGTATTACACGCATTTCAAGCTCAGGTTCCATTTTGTTTTATGCTTAAGGGACCACTGCCTACCCTCAACAAAGGCCCTCTCTATCTAAAAATGATCAACTTTTAGTATAGAATATGATGCTCTGTATGTTTTGGAATTAGAATTAAAAAAAGTTCAGAAACCCCCAAATGGTGGGATGGATGGACGGACGGACGGAAGAATGGAAAGAGCAATGACATATAAAATAATACGAGGGCTATATTGACGCTTGGCGATAATACATTCCGTCTGATTAGATGAATCCAATTAAGTGCATCGTATTAAGCCTCTTCAATAAAATGCAAACTCTGTTGATCTGGGACAATTTTGTGCCAGGGGCATTTCTATTCAAGTAGTCAAACAAGGCACATGAGCATGAGTTGTGCATCTTAAAAAGAACCCCAGCTATTTCTTGTGGAAAAACATCAACATACGCAAATTCAATAACTCGTTCAATAAACTAACCTGTTTTGAGAATGTGTGTTCTGAATCCCACTCATATCCTGAGTACAATAGCATCTTCATTTTTGCCTCCCGCAAAGTGGATGACAAGCGTTTGGCCTCTTCACTGAATCTCGAAGAAGGGATAGTTGCTATGAGAGCGCCACTCCATACCTGTCGCTCATGTTGCCAAGAGTGCACCACTGAAACGGATTGCAGCATATGCATATGAATCATGTCACATTGTTTTTCACTAAGGCGTGATGGTTTGCATTCTTACCAGCCTTACCTGTTATCAACGTCTCTGCGAAGAACCTTCACCGAACAGTGGGCGGCTTTCCCGATCCTCCTCCTCGTCCTCGTACTGCTACGTAGGAGACAGACAGACTGCTGGGTTTCACTGGGCTCCTGCAGATTGGAACACAACCATCGTCCATTGAAGCACTTAAGGTTGCGACAGATTGAGGTTTAACAACAAAACATCCACAAAGGTATCCTGTGTGCGCTTTCCATTTGCTAGCAACAGCCCTGCCTGCAGGCCATTGCATTATTAAAGCATGACGCAGACGATTGAGAGAATAAATTGGGATTTTAATAGTGAAGGACAAAAGGGGAGTTGAAGTGTTGTTTGCCAAGGACTGCAGCTTTGTCCGTGTTTGGACAAAGAGCAAACTTGCGATAAAAGAGCACATTTCAGTTGTTTCTTCCGAAATACGTTCGGAGAAACTCAACAGCTGTTTACTGAAAGAACCCTCGTCATTAGACGAACCTTTTAGATAAATAAAATAAAAGCGAAGAATCCGTAAAGCCTGAAGAACAATAGCGCCGTTCTTGTACAGTCGCCAAGGGGGGCCGTGGCATTAAGTAATTCACAAGCCTTCTCACCTTGATGCGATTGATATACAGAACGTAAGGGAGTGACTGGCTGTCAACAACAGTGGAAGACACGGCTTATCATTGTCGACGTCAGCCTATCATTATCCATTATGACATTCGATTGATGTACAGGGCCTGCTTGGAAACGTACCTTTTAATGAAGGTCGAAAAAGAAATATCGGCTAATCTCTTGGTATTTTTCTATCAGACTCCAGAATAGTCATCCGTCATTGACTTGAATATCGGTAACGGCTACATTAAAACGTTTCATGTTTCGCAAGACATTCATATTCCATTAATGTTGTTCAAATATAGTAAATGTATTGTTTTACTCATATATTCGGGAGCTGTAGAACTCATCACTTGCCTTCACATTGTTTTCGATGAAAAGTAGTGCTTTGGTTTTTGTACAATTTGGTATTAGTCCGATTTTAAAAACCAAGTTTGTAGTCTGATTGCTGATGCATTTGGAAATGAATGATACGGTTCAAAAGTTTGGGGGTCACAAAATTGTTTGGGTGACCCCAAACTTTTGAACGGTAGTGTAAATATTATTATAATAAAATTTTATGAATTAAATACTATAAATTACATCTTATATTTGTATAAGATTATATATAATCTATGAATATAAGTATACATATATATTATAAGACTTTTTACACAGAGGATTATATATATAATCTATAAATAATTATCTAAATAAATATATACACTACCGTTCAGAAGTTTGGGGTCACCCAAACAATTTTGTGACCCCAAACCGGTAGTGTACCTAACTGATATTTTTGAAAAGGAAAAAGTCGCCACTGTAGGTAGATGGCTTAAGACCTTACTGTGTTTGGTCATTTCATTTGGAAGAATATTCTCACGCAAGTTAAGTTGGTGCTTTCTAATGACAGCATGGTCCAGATAGCTCATTGATTCCAACAAATACTAACACGCTAGTCACAGTCTGTCAAAATCAAAAACCAATCATGGCACAAGATCAGAGCTTTTCCATGGAGTTAGACAATGGCATTTCGCTGCGCTGCAGTGACATCTTTCAGACTGTAATCTATATGCAAATATTTGCCAGCAGTTTCATTGCACCTTTTATGGGTCAATGTGAATGTTTTTAAGCAACAATGGGTCTAATAATTCACAAAACAGGTGAGTCTCCGTTGCGCTCCGGCTACTGACGGTTTGCATTCTCTATGCTGAATCATCACACTTGGAACAGTTCCATTTCATGCGTCTTCAAGCACAATATGATAAATGGAAATGTTGATGTGAAATCAGGCCTGGCTTGCCCCACCCAGCATGGCGATGGCAAGGACGGGCCAATGTATGCGGGAAATAACGTCGCCGTCGCAGTGCAGCGCCGGAAGGACGCTATCGGAGTCGTATCGGGGAAGCCCCGCCCTCCCTCCCTCCCTCACACAGGCTAATCCTCTGGTTACAATGGTAAATGTTTGATGAGTCCCTTCATCGGGAGGGGGAAGGCTAGGTTGATTTTCACAGCAAATGGCCATTAAAGCGGCAAATGTTTCCCAGCGTGTTCTCTGGTCTGGCTGGCTTTGTCTCCGTGTGCAGCTGTGCGTGTTCAACTTGCCCTCTTTTGGATTAAATCTAACATCATGATACAATTTGGAAAGACAAAAAAGTTTTCATCACAGAATATCTCAAGCCACGGGGTCAGCTTGAAGAGTTCATGTGGCTAGGCACGTATACATTTGCAAAAACATCTTGCTAGGATAACTAGCCATGGGATTTTGGAGGGGACATTAACTGGCGAGGCACACAGCCACTCTTCATTTCGTTGATGATCCCTAAAACATTTTATTACACTCAAGGCAACAGCGGAAATATATTAAAAGGCCTTTGTTATTAGATTCGTAAAAACACCAGTTGCCTAATCCCCCCAAGAACTAGCTTGAAATATAAGTTCCATATAAACGTCTGAGTCCACCACTGGGTTGCTTTTATTGATCAAACGCTAAGTGGTAAAATACTAATCGCTTTGTCACGTTTCTTTTTTTTATTTTTTTTATAGATATGATGGAGGGGCCATTACATTTTTGCTGAGGCTCTAGATGAAGGTGAAAATGTCGGAATTTCTTTTCACCATTGGAGTCCTTATCGCCTTCTGTAAATCAGGATGTAACCGCTTAACTAGTGAAATACACAATATGGCTTCGGACAAACAATTACACAATTGTCCAATGTCCTTTTGTCCACCACTTGCTTTACCTGTAGCATGCACCTGCCAGACAAAGTCTTTAAACGAAAGATCTTTTCTTACATGGAATGACCAAGCTGTCCCCCGTAGCTACATATGACATAGCACCGGCCCACGGTGTGCAGTTGTTCACCACAGATAAATCCATCATGGATGTTTTGTGCATGGGCCTTTTCCCTCTAACTGTGTCCCCCCACTGCCGTCCGTCCATTCTCATTCCTCTTCATCATGCAGTTGCTTTCAACATTCTCGCACTAAAAGTAGAATCAGAGGTAGCAGGGGGGGGGGGGGTTGTCGGGGGCTATCTTAAACCAATCACGGCAGATAATCTGTTTAAATCAGTCGGCCGCTGTGAAAGGCAACCCAATTCCTGACTTCTCCAAAGTTGCTCCATTGCCCTCATTAGATCTGAAATGGGGCTCGTATAGCACAAAGACTTTTTTTTCCAGTGGTTAACCAAACGCGTAATTAAAGACTTGACACGGTTCCTATGGGTATTCTGTTTTAAGACTGACAATTCGGGGTCTCTGCACGCTATCTACTGAATAGGAGTCTTTGATGCAATGCGCACATTGTTGTCCACGCTCACAACAATGCATAATCATTCACATTGTCTGTTGCCATAATAGCACAGTGCCGATTCGCTGTTAATGCATGGATGGCTGCGGCCATTTCTGCACGTTTAAAAGGAATGGGAGGGGCCGCTTTGATCGGAAGCGAACGGAGTCAGCTTTGTTCCCACCCACAACGACGCACGCCACCCTCTTTTCAAATACAACTCCATAGATACGGACGAGGATTCGTTACACTCAAAACCGTCGAAGAGATCAGTTAAGCGTTAACTTATTGACTGAGTTGTTTCAAAGCTCAATCTGTTTTTCAGGTACAGTAGCTGTAAATGGGGTCTCTGATGGTGGACTGTATTCAATTCACACTCAATAATGGCGTGAAAAACGGCTCAAAGGCGAGTTGGAACATCTTAAGTGGGATAGAAATTTAAAACTTTCATCAGGTACTTGCACCCAGCGGGGGATTTGTGTTTTGAAGCAAGGCACAAGGTAACGTTCATGCAACTCATGTGTTTTCTAAGCAGTAATCCACTTCATGAGACGTCCAGAATTGCCGGATCTATACTAGTCAGCTATGCTCTGCTGCTCTGCAGTTAAAGGTAACGAGACATCAGGTTTGCTTCATTTCATTTGGCATGTATACTTCATGGCAGCAGCGAGTCACTGCCTTAAGTATTGTCTGTGTGGTTTTCTTCAATCCAGCTGCAAAAACAATTGCGGTCTTGTGTGCGACAAAACTTTGGTGGGATGCCATCGTGAAAAAGCAAATGACTCGGTGGTGACTATTAACAATCGGATCTAAAAAGGGATATTTGGGATTTATCAGCGTATTAAAGAGCTTCAGTGAGGCTTTGCAGTTATGAGGATGATGACTGGACGTGGGATTTTAAGAGTAGTGGCGCACTGAGTGTGTGTGCGTGTGATGTTTAGCACGAAGATTTATGGGGGGGCGCTGATCAGGCTTTTTTAAGCATGTTCTCATCTTTAATGAGTCATTTCAAGATGTAACACAGTTAGAATCCTTTCTAGCATTTCAAATGACAGTCCATTTTGCTAAAGCTAATTGTCTGATCTGTTTCAAATTGCTTCGACACTCTCGTTGGATTGTTATTGTTTAACGAGCACTGGGCTTACGATAGTTGGGGGGTTTTCATCATGGTTAGTTTTTATTTTGTTTTGACGTTTGTTTTTCCAAATCCAGTTAAAAGAATGGGTTCATTCGTTTTCTTTCCGAAATGTTTTGTTTTTATTTGTTTCAGTATTTTCTTTATAGTGACTGCGACAGATTTGCTTAAGTCAAGTTCTTATTTCATATCCATATTTCATTTCATAGTTCTTATTGCATATTTCTTACGCACTTGTAAAAGCTTGCGGAGGAACGTCTAAATGGAAATATCGGCTGGAACGGAGACGAGCTAAACTAAGACAGAATCGACATCGCTGCCATCAAGTATTAACGTGGGTTCTTTTTAAATTACAAAAACTAAGAAGTCATTGAAGTGAAGGACACCTCCGCTATCCGTCCTGTCGAAGAAATGCTAATGAGTAGAACCCAAATCAGTCAGAGCCATAATTTGTATCCAAATGTCACATTAGCATTTGGCCCAGAGCCTTGCGTCACAAGTTGAGCAGTATCTTTGCATATCTTTCAGATCAAGACAAACAATTAATTGTGCAAAAAAGGAAAGAAGATAAGGGGCGGGATAGATGGCATATCAGCTTGGCTGGCTCTTTCGTGTGACCCAATGTATCCGAGCATTACATCAGCCCCTGTCACTTTGGCCTCCTTCATCATTTTGTGATCAACCTTTTGGACTTCACTGTGGACCAATACACAGAAGAAGGCAAACACTGAACATAATGAGAGAGAGGAGCTGTCAACCCCCGCCCCTCCCCTCCCCATAATGATGCTGTGAGCTGTCGACCGTCACACTAAGTGGACCTAACGAGTAGTTTCCGATACAAGACACGCTCCAAACATTTAAGTATAAAATAGCATTGGATCATATTCACGCTCCACACTAAGCATTGTCATGACCTCATCGCAACACAATTGCTTTGAAGAAGTGTATAAAATGCACGTTGATTTCAATTTTTTCATAGCCCTTGACAGCTTTGCCGCAAGAAGTACTCGTCCTCAGCTGATCAAAAAACCAAGTAGCGGCACAGACTGTGTTATTCCGTGTTCTTCTCAGCCAACGCTCAATGCTTGCAGCGCATTCCACTCAATATGAATAAGCCATCAGAGTCAGTGAATTAGCTCTGCGTGCTTTCCACCTTTTGCATAGCCGACCAAGACTATTGTGGCCCGATTGCGCAGTTTGTATGTAAAAACATGCGCACACACACACACACACTTGGTGGGGGTGTTGCATTTGCCAACTCCTCCCATGGGCAAAAGATAAAAAGCCTTTACGTCTTCAGAGCTAATCCTGCTGCAAGCATATTACATCTCATTCCTGCGTGTGAAAAAGCCACTGTCTTTGTATCTTAGCATCAGTTTCAGCTCCTATTCATTTCAATCCAACTTTATGAACCCCGACGGAGGAAATTGATTTAAAAGCAAGAAAAGTGCCTCAGACAATAAGAAAAGGGATGTCAAAACTGAACTGAGTGTCAAGTGAGCGAGAGAATTTCAACAAATGTGTTTATTTTTGCTATGTTCAAGGAGACGGGAAGAACGAAAAAAAACGAAAGGCGCTTTAAAGAAGTTGGATCTGGCAAATGTTGAGTTGACAAAGTTTTCATTTGATATTTGGCACTACTCTTCTATGAAATAGTGTTCTGGCAAGTTGATTTGTTTGGATTTGGGCTCTTTTACAATCATGACCAACAATAGGAAGGATTTGAAGAAAAGAATGTCTACCTAGCTATTGGCCTACCCAAGCAAAGTGTCCCAAAGTGCTGCTCTTGAGCATTTATGTGAGCTACACTTCACCTCCAAATGCGGCTTTAGCCGGCTTTTAAAATATACAACAGAAGTTTTATACTGCTATTAAAGCAGCAGCCGTTTGACCCGTCCACCCGTTTACAATGGGGCTTCTCTTCCCTTGCTTTTAAATCACCCAGCTCGAGTTCAAACGAGATAGCGCTCCATGTGGTGGAGTTGGAATCAAAGGACTGAATGGAAATGCAAACGTCATTCATACAGAAATGATAATGGAAGATGCAAAGCATTATTTGCTTAAAACTCAAAGCCACTAAATTATATTTCTAGCTTCTTGCTCCATCCATACTGAGTCCATTAAGTACATGCCTAAAGCCAAACCTATCATAAAGTAACTAAATGAAGACTACACAAAACAAAAGAAACATGACAAGATCTGAATGTTGAGCTTTGTTTTTGGTCAACTCATTCCCAGTGGCTGCTGTCTTGAAAATGCTTCATGTTCTTTCCCCTACTAGTTAGTGCCCTCTAGTGAACATACAGTATACAATAGTGAGAGTTTCTCAAGTGACATTCTTTTATTTGCGGTGATTTTCCACAGAATTCAAGATATCGCTCCATATAATTGGTGTGATAACATTTTGTATTAGCAGTGAATAATTTTGCAGTCTGTGGCATTTGTAAGTGCTATGCAGAGCTATAAAAAAATAATAATAATAATAAATGGGACCAATAAACATATCCGTATAATTTTACATGTCAAATGCACAGGCTGGTGGTTTTAATTGTATTAGCTTACATTGTGCATCATATCAAAATATTTCATCCCCAGCCTATCATTTATTAGCTAGTCTTTGGCTTTCTGGTCACGACATGATTAGCGGTAACGAGAAGATCCAACAATTAACAGAACACAAGTATGTGTCCTTTTTTTCACCGACTATACCATTCATGTCCAGGTAATTACTTGACTCACACTCGAGTAAAATGTCATCATCTATTTGTCATTTGCCATCGTCCACGGCCAATTTGACATCCAAATGAAAGCCTTTTCTTCCGTTAGGATGTAGGCCAGCGAGCTCCTGGGAGTCAAGCAGTAATGCTACACCGTGACATTTCCTCAGCCACGCGGGAGCTCTCGTAAGCCAAATGGGCTTCTTCTCACTACACTTTCAGACTAAAGGGTGAGATTAGACTTTTGAAAAAGGATCACCAGGAGATCAATGATTCATCTCACTTTATTAGCGCAATGCATAAGTCATGACTCCAGGGGTTCATTAGGCTCTTCCAAACTTTTACATCTTGTGAACAAATACAGAAGTGTCGAATGAAAAGAACACGATGGCAACTGCGACTCGGGTAGAGTGAAATGCGGAAGGGCAAAGCGGGCCCTGTGCACGGTACTTATGCTGGGTGGAATTATGCGCACAAGACGTGTTGCGTATTTCCTTGACCGAGTTCGAACGGAGCCCAAGCCACTAAACGGACGTCAAGCGAACGAACGACAACATTTTAATTTTCCCAAATGTCAAACAGGTGTTTTATTTTATTATTTATTGTACTAATTCCCCTCAAGGCCGGGGGAAATTGATTTTACACTTTGCGCTATATTTTTTATTGCACGCCGCACAGAGAAGGTAAAAGTAGCCTTCAGAAATGGAGGAGACATAGAGGGAGTGTCAGATAGATGAGGCAGGTACATGCAAAGTTTCAATGCCTTGCTCATGGGTACTTTGACAGTAGTGTCAAGGCAGACAACAAGTGGTTGCAATTTTGCAAAGCCGAATCCATCCTTTGCTGTTCAGTGCACTTATCGCGCCTTCAAAACCTGCGTGAGGATTTGTCGATGGCAATCGGGAACAACACTTGCTTCCTCGGAAGAGACGGACGGGGTTCAGAAGGGTCAGTCTCATAGCCGCTTCGCTCTGACTCGACAAACTGAAGGCTTATCGAATTGAAGCTTATTCTGACTTTAGGCTCCACCCAGGAGTGACTGCCATCCATGCACAAGGCACAAATCTCACACTTATGGATACTTTGGAGTGTTTCATCAAAACACATTTCAGACAAAGTCTGTTTTTGGTGAGTAGTTTTTGTTTGTGAACATTCTTAAATGGTTCAACTTCACCTGTACTGGAATGTACCTTTTGAGTTCATCTGTACATATTCAACAGCTGATGACTTTTGACTGAAGCAAAAACAACAAGCGTCTAAAGCATTTGATCAGCGATAAAACTTGCGCTGAGGTGAGACATTTGTTGTTTTGTTTTATATCAAGCTACCTCACTCGGAGACGGAGCTTTTGAATTTTAGATGCATTCTGTGTTGGGTCTTTTAAACCTGGCGTGGCGGCGCTGCTGGACCATTAATTATGTAGCTCCCCTCTGTTTCTTAATTTCTCGTCTCACTGGTCGCGAGACATGAATTAATAACTTCATTTAATAAGCAATTTTTGTGCGGGGTCTTGTTCCTCTCGCACATCTATTAGTCAAGCGTGCTTTGGATGACAGCAAGAGGATGCTGCGGTTATGTGCCGTTGCCGTGTTGCTGTGTGGGCCTCATTGAATTCAGGAATTAATGACACAACTAGTTTGTGGCTTTGTATCCAAAGGTTCGCATGCAAACTCTCTGTGCGTGTTGTTGCCTCGTGTGTTTTGTTAGCGAAGGAAGAAAAAAATATGTGTTGTCGCCTCCTGTGTTTTGTTAGTGAAAGAAAAAATAATAATAAAAGCCCTCATGCATATAATGTACCAATTACCGAACAAAAAAAAGTTACTAAAGGATACTTTGTAGAGAACAGAGAGATAGTCAGTCAAGGTGAGACAGCCTATTAAACATCTTGTGAGTTTTTCTTTTTAATTATAAGTTGTGAATGAGAATGTGAACATTAACGCTGGGTTTAAATACAGGAATATTCACGCTTTATTTAATTATAGGAGTAGAAGACCCTGTAAAGCATTATTCAAGACAGTGTATGGCAGACAAAAGTTAAAAAGTTATTTAAATAAACCAAAGGTTTCCTCCAAGATTAAATACAAATGTGGTACTACTTTAAATTAGTTCTTAAAAGTAATACTGTAGCCTACTTATAAAAATGCAGCGCGCATAATTAAAAAAAAAAACACTTTAGTTTAAGCTACCGTATCAATATTGTATATGCACAGTTTGAATGTTGACCTTGTAATTAAATATTGGAAAAGTAAAAACCATCTCGAGCTTCGATACTTTTCCCGTGGGTCTACTCTAGCCGGACTTGTGTTTGGTTGCACAATATATCATGGGGGTTGCGGTGGTTTCCAGCATTTATTTCTAATAACTTGGCCATCTACCACACGCTGCAGCCTTGGCTCCCGCTCGGCTCCAAATAAAAGCTCATTTAATGCAGTTGGAGTCATATTTCCTCACTGCTTTATGCCGTTTGTTTCTGCCAGCAGCGGCTTTACCAATAACGGTAGCCGTTTTTAGGGCCTGAGCTCGCTCGGCTCAAGCGGAATTGTCTTCAATGTTCGCGCTTAAATCATTCCCCTGAGCCACAGCAGACTGAAGCCATGATAACTTGCCCGAGTTATTTATCATTTACTTTTGTCCCTTCACCTCTTGCCATGAGGATTTGAAATGCACGCCAGCGTTGAAAGACTTTTTAAAAATTCATTCGGATCTCCTTTGTTGTTTTAATTAACCTTTACATTCGCAAGTGAGGGGAAAAAACAAAACAAATCAAATGCCAGGCCTTGTTTTTTTTGGTTTGATATGTTTGCCTAGTTTTCCAAAACGACTGCATAAGGCTGACTAACTTTGAGAGTGCTTATTTTTCTTCCCTTTTCAATCAATTGCTGGATTGTATTGCAACTTGAAATCGTTGATAACCTCTTAACGTTTGCCTCCCTCTCACAAGACGTTGCTCGCTGCCCTCAAAAGCTCGTTTTACATGCGAGCTTCTGAGCGAGGAGTAAATAAAAAGATGGGACGTGATTAGCGAAGATTCCAAACACCCCCCCCGCATGCTCTTACTTTTTTTATTTAATCTAATCTCAGCTCGTTTGAAGCAAAAAAAAAAATAAACGTAAAAATAAGTCAATTACAGCAAGTATCTTGAGGCAGGACGGAGACGTTGCAGGGGGGGGGGGGGGGGTCATTAAGCACTATGGTAATAAAATTGACATGAGAGGAGCCCCCACCTCCCTCGTAAACGACAACACACCATAGTCATTAAGAATAAAGCGGTCTTCATTCATGCGTTCTTGACTCATTTCTCCTCCTTTAATTCTGCACCCGATGGCCATTTCTTCTCCACGTTTACGGCAAGTCTAACTACAGTTCCCGTAATTTACCGAGGACCCAACACGTCCAGCATTTCTATAAAGCGTAAGGGGGACATCCATGATTTACATTAGTGGTGGGAAAATGAAGCTTTGGATTTGCTTCATGAAACACTTATTTTCGATTTGACTGTTTGTCTGTTCAACATTGGGCTGAAAGTATACGGACTCAAACCAATAGTTCAGCGGTCAGGTCTTGCATCAAGCAGACTAAAAAAATGTTTGCTCCTGCTGGATGTGATCTCCTAAGTGAGTAGACAGTCACGTGGCCATAATTGGCATTTTCAAGGGTCTTGCACACTCTTAGCTTGCTGGTCTTTGTTTGTTTGTATCTAATTAGGCAATGCTCTATTTTGTGCTGTGACTGCATAGATTAAGTTTAATAAGGCCGAGCGCTCCATATGCTTTCAAGTCTAGGAGAAGTGGGTCAAGAAATGTCACTACATAGAACCTTGGGATATCGACCTAACCTATTTGTGTATGTAGTGCGGTTCGAACGGTGTTTTGATCATGTGCGGCATAGACGCTTCCTGGACTTTGCTCCAATATCTAATGTGCACATCAGTTGTGTGGTCCAAGTTCACTGCATGCATTTCCACATTCCTCATTGTCATCCTGCTCTTCAACAGTGTAGATGTCCTTGGGTTTTATTCTGTTCTGTGGCTGGAGCCTTTTTTTTATTGTTGCATACTTTTGGATTGTGATTAGCCTTCTTCCACTTATGCCATTTTGTTCTTTTTGACAAGGCATTCTTCTGCTCTATTGATATCGCCCCCACACGTCACAGGCCTTTTTCTTTCGTGCCAACTTTTCATTGGGGTTGAGTTGGTTGCAAATGTAAAACAAATATGCATTCACATTATTTTATTGCCACAATGTTTAACTACATCCTTTAAATTAGTGACTCAAGTTTCATGTGATTTCTCTTGGAATATGTTTTGGGCAGATATTGCTTTGGGGCTGTATGTTGTTGGAATCTCTGTTTGGGTCAATTAAATGAGGGGATTTTTGGGCTGGGCAAAATGAAACCTTCCATTCTGTCTTGTCATTTTCTTTCTGTTTTTTGTTTTTTTTAGTCGAGGCTAGTGTCACGTAAGTTGATTCAAACTCAACGACCAAATATTTATTCAGCACAATCCAATGTTGCCAGGACCCAATTTCCCAGCCTCAACAAAACAGTTTCATTAATTTTCTATTTGATAGTTTGTCTTGATGGACTGGCATATAAACATGGGGAAATATTTATTTCAAATTTGTTGTTGTAATTAGTGAGAGGCCAGCACATGTTCCTCTTCAATGAGCCAGTCTCATTTTCCATAATGAGTTTTGAGATGCAGCACTGTACCAAGACACAAAAAATTAAATAAAAAATTAAGCATTTTCGTCTCACAGTTTCTAGTTCACTTGTGCTTTCATTGTACAATATTTGAGAAGAGACTTAGTTTGCAAGAAACCATGCCACGGATTTTATTTAGGGGTCTTGTACAACAACTTCTATGATGCAACCTATACAGTGCAAGTTAGAACTTCATTTGGCGATTTAGATTTACCTATCTACCCCCCTCCACCACAGTTTAATGTTGTTTCATGCACAGCTCCAAAAGGTATCAGGCATTTAAGAACATGAATTGCGAGATACTCCATTGCTGCTTCTTTGAATAGGGTGTAAAATTTCTATTCATGGGTTTGAGCATATACGCTTTCTAATACATCTGTCATGCCTCGTCCCTAGTTTTGGTTGTGTCATCGTTTCTGTGTCCGTGTGCTCGCCCCTCCCTTCCTGTGTGCCCTTGATTAGAGTAATAACACGCACCTGCCTCTCGTTACCCATGTTGTATTTAAGTTCTGTTTGAGTGTCACTCCCCGTCGGAGCATTGTCTGGGTATGTGTGTGTAACATGTGGACCATGCATGTCTCACGGTCCCGGTCACGGTTGGTTTTGTTCTGTTCCTGTCTTTTGTTTCACAATTTAGTCTGTTAGTCTTGTTAGTTTGTTGGTTAGTCACGTCAGTTTGCCTAGTCTTTTTGAGTTTGTTGCAATAAACTCTGGTCCAAGCTGCACTTGGTCGCCCTGCTCCATTTCTCCACTCCGAAGCCGTGACAACATCTTTATGAATATGGAACATACTCCAAATGTTTGCGCACTGCACATTGTTTTATCTAATAGATTCCTATTGGCAAAAAAATAGCCTGAATATAAATGAATGTGTGGCAGTGGCACAATTAGATCCATTTCCCAAATGTCACTGGGTTAATGGTGAAATATGAACCTTTTTCTACAATAATCTGTTTTTCTTATTTCAAAGACCAAAGATGTGCGCACTCTCGATACTTCCCCTGTTCCTCCAGAGCCGGCATTAATTTACATTTGCCAATTATTTTATAGGAGCAATTAGATCTAGCTCAAGTGTGACTTATGTCTCAACCCTGATGAGAAATATGATGAAAACTCTTATCTGAATGCATTCTCCATTGGCCAGTCCCTTGTATTGCAGCCGAGTCAGTGTCTCATCAAGTATGGGGAACCATAATTCAAGGATAATAATTCAGTCGTGTATATCAACTTTTGACAACAGCGATTTATAGCATTGAAGGAAATCGACGTTCGTTTGAAGTTAACTTTGGAATACGGGCCTTGATCAAAAAGGGAAGAAAGAAAGAATACACACTATTAAATCGTAATGACAATAACTTCAATAATGATAATCTAGAAGTGCATTTATATTTCGAATGTTTTTATTATAGCTGCAAAAGCGTGGGCACTGCCAGACCTGTTGAATTATAGTGAAATACAGTACGTAGCGTAACATTTACGATGCATCCACAACTCTTACACTGCTCCTGAGTATGTTTCAGAGAGTTATTTCCTGTAATTAATATGGTGATGAAAGTTTGCTGTACTGCAGAGGGCAGGGTCTTATGAATCATAACAAAAAATGCTTCACTGCTACATTAAAATATCTGCAGCCTGTTTGCAGTTACACTATCTGATGATTTCAAAATGAAATAAACATGACTGGTGAGCCTCCAGATAGATGCGTTTGCTCAACACTCAACTTTATTTTACAAACTTGCTAGTCCTTTCAAAAAGTATGCAATTCTGAATTGTATATTTTTTTAAAGGACTAGCAAGTTTAAAAACAAAATTGTAAAAGTTAAACTTGTGCCCTTGCAAACATTTAGCACTGTGGCCTTGAGTAGCATTTTCAGAGCTCCTGGTTGAAATTAGACATTTACAATTGGATACAAAGAACTGAGCCATTCCTGAGCAAGGTCCAGAACCAGTGTAACTCAGCATGGTGTAGAAGAGTAAAAAAATAGAAATGGTTCATGATGCATCTTTGAAACTTCATTATCCCATCACTACTCTGCACGATGAGCACTCACTCATCCGGACAAATTCACCTTTGGAAAATGTAATGGAAATTAGAAAAGTGAAAAACTTGTGAATCTATTCTTTTGCCATTGTTGTCTTGTTAAAGGCCAACAAGTAAAATGTCATTGCGTGACGTGCCACAGTAAATATTCACCACATCTCTCTTGGGAAAGTCAAATCTTAACATTTGTGGGAAATGTGATGTAATCTGTCAAAGAGAGATTAAAAAGTGCTTTTTATTTCAAACAAACAAATGAATTGGACTCTCGGAAAGTCGCGATATTCTTGACGTGGGTGATGAAATTCTTACTCGCGCGCTGTAACGTGTCCTGCTGCGAGTTGAGGAGGTGCTACGGTAAATAGGTGGCCATGGACAAACAGGTCATTTTCAAAATTAAAGTTCATTTTCCACTGATATTGGAAGGGACATCCTAAAATCAGAGGTGCCACCATGTGGCATGATACTGTACTACAATAAATGTCTGCGTCCATAGTAACAGTTTTGCAAGGGGAGTATCCAATCATGCAACAGTCAAGTGTCAAAGTGATGTTAGACCCGTGTTTGCTTCCACTTAAGTTAAAAATGAATTATATTTCAATCAAACCAAGGGGGCTTCTGAGTTTCTTTAATTAATCCCCCTCTCCTGCACAATTAGAGCATGATAGCTGCAAGCAGCTCGCCTCAAGTAATTTGGTCTTACTAAGGAGCAGACCAGACCCTGAGTGTGCGTGCCTGCGTATGCGCCAGAGAGCGAGACGCAGCTCGGCTTTTGGGCTTTTAAAGCTTTTGATGAATGACTACTGTCCCACTGGCTCATGCCATCATTAGTCTGACACCAGATAGATGTGAAGTCCTAAAAGAAAATGGAAAATTGATTTACCTCAATTGTCATCCAAGGAAAATACTTCATCCTGGTAATCCTACGCAACACTGCGCAGAGCGATTAGAGAATTACCAGTGTGTTTCCTGATGCACTCATGTGGAAAGAAAGCATTCTAATCAGCTTTTAAACTCTCTCGTCACTGTGCAGCACCCGCATTAATGGAATGTGGAAAAAGACACCGCAGCCGGAGTCTCATTTGGATAACATTGCCATGAGACTTCTGGGGAAAGCTGTTACATAATTGTGAACAGGGTTGAAAAGAAATGCCGATCGGATTACCAAGTAGATTGTTTCCCTTTTTGACCCAAGAGAGAAATGGCTAGTTATAGTCAATTTATTGTCGATTTTTTTTTCTTCATCAATCATTCACATTTTTACATTAGCCTCCACACAGTTGCAATCGGCTCTTATTTGTTGCTGGGCGCAGTGATCAATAATATGTGGTGAGATTAAATATGATGCGCTGCACCCGTCCGTGTGTGTGTGTGTGTGACAATTCACAGCCTTCAGACTATATAGGATACTAAACTTCCACAGTATTGTTGCATCATAAAAGCTGCTTTACTGAACAATATGATAAAAAAAAATCACAAACGGTGTTTTAGTGTGTTCAGAATTATGCAAGTGACAAATTAATAAAAAATATATAACTATACATACAGTGAATGATAGTTTGTAATAAACCATGCGGTTTGTAACTGATTACATTTTACATCGAATTTTAAAGAGTTTCTGAGTCAGCCAAATAATGAGATAAACATTTGCACACATTCACAAATTGTATCGCTAAATGTTTCACTGTTTTTTTGAAGGTCTTTAGAGTTTCAGACATCTTGCTTTCTGCGTTTATTCAAGTATTTAACGCCAGCCACCGCTAGTGTGTGGCTTCTTAATGTTGTGTTTATTTGCAGGTGCTCAAATATCCACATCAACTTTGTGCATATGATGTGAGTACATCTGTTACTTAGCAAAATAAAGACTAGGAATTGAATGAAAAAAAGGAACTAAGCTGCAAATAATTTCTTCTGCTTTTCTTTTCATTTAGTAGTTGTATTTTTTTTACCATTCCTGAGAATTGTTTCTATAATCGAGAAGACTATTTCGGATATATGGCCCTTCTCATCTGAGCGAATCGAAATGAAAAGCCTCAATGTCGTAAATTTTCATCGCCCAAGTTCGGCATACCTTCTAAATAATTGACATCTCGATTTATACAACAATGCAATTCAGACAAGCCTTATATGATTTATTCACACATGCTTTTTGTCATTTTCCATCTGTTGTACCATATTTTCTCTCCTTGAGGGCATTTGAACACATCTGGTGACCATTGTTGCAAATAACCATGACATCACATCTTCTTCCTGGTGGCAAAAGACAAAGAAAGAGTTTGTGATTGAGAAAACAGGGTAAAAGGCTTCAATGGTGATTTTAGCATTCATGATGGTCAATGTGTGATGTGTTAGTGGAAAAGAAGAAATATGAAGTACTAAAGCAGATTACGCCAAATGCATGAGCACTTTCATCAGAAACGTAATTGTAAAACATAAAAAGTCCACAAACAATCAACTCCAGGATAAATTCCAGGTTTTTGTAATGTAAAAGATATCCAGAGATCAACTCAACTATTTTACCTGCAGACAAGTAACTGCACAAGATTATAGATCTCATTGATGGTGGATAAAAGGTTTTGAAATGATTTACCTTGGTCTTATTTTAAGATGACAAAAACCTGGCATTGCAACAAAAGTGTGTCAGCAGGTGTGTAACGACATTTTTGAGGTTGCAAATGGTGACGTCATAAATGCGCGACACTTGTAACATTTCTAGCGGAAGACAGTGTTACAGTTGAGCGAAAAGCTTTTCTTGTGGTTGCACAGTCCATCCATCATCTCATCGTATAATGCGTAGATTAATAAAACATTAGGGAAAATGGAAGATTAATACAACATTTTTATTTATTTATTTATTTTTTAAAGGAAAAAAGGCGAGTTGTTGTCTGGTGGCAGCCAATCAGCAGCGGATGTCGTAGAAGCGTCACTGCGCATGTCCACGAGCATCCACACGTGGTTGGAGGAAACTCCAGCGCTTTCAGAAATGGCGGACGGTAAAGGCAGCTCTTCGCTGCCGCTACCTTGCGTCTTTTCGCCAAAATCCCACCAATACCTGGCGGTGTGCGCCCAGGATGGGAGGCTTCGAATTTGGAACACAGACAGTCAAACTCTCCACCAGGAGTACGTGCCTTCAGCTCATTTGAGCGCCACTCCGACATGCATACATTGGGGACCATGCCGGACTGCCAAGGTACGCAAGACTGCTGCTGTGGTGTGGATGGTGTTCCTTGCAGCTAGCGCGGCCTAAATGACTCGGGCTCGGACGTTGTCATCCAAATACGGCAATCGGTAGCGATTTTCTGCAAAGAAACGTGCAAATAACCATGAGCTACCCTGCTTTAGCACGGAGACCTTTTCTCCTAGTGCGTGTTGGAGACTCGGCCGTAGAAGCACGTTAGCTAACTGCTAGCCGTCAACAGCTCCCAAAACCCACGTTGGTCCCACGTGGAGTTGTGATCTGCGCAATTACGGGATTGCAACAATGTAACGAGCACAGAGGACTCATTTCTCACGTTGTTGAAAACGCTCCGTCGGTACTACAAACCTTATTTATGTAATTCACCTAACAGCGGGTTAGCGGCATGCCGGTAGCGGCCGGAGGCTCCGGCAGCACTATAACCCAAATAAAGCGGCGAAAACGAAATGTAGCCGTCTCTGACCCACTGGCATTGTTGTACGTGACGTCACATGCCGCAGACTTTCTTTGCACGAGATAACAATCCTCCATGTCAATTGTGTCAAATCAATGCAACCGTTTCTCGTGCACTGATGGAAGTCAATGTGCTACGTTTTTCAGGAGGGTCCTCAGAGAAAGAGGAGGAAATCGGAAGGGGTGCAGCTGGAGCAAAGGGCAGACCTGTTGGCAATGGGCACGGTGGCGGGCAGCGTCCTTATTTACAGTACAGCCAAGGGAGCTCTTCACTGCACCCTGGTAAGTTTGAAACTAATCCTTGTCATCAATTGTAGCCGTTTCTGTGCATTTTGACGCCGCTACAAGGTTGTTTTTGTGCTTTCAGGACGGAGGCCACAGCGGGGGAGTGAATTGCGTTCATTGGCACCCCGAAGACACTTTATTATACAGCGGCTCCGATGACACAAACATTGCGGAATGGGACCTGCAGACGGGCAAGACGCGGAGGTCAGTCTAACGATAAAATATTTAGATAAGCACGCGACATCACTCAAAATGAGCCATTATTAGGGCTGCAGGGTGTGACAATAAATGCAATCCCAATTGTTGTTCACAGCAAGTGGAAGGCAGACGGAGCCGCGGTAACCAGTTTGTGCGTGAGCCCGGACGGTAAACTGCTCCTTTCGGCCGGACGGATCATCAAGATGTGGGCCTTGGACACCAAGGAGCTTTATAGGGTGAGTGTGGCTAACTTTGCATTCAGCCATCAAGCACGGCAATTTACGGGCCTCTCTCCCCCGTTGCAGAAATTCACGGGCCACTCCACGGCGGTGACGACGCTCCGCTTTGCCACGGCGCAGCCCAGTGACGGCGGCGGTCTCTATTTTGTGTCTGGCGCGGCTCACGATCGACTGCTTAGCGTGTGGTGCGTGCGTGCGTGCGTACGCGGTGCTCATTCAAATCCTGAAGCGATTCGCAAAGGTGCGGCGGTACTGACTCGAGATTGTCTCGCCGCAGGCAAGTACGAGAAGACGGCAAGGACAAGAACTCGGTGGCGTCGTTCGTACTGACGGACGAGCCGAAGCACGTTGACCTGGTCGCGTCCAAAAGCAAGGAACAGGTCAGAGAAGATGTGATGAAACCTCACCGATCCATCCCGATGAACGCTTGTCGACGAGCACGAAGCCAAATTCCCGCTTGTCTCCTCTCAGCAGGCGGTGAGGCTGGCGGCGGTGTGCAAAGATGGACAGCTGCATCTCTTTGAGCACTTTCTAAACGGGTGAGCGCATTCGAGGTCTCGAGCGACCCGCGCGTTCATGCGGCTCGCCACGCGAGCTGATCAAAGCGTGTCGTCGCAGGCCCTGCAAGAAGCCCCAGTCGCCTTTGTGCACGCTGCAGATGTCGGACACAAAGGATACGCCGACGCCGATCCCCCTCCTCGCCGCCGCCTTGGCCGACGAGTCCCGAAGTGCCATGCTGGCTTACGGCAACTATCTGCAGCCTGTCACGGAGAGAGTGGTGAGAGCGCGGGCCGAGCGTTGCCCCTTTGCTGGCTTGTAGATCACTTGCAAATGACCTTATCCCAACCTCCTTTATTATGTTTCCTCCCCCCCCCCCCAGGACTTAAACACAGCTGATAGGCACGTTTGCTTGACGCGGAATGTTCAGACCACATTGTCCCTTTCCATCACATCTGCCGTTTCCAAGGTAGCCCTTTTCAGGAAACGTCATTTGCCCTTTGCTTGTGCGACATCAAGCAGTAGAATGCTTGCCTTGGATGAAGGAAGAACATACTTGAACATCTTGTGGTGTCTCAACTCCAGGTGAAAACCCCAATTGTCAACGCCAAGAGCAAAGTGCTCATTCCCGGTCTTCCCGGCCATCAAGCCCCAGTGAAGGCGACGGCGAAAAGAAAAGAAGGCACGGACAACAAAGAGGTTTGTTCGGTGTAGCCGTCCCCATCGCGAATATGACAAATGGCGGAGAAAAAAAGAACAGCCCCAACGCCCCTCTCTCTTTTCAGAAGTCAATAGCAGAGCGTCTCGGGGAAATTGATCTGCAGTCTGCGGCCTCCGCCCAGAAGGGGGCGCCCTGCTTGCAGACGGACAATTTTGCCGTGCTCCTGGTGCAGGGCCTCGAGAGCAATGACAGCACCATCCTAAATGTGAGTAGGAGCTGTTAGAAATGGCTGTCCCGCTCCTCTCATCGCTATTTTCCATTCCCAGAAAGTTTTTCAAACGCGCAAAGACACGGTCATCAAGAAAACGGTGGCTCGGCTACCCCTTCCCTCCGTTTTACCGTTGGTGGAGGAGGTGAGCGAGCGCCGCTTCGTATTCTGCAGCGACGAGCCTGGATCTTTGTGGCCGTGTTTTAAGCGAGTGTTTTTTTTCTTTTCTTGATAGATTACAAAGAGGCTCCAAGGGCACCCTTTCACGTGAGTGGCTTACATTAGATGCTACTGAGCTAAACGACACTACTCGCTTGTTCCTAGTTTACACGTATTAGAGGGATCCATTTGAACCCCCCTCCTTCTTCTTGTAGGGCATCTCTGATGGTCCGGTGGCTCAAAGCGGTACTAATGCAGCACACGTCATACCTGTCTTCGGTGAGTCAGCCGTCGCTCACTCAGTTCAAGCTTTCCATGTTGAGTATTTGATGGTGTGACGTTAACTAAAAGCTACGTCGATCGGCGTTTCCTTGACCTGTTTGGGCCGTCCCACAGCTGCCCGACCTGGTTTCCCAGCTGGGAGTGCTCTACCACATGATTGAGAGCCGAGTGAAGATGTTCCACAAACTGACCAAGTTAAAAGGAAAGCTGTACCTCCTGGTGACGCAGGTCAGCTTCAGCATCTCATCATCCTTTCATGCAAATCATGACTCGTTAATTGCTTCATCTCAATCCGTTTGCGTTGTGAGAGAAAACCAGATCACGGGAGAAGATCTTGACAGGAACATAACACTATTATTGTTGACCGCTAGGTGGAGACAAAGACAGAGAGCAACAAGGCGTTTGACGTTGACCACACAGCCAAGCTGGTCTATGAAGAGGGTAAGGGACTGCTTTCCTTTCATTTGGACCCTATTTTTCCAGAGCGCGTGTTTTGAGGTTCACGTCGGCAGTTTTGCTCTTCACGCAGACATTGTGGTGTGTGCGCTGCATGCAAACGCTGCTCCTGTTGCCTGGCAACATGGCCAGTAGCAATTTATCTTGAGCAGAATGAGATGCTCTGGTCACCAGTATCTTCAACATCACTGATTTTTGTTGGAATATTGAAGGGAAAAGAGAAAACAAAATGTACTGTGTAACAAAATGAATATGAATCTCCCAACATTTCAAGTACAACTTGTGATTGTTTCCAAGGACCAATTCCGTGAAGAACTTTGAAATGAATGTGCCCTTTTGAAAAAAAAAAATTGGGGAATACAATGATGACGTGTGTAGGGCGCAGGTGTTTCTTCCCAATAAAAATCTTTCTCCATTTATTTTTTAAAATGACCCAATGCCACCGTTTTCTGCCTTTAACAGAATCTTCGGATGAAGATGAGGCCTCTAGGTCTGAAGAAGGCCTTGTGGATGAAGACTCAGATGTAAGTTTTGAAGAGTCCTCCAAGTAAATGTCTTGAAGGACATCATAACATAACACAATACAGACATTTTGGGTTGTTCTATTTGAAACACAAGCTTATCTGCAGCAGTTCATTGAGAAATTTATTTGCTGTTTATTATTCATCATTAGAATTGGGAGGAGGACGAGGCCATGGAAGATGACAAAAAAGAGCAAAGTGATCACGAGGAAGACGATTCCGACGGCAGGACGGATTCCAAAGCGAACGGGGAGGAAAAGATGGAGCACGATAATGAGAGTGAAGAAGAATGACAAGTCAAATACAACATGGACCTGAAATGTACTTCCATTTTAGTTTCCTGATTTTAATTTTCATATGAAAACAAAGTATTGTTTTACAAAATGGAAGAACGTGACGGAATTTGAGCCCCACTTTTTGGAACGAATCCCAGTTCTTTGTCGCCAAATGAGCGATGACGGAATTAGGAGATGTTTCCAGGTGTTCGTTCTGCCGTCTTGCAACCAATACTACAACGTATTGTTCCGCCGTGCAGGAATCAAGGTGGCGCCGCCTTATTGGTTGAGCAGAACCATACTCGCCAGGCCTTTTATGTACAGGAAACTGTTTGAGCCAAAGGAGGACTCATGAAGACCACACATTATGTCCCAACCCAACAATGTAAATCTATGTACAGTCAAATGTTTGTATGAGCTCTTCCTTCTAAAACTACCCCGCCAGAGGTCCTTGAGATTAAAGGAACTCCTGGAAGTCAAGTCTCCTGAAAGGTGTGTGTGTGTTTATTTTTATCTCTTCCACGTGTGTTGCCATCCTTTTGTACAGACTCGGTCCTTAAAACCAAAGCTGGCGGCCACTGGGGAAAAAAAAGAAAATTGCAATGAACAGACTCAATAAACGACTGAATCTTTAACACAACTTAGTGTTTGTAGAGTTGTTTGAGTCTTTTAAATACCCTGCTTACCCTGTTAAATATTTCAATTTGATTCAAAATGAGATTTTAAAAGTAATCATTTGTATAACATGCCTTAATATACAGCAAGGGTGTGCGTTGTATGTGTTGTATAAATTGTAATGTGACAAATATTTACCAAAGCTGCACAAAAGCCTCCAAATGATATTTTAATTGTGTATATGTATTCGAATTAAAATGTAAGATTAGGCCAGAGTGGGTTGTCATATGTCATCATTCCCATCTTAATCTTCAAATGTTAGCTAGACAAATAAGCTCATGCAATTTTGGTGGAAGAAGGTAAACTGCTTTAAGACATTGTCTGCTATGTTGTACATAATGAAGGCTGCAGTTTGGCAGGTTCATTTTATCCAAATCAATGTAATACTTTCTACTCTGCAACCATCTTGATTGTGCCTTCTGAGATACCTCGGCATCTTCAAAACTCTGATGAATTCTCTGCCTTCATGAATTTTTAAATGCAAAATTGGGTTAAATGCAAAACAGGAATTAGGCCATAAGGCGTTTTTTTTTTTTTATTGAGATCTGGTAAATACAACCTCTTTAAATATTGTGGGGGAAAAAACCTGCATGTTTATCATGTGTAATAAATAGTGTTGAGATTTTGGAAGATTTATTTCTTACCATTTTACAGTAAAACAAAAGAGTAATTGAATAAACTTTTATCCTTGATATCTGGTTTCAAAACTATCATTTTATGTGTGTAATATGTGATAGATGATTAAACATTTGCTTTCACAATCTTAAGCATCTGAAGAAAGCCGTACCTACAAAGTGGCCCGCGATAAAAAAGTTTGGTACAATTGTTCTAAACGATGCTCCAGTAAATCCTTCAAAAGTCTGTTCATTGCAATTTTTTTTTTTTTCTTCCGGTGGCCGCCAGCCTTTGTTTTAAGGACAGAGTCTGTACAAAAGGATGGCAACACGTGGAAGAGATAAAAATAAACACACACACACCTTTCAGGAGACTTGACTTCCAGGAGTTCCTTTAATCTCAAGGACCTCTGGCGGGGTAGTTTTAGAAGGAAGAGCTCATACAAACATTTGACTGTACATAGATTTACATTGTTGGGTCGGGACATAATGTGTGGTCTACATGAGTCCTCCTTTGGCTCAAACCGTTTCCTGTACATAAAAGGCCTGGCGAGTATGGTTCTGCTCAACCAATAAGGCGGCGCCACCTTGTTTCCTGCACGGCGGAACAATACGTTGTGGTATTGGTTGCAAGATGGCAGAACGAACTCCTGGAAACATCTCCTAATTCCGTCATCGCTCATTTGGCGACAAAGAACTGGGACTCGTTCCAAAAAGTGGGGCTCAAATTCCGTCACGTTCCTCCATTTTGTAAAACAATACTTTGTTTTCATATGAAAATTAAAATCAGGAAACTAAAATGAAAGTACATTTCAGGTCCATGTTGTATTTGACTTGTCATTCTTCTTCACTCTCATTATCGTGCTCCATCTTTTCCTCCCCGTTCGCTTTGGAATTCGTCCTGCCGTCGGAATCGTCTTCCTCGTGATCACTTTGCTCTTTTTTGTCATCTTCCATGGCCTCGTCCTCCTCCCAATTCTAATGATGAATAATAAACAGCAAATAAATTTCTCAATGAACTGCTGCAGATAAGCTTGCGTTTCAAATAGAATAACCCAAAATGTCTGTTATTGTGATGATGTCCTTCGAGACATTTAGTTGGAGGACTCTTCAAAACTTACATCTGAGTCTTCATCCACAAGGCCTTCTTCAGACCCAGAGACCTCATCTTCATCCGAAGATTCTGTTAAAGGCAGAAAACGGTGGCATTGGGTCATTTTAAAAAATAAATGGTGAAAGATTTCTATTGGGAAGAAACACCTGCGCCCTACACATGTCATTATTGTATCCCCAAAAATTTATTTTTCAAAAGGGCACATTCATTTCAAAGTTCTTCACTGAATTGGTCCTTGGAAAATATCAACAAGTTGTACTTGAAATGTTGGGAGATTCATTTTGTTACACAGTACATTTCTCTTTTCCCTTCAATATTCCAACAACAACCAGTGATGTTGAAGATACTGGTGACCAGAGCATCTCATTCTGCTCAAGATAAATTGCTACTGGCCATGTTGCCAGGCAACAGGAGCAGCGTTTGCATGCAGCGCACACACCACAATGTCTGCGTGAAGAGCAAAACTGCCGACATGAACCTCAAAACACGCGCCCTGGAAAAAGAGTGTTCAAATGAAAGGAAAGCAGTCCCTTACCCTCTTCATAGACCAGCTTGGCTGTGTGGTCAACGTCAAACGCCTTGTTGCTCTCTGTCTTTGTCTCCACCTAGCGGTCAACAATAATAGTGTTATGTTCCTGTCAAGATCTTCTCCCGTGATCTGGTTTTCTCTCACAACGCAAACAGATTGAGATGAAGCAATTAACGAGTCATGATTTGTTTGCATGACGGGATGATGAGATGCTGAAGCTGACCTGCGTCACCAGGAGGTACAGCTTTCCTTTTAACTTGGTCAGTTTGTGGAACATCTTCACTCGGCTCTCAATCATGTGGTAGAGCACTCCCAGCTGGGAAACCAGGTCGGGCAGCTGTGGGACGGCCCAAACAGGTCAAGGGAACGCCGATCGACGTAGCTTTTAGTTAACGTCACACCATCAAATACTCAACATGGAAAGCTTGAACTGAGTGAGCGACGGCTGACTCACCGAAGACAGGTATGACGTGTGCTGCATTAGTACCGCTTTGAGCCACCGGACCATCAGAGATGCCCTACAAGAAGAAGGAGGGGGGTTCAAATGGATCCCTCTAATACGTGTAAACTAGGCACAAGCGAGTAGTGTCGTTTAGCTCAGTAGCATCTAATGTAAGCCACTCACGTGAAAGGGTGCCCTTGGAGCCTCTTGGTAATCTATAAAGAAAAGAAAAAAATACTCGCTTAAAGCACGGCCACAAAGATCCAGGCTCGTCGCTGCAGAATACGAAGCGGCGCTCGCTCACCTCCTCCACCAACGGTAAAACGGAAGGAAGGGGTAGCCGAGCCACCGTTTTCTTGATGACCGTGTCTTTGCGCGTTTGAAAAACTTTCTGGGGATGGAAAATAGCGATGAGAGGAGCGGGACAGCCATTTCTAACAGCTCCTACTCACATTTAGGATGGTGCTGTCATTGCTCTCGAGGCCCTGCACCAGGAGCACGGCAAAATTGTCCGTCTGCAAGCAGGGCGCCCCCTTCTGGGCGGAGGCCGCAGACTGCAGATCAATTTCCCCGAGACGCTCTGCTATTGACTTCTGAAAAGAGAGAGGGGCGTTGGGGCTGTTCTTTTTTTCTCCGCCATTTGTCATATTCGCGATGGGGACGGCTACACCGAACAAACCTCTTTGTTGTCCGTGCCTTCTTTTCTTTTCGCCGTCGCCTTCACTGGGGCTTGATGGCCGGGAAGACCGGGAATGAGCACTTTGCTCTTGGCGTTGACAATTGGGGTTTTCACCTGGAGTTGAGACACCACAAGATGTTCAAGTATGTTCTTCCTTCATCCAAGCAAGCATTCTACTGCTTGATGTCGCACAAGCAAAGGGCAAATGGCGTTTCCTGAAAAAGGCTACCTTAGAAACGGCAGATGTGATGGAAAGGGACAATGTGGTCTGAACATTCCGCGTCAAGCAAACGTGCCTATCAGCTGTGTTTAGGTCCTGGGGGGGGGGAGAAACATAATAAAGGAGGTTGGGATAAGGTCATTTGCAAGTGATCTACAAGACAGCAAAGGGGCAACGCTCGGCCCGCGCGCTCACCACTCTCTCCGTGACAGGCTGCAGATAGTTGCCGTAAGCCAGCATGGCACTTCGGGACTCGGCGGCCAAGGCGGCGGCGAGGAGGGGGATCGGCGTCGGCGTATCCTTTGTGTCCGACATCTGCAGCGTGCACAAAGGCGACTGGGGCTTCTTGCAGGGCCTGCGACGACACGCTTTGATCAGCTCACGTGGCGAGCCGCATGAACGCGCAGGTCGGTCGAAACCTCGAATGCGCTCACCCGTTTAGAAAGTGCTCAAAGAGATGCAGCTGTCCATCTTTGCACACCGCCGCCAGCCTCACCGCCTGCTGAGAGGAGACAAGCGGCAATTTGGCTTCGTGCTCGTCGACAAGCGTCCATCGGGATGGATCGGTGAGGTTTCATCACATCTCTGACCTGTTCCTTGCTTTTGGACGCGACCAGGTCAACGTGCTTCGGTTCGTCCGTCAGTACGAACGACGCCACCGAGTTCTTGTCCTTGCCGTCTTCTCGTACTTGCCTGCGGCGAGACGATCTCGAGTCAGTACCGCCGCACCTTTGCGAATCGCTTCAGGATTTGAATGAGCACCGCGTACGCACGCACGCACGCACCACACGCTAAGCAGTCGATCGTGAGCCGCGCCAGACACAAAATAGAGACCGCCGCCGTCACTGGGCTGCGCCGTGGCAAAGCGGAGCGTCGTCACCGCCGTGGAGTGGCCCGTGAATTTCTGCAACGGGGGAGAGAGGCCCGTAAGTTGCCGTGCTTGACGGCTGAATGCAAAGTTAGCCACACTCACCCTATAAAGCTCCTTGGTGTCCAAGGCCCACATCTTGATGATCCGTCCGGCCGAAAGCAGCAGTTTACCGTCGGGGCTCACGCACAAACTGGTTACCGCGGCTCCGTCTGCCTTCCACTTGCTGTGAGCAACAATTGGGATTGCATTTATTGTCACACCCTGCAGCCCTAATAATGGCTCATTTTGAGTGATGTCGCGTGCTTATCTAAACATTTTATCATTAGACTGACCTCCGCGTCTTGCCCGTCTGCAGGTCCCATTCCGCAATGTTTGTGTCATCGGAGCCGCTGTATAATAAAGTGTCTTTGGGGTGCCAATGAACGCAATTCACTCCCCCGCTGTGGCCTCCGTCCTGAAAGCACAAAAAACAACCTTGTAACGGCGTCAAAATGCACAGAAACGGCTACAATTGATGACAAGGATTAGTTTCAAACTTACCAGGGTGCAGTGAAGAGCTCCCTTGGCTGTACTGTAAATAAGGACGCTGCCCGCCACCGTGCCCATTGCCAACAGGTCTGCCCTTTGCTCCAGATGCACCCCTTCCGATTTCCTCCTCTTTCTCTGAGGACCCTCCTGAAAATCAGTGCACGAGAAACGGTTGCATTGATTTGACACAATTGACATGGAGGATTGTTATCTCGTGCAAAGAAAGTCGGCGGCATGTGACGTGGGTCAGAGACGGTTAAATGTTATTTTCGCTGCTTTATTTGAGTTATAGTGCTGCCGCTACCGGCATGCTGCTAACCCGCTGTTAGGTGAATTACATAAATAAGGTTTGTAGTACCGACGGACCGTTTTCAACAACGTGAGAAATGAGTCATCTGTGCTTGTTACATTGTTGTAATCCCGTAATTGCGCAGATCACGACTCCACGTGGGACCAACGTGGGTTTTGGGAGCTGTTGACGGCTAGCAGTTAGCTAACGTGCTTCTACGGCCACGTCTCCAACACGCACTAGGAGAAAAGGTCTCTGTGCTAAAGCAGGGTAGCTCATGGTTATTTGCACGTTTCTTTGCAGAAAATCGCTACCGATTGCCGTATTTTGATGACAACGTCCGAGCCCGAGTCATTTAGGCCGCGCTAGCTGCAAGGAACCCCATCCACAGCGGCAGTCTTGCGTACCTTGGCAGTCCGGCATGGTCCCCAATGTATGCATGTCGGAGTGGCGCTCAAATGAGCTGAAGGCACGTACTCCTGGTGGAGAGTTTGACTGTCTGTGTTCCAAATTCGAAGCCTCCCATCCTGGGCGCACACGGCCAGGTATTGGTGGCATTTAGGCGAAAAGACGCAAGGTAGCGGCAGCGAAGAGCTGCCTTTACCGTCCGCCATTTCTGAAAGCGCTGGAGTTTCCTCCAACCACGTGTGGATGCTGGTGCACATGCGCAGTAACGCACGCTAAGCCCCTCCTTTGCTGGAAATATTACAAGTGTCGCGCACTTATGACGTGTCATTCGCGATACCAAGCATGGCGACCTTCTTGTAACAGGAGCATGCATCGGAGCAATGTTGTTGACAATATTGTTTATCTTCTCTTTGACACATGATATCTGAGCAAGGTACGTTGCCACGGGAATTTAAAATATGCTTCATTTTACCAAAGGCGAGACCAAAGCCATATATTGATCCCTTCTCCTTGTTAAATTCAAATAATTTGACGTAATGACAGTACAAATGCCTTGTGCTGGACTTCTTATTTTATCTAGACTGGTACGTATTCACACACACCCTCTTGAACTTTACAGACACAGATACATGTCTGTGAAATGTCATTCCAATCAAGTGGAAATGAAAAGGTTTTCAACCGCTTGTGTGAAATGTAGCAATGATGACAGAGAGGGCTCCAAAACACAACTACTGACCACCAAGCAGGTAGCTAGGCAGTCGCTGCTGTCCAGGAGATCTTTATCTCCCCTCGAGAGGATAAGTTCCCTGCTTCCACAGGATGCATTGGGCCCTGAGGTGATGCAACTGAGAGATCAGAACCATCCACATGAAGAAGAAACCTATACGGAGGAGCACAGCTCATCTGATCCCAGTTCAGATGCAAAAGATGGACCATCTTTGAAAGAAAAGAATCCAGACCATTGCAATGATGTGGCTGCACAGCAGATGGAAACTACCCTCCAACGAAAGACCATTCTTGCATACGGGGAGCTGCTAGTGGCCGAGTATCATAAAAAAGGCTGTGTGGAATTCAGGAAGATGTTCCAGCTTCAACTTGGAACACGTCTTTTGAGCAGCTGGGGGATTATCCTGCATGATGATGTAGTTGGGCAGCCTGCAGCTCACGTCCAGAGAACAAGCAGGGGGGTCCCCATCTTCATACGACGTGCAAGTTTGGAAGATTATGTGCTGTATATGAAGAGAGGCCCTGCTATCTCCTATCCAAAGGTATGTACAACAAATGCAAAACCTTTTGCTCACATTGTACCACTGGTCAATGCATTGAACATGATGCCAGAAGCAACTGTGCCAAGGTGATGCCTTCATTTTCATTTGAGTTGTGCAGATAAAATATTTGCTGTTATCTACTTCTACACTCAGGATGCCAGCGCTATGCTGCTGATGATGGACGTCACGGAGGGAGATTATGTGCTGGACTCGGGCTCCGGGTCTGGGGCCATGTCTCTGTTTTTATCTCGGGCAGGTACGCAACGCAGCCGGTCATTATTTTATTCGATAGGACAAGATAGATTGGACGTGGTTGTTATTTGATGGACATAACTCGCTACTAATGTAAATCCAACAAAGTGTTATCTTGGCAAGTGTATTGGAGTGGCCACTAAGTGCACTGATTGTCAGTTTGGTAGGGTACGGGGTCGCCCCCTTGTGGCTAACAGAATCACATGCACATATATATCCATCAATTTTCTTATTATGTTACATTAATATTCCAAATAAATTTATTAAGATGGACCTGTACAATTAATTCCCTTTAAACCTTCCAGTGCAATGCATTTGGATTTTATTTATAAGTACTGTTTGTCTTCAAACTTCAAAATGCATACAATTTGAGTTAGTGAAAGCCATTTTTATTGAATTATTTAGTACAGTTTCTATTTTCTTATATTTAAGTGCAGTGTAACTGCAAACCTCTGTGCTATTTTTGATGGACTGTCATTTATTGTTGGGCATGATGGTGGTATTTGGTATTAAAAATGTTAAGTGCCACTGTGTTAATAAAATGTTCATTCATTTTGTGGATAAATTTTCCTCAGTGGGCTCCAGGGGCAGCGTGCTGAGTATAGACATCAGAGAGGATCACCTCAAAAGAGCTATGCTCAACTACCAACGCTGGAGAGCCGCATGGAGAGCGCGGCAAGGGGAGGAGTGGCCTGACAATGTCCGTTTCCATAAGGCTGACCTTTGCGCGGCTTCACCTCTTCTTGCCCGTCGGGCATTCGATGCGGTCGGTGTTGAAAGTCACAGCCAATGCTGTGGGCGGCAAGTTTGGTGTTTTACTGATTGGATTACGTCTATTGCAGGTGGCTCTTGATCTGATAAGCCCACAGCTTGTTTTGCCCACTGTGATTCCACATCTGCACCCTGGGGCCGTGTGTGCTGTCTACCTCGCCAAGTGTGTTCACCGTCTGCCTATCTGCCTCCGAGATCTTTTCCACACAGGTCAAATTTTGTTCACGTTGTTTTGTTCCACTCAGTATCACTCAAGTGATCGACCTTCTGGAAGGGATTCGATGCACAGCGCTTCCTTTGTTGTGCGAACGCATCTTCGATATTCCCACTCGGGACTGGCTTGTTGGTCCCGCCCGTCTTAAAGACGGGCGCTATTGCTCGAAGAAAGCGCCGAGCCTCAATGGAGCCCCCGTAGAGGAGGAGAACGCTTCAGTTGAGGTGGAACAAGGTGACTTAAGTGTGTTTGTATTTTGGGAAATTGCTAAAAAGTTGAAACTTAGCCATCCGTATTCAATTCCAGATGAAGATCCAGCCTTTGGGAGTATCCCGTATATTGCCAGGCCTCACCCACAACAGTTGAGCCACACAGGTCAGATAGTTTTAGCAGAATATAATTGTTTTTTTTTTAACAAATGTTCATTGTCTTATATTTCCAGCATTCCTGGTGAAACTGCGGAAGTTTGTGACATAGCTGCTCAGCGAGTTGGGCAAGAAACCATTGTCGATGATATTTGTTCCTGTGTTTGTATGGAAAATTATTTGTAAAATAAAGACCGAGATTTAAATGACTATGATTGTCTTTGGTTGTTGTTATAATATTGTACGTCAAATGATCTCGACTGAAATAATTGTGAAAATAACGTATTCATATTGTTCTGATATTGTGCGTCGAATGATCTCGATTTAAATCATTGCGAAAATAACGTATTTGTATAGTTACTTGAGGAATCTCCCTATGTCAACAAATGACAAAGCAAATCTCTTTTCAGCCATTTTAGTTGGTGCGTGGTGCTACTGGCAGTCTCAAGCATCATCGAAAATACTTCATATCAATATTTATTTCATTAGTGAACATTTCAGTCTTTAGTGATCAGCTGCATCAAACTCAGCAATCATGCCAAACATAAGTTGTCTTTTTAGAAATGCTTGTCAAATGTATTGCTACAAGTGTTGAAGTCAATAAATAACATTGATAAATACGAAGAACAGCGTGCATTATATCATAAATATATAAATAATAATAAGTTATTCCTACTGTTGGCGCTTTACAGATATCAGCAATCTTGAACGTGAATTCTAAATTGAGGTGGACATTTGCTTCAAAGTCGAAACATCCACGTGTTGGGAGTTTGAAACTGGAAGTTGGCAACCACGCCGATGGGATGAGATGGACAATGGACTATTTATTGATCCAGTCCATGGAGGAGTCGTACATGTAGGAGTCGGAGGACAAACTGCCTGCCAGAAAGTATACAAACATGTCAACTCATAGTTGACTGTATTGAATAAATAATGATGCTAATTGATTGTCATTCATTTTGCTTTGGGCCAGAATTCAAACTTTTGAGAGCCTGGACTCAGAAGATTTGGACTTTTTCTTTTCTTCAAAATGGTCTGAACGATGACGCAATTATCAAAATACGAGACGATGAATTTGTCAGTTGATTTGTTGTCGATTCATTTTGGTACCTACCTCCAGTAGGATAGCTAGCAGGTAAGTCGCTGTCGTTGGAAGAACGCTGGCTTTGGTCACTGGTCTCCCTACAAGTGGCAATGGGTGGTGGTGGGGTTTTCTCCAAACTCAGCGCAGTGCTTTGAGAAATCTTATTCTTGCAGCTGGGCAAAGACAAGCTTCTGGATATCTGCAGCCGCTGACTGAATGTGCTCTTGCGATTACAGCGGATACAAGGGAGTGGAGAAGCTGAAGGCCCTCGGGGATAACTGACTTTGTCCGTTTGCCTGTGAGCGCCACTGTGTTCCTCTGAGCGCTCTCGTTTCCACACAAAGTGAGATGGCATGATGGCCATTACCTGGAAGCACGGAAAGCCTCATCAAAAAAAAAGAAGAAGCAATGAACAGAGCTTATGGTCGGACGCCAAACTAAAAACACTTCCTGGAAAGATTCAGACCGAAACCTCATTTACGGGTGAAGTTTGTTTGTTTGTTTACCTCTTCACAGCAACGTCTGCTGACGGCCGCTCTGAACTCAATGCGCACCCAGAACTTGTCCTTCATTTGGAGGAATTGCGTGACCTTCTTCCTCCAGGTCTTACCCAATGCCCAAGGAAAAATCTCATATTTACTCTCCTCCTCTTCTTCCTCCATGCTGTTGGCTAGATACCTACAATATGAGCATATGAGTTAAAAAAAAAATAAAAGGTTCCTGTGTGGGACCTGTAAACATTCTGTGAACTTACAGTGCAATGAAAAAGTTCTTCTTGGTGTATTCTTCAATGGTCAAGTGAGACCTTTTGAAGTAGATGAAAACCATGGCCAGAAGATACTGCAAATTAGATTAGGAAAGACATGAGTTGGAGTATTAACGTGATTTTTTTTTTTCCAGAAAGGTAGACGTTTACCTTGTCTGTGATTTTACAGCAACAGTCCATCAACAAAAAGTCATGGATTAGGTCATCTTCTGAAATGGAGTTCATCATGGTTAATTTCTGGCTTCGTATGTCGCAAAGAACAACAATGTTGATTTTTTCTCACCAAAAAGATCCAAAAAAGACATCATTTCTTGTTGCTTAACGGTAAAGGTTGGTTGCACAGTCCTCTTATGAAAGTACATCCCGGTCCTGCAGCTGCTCTTCTCAGGTGGACATTGTTCTTCACTCTTGTTCCTGACCTGGAGGGCGGCGGCGGTGGTGGTGGTGGTGGTTCCACGCCACTGGGCTGTCCGTTTCATTGTGCTCCTGTTGGAAGGACATGAAAGAGATGAAACGTGTTCTGGGGTGATAAGGAGAGGACATGTCCATTGAAATGAAGGCTTCAAGTCTGATTGACTCACAAGACAAATTAGTATTCATTTACACACAGTCACATTTGAGTTGAAATGGATTCAAGACTCAAAGTTATTCTTGAAACTTGTGATTAATGTTAGAGTAATAATGATGGACATTGATTGTTTGGCCACATTTTTATTTGAGCAGTTTATCCAAAATTCAGAAGTTTAAAGCGGGGCTAAATTGAACTTGATTAACTGGGTACTTTAACACCAAAATGTGCTGAGTAAAATAGGCCGTGGCACAAAACATCAAATTAATTTCTGTTATGTTTTTGGTAGATTCTGAATCTAAATCCACATTGTAGATAACAAGCGAATCCAATTTTTGCCGTCTACAATGACTTCCGACTAGGTGATGTTAGCTTGAAGCTAAGTACCAATGAAAGCTGTAGCTTTCCGTTTCGTATGCAGGAGACTGGATAAATAATAAATACAACCTTTGTGACAGTGGTGGAGAAATGATAGTTTGTTTACGAACGCTTCTTCCAATATTCAAACTTCTCCTATACTAGTCGTGTTGACGACGCCGTGTGCCCGCTATACGGCGCGTCAATACCATACAATGAAATAAATAAATAAATAAATAAATAAATAAATAAATAAATAATACATACATACATACATACATACATACATACATACATACATACATACATACATACATACATACATACATACATACATACATACATACATACATACATACATACATACATACATACATACATACATACATACATACATACATACATACATACATACATACATACATACATACATACATACATACATACATACATACATACATACATACATACATACATACATACATACATACATACATACATACATACATACATACATACATACATACATACATACATACATACATACATACATACATACATACATACATACATACATACATCAAAAGTTTATTTTACATTATTATGGAGGAATCATTTTGAAATTCAAATATTTCAAATATTACAGTAGTCCTAAGAAGGCCTAATGACCATAATATCAAAAATGTATAAGAACACATCAATTGTGGCGGGGGGGAAAGGGCGATGGCGTATAAATATTGATTAGAGTGTGCTTCCCATTTAAATGTGATTTAATCAATGATGCTCATTAGAATACTGCAAACTGTGTATACTATGAATCTTAATATCATAGAAAGAGCTTGTGTCTTGTTCTTGTTGTTTAATCATGCTTTTATGTAGTACTGTGTCCCAAGAGTGACACCACAGCATAAAGCAATTCCTTGCATGGCCTTTACATAATTGGCCAACATTTGTTATTAGAGAATATTTTCATCATTTAGTTGCGTTCACGGTGCAGATGCGTCCCCATAACAGGTACCTATGTTTGTGCAGACTATAAAAAGCCAGCTGAGGCCAACCCTCATTACCCAAATGAGCTTATGTGCTTACGAGTAGGTGAGTTTTATATGCTTTAACGTGACGACATATGTAGTTGCCGAGGGGGTTCACCCAAAGCCTCACTAATCCTTTCAGAAGCTTGTCCTTTGTCAGACACACAGCGATGTGTGTCAAGAGCATGCAACAAGACATTTCGACAAACATCACCGACAAGCCATGGATTCATTTTTTTCATCTATGAAACCTTCAAGGGTTATATCCAAATGGATTTATCCGCATATTGGTTTGGTTGCATCCTCATGGAGAGCGTATTTGTCAGATTTAACTCTCGCTGCCATCTGAGGGAAACAGATACAGCGGATGGCTGAGGACTTTGGATATTCTTTGCATCGTTTCCATCTCAATGTACTGCTGCCACGTCATCAAGACACGTAAGCGGATCATATCCAAATATCCAAAATGGGATGCTCACCATCTAAAGGTAACAATTTTGTCACTCTGGGCTCTTTGAGGCGGGGAAGAATGCTCCCCGCTGCACCTAATGAACAGCCCAGAGAAGCTCCTTTCAAAAACGGAGACGATCACAAGTGTCCTGGCGTTGCCGATGGCAATACTAAAGACAAAAACAAGACGAGCGGACCAAAAGTATTTCAAAGTGATGGAAATACGCCAGCGAGAGAAGATCCACACGCAACTGTGCCTGCCCCAGAGGTCATCAACACGGATACATTCAAGAATCGACGAACGGACGGCAACACTGTGATGCAGAAAAAAGACAAAAATAGGGACAAGCAGGAAGAACCGGAGAAAAAGTCGGGGAAAAAAACAAGAAGATGTTCCAGAGGTTTAAAAGTGCTTAAAAAGAAAGAAAAGGAAATGGCAAAAATTGATTTCCCAGAGCCTCTGGTAAAAGCTCACCAAGCTGCATATGCCTTTTTAAATCCCAGCATCAACAAATATGATTTTGTACTTGGTCTACTGGAACAAGCGACTCAAACGCAAACCTATCTGCAGCCGATGGTTTCTTTTATGGCTTTGCGTTTTGAAGAAATCGTTCGAGCGCTGGAAGAAATTGTGGATGAAGGTGAAAAGATGCTGAAAGAAAACGGAGAACACCTTTCTTGGCCAAATCCGACAAGAAAACTCTCATCTGCTGTACCTTCAAAATCTGCCCCAGCTATTGAACAACCACCTGATTTGTTGCAGCAGCTGCTTCAGTACACCACGCAAAGAATGCAGAACGTGAGTCAGACAGTTGGAGGAATCGGGGACTCGGCCCTGGAGGATGCTGTGGAGTACTTTTCTTCAATCTCCGAACTTTTAGAGGAGAAGCTGAAAGTCAAACGTGGAATTGAGACTAGGATAATGCAACTGGCATCTCGCATTGAACTGGCATCGCTTCGCAGGCTTGGGCCTGAGGACTCTGCTCTCTTTAGTGAGGACAGTGGGATCGGGGCTGAGAGTGAATCCCTCGCTGGATCAGAAAAGCACCAACGGCGTGTTAGTTGTGAATCGAGCGGAACAAATACAACTACTCCCTTCAGTCCTGTGGATTCTACCTCCATGACTGGCGTGCCGGTGAACAACCGTGCACATCAACAAAGTCCAAGTGGTTCCCTTCATTCTTTAAACTCGTTAGCGTCGATGTGCACAATGATGGCCAATGTACAGGGGGACTCATTACTCGGATCCGTCTCTTTAGATGATGCTGAGGAAGATGACGATGATGAAATGGATAGTAGAAAGGGACAACAATCCAATTCATCACTTGAGCAACAGAAGCCACGGCGGTTGCCCACCAAGCGCATAGAAAATTCCAAAAATGTCGAAATGACGATCAAAATGAAAAATGCCATAAGTGGCAAAATACACTTTGCTCACCCACCAAGTGCTGGTACAAAACCCAAAGTTGTTGGTAGCCCAAAAAGAGGTAGAAGTCAGAGGACAGGGGAAAAGGGACCATTGCTGAAGAGATCTCAAACAACTGCTCGAAGGAATAATGCGGTCAAAACAACCGCACTGGCTCAGGAGAGGCGTTCCCGTTCTGCAGAATCCTTGCGGGGCAAAGATGAGGATCCTACTTTGCTTGAACTGGGAAGGTCCCAGAAGAAAATTGGCCAAAGATTGCAGAAAATCAACAAAAGCAAGGAAACCACAAAGGGAAACCGAACGACTTTGTCATCGACGCAAAACCAGAGAACCTCACCGTCTGATTCTCCCAAAATCAACCAAAGAAGCCCATCTTTGGAGAAGGAAGGCAATCTACGTGAACGAGGGAAGTGCATTACCAAAAGCACCAGAGAAACTAGCAATGCAGAGCAAAACGACAGATCAACAAGCCTTGTTGAAGCAACACCACCTCCTAGCCCCCCTACGTCCCCAAGACCACTTTCAGGTCTATATAGAGGCAGAAATTCAGTCAGAAAACTCATAGATACCTTCAGCCAAGGGATCGAAGAAATGGACAGTCCTAAAGTCCTCGGGCCACTTCGGGGTGTACGAAAGTGTGGTGTCCCAGTGTTACCCGGTTTAGGGAGTCCCTCAGCTTTCCTTAGCACTGGCCAAACAAGGTCTCGGAGCACTCCGTGTGAAAAGACTGAGCATTTAGACCTGGATAATCTTCCTCCACCCCCGTTGGAAGTATTAATGGACAATTCATTTGAAAGAGCCTCGGAAGGGGCAATCAAATCTGCAAAATCCCCGACAGTCAAAGGGGCTGCTTTGTCACAGCGACTACGGGCGTCAGTTATCTCTGGACCCGTCTTACCTAGCAAAGGAGGTGTGCCTCATTGTTCCAAGAGAATATTTCCTGTCGGCTTGGATCATCAAGTCAGTGCGACCCAGACCGATGTCAGTCAACCGGACGCTAAAACAGATCTGAACAATTTAAAAGACAAAAAGTCTTCTTTGTTGCAGCAAGTCCGAAGAAACAGGTACAGAAGACATTCCTCAGATTCTTTTTCAAATGATGAAGCAATATCGCAATCTGTTAGTCAAGAGTACTCAAGAAGTATGGAGGAGAATGACCGAATGCCTGGAGGTACTTCAGTCTCTCAAGTGCCTCCTTCATCTGAAGCTTGTAGCCATCCACACTTGCTGTCTAAGGGGCGGATTTTGCCATCCACACCTTCTTCTTCGTCAAATTCTTGCCATAGACGACTTCCGAGTCCCCGCAACCTTAAAAAGTCCCCGACGCCCCCGTCTTCAGCTAGTCCCCCAGTTAACAGGGAACTCACTACTCCATCAGAAAGTCCAAGGAGCTTCCCCAGGCCAGCAGCGTCAAAGCACAACCTTTTAAACTCTTCATACCCTTTCAAAGCACCATCTCCACCTGCTTCACCAAAAGTGCAACGATGGTCTCGAGAGAACAGCACGGAGGAATCTTCTCGATTGACCAGTAACGCCCGTTCTGTTTTCTGTCCGATTTCTCCATCATTGTTTGAAGCCCAGCCACGTATAGCTTCAAAACTATCGCAAGCCTGGACCTCTGTCGGAGGCTCTTTTCTCTCAAATATTGTTGGTAAACGTGGCAGATGTTCCGTGTCGGTCCAAGGACCTCAACCTTTTATTCGCCGAAGTCTTTCAGAAAGAAGACCAAGTTTGAACTTTCCACCTCAATCACCAGTCTTCTCAGTGGCTGAGACGTGTGGAAGTGAGCCTGCAATTTGCACACAGGGGTAAGATTTCTTTTTTTTCCGTTTGGCAGTGCTTAGTGTGTAAATTACAATCCGAATGGTTGTCGGTGTCTATCTGCGACCGACTGTTTAAAAATTGTTTGCCAAATAAACCTTTTCCTATCTTGCAATAACGTGTATATTTTCCTCTTGTTATTATAGACTCCATGATGAAGCAGCCAGAAAAGAGGAATCATGGGGTAGCCAATGGGACCTCAGAGCAACTCTCCGTTCTGCATCTCACCCAGATCTTTATGTTGTTGGCCAGGCCTTGTGCAGAGACTAAACTGGCCAATGAAGTGCCAGTGGGATTATGGATTAACAGCTTTTTAAGAGGATTTAAGAAGATGTCGCTTCAACGCTACGAGAGGAGCGACTAACCTTGCGGCTGTGCAATACTTTCACAACGGTCGTTTAAATAGTGGCATCATTTCGGCAAATGCTAATTAAACATGTTGCGCGACCCTGACATGTTCTCTGTATTATACACTTTTATTATTACTTTTCATGTTACTGGTCCTCTTGAGCCATTTGTACGGTGTTTATCAATAAAATTGTGTACAAACCATGCTCCCTATATATATATATATATATATATATATATATATATAATATATATATACGTATATTCTCTTCAGCATTTCAAAACATGAATAGTAATGTGTAGTACCAACAACTGGATTTGTTGTTAGGAACTGCGCCGAGCGCACCCGTTTGTTTACAATTGCAGACAGGTGTCAAAGATACAGCTCCAATTTTTTCTGACACAACCATTATTCCGCGTTGCTCAGTGGCTCATGCATAATGCATGGCCTTGGAGAGAAAAAGCAAAGACTAATAAATCCAAACAGTCAGAGCTGAAAAAGTGTGAGCCGGTCTGAATGACCAATGTGGGCAATTTGAAATGGTACATTGTTTTGTTTGTAGGGTTATTTTCTCGGGTCACGATTTCAGGTTCGGTTAGAGCAGCTCAATCATTTGAATTGTATTGGTTGACAAATGAAACGGCACTAGCATACGTTTTGCACGACAGCCGCAAATGAAGTTCACAGATGAATCCAAATATCACATGGAAGCTTTCCATTTCTCTTTTGTGGGCCCACATTTCACTTTTGACTTTTATCCCATTTGCACAGCCAGCCTCTTCTGAACGACTTAAAGCTATTGATCTCTTTGGCCCACCGGGACAGATGAAAAAAATATGAGCCACCAGGTGCCATGGATGGATTTCCTCAAGGCACCATGCCCAGCACTGGTTTGGACATGGGAGCTCCTGGATAATACGCTTTGACAACCATCTGTGTGGTGCCCCCAACATTCAAGGGAAGCTCCAACTGGGCTGTTGTTGCGCCTACAGACTTGCTGAAAACCGCCATGGCAGGAGCCCGAAATATAGTTTCACAGATTTATTCATACTTACGTGTGTGTATATATTTTTCTAAAACATCCCCTTCCCTCTTGCAAAAGACACATCATGTGTACGTTAGTGTTATTATGAGGGCATGCATTCATTTGAGAAGTTGGAAACTCATCAATCATCTTCCTCTCATTAAATAGTATTTATCTCCTATATTAATTGATGTAAGCATCCTATCAATTTCACAAGCTATTGCTTTTTCAGAGCAATTCTGTTCTTGTAGGTTGGAATTAAAAATTAAATATTGGCACAGAGCCATGTTTGATGACCATTTCAATTTCAGGTCCTTGATGATTAAAAAAAAAAAGAACTGTCGACTGTTATGATTGTTCTAAGCTCCGAATCATACGAATAATTTGAGAATAAGAGGTGGTGTATTATTACACTGATTGCGCAGCGGGTTGTTGTTGTTTGCGTACGATTAATTGCTACGCCACCATGGAAGATGGGGCTCACATGATAACATCACTGTCAAGCTGGAAATCCGATACAAACAAAATAAATAGCATCGCTTGCTGCTTGTCGGGTACACGCTGCAGAATTTTCTGGCAAACATTACTCTGGAAAGTCAATTTTGAAGGTCATCTGAAAGGTCTTTCCTGCCTCCTCTATTGGGCCACGGTGGGGAAGGAAAAAAAAAAAAGCGCCAACCCCTTTCCCACTGCAGTCATGAATATAGTGGAGTGCCACAATCAGCTTAGCCAGAGTCCTCAGGCCATTTGACTTAAGCTGTTGACGGATTTTGCTTCTGGTCATTATTAACTCTTCCCTCAGCCGCCTTTGCGCCATTATTTAACTACAATAAAAACATTTTCTCCAGATATTTCAATATAAAAACGCACCAGTGATTTTAAACTGTTATTTAGGCATATGCAGTTTTGTTTACTTAATGCATTCAGGTATCCTTTTTTTTAATCGAATATACAAGTAGGCAAGTGTAATTGATGCAGACTGCTGCATGCATTTGAATGCCTGCTCCCTCGCTGAATGTGATTTCAGTCCCGAGAGCAGGTGAGCACGTTCTGCAGCTTTGCATTTGCAAACATCCGTGACTATAATAAAATACCGTAATCCAAAGCACGGAAAATACACCATGAAAAGGAAAACAATTGTAATAACAAGACCAAACAGAACATACTTTACATCCAATGAAAACATCTTACATGTCAACAGAAAGCGCTCTAATGTAGACACGCATATTTAATTCACATGTATTTTAAGAGAATTACTGTATTCGCTCTTCAAATGCTAGAGGCTGTGTTGATGAATTTGTAGTTCTAGTAATAGTCGAGTTCTTTTTCCAACATAGTTAATAAATGCGTGTAACAAAATGGAGGTACACTGGGTGGCAGTGTTAGCAAATATACTGTTTTCCCTATAGGCGCCTCTCTTACCTGTTGGAATTGATTTCAAATATAGCTTGATATATGTCTTACGACAGCTGAAGATGCAGTGAAAGTCATTTGCTATGATTCCGAAATCCCATTTGCAATTTTTTGGGAGTAACTGCCAGATCTGGACACATATTTGAAAGAAGATACAAAGCAGAAACGTGCAGAATACCTCAATTGAACATGGTAATGGCGTGCGTGGTTCAATTGTGTGACATTGCACCTTAGATTGTTTTTGAAAGAAACGGATGCTTTTCTCAGACATTGTAGGTGGAGCCTTTGTGAAAGGTCAGAGAAGCAGCTGTGATATTGTTCTCCTCACTAAATGTCACAATGTCTCGGGGGTCAATCTGACTGACAAAGGATGTGGGATAAAACTGGTGGAGGAGGACAGTGCACAGGGTCACTGCTGCTGGTGCCTTGGTGATATCACGTTGGACTTTCCGTTTTACTTTATATTATGATACAGAAGTATGGAAGATCATGTTTCGACTGGCCGATATGATCGAACGGTTCAGCATGTTTAAATACAACTGTGGGCTGCATCCAAAATGTTCCATTGAGTTATGCTGGGGAAAAAAAGAGCCCTACAAAAATCTTGCAGCGTAGCCACAATAAAACTATAAAATAACAAATTGAGCGTATTGGCATAATGAAGGTCAACACAAACTAGCTTTTTATGCACAAGTCAATGGGTAAAATGCTCCCTTACCTGCATGTACGTTTGAACGTAAATAAGAAATACATTAACAATCATTTAAAACCGTGTGTATGCTTGGTTGTTTACGCTAACAAACATTTGGCAACTCATCATAATCACAATAATAATAATACAATAATCATCCCAATAATGCCTATGTCCGTCTCGGTGATGTCTGAGTTTGGACGGGAACAAGCTCTGAAAGCTCCAATGAAATTAGATTTGCTGGTTATTGTATTTTTATTCAGTATGCAATATTGATAATCCCTAGGGGTGCTGCGGCTGCAAACGATTTTGTTAACAAAGGTTTAATGGAGTCTGCTCCAAATGCATTTTCACTAGATAGTCATTCTGTCTTCAGAATTCCACGTTAACCTTTACCAACAAGTTGCGCATATTAGAAAGTAACACTGTCATCAAAAATCAAATGGAATTATGACAGAAGAATTTGCAATGTGAACAAAAAGGTCTCATATTGATGGCATCAGAACTACAATACTCATCAAAGATAAGAGAACGTTTTCAAGGCTTTTGAATAAAAGCTTAAACCATATGACAATGCTGCAAAGTTGCCCAAAATGTTACGGGCACAATAACAGAGCCTTGAGGCATAACCATTGAGTCGAGTGTTGGACTTCAAGGGAAAGGTCGTTCCGTTCAATTCACTTCTACAGATTTGAATTGAATATTGAACAATATCTTCGTGACTTGTCAAAGAAAACAGACAGATGAACAGACTTTTGCTGTGTGTTGATGGAGCGCAGCCCAGAGTCCAGGCTGCAATCCCCAAGTTGAGATGGGCAATATTAATTACAGATAACATGCTTCACTTCTCATTTTGGCACTATGGCGAGGGACTGTCATTGCACTGATGGCGCCAACACCACTTGGCAAACACACGTGTGCGTCTGGCAACATTTACCTTCGCATATTTACAGTACTCAACACAGTTTTTTTCCATCATGAAGTTTAGTTGACTGCAATTTTAGACAATACCACAACTTTACTGGAATTGGGCTTTGTTGACACAATGTGTCAAGCACAAGAAGTCAGAAATCCCTTAATCCTCTTTTCGGCCTTGATATGCTCCAGTGGTAATTAGTCAAAGTGCAGTGCAATTTATGGCATCTCTATCCTGTACGCACATTGATCCTGAATTACCTAAATATCCTATTCACAATATTCACTTTACTATAATATACGTGGCATTATATTCTCTTTATGCAAAACACTCTGGAATTAACTGGATTTAAATAATCAACAAATCGTCCATTAAAATTGTCCAAACAATGTAATTAATTAACTTCCGACAGAAAATGTGCTTAAGATTTACACTAGCACAAGGAAAACTTAATTTACAACATAAGGCTAAAATAATAATAATACATTTAAATGATATATGTTTAAAAATGTTCATTTGTTTTTACCTTCATTTATTTCCTGAGCTTAAAATAGTACACATAGAAGATTGTGATCCATTGCGATTAAAAAAATGTAATCGCTCGACAGTACTCATTTGAAGTTAAACTGTCGATATCATGTCGTATTTTTGTTCATCACAACTGCTGTATTGCTTCCAGCCATTTATGGAATAGCAACCCAGCACCTGCTAGCACAGTCTAAAAAAAATGCAACAGTATATGGAGCGCATAGTTGGTTGTAACTCAATCATGCTGTTAATCAGCTCCAATCATGTAAGGTAATTACTGGACAACAAATTCACATCTGATTATTATTTTTTTAAAACTTTAATGAGCTTCCAGTCCTCTAGTTCACTTCAGTAACTGAGCCCTCCAGGAATGTCATTAAAATATCGTTAAATCGTCTGATTAGCGCTCCATGCCAAAGAAACACAAACAACATATATTGTTATTTACAAGATTGTAAAGACAGCAAAAAAAAATGGTCAAAAATAGTCCTAGTCGTTTATAATTTTCTGGACGATTCCGAGGAACCAGGCATCACGATGAAGGAAGAGGACGATAACAGTGGCCGACAACTGTGACTTAAAGAGGGCCACAGTTGAGCAACTTGAAGCCAGAGTTTTCTTTTTTGGAGGATGCTGTGACATTGACAGAAGTTTTTTTTCCCAGAAGTGAGAGCCAGAATAGGTGAGATAAACTGCCACAGCAATAAGCTAAAATGAGGAGAACCGAGTGTTGGTTGAAAATAGATTTCTTATGCCCGATTTGAGGAGGGATAGATGTTTTGTCCTTGGCTTCAAGGAGGAGTTGATGGTAGCTGTCAAAAGGTTGAGCTGTGGTCTCAGTAAGGCACATAGAAAGGAGTCCGAAGCGGAAATGAATGTCCTTTAGATGTACTTGAGCAAAAAAAAAAAACATATTTATCTTAAGCGGCCACTGTTGCTTTGAAAGAAATGCACAGCGTTCAAATATATTTGCAAGATTATATTGGAAGCTACTTGCAAATGCATTTCAGAGACACAATGGAAAAAGCATTAGGCCCGTCCGGCCGGCCGGGTAAGACGACTTAAGTCCTTTCATTTGTTTGACTGAAGGCCGACTGTGTTGTGCGAAGGCATGTTTTGAAGAGATTACGCCCGTCTTAGACTTTTATAAAACTGCTGTCCAACATTTTCTTGGGTAGGATTTGATTGTTAAGACAGCCCTCTATCCCAAGGACCAGATCACCGCGGGACTGACCGCATTTCCGACATACTATAAATTCATCCGACTTGACCTGCCAGTCATTTCCCTTGCTAGCCATAGCCAACCAAATTTGCCGTTGGCTCGGATTAAAAAATGAGTTACACTCGTAATGGGGCTTGAAAGAGGCTTAATTGGCACAGTATATACTCAACTTTAAGTGTCCACGCCCTCCAGGGTCTATGCTGCTTATTTAATTATTCATTGTTATGGTCCTCCTGCATTTGCCATTTTCATTGCATCTCCACCAATCAGCTCCCTCGCTCTTGTGCGTTCCATGACAGAGAACTCCCGTTCGTCGTGAGGGATTCGTTCCACACCCACCGCTATGAGGTGGGAAAAAGAAAATCTGCAACACACAGACACACGCAAAGATACACAGGATGACAAATTAAAGCAATGCTTGCAGCGAAACCGCTGAATGATATCAATGCTCAGAATGGGGTCGACAAGAGCTCGTAGGGACTCTTGAGGCATGAGACTGCCAACTAGTGATGCACTATGTCGTCTCCAAACGGTTAGCACACGGATAGATGGCGGAGTTGAGCTGGGGCCGTGTGGGTAGTTGGAAATGATGCGTGAGGGGGCGAGAAAGTGTTTAACCCTTTGCCTCAGCCTTGGTCTTCTCTCAACCTGGTGGCTGAAACAAAGGAACAGAGTGATGATGGTTGGATGCTATCAACTTTTGAATGCGTGGACAGTATTCTGTTTGAACTAATCCATTTTTAGTGTCAAGGATAACCGTCTTTACATTTAACGGCGATAGCTAACTGAGTGGTCCCACAGCAGACCGCCATGCAAAGCTAGTCTTGGACCACCGTGCTGGATTCCCCAATGCACTTTAGGATTAAGGAACACTTCTTTAATCCTGTGGGCTTGTCATTTAGGGAAACCACCAGAGGGGAACCATGAGCTTGCTCTCAAATACACACAAAATTCCCTTCCCTCTACCAAGTGTTGCCATGAGTAAATTACAAAATGATTATTATTATTTTTTTTTTTAGAAGGGGGGGTGAGATCTGGCTTTTCTTCATCTCACCATTCTTAACCCTAATGAAACCCAACGTGCCTATGTCAGCCTCAAAAGTTCATCCAAGTAGCTCAAAATTCAGTTTAGCAAGCTTTAAAATGAAGTAGTTGAGTTCATCAATCTGACTTAAATATTGGGTTCCAAAAATGAGGAGTTTACAATTGATATTGTGTGGCCTCTTCATTTCTTGGAGGAATTGGCTGCAATTCTGACCTTGGTGTTTCCACTCCATAATTCAAGTAGATATGAGCACATAACCCAAAAGACTGCTTGAAATTATGACTTGCAAAAGTGCCCTCATGAATGGCCATAAACATAAACTCTGTCTGAATAAAGAAGCTCCAGTGGGGGCCACAGCTGTGCCGCTATTATGGCAATAAAGTCCCCTGTAGCTCAGATCGCTTTTGTTGTGCACTCGCTCTACTAAGAATAAAATTCAGCAGTCCATATAGCAGAAGACTATAACAATCCTGATCCAAATGACTCCCCCCCTGCTCTTTAATGGAGGGAGGCCTGTGCAAGGGGAGAATGAATGAGGAAAACTAACATGCAAGTCAGAGGGAATCATTGAGAACAGGGATATCACGTTGGCCGGCTCCAATAGACCTCCAAATCCCATTAGCGTGGTGATGGAACGAATTAGCATGGGACCAAAAAGGATGGGGGGATGCTTCTTTTCCTCATCCCTCCCTTTGTCAGCATGAAAGCACCCGCACACACAACACACTTTCCACTAACCTACTGCCAGCGCCAACAGAAAGCTCCACGCTGACGCTGTTTGTCAAATAACCACCACCAGTGAGACTAAAAGCCAGAGGAAACAAGTCATTTCTTACTGGAAACTCAAAATAGCTGTCAGGACTCAGGCTCAGGCTCAGGTTGGCCTAGGCAAGACAGCAGACATGCCATTTACCATACTGCAACCATACTGATGTATTCATTCCGGCTGTGCAGAATTCTGCAGGGAAATTGAACTTAACCTTCCCATCCACATACCGTGCTGTTTTCTATTTTGCCACAGAGGAAAGATACTGTGCACCTGAGACCTTTGCATCTCAATTTGTTGCACTGAGGAATGCTGTGATATTGTACATGCAGCTCTTATTGTTTAGAATTTAAAAAAAAAAAAGGAAAAGGTCAATGAAGGTGAGGGACAAAAAAAAAAGACCACCTACGGTGAGTGTATGAATAAAATACTCGACAGAAGGTCAGCCATGACATTCTAGCCACCAAACACTTTCATTTGAAAAGCACCTAAGAGATCACTTGGGACTTATCAAGCATGTTCACAGTCCATTCAGTAATTTTTGGGGGAATAATTCGATCAAGTTCTTTTACCAACTGTGATCCGTTTTGAGGTGCCTTTCATTGACCTCAACGATTAGAACTTGTAAACAAATCATTTTATTGTTTCTTTGACCTTTTCTGATGTTAGGAACATAAAGGTGATCATGTTCTTAGCACAATTCAGTGTTTCAAAAAGCAGGAGTGAACCCAACTGGCCCAGCTGTTGTGTTGCTCACCATGATGCCATCCGAGCAAAACATGCCTCAAATAGCGGAGGGTTCCGAAAAGCTGCAACTCGGCAGGCCAAGGGCAAATCCAGTAGTGCATGAAATTGCAAGAATCCACAACTAAGCTGCCCATGTCTGTACTTAAAATTGCACAAGTCCATTCTGTTGGAGTGATTAAGCGCAGAAAAGTCAAGAAATGAGGTCAGAGATGTGCTCAGACATAAAAGATGTGTGTGTGTGTACATATTTGACTCGGGTTTTCTTTTTTTATTGATTTCATTTATGATCATTTATTTCTACGCACACACAAGTGAGAAAAGGGCAGTTGGGGAATCAAGGAGGAAAGGGCCAGGTGCTCGGGCAGATGGGACTCGGCAACATGCAGCAAACCCAAACAATGGAAAAAACAGAAGAAGAAGAAAGCAGAATAAGTGTCAAGACAATCTGTGGCTGAGGGAGCTCATTGGAATACACGAGCACAGATGGAAACAAAAGCGGCACGAGAAAACAAGACAGCCGATGAAACAAAAGCAAATCAAAACGTAAATCGATTAAGACACGACCGCACTCGCGACAAAAGCACATTGCCGACGGCCCAACTGAGTGGTTGAGAAGATCCATCTAAGCGTGCGGCCGAGGAAACATTCAATTCCCAAAGTCATTATCCATTTGGGAGATCATCCCTAAACAAATGTTGCAATAATGTTCGACCCGGCTTTCTCAAGAGGCTTGCTCAAAGTATCCAAGGGAATCATTTCAGAAGAGTAAATACGGTGCTGCAACAGAGGTGTTTGAAAGTGGCTCGCTGACGTTAATTCGAAAGATTGGTGGAAATGTGCTGCGTCTTCAGGCGTGGCAGCAGAGCTTGCCAGTCCATCATTTGGCTGACAGCCTGCTTGCGTCTGCATGCTATTCAAAGGCGTCATATTGTTCAAAAGCTTTGGACTTTGCACTTTGATTTCTTTCAACTTGCCTCTCAGGTTCAGCACTGCAAACTTAAAAACTTGTCAGAAACAACAACAACAAAAAACAAAGCTCAGCAGATAGACACTTATTGAATATTTGCTCTAAAATATTACATTGTGTATTGATGGGCATTCAAAATGAAAGCGTGCCTATTGAATTATGCACTAACAATATTGCTATTCGGTTTAATAACGTGTGCTCTCTTGTGGCAAGGACAGACTGGCAGCAAAATAAATTTGAATGCGTTGAAGCTGCCTCTTTGTTATTATAGAACGCTACATGCCTTTAAACTCCATCCATCCATTCATCCCAAACTTCTTTTGTACTATCATGTTGGCAAACAACAGTAGGCTGAATCTATGGGAGGGCTGGACCAGGCCTAAAATACATTTTCATGTGGGTCCCGCGTGAACATAATGTGCAGCAAAATTGAGGTCAATCTCAATGACAGGAAAGTTCTGTTGTCATTTGATATGCTTTGTGATACGGTTTCTCAGAAAATATCATATAATATAGCCTGGGCACAATATTTGTATTCTACTGTGTCCACTGCTGCATTTTGAGAGTCGTTATCCAAAACAAATTGATAGAATTGAAAATGTAAGCAAACATCATTTTTGTGATCGAAAAAAAAAATGACAACGAGAGTTTTGGAAGGAAAATAAGGAGCCAGTGTTGAAAGTAGTCCTCTCGCTTAGACATCATTTCCCACTTCACAGATTCGACTCGGCTCAGTTCTACTCGTCTCATGTGGGAGCAGTGGATTTTGCCCATCCAAATTGAAAAGCGGAATAAGCAAATGGCATGGAAGGCATGAGTCAGAAGAAGGCGCTAACAAACAAGAGCGGTGTCATAGCCAGCATGGCTGTTTGCCACTGAAAGGACACACTTTGGATTTGTCAGCAATTGATTGGCTTTCTGAAGCTGCCCGGAAAATATTTCAATGCTTTGAAGCATTTCCTACACTTCAATGGGTCTTCATCTGCTGCATTTCATTTCAGGTATTACTCACAGCCAGCACAATAAAGGTAGTATGTTGTCAAACCTGTTGCTCTGTAGGTATGTACCAATATTTAATATTGTTCCAATACTGTACTTGATACTAGAAAACAGTAATAACACAGTGGAGGTTATTTTGTGGTGGACGCAAAGGTGATAATAGCAACATCTGCAAAACACAACGGCCTGTTTTTCGTCAACTGAATTAAAATGGCGTTAAAAAAAAAAATCAATAAAAGTTATATTTTGGTAGTGAATCCGGCTTTTCATCAGCAGTGCTTTGAAAACGCAGATTCGCAATCAAAACAATTGAGATAACAAGATGAAAGAATAATACAGAATAAGGCCAATCCTGTTCAAATGATGGATGATACTTCACTTTTATTCGAAGAAATATGGAACGCGTATGGTTCAAATAGAGGTAATGAAATCGTGCGAGCTCTACTTTAGTCTGCCTTGGACTTCCTGTCTGTCATGTTAATCTATGCTCTGGTGACAGCTTCCTCGTACGCCTCGCCTCTTCAATATCGCATTCAAGACCTTTGTTTGTCTGCTGGCAATTTTTGTTTGTCACGGAGCACCAGTCTTTTCTTTATTTATATACAAAGAAATGTTCTGGTTATATATGGATCCACAGAAAAGGCCAGGCATGAATGTTCCAGCACTTTTAAAAGCCGTCCATACACCGTACTTAAAATAGGTTTCAGATCAAACCCGCACCTCATATCCCTGTTAGTACTCGTGTTCCAGGAAAGGACAGCGAGTGATTGTGATATCAAGACTGAATATTTCAATTAGCGCACAGTGATGTGGCTGAACCATTCAGTTAAGTGATTTATAATCATAGAGTCCATTATGGGCGAGATTGATAGGGTGGGTAGGGCGGCCTTTGGTGAAATGGCAAGATCAATTCCAAGCCAAAGATTGCAGGGTGATGAGTTATTGTTACCTGTCATTTCATTCAATTTGACATTTAAGAAGGTTTTGGATATGCTTGAAAACATTGCAGATAGGCCAGACAAATGATATAAAAGAATGTTTTCTTGGTGGACGTGAATCTCAAACTAATCGCATGCAGATTTATGGTTGCTGTGAGAAGACTACAAATGCCAATCTGTGAATACATGCAAGTCAAGTCTGGACATGCACAAACACGTTGATGTTTCACTCACTTTCACTTTCTCAGTCACTCGATTGCAAGTGGATCGATTGATGCCGACGGCTGACACGCATCGACTCTTTTGGAGGATGATGGTTGAGATAGCAATTAACTCGGTTGACTCAATTATTTCCCGGGGCAGTTTATCAACTCTGCTCACGTGTGCAGCCAATTTTGGGTGAAGATCTGGTGAAAAGATGGACAGGAAATTTGACTTTCATTTTTAATTGCTTGTCGAAGGAATCTAAACTAGTTTGTGCAATTATAAGGCTTCAGTTTGGTACAGTCCCCAAATATTATTTATATTCCCTCTGTCTCTGTTGTCAAAATAGCAAACAGAAATATTATCATATATAAATTTTACACTGTTTGCATGTTTTTTTTTATCCATCCTTTGTTTGTGGTTGCTGATCTTTGTCTTTTCAAGTTACCCTTTTTTTTCTTCTAATAAATAAAGGCTTTTTGATTGCAGATTTTGATGGATGCAGTTCTCTTGCATTTCCCTTTTCGTCCATTGTGGTTGTGCCAAGACCGCCGAACAGCGTGGCCTTCCTCGGCTCCACTTTGCCTAGAACTTTATCGATTTTGGTCTCGAAGGAATTGCGTTTCTTCCTTTTCCTTTCAGTGGTCGTCATGATTCACCCTTCATGTAGTATTGATCGGCACGGCTCATTGATATTTGTGTGATGCTTGCTGTATCTTAAGTAGAGGATCATTTATCAAGCTAAAATTTCCTACAGAATGTTGACCCACCTGTAGCGCTTAGTGAAAAGATTCCTCCAGTAAGCAAGAGCAAGAGACATCAACAACTTATCCCAAGATACGTTTGAAAGTAACCGAGCGAGTCAAACAGCGGGGGATGAAAAAAAAGTTGAATTGCTGTGCTTGATACGACATCAAGGAATAAACAAAAGACGATGATTGACAAGCACTTTCCAACTGCAAAACACATTCCATGAAGGTTACTATATACCTGACGCGACTCCTGATCTGTTATTGCCACTGACTTTAGCAGAGCCTCTCAATTCTTTTCTCCAGTGACGTAACCACTGTATGGACACCAGATCATATTTGACCGTTTTGACGTATTCCGGCAAAATTCTTCCACGTATGTCACGGAATACACTTTCCCAAATGAGTCATCGAGAAAAACGGCGCCTTTTACCAAGTCATTTCTTTAATTCCTTTTTAGAAAATCCGTCCTTTATTTTATCTGTGTGGGTGCACATGCAGACTCTGCTGCTGCTTTAATTTCAAGCACCCACACACTGTTCACGGAAGAAAATGACACACTCTCATACTCATCTGTTTACCCAATTGGTCGACTACCACTATTACAGACGACTTGACTTTTAACATTTAAACTATTGGGTAAATATTTTCATACGCACGTCTTTACCGTTCATTCTTCAGATCAAAACATCTGCCGAGAGTTATCGTGGTGTTTTTAAAAAATCGTTGTTCGGATAGGCAGCGGAAGAAAAGATAAATGTAGGTCATGCAATCGTATGCGAGGATGCTCAAAGGCGGAGTTTTTTTTTTTTTTTCTTTTCCAAAGATGACTTTGGCCTACTGACCACAAGATCTGTGCCACCATACCACCCCCTTCTTGTATCGCCCAGTTTGTAAAACCACATGGGCTTGTTCCCCCTTAAGGCACAATTACAAAAGAAAAGTGCTTCGTGGGCAAAGGGACCTTGGGTTTTGGGCCATCTGTTTGCTCTCCAGGAGCTTCTTGATTCTTTTTAATCAGAGGGGGACAATAATAGTGCCCGAGGAAGTGTTGAAGGGGACCACTAGGATGAGACTGTGATGTTTGTTTTATTACATAGTTTATGGGTAAAAAATAATGGTGTTTTTAAAATTAGCTTTATAAAAATTAAAATCAAGTACATTGAAGATATGTCATTAAAGAAAAAATGAAATTGGGTCATCATTTAAATGGCAAGGTGTTGTTGAGGACTTCACAAGGAATACCACCTGCCATTCCAGATGGTGTGCGCTTTTAATTTTGAAAAATGGACAATTTCCAAAACAATGTTAAATGACCACGGTACCAGACTTTACGTAAAGTAAAAACTTGCTTAACTCACATAAACATCATATGATGTCTATTGATGATAGTTTTCTTTCTTTCTTGGGATTGTCATTTGTAATATGTTGAATTATTCAGTCAATCAATACTTCTAACCTCATGCTGGGTATTGTCGCCATTGGAGGCAGGATTGCTGCAAGGGATTTGGGGTGGAAGGAAAAAAAAAACCACTGTGCCCCTTCAGAAATGGACTAATGTTCTCCTGTCAGTCACAAGCTCTTAGCATCGTCATCACATGGCTTCTCCCGGATGCTGGCAACTGTCAATCATTTACTTGAGCTGCAGTGCTGAACAATGACAAATGGATTGATTTGTCATGAAAAATTGGAAACCCAGAGGATGAAGAATCTGTCAGCTCCACTTCACTATGACAGAGTGGCTGTTTTGAGATCATTTCTTTTCGTAGCGTTATATTCTTCTATGTATAGCCATGACTGTATTCCAAACAATTCATTTCTTTGTTTTCAATTCAAATCTTTTAAATCAAGCTGTTGTGTAAGACTCGTCCCTGTAATGTCTGTAATTGTCTCTCTCTCTCCTTCCCTCCAATGCATTGTGAAGGGCAATACTTTTGATGCAGACGTGCACTTGTTTACCGCGTCCTCATTAATAGTCATCATACAAGAAGATACGTAAGTAACTCTACAACACTTGGGGCTGCTCTGTGTGTGTCTTATTTGAAGGTTTATAATTACCAAAGCGTCAATGCTGATTTCCATGACTGTTTTTTTGTACGTCAGCATTTCCTGTAGGTACAATGAATCCAAGCCAACACTTGTTAATAATCGGTTTGATCGGTTCTTGCAGCCCTACTGTATTTATTCTATATTTTAATGTCAAAAAGAATGGCTATTTTCATCGAATCTATGCGCATGTCGTCTTTTGACCTGTCAGTCAAAGACCATTTCAAGTAAAACCAATGCAAAATGTATTGATTTAGATTTTGATTTAGTGTAGTAGCATAGTATTGCACATTTTTTTCTTACGAGAGCTTCTTACAGCCACTGAGGATGAATCCCTCGCATGAAATGATGAGATGGTGGTTCAGCGAAACAAGGGTTGATTGATGATGAACGTATGGCATCAAAAGCCATATCCTGAGGTGCACATCAGCGTGAAGAGCTACACCAACTGCTTGGCGCACAGCATGGGCCTTCATTACGCCAAGATAAAGACATTCAAACACAGCCAATAGTGCGCAAGCCTCCTTACAGCACACACCTACACTTCCTCCCCATGACTCATGGCGTGTAAGGAATCCTTCAAAGATGTCTATATATCCACAGCATCATGTGCTAAAGGAAATGAGCATGATCCTCTTTTATCCTCAAAGGGTTGTCGCCAGGTCCATCTTGCTCTAATAGGATTTCCCGACATTTGTTCACTCTCGGGGATGTGTAGGCTGGTGGGAATGATCTTGCTCTGTTTACTCTGTGACCGCATCATTGTAAGATCACATTTCTACATGTACGTTGGTCGGCAAAGTTCAGAAGTCCACTTCACTCCAGGCTGGCAACCAGTTCAGCCAATTTAATGTTTCCATTTGTAATGTATGATGACAAGGATCTTAAGATGCATCGACAAAAAAGAAATCCATCAGGGGAAAAAAAAATGCAAAAGGAGAGAGAATTAATGTTACAGTGGTCCTTCAGTTCAGCTACTTGATACAATTCATTGGGAGTGAAGGGGATAATGCCAGAAGGCTCTTTATGGAGTCTTAAGGAAAACAAAGTCAATAGAAATTGGAGCACTAAGACATGGATATCGATCCACTGTCTGTTACGATGAGGAAAGGTGGTGATGTAGTGAAGACCAAAAGAGCTCAAGTGATCACAATTAAAGAAAGGGAAACAGGACAGTTCCTTTATTTGCCAGCTCACAAACAGAGATGCAAGCACTCTAGGAGGAAACTCTTTGGAGTTATGAACTAGGCAGAAAAGAGACACAGTCAGAGCTGCAGTCTAAAAATAATGCTGCAGTGTTTTGGCAAGCTTCAGACATCTGTGTATGCTTGATTTCTATGTCATGATATACTTGCTGATTTTTTTTTTCCTTCTCCTCCTCAACTGAGTGTTATATAATGTTTTTCATTATGTCATCCGCAGTACACGGCCAAGCCTGCAGATTTTTTTTCATCTGCCAGTCAAAGTTCTTATAGTGGTGTATTTTGTTCATCTTGACTTTCTTTGACTTCTCTTAGGAATGGTAAGAAGCCAGTTTTCAACTACTGTATGTGGCCGACAAGGGCACTCGCGATCGAAACAGACAAACGCTGCAAAGACAGGTATGCTGCTGCAAAAAAAAAGAGAAATACCTGAATGCAAAGAATAAAATTCACATTTACATAAGATTGCTGAAATGCTGCAAACTGGCCAAAAATATTCTTTGTTTTATTTATTTATTTAATTGATTGAAATAGCCAATCACAAATGCACAATTCATTAACCCATGCTGTCTCTTGAGTATGGATTGATAGGTTGATGGCTCCATATTCTCGCCCTGTACCTCCCACCTCGTCTCGTGTCTCCTGGTCCTTCCAAAATACACATGTCTGGTCTCATTCCTGCCCTTGAAAATGTTCCTTTCACTGAGTTGTTGCTTGTCTGACACAGTTCTACTCTGATGATATTCTCCCCCTGCTCCATTCCTCCATCCATCCTTTCTTTTTCACCTGCCTTCCACACTCCCCAGTGCTTTATCCTGTCGAGTATAAAATGGAATATACTGTACGTATGCTTCCTTCAGCACTCTGGAATACACTATGAGCTTATCTTTTATAACTAGGCCATGATGTCCTTTTGGGAATCATTGTGACTGATTAGTCCTCAATAGTCACCAAAGCTTTATCATTACTGGGAGGTCGGCTGGGGCATTTGCACACTTTGGTCTTCAACTTCAATTTTTGTGACAAAGATCTACAGTCTGGAATTCTTCCATTAGAAGTGTTGATGAAACAACGGTTACATTATGAGCTAAATCAAGGTCACACAACCGTTCAAATTCTTTCGATTCTAAAGAATGGGGTATCCGATATATGGCCCGCGGGCCATTTGCGGCACAACGTCCATTTATAGTTGGCCCGCAAGACAATTTATGAATGGAATATTCTTCAACTCTTGTATTGCGTTTTTTTAATTTTCACATCAGAGGGAGCTCCTGTCCTACTAAATGATATCCACTTATTTTGTTCAATTCAGTGCAGTCTGTTAATGTTGATAACCATTTCAAACAGATGATAAAAGCAAAAAAAAAGTCAAGTTTCATGTATTGATTGAAGAATAAATGGAGGAAACAAATCTTGATTTCGAATGTTCTTGACAATGCTCTATCTAGTGTCTAATCTTCTCTATCCATCATTCACCATCGAATCAGTTTTTCATCTGTAGGGGAAAAGCTTGTTATTTGCCGTCCACGGAATCATTCTTTTTTCCACCCATTTGAGAGTTGACCTTTCTATAAGAAGTTAAGTAATACCCTTGGGAGTTCGAATATGGAAGATGCAATTTCTGTTTCCCCGCAGTAGCCATATTTAGGCTTGGATGAGAAAGGCTTTAGCCTGCAGTTCAATTTATTCTTATTTCATAAAGAGCAGTGGCGGCGGGAGGAAAGAATCCGAGGGTGAGGGAAGGAGTATCCCTCGGAGAATGGGGAGGGGGAAAAAAAAAAAAATCACATTCCGCTTGATTGGGGATTCAACGCTGTGGGGGTGATGAGCAGAGAATCGGGACCCTGTGGGAGGGCTTCCCCTCCATTTTTATTCGATGCAGTCTTTTCAGAGCATTTAGGGCTTGAGTAAACAGTAGACTTGATCACTGAAGGAATGCAACTGCAGAATGATACTTGGAGGGAAATATGTAGTCGTGCATTCATTTGAATCAATGTGTATGAACGGCTCACATCAAGAGGCATTTTCAAATGACACTTGTTGGCGCTTTCATCATTCCAAACTCAATCAAGCGTTTAATACGTATAATCAATTAGGTGTGCCTGTTGAAAAGCAATCTTACACGTACGTACATGATGAGAGGAAGCTACACTAGCTTCTGTCTTCTGACATTTTTGCAAGGTTTAATCGTGTTAAATTCATTCTCTAGCTTCACTTGAGCATTGCGTCCTACAATCTTTTCTCCCTCTGCGTTGTTTATTTCGAGCTTGATTTGATCAACACAGACGACGCCCGATTGCTCATTAGTGCTTCTTATTTGCCTTTTCAGCACTCCCCAACTGGCTGATTGAAGAATCGATTGTTTTCTTCAACAAATCTAAAGACATGCTAATGTGCCATTGATGGGCTCGCGATAATGTTGCAATTGATCTTTCGCTAAAGGCTGGCTGGATGAACTAAGTGGCTGGTGTCTTTGGGCAAATGTGCTTGGGCTTATTTTTCTAACCTTGTTTTACTTTGGGCTGGTAGCTGACACTACAACAACACTTGAAAATTCAGGTCAATATTGCTTTTGATATATTAAGGACTACGCCATTGAGATGCAACCTTAGCACACTCGCTGAAGGTGGTTAAACGTAATCTTGTAGCCTCTCTAGCCCCAGTTAATCCTGTTTCTCTGTCTTTTCTGATCCTCTCTTAGTTTGTAGGTCACACAGGTAGTCTGCCGTATGTCGGCCATGACTGAAGAGATTGTGGAATCTTTTCTCCTGTCAGATATGTCTGAGAAAAAAACATAATGCACTTTGGATTTCTGGAGGTCCATTTGTATGCATGGGCTTTGCGTGCACACACGTGGAGCACAATGATATGTTTGATTTTCCCTACCAGCTGGGTGACACACAGGAAAACAATCATTTGGGGTAGAGCTGGGGTTAACGCAACGATGGCTTTGTTTAGTAGCATACATATTTGCTCCCTGCTGTATATCGTAAAGGTAATCTAGTATTTACCTGTGGTCTCCCACAGATTATCATGGTCATGGGCAACATCCACCTTTGGCTCAAATGTCCTGCTGCTCACATATGATTCTTTTTGGGGGAAAACAAGAAGTGTTTCTCACCTGAGAACATTGTGGAAGCTTCTTAATTGTTGCTTGATGTACAACATCAACAGTCTGGGGTCTCTGTTAACATCGTTTCTGCTTCAAAATACACCACGTCTTCAATGGGAGACAAGTCTAGACAACTGGCAGGCACTTTATCCCAACTTACCTCAGTGGAGCTCGAGGGAGGATGACGGGTGGGCGATAATGGCGCGCAGCTGGTCGCTCTCACGAGCCCCGAGGCTCCTTTCGGATCATTTTTAGCAAGACAGCAGAAAATATATCACAACTAAATGCTAGTCAACAGACAGCAGCTTCCAAAGACTGATGAGAATAACATTTAAGAGTTACAATTAGAAAAAAATAAACTGCAAGCAAACTTACTTTCAAAGTTGCTGTCGTACATACAAACTTGAAATGAACTTGATCTCTAACTTGCTTCCTCATGAACTATTATTTAACCAGCTCATCACCTACCTTAATACATGCCCTTTGACTTCAAGGTAAGTAATGCGGTGCCCTAGAACCCTCTATTGATTAGCCGCAAGTGATGCAATTGTGTTTCCTCGCCATCCAGCAGAAAACATAATCACATCCCCACCATAATTGCATTTGGGGATATTTTTAAACCACCCAGGAGATATCAGGTAAATGCTTGTCCCAGCTAGAAAGATCGGATATCAGTTCTAAAATATTCTGGCGGGTTCCAATTTCCCCTTCACATGAACTTCTTTCAGAAACAAGAGTTTTTTTGTTATTTGGTTTGAAATGTACCGTAATTTTCGGACTATAAGTCGCGTTTTTTTTTTCATAGTTTGGGTGGGGGGGCGATTTATACTCAGGAGCGACCTATATACATATATGTTTTTTTTCACTTTTTTGGGCATTTTATGGCTGGTGCGACTTATACTCCGGTGCGACTTATAGTCCGAAAATTACGGTATGTTTCAATGAACCGGAATATGGCAATGTATGGCAGAATTCTTTCTTCAGTGAAAAGGCGAGCAAACCTTAAGTTGTTTTCAGGTCTTCATAGGGTACAGAAGCTTTACTCAACATTGAGCTCGTATAAGATGATACTTACAATTAGATTACATCCAGGCAGATTATGAATTAGGGCGGGCCCTGGCAAGGAGCAGCGTGTACTGGTGATGCGTAATATCGGCAGTGCTGAGGTGAGTCAGCAGCAACTGGCCTGATTACAACAACTGGACCTGAGAAAGCAATGCATCGGCCCACCCCACCCCTAATAAACAATGACAGTCATACTGGTGTGTGATGTTGGAGTAAAAACAATAGCCAACGGAATTTACCAACATTTTATATATATTTTTTCTTTTTAGCAAAAATCTTTTCACACATAGGTTTATTTTTTTTTTAAATCCTTGAGTCGCAGAATCATGACTAAGCCGAGTCACGCACACAATTGTATTCTTAGCAGCGTGAAAAGGGATGACACAAATAGAACTAGTAAGTTAAATTGTCCGTTCACAAAATACAAATGTCTCTTTTATCAACAATGTCGTCACTTCTTGGGAAATGTTTTTTTTTTTTTTTTGGGTTACCCTGATGTAGTGGGGACAAGAGGTACTGTAAGTCATGGCAACATAGTGACCAATCTGATCGAAGGGGAAACAAAAGACAATGTCTGTCGGTAAGGATTTATTTGGTTTCTGATTTGAGTGATTTTTCTTCTTTTTTTTTTAAATTGACATTTTAAAAAGAAGTAGGTTGCCACTTGTCTTACAGTTGTGGAAAATCCCATTTGACTGAGCCAGCTAGAAACGACCAAGTTAGTACACCACAGTAAAGCACCTTCACTGTTTGCTTGCAATGAAAATTAAAACATCACCAAATGATTTCCCCACGTTTACATTCCAACCAGTTATTTGTACAAAATATGCCAATATACAGAATGCTACACCAAGGGATCAAATCAATTTAAAAAAATATAGAAACATCCAACAGAATCATATGCAGCAAAAACCCACAGGATATTGGGAAAGGCATCAAAACAGGGAGTGGCTAAATCTTAGTTAGTCAATCATTGTGAAACGCCACAAAGTAAAAGTAAGAATCATTTACAACTCGGAATGAAAGAGAATGAATCAACTCGGCAGCAGCCTTTCTCTTCCATGCCATCGGGTTTAACAGATATGATATTCTTTTTTTTCTCATTTTGCTATCATTATTTCGGGCTGATTTTTAACCTAACTAGACTGCAATATCCTCATTTTTTTGGCCATTCACTAGATTCATCTGACCTTTGTCATCAGCTTGACCAATGGAATGCAAAGCAAATGAGAGTGAACATAGACTGGATCCAAAGGATTTCACCTGCTTTGTGCTACGTTTCTTACATGACCCAAAGTAGAAGGCGAGAAAAAATGTGCTGTTTCAATCTTTTACTTGATGTTGAAAGAAGGGCCGCATAATAAATATTGTGCTTGCTCTTTGATGTGACTGGAAATGACATCATGTGGAATGAAATGGCTACCTTTTGTGACATTTGGATGATGCTGGATAACCGAGCTGTACATCTGTAACTTGATGTATCGGTCAAAATAATAAATAGTATAAATGATAAAAAAAACAACAACAACCTTGATAAAAAAACAAAAACATTTAAATCACCCGGCGCCGCCCCCACATTGTGATCCTGCGGTCCTTCGATCAACTGTGGCGGCAGTCTTATCGTCGCGGTGGGGTCACACAAAAGTACATCCCATTCACGGTAACTGCGGCAAATCCACTTGGCAGTCAATTCATTTGATCAAGAGCTCCGAATATTTGGTCTCTCTTCCCTCTTTGCCATGTTGAGGGAAAGTATTCCAAGCCATTGCTGTGCAATCCAAGAGTCAATAAAGGTCAACTATTTTGTACACACACTCGAAGACTGTCCGAGTTAAGTGCTTTGTTGAAAAATGACAAGTTTGAAGTGGCAATACACAAACACTGGTCCCGTGTGTAACGCGCCTTCCTTTTGATCACGTATTTCTCCAGTCTATGATTTTGATCAAGTGGGTTGGGTCCAGTGCAATAGTGGCCCAATAGTACTCAAACGGTGCTCTCCATCACCCACTCCGAGCCCTCTAAACTCGGCTTATCATTGTCCTCATTGTCATCGTACTGCAGCAGCATGCCGTTAACTGACAAACTCCGTTTAGTCCAAATGTTGCTGATCCTGCGAGGATAGCTAGCACGGCACTGGGTGGACCCCACGTGACCCATGTCGAAGGAATGGCTCCTCTTGGGTTTACCTTCCTGGGGCAGCCCCAGAAGACGGCCCAGCATGGTGGTGGACTCGGCTCTTCCGAGTAGAGGTTCTTTGTCGGATAGGGGCGCGACAGCTCCTGTCACCGTAGTATTGGAAGCGGTGGAGGGGCCAGCTACACTTTGACGGTCCCTTGGGGTCCTTCGCAGCTCCATTGCGGTGAAGGCTCCTAAAAGGTGGTCCAAGTTTGCTTGCGGTTTGTGGCTGTGCCTGTTCCTACGGAACTTGCTGCTGGGCAGGGTGCTGCATTCAGCTGCCTGCATACTGTAGCAGTCACCGAGCCTTCTCCCCGTTTGGCTATCCAGCGAGTTGGAGGAGGACGAGGATGGCGAGATACTGCTCTGAAGGGATCCGCATTTGAACTCAACCATTTCCTCACGCATGACCACCACGGCCGATTTGACTTGCGGCGGGGCGCCGTTGAACCTGTTCACACCCCCGTTGGTCTGTGAGTACGTATTGCTCACGCTGGGTAATTTTATCGTCTGGATACCGCTGGTTACCTTATAGCGCACCATGAGGATGATGATGAACACCAGTAGCGTGGCCACTATGATACCGCCGATGACTAAGATCATGGTGCCACCCAAGAAACCACTGTGAAGAGACTGGCATTGGGGATAGTCATCGGTGGTCACAAATTGGACACAACCTACAATGTTGGTGGCTGTGAGTGTGGTGGCACTGTCATCCCAGATGGCCAATACGCACAGATCGTACTGCATCCCTGGGACCAGATTGGTGACCACGAAGGCTCTGTTAGTCATGGCAATCATCCTAGAAGCACACAGATGATAAAAAGGAAGACATTGTTTGACATTGCACAATGCAAAAATAGAGGGCTAATATAGTTCATATCGAGTCGTTCAACCAAAGGGTTCAATATGAACAGCCGAGTAATTTGCACCTGGTTTTTGAAACCCGGGCGGGCGGATCTTTAAATGAAAAAGCTGTCACAGTAAAAGGTTCAATTTATGATCATGGCTCTTTCAAATGAGTAAAGTACGTCTACAAATATATTTGAACAAGAACGATCTTTGGAAAAAAAACAATGATACTGTTCTATCTCTATTTTTAGCGTTGATCCTTCTGAACTCCCTGCACCATACGCTGCTGCAGTTCATTATTCATCGTTAATAGCCTTTTTCTATACTGAGGAAGACACGACTTTTTCTCATGCATGAGGGAACTTGTGCAATCCTCCCTCCACAAGCTCTATAATTGATATTCGGTCTTAACATTGCAAACATAGAGCTGTCTGGCCCGTTTTCATTGAGGATGCTGAAAGACCTCACTCACAGGTTTGCAAAACAGCAGTTCCACAGCACTACGAACAAAGACAAAATAACGACATACATGGATGGAGGAAGTAAATGGAAAAGTCAATGGCTTCAACGGAAGCAAGTCTGTTTTGTGTAGTCGCACAGTCAGGGTGTGAACGCAACCGAGCTGAAGGCTGTGTAGAAATGCCAACCTCTATCATCACCTCTCGGGGGCAATCTGGCTATTTTGTCAGCCGCATATGCATCTCAGCCCAAAAACAAACAAGCAATACTAGTGGAAAGACGGCGGGCGTTGAATTGGATTGTTCTACTCGACAATAGATTGAGTCGCTTTATCGAAGAAATGGATCTTTCAATCAGGTGCCACTGGTGAACTGAAAAGTTCATTCATATTGTAAAATGACAACCCATTGCTTCCAACCCTCTGAAGTCAGACGTCCCAAGTGGATCTAATAAAAATCCCGCCGAATCCCTCCATTTGAAAAGAAACCAGCTAATAAATCAGCCTCTTTTTGTATTAACGAGACTTGTCAGAAGTGTCATTCAATTGCCGCTACGGAGACCATGACTGATGACTTTCACGGGAACGGTTGCTGTTCAGCTGCTACGCTACGCTTGCCAGCTCGCGGAGCAACCTTTGTACACGGGAAAATATGATGATGATGATGATAACAAACATCGCGATTGGCTGACTGCTACAGCTGTTTTGATGGCCGCTTGGACATCATGTCATCGTATTTATAATTCTTACCTGTAAATGAGAACTTCGTCCTCAGAGCAGTTGTACTGAAGCTGATACATTTTAACCTTTGGTGTTGATTTGCCCACAGTCCACTTAATCAGGGCTGAAGCTGAGGACACTTCTGAGACAGATACCACATTCTCAGGCAGAGTTTTCGGCTCCCCTTTACTGATCTTGGTCGAACTGGTGATATCTGAAAGACCAGACTTGGACTGCGTGGTACGGTTTGTAGCGTTTGCCAGGTGAGGGAGCTGAATGATCGACAGCTCGATGGAGGCCGTGGATTCCCCGGCAGCGTTTGCAGCGATGCACGTAAAGGTTCCATAATCCTTGGACGTCGTGATTGTAATGTCAAGAGTGCCATTTTCATATAGAGTCGCTCGAGAAGAATTGCTGATCAGTCGGTCGTCGGGGGCCACCCAATGCACGGTTGGCATGGGGTCACCGACCGCCTTGCAGCGGAGACTAGCAGTTTGGCCTTCTAGCACTAGCAGTTTGTTTGTATGCTGCGTAATGAGGGGCGGCTCGCAAACAAATTCCTCCTCGTGGACAGACCAGAAGTAGCGTCCCTTTACACTGGTCGGAGAAGCACAGGTTTCCATGTCATCCTCTCGTTCCAGCCTCCGAAGCCAAAGCACCTCGCAGTTGCAGTGCAACGGGTTTCCACCAAAGCTGAGAGAGAGCGGCGGTATGTAGGGAGTACTCATGCCGACGTTAGTTTGGGAACGTGCAAAGATAGGGTCCGGTGGCAGCTTCTGCAGACGGTTGGAAGTTAGGTCCAAACGAGCCAGTTTTTCCAGGTCTGTAAAAGTCCCCTCGGCAATGAATGCGATGAGATTATGGTCCAGACTCATCTGATGGAGGTTGACCATCTTGCGGATGGATTCCCAAGGCACACTGCGTAGGTTGTTGTATGACAAGTCCAGATCTTCTAAGGTTAGCATCAGGTCATCAAAGGCTGCTTTGGAGATGCGACTCAGCTGATTGTTGTTGAGGATCAGATGCTGCAGGTTGATCAGACCTCGGAGGTCGTCCGGCCCCAGCTCAGTCAATCTGTTGGTGTCGAGGTGCAGTGATCTCAGGGTCTCCAGGTCGATGAAGGAGAAAGGCTGGATTGTGCCGATAGTGTTGCGGGACAAGGTGAGGTCTACCAGACCTGTCATGTTGGCAAAGTCCTGAGTGGTTATCTTGAGGATAAAGTTCCCGCCCAATCGGAGCTCCACGGTGTGTCTATCGATGTCCGGCGGGACAAAGAGGAGTCCTTTGGAAGGACAAAGCGTCCCCAGAGATTCCGAGAGGTTCTGGCACACACAGTATTTGGGACATGCGTGGGCCATTGTGAAGGTGATTCCCAGCAGCAGGAGACTGACCACCACTTTGTCCATGTTAGTTTGTACCAAGGAGACCTGCAGAAATGACAATGAAACAATTTTATTCATTTGGCTATTCTATGATAGCTGAAATGTACTAAAATGGACATTTGTAATGGTGCTCACGACTTTTCTGGTCAAAATAACAAATGACGATGACAAAAAAACAACCCTAACCAATATTTAACGCAAAATGTAGACAAACTAACAATCTTAGCTTATGTAGGCCAAACATATTTGTTTTAATGAGATAATCACATTAACATCTACTCATTAAAAAGCTTGATTCAGAGATGTATCGAAATTTGCAATGCAATGGAGGAGTAATAGTTAGGCTCAGTGATGCATACGCTTAAGAGATAGTTTGAAAATAATAATGATGTGGACACAAGTGTCGGGCACATGTGTCATGTTGAAGGTTCACTGACATTGTGTTTGCTATAATACATAAGAAAGCTTTTAACTTGAATGGCTATAACCTTCACGACCCGATAAAATGAAATTCTACAAACTTTAACCCGGATTTATGTACTGATTTATTATTCGAAACTTTGACCCCAAGTTCCAAAATCCCATTTGCGCTCCCGCACAAAGGAACTGAGAGAATAATGAAGAGCCAGAAGCGGCGCAAATCTTTCAAAGTGTGAGATTAAAATCAAGTCGCAAGTCAAATGTAATCCATGCAAAGAAACCAACACATTGGTCTTGGATTAGTAAACTGTAGAGATATTTCTTGTCAGAAAAACGGGAACACTTCATTGATGATGATGAATAATTTGATGGCGCCTTCCAGTCATGGGTCAATTTGAGATCACGTCCATTTACCATTTCATAAAAAATCAAAGACATAAATAATCAAATCAAATTTGACATAACGTCTGGAAATGATCAAGCGAGCGTGGCAAAAACCGAGGTTAATGCCACCGAGGTGTCCAATTATCAGGGATTAATGGACTTTGTGAAGCCAACCCTCCACCCACTCCACGTTGTTCATTGGTCCCTGATCATCGGCAGGCAGTGAGTGACCCTGATGCATTCACGCCCGCCCCACCTTGTGTGATCGTTGTCACGTTGTTGTTGGCATTCGTAAACAACAGAAAAGCACATTTCAAGGCATGTGAAATATCCAATTCCCATTAAAACTTGAATCAATTTGACTTTGGAGTTGGGAAGCAGAGTCAGTCCAACTGAGACCGAGAGAGATGACCTTTCCTGAATAAGGCTTCCCCCCACCAAGTAATAAGAAACATTTAAGGTCTGTATCCATTTACTAGTGGCCTTTTCCCAGGCTCAAACACCATCTGCAATGGCCGAGGCAAAGGTCAAGCCTGCTGCTGAAATGCCAACAGGCGCATCCAGCCTCACAATGCATTAAGGGAAAGGACATAGTGTAAAGATGCTCTGTGATTGCTGCACTTGTGTACATTTCAACCTTGCAATCTCAGTCATCTTTCCTCACTGGGTGAAAGGTCATGTAAAGACGCCCCAAATGTAAAACATATGCTGTGGTGTTTTAACCAACTTTGCAGTCTCATTTATTTGTCTTCTGTTCTTTCAGCTATGTGACAAACAGCTGCTCTACATGATATTTACAGATTGGTTTACAGCCATGCACGAAATAGTGCTCGTTTAAATAGGCATGTGAGCAGAGAACAGTACAATCTTTTGGTATAGCATGCAAAACAAGGCATATACTATTCATGTTGTAAAAGAAATGGAGCTTGCAGGATTCTAAAGATGTTTTGCACTTGAAGTAGTGCTGAGGGTTTTCATCAGGGAAGATTTGGAAGCTAAATTAAGTTTGAACTGATCCAATTTGGAGTGTCGATGGAAGAGGCAAACATTGCCGAGTCATCGTAAAGAATCTCTCTCTTTGGACAAGCTCGAAAAGCAACATTGAACACATTCCAAGTGCATGAATTCAATGCATCTGCTCATCCTGTGCAACATGGCATTGAAAAAAAAGATTTTTTTCGTGTCTGGCATTTCAAAGAAATGTAACTCAATATTTTCCGGGCACCATTGTGCACGTGGGTATTCACCTGCCTCCAGACGCATTATTTGAAGATGCAAAGTCAGCCATTGAGATTCATCTCACGTTTGACAAACCACATTGCGTGTACTGTTGTCATCAATTTGCATATACTCCTCCCAAAACACGTCAAATGAACTTTGCAGCAATATTACCATTTGGCTGCGGATGAACTTTCCAGTCTGTTCATGCCCACGCAAACATTTTGTTTCCATCCACAAAATAAATAGAGCTAATTATATGGCAAAATGACACTGCCACTAAGATAAGTGCAAAGTGCCCAAGTGTACTGACAAAACACGGTGCAGACTAATTGTCTCATAAAAGGCCGTTGTTTTGGTGTATCTCAAGACGACACTTACTGTGTGTGACACTTGTGTGCTATCACAGTCCCAAACTTCTAAGCCTCAATTGAGAAGAAATTGCAACTTTTGCCTGCAATGATTTGAAGAACATGATTGTTTTTACACACATTTAATAACATTGTTTGCCAAGGCAAAATTTGAATGGAATTCTTAATCACAACCTCAATCAACGCGACACTCTGTACAGTTTTGTAAGACTCCTATTAGTATTTACGATGTGAAATAGTGAACCTAAATGATAACGCATTGGGGACATCCAATATGGCGCTCAACTTCAACATCATGCTAAATCACTGGAGCTTTCTCGTCGCTGCATTGCACGGTGGTGACTTCCAATCATCGCGTGAATGGCTTAACGGCAGAAAGCTTTTCGAGACCACTTCATTTACGGTTTGAGCTTTTTCATTTTCCACTACTGAGCTGAGAAACCCAAGATGACTGTGATCCCTTTTTATTAGCCACTTCCTGAAATGTATAAAATTGCATTGACCAAACCTGTGGAAAGAATGTTCTCAGCCTTGATTTAAAAAAAAAAAAAGTATTTCTAAGAGCGGGGGATGCTAAATTGAACACAACCAGGCCTGGAACACTACGTCAAACAAATATCCAAGTGCTCTATACATAGTTTCACCATGTGGGAGCTGAGATGTTCGTTGAGTGCGTCCTCATCCCTCGACGGCAACAACCACATGATAAATGAGCCCGAAGCTCCAAATAGGAAATCATATTATTTTCATCTCTTTTGTGATTTCTTTTATTTCAGCAGAGTTGAGAATCTTTCAACACACTCGGGTAAAAAAGTGAAATACACTCCTGTAATCTCCTGAAGGAAGCTACGAGCAGCTGCTGCAGCGAACTAGACTTGCCATCGTCTTTCGTCTCTCGTTCTGCTCTCACGCTTTGATAAGACGTCACAGGCCGACAGCTAGGTGAAACTTTCTGTGCGGCAAACTTACTTCTGTCATGTGTGGGAACTGACAGTCCAGATTATATCTCACAAGTTAGGTGTGTTCATGTTGCGGCACAGTGGGCGAGCGACTCGCACATCTGCTTCAAAGTATTTCAAATGACATTCATGCTGCTTGAAAATAGGCATGAGGATGTTGAAAATGGGAATTAAGCTTCAATTGTATATAAACTTATTGAGTGGACAGAGTTGCTATACATCCCTCTCAAGAAACAAGCCTCACAGATGGTTGCGCAACCCAAATTATGAAAGTAGCTAAAGAGAAAAATGGAGCTCCTCTCACAGCTTGTTTGTCCATCTGTAGGATTCATGTCATCATCACGCTGCTGGCACGGCCATCGGCAGCACTGAAAATTACGCCAACCTGCTGTTTAGTAGATGACACATACTGCTCACTTCAATTGCTGCCGAATAGAAATGAGCTGGCGCTATTGTTAGGTGACTCCTCATTTTGCCATTAACCTCAATCAAGTTACTTTGGATTGTTTTCACATAAAGTCAGTGCAAGCCGGGCATTAGTCATAAAATGACAACACAAAAGGTGTGGAAACAATTATCGAGAGAATGAAATTAATTCATTTGGAGCCGTGTATGTACAAATGGGGAGGGGGCAGATACAGCCTTAACACTTGAGGCAAAATGAGTCAAATGAGGTTTAATTAGGCTAAAAAAAAAAGAAAAAATAATAACTGCATCAGTTCTCCTTATCATTTTTTTTAAAAATATTCACTGGTCTTGCTTTCAACATGTTGGCGGCCCAATCATTAGTGTCTGAATATATCATAAATCAAAATTTCAAAATGTGTTTTATAACAGGATAACCTGTAAGAAACTGAACTACCTCATTATATTCCTAGCCAAGATTATTTATAAATTGGTGATGTATCTTAATCTTTTCGATTGGCTTTCCAGCCAAGTGCAATAGCACGTTCCTCTCCTTGCGGACAATGAGGTCATTTGGAGTTAACACATGTATCACGGCTGGGCTCAGAAGATTGGAGCGGAAACGGCAGGCAGATTAAAACTATGTTTCCTACTCGCTGCAGCAAAGTAGTAGAGCTGCTTCATATTTTGCCTTGCTCCGACATTATGCTGTTGGATGCGTTAATGTAAATATTATTTATGAAGTCCACTGAAAAAAGAAAAAATGAAATGTTGCTCTGTTACCACCACTCTAAAACAAATCTTAATAATGCATTTGTTAAAAATCAACACTCGGGCAGGGAATGAGTCATCCCTTGATATTTCATCTGTTTCGTATGGCGGCTTAGTGCAAATGGGAGCTTTTGTGATTATTTTGAAGCAAGTGTGGTCAAGGCAAAGCATCCATACTGTACAATAAAAGTGACAAAGCCAGCCAGCCAGCCAGTCTGGCAGTCTGGCAGCCCTCCTCCTCCATTCTTAGCAAAGCCTCGATCAATGCTTGCTTCACGAGGCCTCACTCTCCCTCCCATAAGGAGGCAAACAGAGATGATCACCAGGATGACACTTTCCCCATTTGGAATGAATACTCTTAGTCCCTATACCCACAAGTCCAAGTCAAACACTAAATTGAGAGAGTAAAACGAGTAACCTGGGAGATCTTTCTATCAAGAAGAAGATGATATGCATTGTATTCCTTAAGAAGGCTCAGGAGCCCAATTGAACATCCTCTATACGTTTGCCGTGTTGGTCCACGGAGGAAAGCTTTTAATTCAAAAGTTGAAAGAAAGAGAGTCCAGCCGGAGGTGCTCATATCATCACAATACTAAAGCTTACTCATCTTTCATCGAGTCGTAAAGGAAAGTTTTCTTGAAGCTGGTTCAATGTAAGCGGCAAAGGGTAGCAAGGAACATTTTGTGCATGTCACAACTGTCAACGCTTTGTTTATGTATACGCTGCATGACTGCACCTCTGCTTCTTTTTTTGCACACTTAATTAGCATGAATTAACACCTTCTCTTCCATGTGAGGTGTGAGGTACTGCAGGTGTTGGCTTTTGAGTTATTGCGTGGTGCTCGATGTTAATACGAAGCAGGAACGACCATTGCACGGAGCATCGGAGATATTTGAGTTGAATCCACTGGAGACACGTCGGCTCTCCGCGGGCGACTAGTTGCTGAACTTGTCATCTGCCTACAACATTCCAAGTGAATGAAAGATAAAGCAAGTTGTGGAAAACTATTTTAACCTAAGGGCATGCAAAGCTGATGCATTAACTTTGTGATCTCTCTTTTTTTTAATTAAGTCCTCCTGGTTGACCACAAAAAAATTAGACGGAATATAGCAGCTCACTCACTCACTGTCTTATCAGAGGCTGCCAGCCTCCAACACCATCCCACACATAGCCTGAAGGGGCAACGCAACACGTAGTCATGCATTAGGGAGGAGGCAGTGCGGAGAGAGAGAGAGAGAGAGAGAGAGACTGGTAGGGAGGGATGGATGGGGAAATGAGAGCTACAGCCCAGGAACATCCACCAGGGAAAATGGATCACGTTGCAGAGGACGGTCGATCCAAGCAAAGGGAGGCCGAGTGAACGTGGATCGCTAGCGTCAAGACAATCTTTTTTTCTCCAACTATGCCTGAGAGGCTAAGAATGAATGAAAGGAGGGACAACTTCAGATAGCTTCTGACAGAATGTGATTTGTTTCTGTGAAAGGAAAAAAAAAAAACGAGCGGGAGGGGATAAAATGGGTTTCACATGTCATCTTTGTGGCAATGGTTGGGATGATGCAGATCACAAGCTTCATCTATTACCTTTGTTGCAGTGCCAACATAACTGAGCAGGCCCAGCGGCAAAGCACACGTTGTATGCGGAAGCCTACAGGCCGTCTTTTATTATTTTCTATGTGTACGGTGGAAAAGCTTTCTTTCTCAAGTGAAACCGACAGTCTGACCATGCCACCTATGTTTACGTTTTGACAGGCTGCTGACGGCGGAGAAGCAGAGACATCAAATTTGTTCCTCTGTCATGTGCTCCGCTTTGGGATTTTTATTCGTGTTGACATTCAAACGTGCGCACGTTTCTCAGAAGCACCAACGTGCATTCGTGATTGCTGGCAACAGCTGAATGAACTTTTTTTTCCCCTTCTAAGTCCTTGGCTTAGTATGCAAACAGCAGTTAGAGAACAACGTGGGGGAAAGTGTCGCACTTAGTTTGAGGGAGATAACAGAGACGTGGTCATACAAGCTGCCGCCATCATGAAAGTTTTTTTCTTTTTTTTTTTATCACAAGTAGAACGGTACAATACTCTCAAAGGCACTCGGACGCAAAATTCTAATACAGATTAAATGTATTTTTTGATTTTGTATTTTTACAACTTGTTTTGTTTTTAAATGGTGGAAAATGAAAATAAATGAAACACGTTGTGCTGCTTTCAAATCATGCAAAAACAAATTCAGGTAATATTACACTCCCATTTATAAGATTTAATAAGATTAGATATGAGAATAAGACTTTTGGTTCCATGCAATTGACAGCGGGAATTGTTTGCAAACACTGACTTAAGTCTATTTTGATCTGTTGAAGCAATTAAGGAGAGCCAGAGTAATATGGACCCGGAAGACACGCAGAATGTCACTCTAAATGTTATATGAGCGCTAAACATTGAAGTCAGCAGAGGAATGGTTAATGAATAATTTGTGTGTTCTGTGCTGTGCTTGGTGAGGTTAGCGCGTAAGGTCATGGCCAGCTGTTTGTGGATTGATAGAGAGCACACAAGCTGAATGGTGCCTTTAGAAGAAGATGATTTCAATCTGGAAGCCAACTATCTCTGACTGTATGAATAACGGAGCTTTTCCTCAAATGACATCATCTGTCAGTGCTCTCATTTTCTAGCTGCACCGACCAGAAACAAGTGAGTCAAATGATTAAAACCTAACATCCAGCCAAAGTCCGTCAGTAGGAGTGTGCACGCTGTCAAAATCACCAGAGTGAAATCACTAACCCTGAAACTCATTTATTGATCCTCATCGACTGCTCATTACTTCTTTTGACAAGGGGAGATTTCCAGGAGCACATAGATAAAGCACTGTGCTTCAGAAATCCAATATTTCAACTCTCAGCCCAGCTAAGGTGAGAGTCTTGCTATTTAATACAGTGCATATTTGTGAGAAAATTGTTAATTAACCACAGAATCTACCATTTCGAATTCATTATCTGCTTCACGACCAAAGGCTTGGGAAAATCTCTTTAAGCACATTGTAGGCGGTAGAGGAGGTTAGATTGTTCTTTGGGAAATTAAGAAAGCACAGCAGGGCTTGGACTCCCAAGCGTCGCAATCCCCATAATGACTAAACGCGTATTGTGTGCTTGTTTTCTCCCCCCCACCCCCACCCCCCCTTTTTTTTTTTTAACGGTAAATCAGCCCTGCAAGTTGTTTGCCTTTCTAACCACACATTCCCAGAGTGGCTTTGAGTGTTTGCTTTGCAAATAAGCGTGGATGTTCTGAGTTGTGAGTGAACTTGTATTCGTGTCTTAAGATGAAAATGTTTGTCTTCCAAATTGTGTAAGAGCACCCGCAAAGGATGCCCAAATGTCTATACGGTACATTCTCCCACATATTAGCTCAACTCAGGGGGCTCATAACGCACCTAATTCTCCGGTCAGACTTGGCGCAGTCTGGATAAACCAAGACAAGCCCGCCCTCCCTCCTTCATCCCCGGTGATCTTGCAGAGAATGTCAGTGTGATGAGCCAATGTGCAGCGCTTTGATTTGTGGGCCATAACTGGCTCCTCTGGTGCTTTTCTGTCGACAGTAGCGCCCTTCAAAAGAACAATCTAAGGCTCAATTTGAACGGGTCCCTGCCCTGCCTGTTCCCAGGCTGTCAATCCCGCCGTTCCTAGGATGCACCGCATGATTACTTCAGAGACAATAACAGCACATACGTAGACTGACCCTGACTGTAGCAAGAAGGATCTAATGAAGAAACTTGACGCTCATCATTACTGTGATATTTACTTGAGTTGCTCTCAAGGACAGTAAGCATTGATCATCAAGTCCATTTAAATGGTGTTTTTTCATGCAATTCTTTAGTTTTGAAGTGACTGAGGCGACAAGGACGAACATAACAGTCAAAAAAGGATGCTGACCGAATTTTCAATGCCTGACTAATTAAGATGATCTTTTGGATCTTTATTTTGGAGGTAATACATAAATACCAGTATTAATTGACACTGTCAAAGAGGTGCTGAAAACATCTTATGGTATTTTCTATCGGCAGAAGAGTATTTTTCTTTTTTATATCACTGCATTGCGCAAGTGGTCAAAATGTTGTGGTGTCAAATGAGAGATGGCCAAAGTAGAAATGATGCCGTAGTTTGCTTTTATCCACAGGTGCTTGCAATGAAACCAGCTCGCTCCCGGGAGCCCATTTGGCGGCGAGCTCGCTTGATTGGAACCACCCAAAAAAGCCAAAGCCAAAGCCAAAGTGTGGCAGGGTTTTTACTTGACACCTCTGCTGTTATTTCTGTCAGTAATTCCCTTTTAAAATAGCATTGTGTTGCTAGAATTACAACAAAAAAATGACCTACATATATTGCATACAAATGCCCTCAGTCAAAGCCCGAACCCACACAAACACTCTTATCACTCCTCCACCTCGCGAAAAAACAAAACGCCGAGCATCTTTCTGCAAGCGTCTCACCCACTGTAACTGCTGTGCAGAGGTGTAATCTCATTTTCCACAAGGCTCTTGCTATTGCCCATGAGAAAAGTCTTCATCCAATTCACACATGGTGATTATGTCGCGCATGAGACTTCTGTGGTCACTTGTGCAGCCAGCAGCGGCGGCGGCGGCGGCGGCCGGTTCAGAGAGCAGCAACAGATAGGACAACGCACATGGTTGTTATCGCTGCAGATAACATTTGCCGTGCTCGCGAGGAAGCTGGCGGATTTCTGCTTATTGGCTTTTCATACTATCCAGTACAAGCCAGATTTGAATAGTGATAATCAGACGTGGGCATTCTCACCCAGTGACAGACTGTCCGTCCGTCCGTCCATCCGTCCATCCATCCATCCATCCAACCATCACCAATGGACACCCATTTTCTTTTTGTGCATAATTTGCAACATTGTTGATGATACTTTAGTTTATCAAAGAGATAAAAAAAAAAAAGCATAACACTGGCACGGGCCCTATTCCCTCTCCAGAAGCCAAAAAAAACCTTGAACACTCAACCATTGTCAACTGGATCATATTTGTCTATTTTATATGACCACGTTCAATTGAGAAACAGTTAGAGAGTTACATAAATGGATTTGACGTTGAAATCCAAGAAATAGCTCCAGTAAAAGCAGTACTCGATGATAAAATGACCTCAAATTGGGTTTGGTGAAAGGCAGCTAGCTGGGCATCACCATGAAAGCTCCATTTCTACCTTCATTTCTTTTTTCTTAGCTCTCACTGATAATGTGTGGGAGTCTCAGTGACCTTGACAATCCGCCATGAAGCAATAAAGCTGTTTTATAGACTTTGTTTAGGTTTCACTTGGGGGAACAACAACCCCCGTCGAGGCTAAAAGTAGCCACAGTTCAAATAAATCGTGTAAGATTATATACTTCATCTTCTTTTGAGTCTTGCTTCATTTTTTGTACAAACGCTGTCATCTGTTTCATTGACATCGAGCAAGAAAAAATAATTGATCACTGTCTTATTTTAGCAGATGAGGCAGACGGGAAATAACATTTTCTGAAACAGAACATGCCGCTTTTAATCATAATTAAGATCAACAAAGCTCTCTGAAATCTTTCAGGCGCCATTGGCAACTTCAATTAGCATGCCACCACTTTCCGCTGTAAATGCATAAAAAATGCATTATGATATGATAAACAAGAAGCCATCAAAGTAGTCTGTCTCACAATTGGATAATAATCTCATATGAACTTGTACAGTCTCATCAGCAAGTTTCACAGTCTCATTAGAATTGCCCTAGCAGCTCATACCAGAAGCGCACTCAATATGATTTGAATGATATAAATGAGCCAAATTCGGATCGTAAAGCTCCTTTGTGTGGCACGGACGCGCTATACTGTTAATACCATTACCCACAATGCAACCAAAGCATTTTCTAAAATGATTTTCTTAAATATTCATCAGCCAAAGCGGAGTTTTAATTAGCGCAAGTATTCTCTCGGGCTTTTGTGGCGGCACCACTAAAATCATTCTGCTTAATTATCTGTAAATAAATGAATTAATCAGTCGGGAGTTTGGCTTCTTCCCCCAGGTACAACACTAGTAAATGAGGATTTTTATAAGTGCACTTTGGGTTCTGTGCCTTCCCCTGAACTGGAACCGGTTTTGGAAGACCTTTTTTTGTCAGCTACAACAAGCACGGTTGGTTTCTCATAACGGTTACCGTGGAGCATTTCATTACTTTTAATTGTGCTGTAGCCGCTTTATAATACATGATATATATTTTACGTTTGAGCTTTACTGCATTGTTAACATAAAGCTGTAGTGCTGCTCTTCACAACTACAATATTTGACTGGAGCTGGATGGTTAGACAGAAACAAGTGCATTGCTCAGGAAATGTAAAATGCCTCTAAGTTACTAAAATGTATAATAGAATGTAAATAAATAAATAAATCAATACATAGTGTTTTTTTTTTTTTTTTTTTTAAAGTGAGACATCTGAAATCCTACAGTGAGAATTAAGTGGATTGTTTTTGGCAATGTATTTCTGTTTTTATGGTATCATTTCAATGAGAAGGTAACGGTCGGTGGCCACCTTTTCCGATTTTCCGGCAAGCAATCAAGTCGATATTGGATCACTCCCAGGGGGGAAAACCCTGGAGGTGGTCAACACCTACCTGACACGTTTGAACAATATCAACACAATTTCCCGGGCAAATTGCATTTTATCTTTCCACCAACTGTCCCACTCATTGCAATCCATTTTTTCCTCCCGACTTGCTACTGCCTACTCGAAGCCCTTATCTGTTTTTCTTCCTCCAGAAAGTAAATTTGAAACAAGCAAAGATCATTTCAATGTCACACCAGCTTTGTCCCTTTGATAAAAGGAGACAATCAGGCCTGCAGTGACAGCAGTAAATGGTGCCAATTTTCCTCACAGAAAGAAAGGGCTGATGGATAGAATAAGAAGGGAAAGAGTCTGGGCAAATGGCTTAAGACCCTAATCCAACTTTGTATATCAGAATACGTTGGCTTTTGCCGAGTTTTTCACCCACTCGCTGATTTGTATCATTTAATCGGGATAGACAAAAGTACAATGGCATGTAAGAGGATTAGATTAAGAGTGTCACATTTCAGTCAAGTCGAATTTGTTTTGTTTTATGGGGATAAAGCATGTATGTTGTGTTCAACGCAATCACTTTTATTGGCATACGCACTCGATTGGGTGTCGAGTATTTATTGACACGTCGCAAAGAAACGACCTGACATCTTTTGATATACCGTAAATTCCGGACTATAAGCCGCGACTTTTTTCCAAAATTTTGAACGTTGCGGCTTATAGTCAGGTGCGGTTTATATAAGGATTATTTTCGTGATTTTTGTGATGACTTGATCACTTTTATACAGTGTGGTATCTTGAAGAAAAAAACAACAACAAAAATACTATTTTGAAACACTACTATGGCTGCTGCTTATTCTGGCTGTGTTGCTTGTGACTATAATGAGCTTTAGTAGGAATGCACGCTAGGTGACCTGCGTCAAAGGGCTCTAAACCCTTCGTCACAGGCAGTGTTTAGAAAGACATGTTAAAGTATGTTATTAAAACTTTAAAAAGGCTTTCTGTGAACGGTCTTTCCTTGTAAAAAGACGCGTGTGCACGTGCGGCTTATAGTCCGGTGCGGCTTATATAAGAAAAAAACTAAAATATCCCCCAATTTTAGCTGGTGCGGCTTATAGTCCGGTGCGGCTTATAGTCCGGAATTTACGGTAATACTGACATGAACTAATAAAATACCTAATGATATTGTTTGAATGAAAGGTGTCACTGAAACTGAGAACTAAATGTGTTCCGTCCCCCTTTCCAATTAATTCACGGTGCTATTCGACTCCCCGATTCTCCCAACACGAGCTGATAGAAGTCTAATGATACAACAAAGGTTAACCGTTGGCCAAATGCCATGTATCTGTACACCAGTCTCGACAAAACATCCATTTGGCCACGACCAATATGATAAGTGACGTATAAACGATTTTGCAAGAAAGTAGGCTTCTGCTCCATACTCACAGTGATCGTAACTTGTTTGCTCGACTCAAGTATCCAGAGACATATTGGTGATGTCAAAGTTGGAGGCAGATTAGGTTCCTTGTCTTGGTCAAAGTCACACTTCTGCCGGGTCACCTGAAAGAGGAAAAAAGGCAGGAGAGAATTGAAATACACTCTCATGGAATCATCAAGCAACAAAGCAATTCTGAGGAAAGCAAAGACCTGAAAGCTTCTTCCAAAGACGGCGACTCCCTGTAAATTGAAACTGCGGTGTAATTTTCCACTCTGTGACATGTTTCTGCGATAGCAGCACAGACGATACGTTGTGGGATAATTCCCGAGCCGAGCCTTCACAAGTAACCGAGCAATGGTTTCATCTATCTGACAAGAACAACGTCCACCCGGATGTGCATGCTTGATTTGCCCTCATGACAAATGGCCCACGTAGTAATAAACAATTTCACGAGCAGGTGAATGACTTTGCCGGTGGTCAAGGACGCGACGCGAGGAGTGAATATGATGCTATCACAGCAAATGATCTTCCATTGTTGTTCCACAATTACAGAAATGGCACTGATCGAAGCAACATATACTGTAGCTCCAATGCAATGTGCGAATACAAAAGATCATATCACCTTTTCTAATTAGTAGGGTCCTTTGGTTGCAGTGGTTAGCTTTTGCCAAGTGTGCGCATATGGTGGAAACTTAATGGGATTCCAGAGGCTGCAAGCTGCATTTCTCTTGGCACTTCAGCCAAAGCCCAAAGTGCCTGATGGCAAGCTTGACATATTGTTTAAGTGCAAAGAGGCATGAAGCTGTAAAAGTTGAACCACTTTCCAGACAGTTACAATTTCACACCGTGTAATTGAGACGTAGCTGTCGGCATAGTACAAGTTAAATACTGTAGGTCGTCAATAGCTGTCACTCTGGCTTACGGTCAGTGTGATGGAGCCAAACACGGCACATAGGAGCTAAGGTTTCCCCCAATTGTGCGACGACGCAATGTTCCGAAATTCCTTATTAGCTCTTTGTATCGTATCCACAAGGTCATCTGCAGTCGCAAAATCCTCCAAATTTGGAAGCTGGCAAATGTGAGACCACAGGACTTTTGTCAATAGCGTTTAACAGTGGAATGCCCCTCATTAGTCTGAGGTGCACTCCTAAAAGATAACATTTAATATGCAGCAAAGGCTGACTTTGTCTTGCCTTTCACAACTATCTGCGCTCGGCACAGGACATGCATATTCTAATGTGATCATTATTATGCCGACTAGTGCAGCAAGTTAAATCATCTGATCATCAAAGGACCGGTGTAATGTTCCTCTCAATCAGATCCAATCTCTCTTGGCAAACAGACCCCTGACGATAACTTGGCAGGCTGCTACGTATACCTTGACTCCATCTGTCGAAAGGGATTTGGAGATGAGCTTTCACCCAGGTTGGTGGTCAGCCCTGCTCTTTGCTTGATTGTTGTTGTTTTTTTGTCTGCAATAAGTGCTGAGCATGTCTCATTGAATGGCATTGATTGATACGCATTCATAAATAGACAATTCAAATCAATGAAGGTGATGAACTCATTTTATTCCATGAAGCCATGACTTAATTAGGTCAAGAAAAGGGTGGATTGGAGCCATGAAGGAATTCAACTGCGTCAGTTTCAAAAGTGCACAAGCTGAGTTTTGTTTCACAGGGACAGTTCATTATTTTGTTGATTTTTCTTTTTCCTGTTACTTCTGTCAATTGTTTTTTTTTTTAATGGGAAAAGGTTTCAAGTCAACTCGACTTGATTTATAGAGCGCTATAAAAACAACAGCAGCTGCATACAAAGTGTTATCCATAAAGTATCAATCAGACAGCTAAAAACAAAGACATTAAAACAAATTCACAACACAAAAAGAGTCAAATCAATAAAACACTAAAACAAGGCTGCGTCTCATGCTGAGCGGAAAGCCAATGAAATTGCAACTTTTAAGATGGAGACCGAGGCGCTTTGCCCAACGTTTAACGGAAGGTCAATCAACAAAGAGGGGAAAAGCGCCATCCTCGCTGAGGCCATGCTTAGTTTAGACAAATTAAAAATCGACAAATTATATGCATCCATTGTCATTCAGCAATCTCTTGCGCACTCAGGGGTGAGTGAACAATCTTTATTTATTCAGAGCACACAGCGGGATGGTTTGATTTAAACCATACTATATCATTTTGAGCTGATTTTGAACCAGTTTGTTTTTGACTTCCAGAGAGCAGCCGTATCAGAGTACAGGGGCTGAATACAAATGGGCACCCCGCTTGTCACATGTTCACTTTTACATTCATTCCACTTCACAATTTTGTTGGTCCAGCACATCAAATATCAACGACAACAAAACACTCGAGTTCAAAAAAAGTTCAAAGGGTATATGAAGCCATATTATGCCTGCAATCAAACTTCACTCTTTCTCCTGTGTCTAGAAATGGCACGCATTTTTAAACATATATGGTGCGTTCAGGATAGCATTGCTACATGCATAATCGATGTTGTGCAAGAGCAAGCCATTAAACCGCATTCTTGAGGCTTGGGAAATTGTTCTTTTTCTCCGTTTTTAGGCCAGCATGTAGAAGAAGAAGACAGTACGCGGGCTGATGAAGCCTGTGCTGTGCTTGCTTCTATCTTTAGCTCTGCAGCAGCTCGTGGAAGCCATTGTTGGGCATTTGCCATGTCATTTATCTCTCGGCTTGACACACATTAACTACAGATGGAAACAAACAACTGATTCAGAAGTCAAGTCATAGAGAGCAAAAATGGCGCCTCCCTTGGGTGAGTAAATGCCATCTTTTGGGGAAGAAATATAGTAGACACTTTTAAATAAATATGCCGATTTTAGATCAAAAACAAAAAGTTTTCATCCGGCGTTGACTTCCTGGAACTGGAGTTTTCAATGCCACCGGCCTTATCTCAGCAGCAAAGTGCTTCAGTGCGACAGGCAGCCACCCGATTGTGCTTCTTGTCAGGGTTAATCAGAAAAGAAGAGGGAAGTTGACACATTTTTTATGCTTGACATCTCAAAATATTTATTGGAGAACTGTGTGGGTCAAAATGATCCCCCCGCCCTTCCTCCTCAACCTTGAAAAGTAAGTTAAAGCATTCTGTCAACAGCTGTCCATCAAGCACATGTTCCTAATGTATCATGACAGACACAAATGCAAGCACGCACAAGCTCTAAATTGCTGTCTTGTAAATGTGTAACTGGAAGCTTCGAATGTTTCCATACTGCGTGTGCCCGGAAAATGGCTAAAACAGAAAATAGAAGGACCAATTATTACTCCATATCATATAAATCATTATGATTAATAATCTAATGATATAACATATATAGTCAGTCATAATTATAGTAATATAATTATTCCGTTGCACAACAAACATATTCAGATTATGAAATGAACAAAGGCTGACTGTAGTTTCCTGTTGTGATTTTCTAAAGACATTGTTCCTCAAGTGCAGGTCAAAGTATAGCGACAGACACATTAGATACATTAAATGGGACCTCATAAGTGATCCATCAATTGAATGTTCATTATTGGAGCCAAACATACTCGATCATTTTTCGAGAAGCTTGTAATTTCCCATTAAGATGCAGTCCTTCACACTACAAAGCCTAAGCACCATATTTAATCTCTGACAGTCCCAGGCAATAGCAAATCATCTCACAACACAGAGCTTATTTGATTGTGCAGATATGTGATATAGGGTGAACGTTGATCAAAAGCATCTACCGGCATGGCTGGCTGCATCATCACTGACTAGGATCACTGATATTTTCAGCAGTATATTTTCAAATGATTGGAAACAAGTTCGCAGAAGGACTCGCTGCATATGTGACGAGACTGGGTTCTCTGGTCGGCTCAGGTGCTTGACGGGCTTCTATTTTTACGGGTCAAACTAACTTGTGCCTTTTTCTTTATCAACCTGAGAGCTGGGCCCAGATGGCGAAAGAACTCCCAACACAGCCACAAGGAAAAGTTAAGAATTTAATGAAAAGATGGGCTGAAGATTGATAAAGGACTTGTTTGTTTCCTATGCACATTGTGAAAGCAGCTATTATATAGCAGAAACTTCCCAAAGGAGGAAGCGATGAGGAAACAGGGCCAATTATATTTTTAGCCTCAGCTCACAGAGAGTTGCGTAGTTGAGGCCAATGAAAAGCTGTTCCACATTTGCATGAGCTGATGTTTGGTAGTCTGACTTAAAGTGTGTCATCTTTTAATTAGGTGCAGAAAAAAAAAAAACTCCATTGGTTTATCAATGATGCTTTGATCAATAAAACAAAGTGTTCTTACATTCCAACAAAAGCCAGCTGCATACATTTTGGAAATTGGAAAAGCCATTTCATTTAACCAGTAAATGAATATATTATTATTATTATATAATAAAGACTGCTTGATTTTATTTTTCTACTGAAGAATGGTTTTGTCGGTCTGACTTACATAACTCAGAGAACAAAGAAGTATCTGACTAGACCTCTCAAGCTAATGCTCGTCAGTCAAAAAGGTTGTGTAGGCAGAATGCAGTCACTGCTAATGTATGCACTCAACAGTACATACGTATGCTCTTAATTATTCCCTTGCAACGTGTAGACAAATAATTGATTGCTGGAATTAGACTCAGTCTACTAGTATCTAGTCAGCGCTGGCACCTTGTGTGATTAGCAATGGACAAGCCTTGGGCTATTAAGGGGTTAACTATTGAGTAAACAATAAAGGTGGGGAGAAAATCAACCCACTATTATTTTGATCATCACACTTAAATCAAGTTCAAAATTGCAACCTCGTGCAACTCATTATTTGACTTACCGTATTTTCCGGACTATAAGGCGCACCTAAAAACCTAAAATCTTCTCAAAATCCAACAGTGCGCCTTATAGTCCAGTGCGCCTTATATATGGACTAAATTCCTAAATTCAAACTTGCCCAAAGCATTGTGTCATGAAATCAAGCATAAGTGGCCTGCTGAAGACTATGAATCATGAATCAAAAAGACTATGGATCATTATTATATAGACTTATAAAGTCATTTGTTGCATCTGAAGTTGAAATAAAAAAGATAAAATGGAGAATGATTTCATTTGGATTAAAAATCTGACATGATGCATTAATGGTGCGCCTTATAGTCCGGTGCGCCTTATATAAGGATTAAGTTTTAAAATGGGCCATTCATTGAAGGTGCGCCTTATCGTCCGGTGCGCCTTATAGTCCGGAAAATACGGTATTTGATATTACAGAACAGTGATGCTGTATTATGATGAGTGGGAGTGCATATAACCTTTTGTCAAGAACATTTCTGAGGTTGTATGAAAGAAGTATTGGTGAATGCAGCCAGTCTAGACAAAATAAAAGTGGCCTCAATTTTGGTGAGTGCATTGATTTCTGCTCTATGTACTTATTTATTGCACTGTTAAGTAAAGACTAGGTGGACAACGCACATCGAAAAATGTTGATGGCTGCTGAGGTAAACATGTTTTGAAAAAAGCTGAATTGCTCTGATGCACGTCTTTGGCCTGCAGTAAATCAATCTCCAGTGATAAAGGAAAGGAATAACAAACGGCCAATTCTGAGACGGTGAATTTCCGAGAAGTGTTGCCTGGTTACAAAGAAATGTGTTGCTCATTTCCACTTTTCTTCCCAGTGAATATGATTGTTATCCGGGACATGATTGGAGAGCCCGCAATCAATGATTATTTCTAAGATCTGTCAAATCACTGTCTGTACTGAAATACTGACGGGGACATGCTGTGCACAGGCTTGTCCATTAAAGTGATTCTTCTTTATCATTATTAATTATTATTATGATTAACTTTCTCCCACATTGTTTTTCTTTCTGCCAGGCTCAGCCACAGGAACTAATATGTTTTGAGGGATGATGCATGCCCCCCCCCCCCCCCCCCTGCCTCTCCGTTTTGACCTCCCGAAGCCATTTCCTCGCTGCTAAGTGGGCCGTCATCAAAGGATATTCAATTACTGAATCCTCTGAGCCAGCAGAGCAGTGGCAGTGAATGCTTTTGGCATTCTAAGTCAACTGGCAAGGAGAATTCTGCATCACAATAATCCTTTGCCCTGACAAGGTGATGAAGATAAAAACAAAAGTGGAAGTACGACACTATCTCAAAGGCCAGTCGATTAATAATGGACCATATGAGCTCCTTCCTGTTACAGAGACTGACTGACTGAAGCGTAATAAAGCATCCATTTCATTTCATGGGTCTTTTGTATATACTCTGATTTTAATGTTAATACTTGTACTAACTACCATTACTTCCTATTTATGTAAATGAGTGTAATCAAGCATGCACTGCAGGTGAATCCATACATTATTCTAAAGCTGACTTATAAGCAATTCTAAAGAACAAGCTAGTAGTTAGGAAATGACTAACAAATTCCATTTCGACCAGGAAAATCTCTGCTATCTCCGTTTAAAGAATCCCCAAATAGTGCAGTTGTGACCGTTGCAGCCTTTAAAGCTCTTGTACAAAGCCTGCAAGATTGCTACCTGTTGATATGATCAAAGAGTGCAATAGCTACATTTACTGCCTTCCATGCCATCGGTTAGGGCTCCGCTAGCTATCAAAATGGTGGCGCGGGGGCCACTTGTAGCCCGCATCATGACATCACAGTTGAATGTTTTGGGCCATCACAGCACAGGCTCAGCTTTTAACGAAATGTAATTCACTCACTCCAATTATTTTAAATATTTGGAACATAATAGAGAAAAAAAACATTTTGCCCAAAATCTTAGGATGTTCGCAGTACATCAAATGATTTGACATCATTATTCTGGATTCATTTGAATTCATTTGATTTGTTTCCTCACAGGTAAATACTGGCGGTTAGCTCGAAAAACAACATGAACCAACCCTGTGAATCTCTGAAGTATTAATGGAAGGAAAAAAAGAAATAATCACATATGCCACTTTATTTGCAGCCTGCGACAAAAATAGTGGTGGCTATCAGATGAGAAACACAACAGGACCAACTGCCTCGGCAATTGTCGCAAGATTGGGAAACGACACCTTTGATTAAAGAGCTGACACCAAAAAAAACAGGTCAAATTGAAATAGCTCACTGGTTGTGCGCACATTTTCACAGGACCACTTGGACGAGCAAAACATTCTTGATGACGCGAAGAGTGAAATTTAACTGCAACTGAACTTTTTCTATGGTTCCATCTGCTTGTGTTGACAGTTTTGGGACAAGTTTAATAATAGAGATTGAGGTTGGCATTCATAGAATTTAGCATCCACACATTTTCTCAAAGCTCAGAAAGAAGAGGCACAAAAGTGCAGCACACACTGTGACACTTTTATAAAGCACTTTTTATATAATCTGCAAAAGATTGCAGGGATTGTTTGACTGTCGCGTTTGATTGATTTCAAACAACTTAATGTTCTTGGGTCATTTCTAAAGTAAAAGGAAGTTTTCTACATTTTCAATAGAGCTCTTCAAATCCCAGCGCCTCTGAAGGAACTATGTCTGCAGAAGGAACTAAGCATGTCTGTATTGTTGAAAGAAATTGGCGGCATACCTATTTTCACAACAGCGAGTCGGATTTACTTCTGCTGCAGAATGTACCATTTTGGCCTTTAAAGGACATTTTGCACTCCACCATCCAACCAGTGAGGTCATTGAGATTATTGTATTGTATTTTATTGACACTAACAGCATGTCCACCTGAAGAACCGCACTCCCTTTTACTGATTTTGTGTATTGATGCTGTATGCTGGCAATATATAAATGAAAAGCAATAGATCAATATTTCATCTCACCAAAATGTGAATGCGTCCTTCCTTAACACCATTCTTGTGTGGCATTTATGAAATACAAATCAAAGTATTAAGACAGGCTATCATGTTTGGGGGAGCTAATTAGACAGCGGCTTTGACAAAATCACAGCGGTAAATTGATTTGAGCTTAAAAATAAATGACAATGTGGGACAATCAGTCCACTGAGGGTTCCACTCCACTCCACAATGTGACATGGAAAGATCTGATCCATTTTGCATTTTCCATTGTGGATGATGTCGCTGTTGTAAGAGAGCATCTTTTGTTTAGCATAGCAAATGTGTTCTTCCCTTCAGGCAGGACTGTTTCTTGGCAAACAAAAGGAGTAATAAAACATGTCAGCTAAACACAGCACCCACACGCACCTCTAGTCAGCAAGTCCCCAAATACCTATTTTCTTCTGTTCTAATAATAAGGACTATCGACAGAGCTTGTGTTTGTCTTTATAGCATCCATGAGACTGAAGGGGATGCCATTTTTGAGGGTATTTTTAAAAAAAAAAGTTTACTTATGCTAGTAATGCATCACCAGTGAGTTTCTTACATGTTAGGTAAAAAAAAGAGGTGAATTCAGTTCCTATTCAAAGCTGCAAAAGCACTCCACTGTGCTGGGAAGATCTCATTTGAGCACTGTCAATAGAGACACGCTAATACATTCACAAATAACTCTGATGCAACATGTTATAAAAGGATGTAATGGGATTCAAGTGAGAGTAATGAAATGGTAAGGTCAAAATAAGTGGAGTTTTTTTTTTTCAAGAAGCATATTGAGAATATTGAATTAACGGGCCTTTTATCTACTTTTGAGTAGCTTTGATTAAAGCAGTTTGTCAAAGCTGATACAATTTCAACAAAATGTTTTCTAATGAATCAAAAGTATACAAGTGGCGGCCTGAATAGAAATGAGATCTAAAAATGAATGTTTAAGCTGGAACAGCTGGAAGCCAGCAATTCAGCTGAAATGTGTTTAAGATTTGCCACAGCACAGACAACACATGGCCAGTGTGATCACACGTTCCCCATCAGACCAATTAACAGTCTTGAAGTTTGTGATTTCATTTCAGCCAATTACGCTGCGGTTAGCAAGTTCGCTTAGCCAAAGTAAAGCTGTCAAAATCTGACCTCGCTTTTCACTAGTGCTTTCGCCTTTGCCTGAGCATCTTGTCACAATTTGCTTGTATTGTGTAACTGGCAGTGATGACTCGGATCTGATTCCCAAAGACACCAACAAAGCCACCATACATTTTTTTTTTTTAAATCACAATAAACACATTTATCTATGCAGCCAAAGTTTTCTTGCAAATAGTCAGGTCAGTACACCAATTCCATAATGGCATTTTGTGTCATAACCCCAACGCTTCTAAAGGCTATTACACAATGATATAACTTCAATGGTTAGTGAGTCTCTCGCCACATTGGGGCTGAGTATAATTGGCAGTATTCGGTGAAGGTCACAATTGGCGCTCACTTTTTTTGCAATTAACCCAGTTTCTTTGCGAGGCTGCAATCTGTGGGGAAGCAATTAAACTCAGTTCTCCTCCCCACTGAGAAAAGTTGGATGGATAAAAAGTCGACATTTGTTTGACACATGCTATGCAAGCACCAAAAAGAAGCAAAAAAACAAAAAGTGCGTAGAAATATTTGCAAAATCTCAAATATACATAAAAACATTGCTCCAGGTTTCTTCAGACTCCAAGAAAATGAATGCTGGAGCACTAAAGTGCAAATGTGAACATAAACATCTGTTACAGGCTCATTCTTCAAATGGCACTGCAGCTGAGATCTCGCCTTGAAGAAAATAAAAGGATTTTCTGCCAAACACGGAATAAATCAACTGAGCGTTATTGCAAATAATAAATACAACATTGACCTTAGTTTTGGGCAACACTTCAAGCCATCGATGGCCTCCTGAAGCATACTTTGTATTCAATCTCATGGCGTCCGAGGGATGGGGTGGATCAAACCATTTTTGAGGCAAACCGTGGTCAAGATACCGTACTTTAGTTGATAAAATAAGATTTGTATGGTTTTAAACACAACAAACAAAACCTTGAAGATACTGTAAATACAGAATATACGTGTAAGCCCGACTGACTGACTGACTATGTCTGCAGTATGCACTGACCTTGAATTCCCACTGTGGACAGAAAACAAGTCTCTGTGTGCTGAAGAAGAAGAAGAAGAAGTAAAGCACCTCATCAGTTCACCCTCAAACCTGCATGGAGGAGAGAAGCAGAGAATGAGAAGTGGTCACAGTGTCACATGCAATCCTCGTCCTTTAAGAGGGAATGCGGGATATGGATGCTCAACCCCTGATACTTGGATTCCTTTTCACCGCTAGCGTTATGTTGAAATACTCTAGTCAGGTTTTTGGATGAAGTTATCATTTGAAAGGAAATCTACAGTAACAACGAGAAAGAAGGCAAAATGGGAAAACTCACAGAGTTAGTCTGTTGATGTTGATGGAAAGGAAGTCCAGTTTGGTGCATGTTCCATTAAGAATAAAGATGCCAGTGCACTTATATGAATCAAATTCCAACGCCACAACAACTGGGAGCATGCATATATTATTATGAATTATTATTGCAGCAACGCTTTTGCACATTGTATGCCTTCATTTTGTTGTTTAATACTAATGAGCGTTGTCATTAGTGAATGAGCAAATGAGCCAGAATTTAATCGATGCTACATAAGCGGAAACTAAATATGCCTCGTGTCGACATCGCAAGTTCCTTGGAGTCGCTCCAAGTGACAATACTCAGCTCTTGGCCAGGGACGGCACTACACCGGCCTTGCTCTTGGCGCTCAAGAGTCTGAGAGTGCCCATGCAGACCCTTTTGAGAGCTGCAGCACCCCAGCACAATGTTAACTGCTAACCAGCAGCCTAAAGGTGAGGAGGCTTCACATTGCAAAGGGCTCCTCCATTGTAGCGCATTGCGTATGTCGGTTGCGGTGTAATTCGTACATGAACGTGTCCGCTGCATCGGGAGCGTGATCCTCCGACTACAAGGCTTTGCAAACAAAGGGATGTGTTAATTGGCAGAAAAAATAACGAGGTGTTAGATGAGGTGGCATTAACTCGTTAACGCTCGGATTTTCCTACAATTACAATATTCTACTCTTTACAAGCGGAACAGTAGTTCTTTACGGGAAGATATACTTTCTTGAGGATCAAAAGATGGACGATTAGAAACCTGCTGCAGACAAACAGAGCAGAGGAGAGAGAAAGAAAAAAAAAATCAGGATACAATTTATGATCAAATTATGAAAATAGGGCATGGTTGTTGGAGTGCTGCCCGTTTCCTTGTGACTAATGAATAGGAAACCTTGAGCAAGTCAACTCCCGGAGACCTCTTACATCTCTCCCGCTCTGTCTATACCATACTGGTTTACATGCAAATTGTACAGTGAATGAACTAATTAAAAATCCTCTAAAGGCATAATTATGTTTTAGGTGTAGACTTTTTCACCTAACTGATCTCATTATCTTGTGTCTGATATTCTGAGTCTGTCTGTCAGCAGAATATTTGTTACTTCAGCTTGAAGTGGGGGTTGCATGGCTTCGGATTTCTTTCACTTTATCAATCTTATTACACAGGTCCAATGTACAAAGAGCATTAAATAACAAAAAAGGTGTGTGGGGAAAAAAAAATGAAAAATGAGCAGGCTGTTAATTCTAAGACGCCATATTTGAAATCCACACTAATTTATTAAAGCTTTGCATTCAGATGTAGAAAACGACTGAAATAAATTAAGGCGAGGGAATAATTTCACTCAGTTCATGAGACCTCACTGCGGCCATAAATTGACCAAAGTATGTACAAGCTTACTTTGAAGCAGGTTTTAGCGGAATACGCTAAGTGAGGGCGGCAATTTGGCTTCCTTGTCTTTTTGGTCAGGTGCCTGCAGTGTACATGGCACAAGTAGTCGCAAGCGTCACTTGGAGAGCTGTAGCAATTATTGCATGAGACCACCATCCATTGCTGTTCTCCCACAAATTCATAATTTATGACACATCCTTGTTTTTGCCTCCAGGGACCTGAATGCTATTATCCTACTCGAGAGAAATGTGATTGGGCAGCCACGATCTCAGTGGCTTCTTTGAAGGCCGCTTTCTTCAAGTGTTCTTCTACACTTGCTTTAGTGCATCAAAGTGCATCAGCTGACAATCGGTGAGTTGGGGCATCACCGACCGACTATCTTTTCACCTAAGATGGCAACTGTCAAGTTTTGATAGAAAACTTGGGAAATAAGCAATGTGCTAAGGTATTTTAGGAAACTGAAACTCATATGACCAAACACTCTCGGCAGCTATTCTTTTCAATCGTTCATAAGACTTGACAATTTATCCTAGATCGAGGAAGCTGTTACCCAACACTCCTAAATATGCTTCCATTTTCTTCTTTTCTTCTTCCTTCTCCTTAAGTAGAAATTGCTGCTCACCAACTCAATAATGGGAACAAGCCGTATAGTCACTAGATGGATGGACATACTTTAGACTGAATAATAAGATGCTCATTAAAGGAGCTCTATTATAAAGGGGGTTGTCAAAAATGAACTTGGCCATTATTTTAGGAATAATAATAAAGTTCTAGGAGTTACTGCATATTACCTTGACTGCCTTGAGGCTTTCAGTTAGCACCTTAGCACCTCAAAGGTTAATTGCATACGCGTCACTGAATTAGACAAAGTAAGAACTCATTATCTCACCATGCAAGAAAATCATCATTGACAGACTATTCAGTATTTGCTATGTTCAGCCGCTACGTATATATATTTACCTTAGGATTAGATTCAAGTATGAATTGTGTTTTCAAAGGCAGCAAATGTTGCCTTCTCGATAGGGCTCGTTTAAAATGACTTTGCGACCTGAAAACTCACTAACTGTGCACTTTTGTGACCTTGAATAATATACTGCCTACGAAAACACTTTTTAATTGTTGTACCAAATCAAAAAGTGGTTCATCTATAGACTAAAAACAAACAGACTCAAACATAGTGGCATATACAGCTAAGCCACCTAAACGTAAATAGTGTCCCGCCCGCATACAACTGAATTCTCTATGCGTATGATTACACTAAAGGAAGGGACATGGAATGCATTCTTGGAAAATAAAGTCAAGCCACATGACCTGTGGTAATGTTCATTCAACCACTGCTCGCTGTGGCAACTAAATGGAAAAGTCCCAGCGCGCAATCCAAACAACACAAACAACATGATGGAAGTGGCCACTGAACACTCAGAAAGAAAGGCAAATCTACTCCTACACTTTTATTCCCATTTGCCACGGAATTGTTCCACTGCAGCGTCACAATACAAACAATGGATTTGCTGTTGTGCAGATTCTCATTTTTATCACAGAGCAGCTGCAACACAAGTAGCGTTGAGGGCACGATGAACGTGTTTAATATTTAAAAATGTCACATTTTCAGATACTGTTATTGGGGAAAATGCATTTGTATCACACGTTAGACAGGAGGACAATCTTATAAGATATAGGGGCCGTTAATGCTCTTGGTCAGGAAGTTGTAGAATTCAGGACAGTCTAATTATCTTTATATGTATTTATGTGCCTCAGGCCAAGTTTCACATGCCACTGATCATAATGTACAGTGTATAGAGATTTTTTTTTTTTTTGCTAAACTATTACACCAGTGTTTCTTCGATTGTATCACTGTTTTGGGCAACCTAATGGTAAGCTCCAAAATTGCCTGAAGACATTGGGTCATTGCCGACAGTTTGCAATCTGTTTTACAGAAGGTGCAGCAAGTGAATGTTTTTAAATGAACACATTAAGTGTGAGCTGAGGTCCCATTTTGAGTGAATTATCTTGCATTGAAATCATGCTCTCTAATCTTTCAATTACACCACCAAACCAGCGCTAACATGCACTTTGGTGATGATGTATGATGAGTTTAATGTGATTCTCATGTTCTTGCCAACAAGATACAAAACCATTTGGATCATGCATACTGTACCACACACCTTGGGGAAGTGCATAGAGAGCCAATGGCTGCAATCATGTGCTAATGGCTTAATGGATGTTTTTTCCACATGCCTAAGCAGAAAGGTGTTGACATGTCACGTCACGGGTGCAAAACAGAAAGCACTTCAAAACCACTGCTGGCTCACGGGGTAGAGCCAGTCCAATGATCGAAGGGTCGGTCGATCAATTGTCCACTGTCCAAGTCTCCTCGGGCAAGACACTTTGAATTGCCGCTCCAAAGAGTTCAAAACCAAAATCTGTTCATTTGGATTTCAGAGATTTTTCTTTTTGTTTCTATTCACAAATGGATATGAGATCCATACCATCGCTTGTGGCTTTTTCACATCGCACCCCTCCAATCATACTTACACGATACCATATTGGCTTGCTGTCACTCTCCACGTGAGCTTTAAGTCATGTGTCTAGCTCTCCTTATTAAGCTAATTCAAGGCTTTACCCAATGACAGGCTGTAAATCCAAAGCTTAAGAACACTAGGCGGTTAGACTCGGAGAATGAGGTCCATCTTCTTTGTCGTGCCTCAAAAAAAGGATTGCCGCAGCCCTCAATAAGGCACTCGTTCAAAATTGCTGTTTTCAGATATTTTGGTAGATAGATAGGTAGGTAGGTAGGTAGGTAGGTAGGTAGGTAGGTAGATAGGTAGGTAGGTAGGTAGGTAGGTAGGTAGGTAGGTAGGTAGGTAGGTAGGTAGGTAGATAGGTAGATAGGTAGATAGGTAGATAGGTAGATAGGTAGATAGGTAGATAGGTAGATAGGTAGATAGGTAGATAGGTAGATAGGTAGATAGGTAGATAGGTAGATAGGTAGATAGATAGATAGATAGATAGATAGATAGATAGATAGATAGATAGATAGATAGATAGATAGATAGATAGATAGATAGATAGATAGATAGATCTTGTGTTTCATCTATTATTTAAACCACAGAGCCAGAAATAGAGCTATTTGAAGCTGCTGTACGGTTTGTTTGAGCTGATGACAACAGCAAAAAACAACATCAAAACACACCTTTGCAAATATGAGTGTGACGCTTTGCCCACGGAATAAACCCAATCAGAGAAGCACTGAATCCAGGCAATGAGCAGCACGCACTTTGTTACTAGGTCTGACTCACATGTTACACAATCATCACCCAGTGACACTCTTAGCTTACAAGCTCATCCTATTGTTGCACAAGCAAACATTTCTATAATCCCGTATCACCAACTATGGGACTCCGAATCCTTGACTTGACCTTTACAGCGGAAAGCAAGTACTGTATTTTCTCTCTTCTGATTCACATTCCACAAGCATATGAGATCAGTGGCAGATTAATCATACACCAGCGATCTCTGGTAGAGGCAATGCCAAGCAACAAATTCCTGGCCAGCGATGTGTGTATCCCTCAAGGCTCAACTATTTCAAACATCATTTTTTTAAAACTTCAATTTGACATATGCTGATGCCAAGAGAGCGACCAGAAACAAGCCAGGCTGTATACAGCAGCCAGAGTGTAAAAAAAAAAAAGATCACATCTCCTTTTCACTCACAAATGAACCCTCCATTCTGGCTGCAGTTTTTGGACATATCTAATAAGAACTTTTAATGTTCATGAATGAGATGATTATCTGCCCTGCAAGAGATTTTTGTATGTATTATTATTACCTATGACATTGGCACAATTTGTTCCAAGTCTGTGCTTGCAAATATTTTTCTCATCAAAATGAATAGAAATTTGCATAGTGGACGCAACGCAGCCAGAGCAACGACACATTCCATTGCTTCCTAATAGCACAATCACGTGCACATTTCTTTTTCTTGGAAGCCACACTGAGGTCTAATTAGAACTGTATAAAAACAACAACAACGTTTTGTAAAGATCATATCTGTATACTGCCCTCAATTTAGCCTTGAGGTATGATTTTGCCTGAACCATGCCTATATCTCAAAACATTCACATTAAATCACCTTTCCCCATTGAAAATAATGGAAATGTAATTCATCTGTTCCCCTAAAACATCCAAAATGCACCATAAAAAGTCAATAAGGGGGGAAAAAAAAGACAATGCATTTCTCATCATGATTTCATGAGGCTTTTAATTGACTATATACAGGTAGTTTGTAAAAAGAAGCAAGAGCCTCTTTTGCAAAAGAAGCTTTTATCTCAAGTCACTTAGAGGCTTCTTTATGATCTCATAGTCGTGAAACGTTACGCAAAGGCAGTCAACTATTTCTTGAGACCTTGTTAAATGTTAGCTGTCACGTCATTTATTTTACAGAGTAGAAAAGTTTTAAAACTTTGCGGCAGGAAAATCAGGATTCAATGAATGTGTTATCTTCCGATTGACGTAGACTGAGCCAAGCTGGAGCCATAAGGGTTATAGATTCTGGCAGCTAACCATTTGACTCTGCTTTCAATCACTTTATGTTGAAAAGCTTCCAGTCCATTCAAAAGTTGAGTAAAATGTCGCTGACAGTCAGTGTCAAAACCTGAGCCAATCCTCATTTAAAAATTCATTTGCTTTCAAAGAATGAGAGCGGGTTATGATCCATTGCCCTTATTAATGAGTAATGAGATGATGTTAATTTGGCGCAAATCAAATCAGTAAGGCTTCTCCATTGTTTTGGGTACATGTTTTCCCAATCCACAAAAGCTTGATTATTTATAAGCGCTCGTTTGTGGGCTACAATAACCAAACGACCTTAGCTTGGCATGCCGGGAGAGTGGACAGATGACGGTTGTCAAGCAAGTGGCGCTGTGTGTGAAACGTGGCTGGGGCTTTTATTTATTGAACCATATGCAGCATTGAGCAAGTCAATATATATATATATTTTTTTATTGCATGGACACCAACTTTATTCCACCTAATGTAAATGCCACAAACACCGGAATCCTGAATTGCAGCAAACCAGCGTGTCGTGGAGAACTGCAATGGGAGCGGGCGGATAAAGTTACATGCGGCTAAGAAAGAATGCCCCTTGTATACTTACTGGCCTAATTAAAGTGAAAGAACCTAGCAGCAGTTTCCGTATGCATTCCAACGGGAGGTGCGGAGGAAAATCAATAGGAAACAAGAGAATGTGGAGAATGCAGACTTCTGCAGAGGCACAGACATTTAGTACCTGCAAAATCAATAAGTCAATCACTGAGTCCCTTCATGGCTAAAAGGAGCTGTGCTTTCATTGACATTTCTACTGTAATCTTCATGACTATGGTCTCGTCTAGTCTAGTCGGGGGCGTGGCTATCTATGCAAATATAGCCTATGATGTTTTCTGAGTCCAGTAAAGATGTATGAATTCACGAGCAGACAGAGGAAAAAAACTGTGCACGCTGATCTCACAAAAATGCTTTTACTGACTAATCTTTTGAATGTATTATTTGAAATACTGTCGAGTTCCTTTCTCCTAAACTTCAATTCCACACAATGGTGAGGGATGTTTTTTTTGTCTGAGCTTTTTTTCTGCAGCAATTTTCTTTTTGTGCCTCCAGTCTACTTTTGCCACTTATTGAGCAGCACTAATAGAAAAGACAATATTTGGTCTGGCAAGAAGCCATCCAGCCATCCATCCATCCATCCAGTTAAAGTAATGGCTGTGAGGGGACGTACGTACGTACGTGCTCTTCAACGGACATATTTATGGCGTTGAGGGAAATATGCGCTGTAAAGTTTACTACGAGACAAATTGATGATGATGTGGATGTTTTTCATCATTACGCAAGCCATTACCTCCTAATAGAAAGCACTTTGAAATCTATCGATGCCTAAATACTCTCACCATTTCCAACAAATACAGTGAAACTTTGACAGCCGTGCAAGTGAGAACTAAACTAAGGCTTATAGGTGTCATCAAACAGAAGTCCAACCAAAATCTCATCAATGCACTTGTGTTTTCCTAACAAGGCTGTAGTTCTTGTTTGAATATTTCCCTCCCATGTGAATTCTCATCCAATATCTCAACTTGTCTTTCTGTCTCACTGTGACTCAACCATCCCCAAAGAAAGCGCAGCGGGAGACATCTTCAAAAACGACTTTTCAAGCTGCACTTTTGTTAAAGGTTGTCAGAACTTTGTGATGAGCACTACGCGTGGCTGTCTGCTCGAGATTGTTGCAAGCCAAAGGAGACAAAACAAAAGAAAAAGCCATTCAGCGCAAGAGGTTTGTGCCTAGCGCCCCAGCATGCTCACTCATTTAGCCCGCAGCAAGTTTCCTGTTTGACCCGATAACTACTGCTCATAATAGCACCTGACAAGCGGCCCTTCTAACAAGAGGCTGGAATTGCGTGTTTTGCTCACTTCATTGTATTCAGCAGAAAATTAAAGGAGCCACAGCAACTTTTTGACAGGTAACCTTGCAGCACTTTGGATAACAAAAGTTTTAGTTTATTAACGTTAGCAAAAGGAAGCAAAAGCACTGGTTAATATGTTCAAGTTATTCAGGGTATCAGGAATTAGCCCTCTACCTGAATTCTTAAATTCTTAATTATTATTATTATTATTAACAATTGCATGTCAGATTTTCTACCTAAATTGTATTTTGATTTATTTTTTTGTCATAGTTTATAATCTTTGATGTCCTTTTCTCAGGTTTGCTTTGATCATTTTAAATGGAGATTTTTCTTTTGGTCGTGATGGTGACACTTAAGTTACTAAGAGTTTACTTTGCTTTTTACTCAAGCATGGATGGACAGCATTCTTCCATCAAGCATTTGTAACAATGCAGCTCTACTTTAAAAAGCCTGGCATGATTGGGCTCCATTTCAGGTGCCCCCGACCTACTCAGAGGTCAAGTGGGCCCCCAACAGAGCCCAGGGCTACAAACTGCAGGCGGAAGATTGTCAAACATGGAGGACATCTGTGCAGATAAATAAGAGAACCTTCTGGACCTGAAGAAATTGCACATTCCCAAACTGTAACTTTAAAAAGCTGCTACTTTATAAAGGACACCAATGTACTGACAGAAACCATGAAATTAAAAATGAGCTTGCCACGGGCTACCTTGATCCGGCCGGCAATGTCGTATATAGGAACCAAAATAACGCTTTTGTGTGCGTGTCTAATATCCATATGTCCACAATCCATTATCCGTATCCATCGTTACGTGCCAAGTGTATTGACACAGAGAAAGACAATGCAATGCATACGCAAAATAAACAATGAAAGACAAAGCGCAACATCAACAGCTGCGCTTTTGCCCTATAACAGCTTTAATCTCATCAACAAACAACATTAGCATAAATTGGAATGTATCAATATTCTTGGGTTTATCTACACTGCAACAAAGACTCACATAGTCCAGATGAATGCATGGAATTCTGCCTTGACACTTTTAAATCGTGTGCTTTTGTATTTCCATTATCGCCGCCCCCGCCATTCCTAATCGTTTCCGTGTTTTGCATATGTAAAAACCCATTGAATGTTTTATTTATTTATTTTTTGGTTCAAAGATGTCAGATATCTAATCTGATTTGAATACGCTTGAATAAAACTTGAATTTATACTTCATTTGAAACATATTTAAATGTCCTAGTTCCTCCATACAAAATGTTGTTTTCCACTGACTCTCAAACTCCCATCAAGCAAAATTGCACTTGTCAATTGTGGGGGGGGGGGGAAAAGCTCACTTAGAGGCATGTTTTCATAAATAAACAGCTAATGTAATATTTATTTGTTGCATTTTCTACTTGATGGGGGCCAGACTATCCAGAGATTTGGATACAAGCAATTAAAGATCATTTTCCACAAGTAGCCTTTAATCTTGTTCTCATTTTTATTTTATGATGGAAATTTTCCCACCACTAGAAAAAAGATAATCAAACACATTTGCAAATATAAATCACCTGTATGATTTCATTTGCGATAAGGTATTTAAAAAAAATCAAGTCATTGTAGGGGTGATTTTTTCTCAAGCAATGAGGCGGTGTTGATAACGCTGTCTTTAGTTTGCACATTGATGATATCAGATGGATTCTTCCTTCCTCCAAACTAGCTGTGGATTTGTAACATCTTTATGCAGAATTGAAAGGTGAGAGAATGGAGCTATTCTTAAATGAGGAGTAATCCCACATGGATTGCACCTGCTCATTAAACTCAATGGTGCATATGGAGTTTTTCTTATTGTCAGGCATCAGGTATCACATAAAAGCTGGATCTCACTAACATTCTGCCACACTGACAGTGTTGTCTCCAAAAGTCTCCAGGCTGAAATAATGACTGCAACTCTGCGGATGACAGAGACTCGACAAATTGTTTCGTCTCAACGGTGTTCCGAGGGTTTTTGAGGGCAACCTGCAGCCCCCCCAAGCGCTGCACTACTTTTTTTTTTTTTTTCTAAGGATAAAAAATGTTTTAAGCACAGCCATCTGTTGACATGATAAAGTTTCCCCGTTTTTTTTGTCACAAGGACTTTCAAATGTACCAATATGCTTTGTCCATTGTTTTGTTTCTTGTTAGCACACACAGAAGCGGGGGAAACACATCCAGCACAATAAAAGAGATGATACCATTATTCTCATCTTATTTGTTTTATTTTGCAATAAACTCGATCTCCTATCGAATTTTATCTAGCACCGGCTTGTGCTATTCATGTCCTTATAAAGCAATAGGATGTGCGTCACGCGCCTTCAAGAGCTTTTATGTCATAACATTGGGAGTGTTGCTCATAAACTTTATGACTGAAATATCCTAGGCCCATGAGGGGAGGGGAGGGGAGGCATTTTTTGCAAGTGAATTCACATGACTATCCAAAGCAAGTCTAAAATAAATGAAATATATAAGAAACATTTGCGTGGAAAAGGCTAGACACTAGAAGGTGATTAGCCTTTAATATGGCAGAATGTCACTCTTGTCAAAATACTAAAATGATCCATTCATGTCCCAAGAAAAAATCCATCAGTGGTCATTGCTTGGGCTTCTGGCAGATGTCCCGGCGACCGGCATGAAATACAGTGCATCATAAGCTTCGACGTGACCAATCTTGCCATCGTGTTGTCATCCGTAATGTCTGGCTTTGCTGCAGCCTTGAAAAAAAAAACCTCCTTTGATCATATTTGGTGAATTCATTGAAAATGCAAACTATGGAACTGCACATCAGACGCATTTTGAGTGCGTTAAAAAAAAACTAGCAAGCATATATATGAGGCAAATGATTTGTAAAATTGCAACATATTCATGAGCCTCCAGGAGTCCAGCACCGCATAGTAAAAACGTGATGAATGTGCCCAGTGTGCTTTATTGTTAAACATTCAAAAGGTGACTCATGTTTGCTTTCTCAAGAAAAGTCCACACAACATATTGAAACACCGACCTGCTCGAGATTCTATTTACTCAGATAGTGAAAGCACACCCACCCACAGAGACATAGCGGACATACTACAGCTATCATCCGTGTGACTCCTCCGGTCCGTCTTTGAGTTGTGCTCCTCAGCCACAGCTCGGCATTTTTTTGAAAGCACCTCGGAATCTTTCTTTTTCTGTTCATTTGCCTTTTGTGAGACCTTTGAGCATTGTTGTACAAGTGATGACTCACTCATCCATCATCTTTGTTGTGTTTTGTATGCAACAAAGTGGAGGATGAAACGTGACGCTCATCTCGTGCAGTAACGAGAGCTTATGCATTGTCTCAATGTGCCGTGTATTAGTGGAAGCATTCAGAAATTGCAGCTCAGCAGGAGAATATTCATGCCAATTTATGAATGCCTTCTACTGCTGGCATGGCTGATTTTCCATGGAGGGTCACTATTGAGATATTTGCGACGCTGACAATCAATCAGTTCCTGTCACGATGATCTTGTATTGTCAAGAGTCACTGCACATAGCATGTCTTGGGAAAAATGATGCAGCCACTCATCCTGAAAGCTCTTTTCTTACGTTAAGCTCCTCTGGCGCAGTGGGGGAAGCAAGCACTGAAAGTCCAAGGCACCCTGGATATTGGGGAATTTCCAACAATACTGCTTACATTTGAGCTATTCGGGGAAAAGGATAAAAAGTCCATTCCATTTCCACAATAATGCAATAGGCCTAAGCGATAAACAGTAACGGCTATTTCTGTCACTGGCCTCGCCGATTAGATGTGATCAAATGTCAAATATCCAACTCCCGGGGCAGGATTGAGTGTCTGAGCACTTTTCGCTGTCCATTGCTGTGGCGAGCTCTTTTACTATTGATTTAGTGTTTTGCACCTTGCGATGTGGTGGGAAACTTTGGAAGAGGCTAACAGTGATTTCTTCGCCCCTGTTAATCGAAATCAAGCTCACAAATTGAGCAGTCTGTTAGTAATACACATCAAGATTTGGGTGAAAAAAAGTCCAGCGGCTTCTGGACACAACTGGGGACATAAATGTCTCGAGGGATTGTTCTTATTAGGGACAAAACACGGGTATTTCCTTATTTTTGGCCATATTCACAGTAAAGCCAAGGGCTATTTGGGCTCAATTACCATTGACGGGCCCTGTGTTTTTCTTCTCACTTGACTCGTTTCCATTGAATGGCTTCATGAACCGATTCCCTTCAACGCCAATAAACGCTTCTTGTCTCACTCCACTTAAAACAAAAAGGACAAAAGATGGATTTTTTTTTCCATTCTCTTCGAGCAGCATGGTGCATGACAACGCTTTGAACAAATTAACAACACAAGAAATATTATTGCGCATACTTCAATTTGGGCGACGACTAATGTAACATTGAAAGAGGAAGATGCACATTTGTTTTCTCCAGCTTTTCCTCCAAATGACTAATACTTGAGTTTGTAGAATATAATCAACGGACTTATTTTACAGCACATCTAAAATCTGCGATAAAATGTTTGGAATATTCCCCTGCATGCCCAAATGTACTTCAGGGCAGTTTATTTCAAGTCATTGCTCCAAATGTACGCTACTTCATTCGTCCAGGTGGGACTTTAGAACAACGCGTTAGGTTCACTTAAGGAGAAAAAGAAAATGACTTCTGTGAGAAGAGAAGAGATTTTCTCATCGAGATGAAATATATTAGGAATGATTTGCTCCAGCTACTTGATCTTACATTGATGACAGCTAACAACTCAATAGTAGGTAGCTCGACACACATTCTTCATCTTCTGCTCCTTCTCCTCAAAACAATTGCCCGAGTCAAACCTTTTGCTGAAATGATTGCATCTGGAGTGCTTTTTGATCATCTTTATTTAAGATAAAAGGAGATTGAAAACACACAACATGGGTCTACTGAAGTCCACTGAGCAATCACCTGTGTAACATGACGAGGTCAGATCTGATTTAGTTGGAACTTTCCCACCAGAATTTTGATCAGACTTCAAAGTAGTAGACGTCAATTGAGTGCTATCTTTGAACAAAACGTGTGGCCATATTTTCATCTTCCATGAAGCCCCTGGGGCACACGGCAAGATTTGGAAATTGTCGGCCGACTTCCAGACTATGAGAGACCCTACCTACGCGAAAAAGCGGCAGAAAAAAAAGGTCAAAGGTCAAAAGAGTGGAGACCCCGTCAGAAATCGGTGAAATCTCAGTGACTCAATCCCCTTCAACCTTTTATTTGATTTTTTAAATCTGAACTTTCTCCAAAGCAAGCCTTAAATGTGGCATCGAATGTATCGCGCAAGGCTTTGCGTGTCGTCGGCTGCACTAATTCAAGCGCGCACTCAAGATGAAACATTAGATTGCTTATTTTGCTTCAGCTAATTGCTTCCGTGCTCCTGTGATGACAGCGCGCGCCGCTGCTGACTCGTGCTTGCAGTTTGCTCACAACAACCAGTCATCATAGTGGTGCAGATGGTGAGTTCCATTTGGAATCAATTGTTTATCTTAGGTTGGGAGAGCTGTTGAAGTGATTGGCCCAGACGCCGTGGTTGCTGAGCAAGGCTCTCCTATTTGTTCTTGATGGACTGACTCCAAACATGTGTTCAGTCCTGACCACAGTATTCTGAATACGTTACTGTTATTAGATTTATTAAGGAGAGGATGCAAAATACAAACACATGCTTTTAGTACAATGTAGCCTGTTAATGAATGCCGCACACGTCACGTCACGAGTAAGCGTTACTATGAGATCCGAATATTCTCCCACTATGGATAGCTTGGATATTTGTAAGCAACCAAAACAAGTCACTTGGTGAAATATGATTTTAGGATCATAGAAATGGAATGGGATGGAAGCTCTATAGAGATCTGTGCATAAATGATGGCAGATTTTAAATGTGAAATGATTACACTTCAGAACACTATTATTATAATATTTATGGAAAGGCTGAGGAGATCATTTCACCCCCATGCCGTGAGACTTTTGAACTCAATGCGGGGGATCTATCCGTCTATCTACCGTAGTTGTTTCAGGAGTATAAATGAGAAGAGTTGTCAACGTCTAAAGTATTTGCATATCCATAAACGATGTAAATGATAAAGGGCTCTGATTGTCAAGTTGACATTAAAAAGTGTGAGAGGAGTGCAGTGATATTAAAAGAGCTGCTATCAATTCATCAAGGATGCCGCCGAGAGGGCACTTCAACTTTTCGGGACATTTTCTTCCCAACTTCCGCCTTCATCAGAATTTACAGCAAAGTTGCGTCCCACACAGGCTTACAAAGAAGTAACTATAGTATTTCTGTGAGTGGAAGATATCGTGAATGTCTGGCTTGCTGAGTTGGTGGTCTAACTTGAGAAAGACTTCTGACATTTTGGTGTCAGTTGTGTTGTGTTGCACACATCAGTCAATGCGGCACAACGTACGGCATGCTTTGCAGGCGCCGCGCGCCCATAAGTAAACAAAACATTTGTCAAAACATTGTATCAAAAGCGGATCTTGGCTATTGTGAATTTGAGGGGAACATTTTTCTTGTATAGTAAAAAAAATACACATTCCTTGGTAGAATTAAAGAGCAACAAAAATCCGACAAACAACTCGGGAGCTTAGGGAAGTGAGCTAATGGCAAATCATTAAAAACAGCAATCGTCCCAAAATGTCTCACACCTCATTTAGAAAAAAACAACCGTTTTTTTTTATTTTTGTTTTTTAAATGATTCCCTCTCTCCGTTTTCCATGATTCATTGAGTGGCAAGAAAATGAAGGGAAAACATCCACAGGGCATAATTGCTCATTGATTTGGCGTCACAGTTTGGAGCAACATTTTGCAGCTTGCACGTCTGATTCACAGCCTCAAATTTGGATCAAATCACCAGTTTGTTCTTGTACACTCATTAGGAGTAAACCCATTGCTTCCTCACCTCTAATTACAACGTACAGATTGTAACAAACACTGTTGCTGGGTTGTTGTTGGTTTTTTTGGAAAGGTTTTTGTGCAGCAGGTCCTTTGTAATGCAACCAATCTAATATCATGTTATGGAATAATGCCACAACACAATCCCAAAAAAGGACCAGTTTTCTCCATTTAAATTGACCTTCCACGTTTAGTGGCGTACAAATACAGCCAATTCAATGGGGCTGTAGAAGCTATGTAATGCAGCAAAAATCAATGTAGACTCTATTTAGGGCCACGCATTGCAGTTTGGTCTTTTTCCGTTTCGTGATTAATTAGGACTGCGCATTTAACTCTCTTGCATCAGTTAACACACACAGCCACAGCCACAGCAGTTCACTCAGGCTCGCTTCCTTTTTTTTAATTTATTTTTTTGCTGGTGAGCAGCGGGGCCCCAAGGTTAGAAACAAAAATGCTTTCGCTCCAGAGATCTAAAATGAAGAGCTCGTCATGCCGCTGCAGAGTGATAAGATTCAGGCTCTGCTGGGGATGTCACGGCTGTGAAGAAGCTGTAATTTAGAGAGGATTTGAAAAGCTTATCTTTTCAAACCCCCTGGGCAAAATGAAGAAATATTGGGCAAAAACAGACCAACGCAATATGTCATTGTTTTGGTGAAAGATCTGTCATTACACAATGTTGTTTATTATTGGATGTTTCAGAAAGTGAGTGGTTGGGTTCAAGTAGCACTGCACTGGCATGATTCATTGGATTTTGAGTGGAACGATATTAACTAAAAATTAGGGGGCCTAGCTCACCGAGATTGCCTGTGTCCTCTCTGTTAAACAAAAAATGTTCTTTCTAAAGGCTCCGTGGTTCCGAAAAAAAACCAAATCAATATGATTTGTGTCAGGTTGTATCAACCAGTTCATATTTTCGCCTGAGTCGTGCTCGTAAATGAGTTGACAAGAAGGCGTCACAGTGATCACTATATAGAACTATTTGTAGAATATTAGACTGTAATCAAGACATTTATAATATCTTAAAAACCCGATGTGCTAGGGGAAAAAGGAAATACGTATTCACATGACCGCTAGGGTTGACTGTTCCGTAAACATTGTGGTTTCTGGAAAAGAACACACCGCAGCAAATTGAAAGTACCAAAGTCAGTGGCTCGGCTCGTTCACACCTGCTCTGCGCGTGGAAGGAATACTGTGTTGGCTGGAACTGCTGAGTGTGTGTGATGAATGGGCCCCCGGTTTAAAGCAGGGGGTCAACACAGTTGAAGAACAACAAAATTCATGAGGGAGAGCCGGATCAGAGGAGAAGCTACACAACACACTTCTCTCACATGAATTGAAAGTGAAAGAGCAAATATTCAAAAAGAAAAGGCCAATTAGAATCTGTTGATATCTTAGTTAGTCATTGATTAGTTGCTTTTCAACTTATTAGTTCCATAATATCCACTATTACCTATCATCATTAGCATTATCACTCTTAATTAGCTCATTCAAAACAAATGAAAGGAACTTTGGAAAAACAACAACGCAGTAAATGATTAGGCAGGTGCTCGGAGTGGGGGGGGGGTCATAATTCATTTCTAACACCACTTCCATTTGATGCCAAATTGATGTCAGGAGCATCAATTAGTTATTTGAAAGCAAACAACAATCTGCAGCCGGGAAAACAAAAATCACTCCACTATTGATTATTTTAGAAGGGATCAAACACACATGAATGTTTTCACCTGCCTCCTGCAATCAATCGCGTTTGAGCATGATCCCATTACAGCGAAAATGAGCTCGCTCCGCTTTTGCGATCAAACTCCATTTTAAAGCCAACACTGGATGGAATTTTACAATCATTCTCTATTCTGGTTTGTATATAAAAGAAGGGAACAATAATGGACTGTCAGGAAAATGGTAAATGTCCTCATTGGTCTCTGCCCTCTCCATAATTTCACATGCGAAACAACAACTTTGTAACATTATCTGAGAGCCTTCTTTGCATGTGGAGTCTCTCCCCAAGGTAAAATTGGCCTACTTCAGAGAGCATCCTCCGCATCCATCCATCCATCTGTCGTAGCCGTAAATTGCATTTGCCTGCGATAGCAGGTTATCTCGTCTGTCAAAGCAGGCCTATCAATTTCAGCGTGGAAGCCTGAACAGAGGGCATTAACCCTCAAGCATCATTTTGCCATCAGACATTGCAAGCCGTGATCTCAACCTAGCACACCGACACCGGGGACCATTCTCTTCTGACTCTTGGCCGGGAAAAACAAAAAAGACAGAATAACAATCGGAGCATGCTGAATAAGAAGGACTCCAAATCTTTTTTCACTTTAGGGTATTCCTATGAAAGTGAAATGAGCGCAAATTTTAAAGGCTAGTATCGCTACAATCTGTCATAGAGTAGAAAATGAATCTTTATGATTTAAGTTCAAAAAGATCGTTTATCGCGAAGGAATACTTTGCACAAAACAATACCAACAAAATTCAAATATTAAAGAATTTGCTATCAATAATATATCGATCTGGTAGATGCATAGATCATCAGTTAAGCTCATCAATCGGTTTTATACTCACTTGTATTGTGCCGCACAAACATTTGATTGCGTCATGAGTGAGGATGTTTTTATTTTCCGTCTTTATATTTTTTGTTCTGTCACGGTCAATCTGATACGGTCAATCCAATTGGATTTGGTTTTTGGGTGTTCACAGCTATTACTGATTTTCTCAGATAAAGGCCACCACTATTTCCCCTGCCGTCCAATGGGAGTCTGAGCAGGGAGCTATTTTCCACTTCATTCTCAGGCAATTAAGGTTGACTTTGCATGTTTGCCCACCACATAGTTAGCCCAGTGAATAACCCCGACCGTCGTGGATTTATCACCATTTCAATGAAATCCCTTCACATTGAATGAAATCACATTAGATGCAAGAAGTCATTTTGTGCAGCTTATGTTGTGTATTTCAATTCAATCGGCAGTTCTGGAAAGACTGCAAAGGTCAAATCCTGATTCGTCCACATCCAGATTCCAGTTTGGAAATGAAATCACTTTCTGCCACTTATCACCCAAGCGTAGACGACTAAGAATCAGAAGGCAAGAATGCAAACAACAAGCATTTGTAAAACTTGGTGAAGTTTGAGTCAGAATTTCCATCACTAATAACACACAGTCGGTACTTAGGTAGAAATTTGAACCAAGGCATAATCATACATGACTGGCATTAACCAAACAAATTCATTCACTCCATTTTGAGATCAAATAGCAACAATGCAAACCCCTAGCAACGCTGCACAAAGCGCATGCTCGCCAAAATATTTATTACTTGTGAAGGTTGGAATGAAGGGGAAACAAATTCAACGGGTGACACAAAGAAAGCCTTTGATGACGCACAGTTGCAAATGGAGAATAACAAAGCACTGAAATAATCACAACAAAAGAGGCCACGAGTAAGGAGAACATTCTTTTGCTCCTTTAATGGTGCAGCACCCAATTATTCTGAACAGTGCTGAATGACTTGACAAACGGGCCTTTGGCTTGGTCTTGAGCATCTTTCAAACCTGAGCTACCTGCCAGAACTAAGGTCGGTATGGAAGCGAACGGAAATAAACTATTCCTAAAAGCCCAAGTTATGAAAGATGATCTCACCAAAGGAAAAATATTTGTATCCAGATGGTAATGTACAATCAGAACGTAATAATTGGCGGGCCCGTACAAACGTGTGCAAGTCGGAGAAATGACAGCACGTCAAGTCTGCCTTTACTTGACACATTAAAAGCATAATAAGGACAGCAATTGAAGTGACTCCTGCAAAATGTTGACTGTCTTCTGCCTTAAACGCTTTAAGGGCCCGCGGACTGGTGAATGGCTCTTAAATGGGTGGTCACAACGTAACATTTATACTGTTGGCACTTTGAAATAGAAGGAAAGCTGTGTAGGTTTTCACTTGGACCCCTTTTGCTGGCAATCATCCGGCAACATAAAACGCTGTTCCATTCATTGTATATGTTGCCAAACTTGTTAGTGTCCATCACTGTTTGAATCTTGTTATCTCTTTAAAGCAATAGAATTTTATTGCACTAGCTAATGTTGTCTTTGGACGAGCATACTTGAAAGCAAATAGGCTGTATACTGTAAAACTAACATTGGTCTTCACGTACTGATCACTGTAAATGTTATAATTGCAAATGAATAGTAGTTCTTTAGGTTGGGTCCAATCAATTGATTATGGTTGATGAAACATTAATGATGAGTGTATCAACTTAATTCATCTGGGTTATAGGCACTAGTGTCATTTTACTTTGTCCAAACACATTATACTAAGTAGCACAATGGCTACAGTGTATAAATGAACTGCAGCCAGTGCTATTATAACCTTAAAGGAACATTCTGAATATTCTGTGAGGAATCATTTGTGTCTTCTGTCAGAATTTAGTCCATATCTGGACAAATGTGCAAAATGTGCAGGCACATCAACTATTTGACCATTCCCATCATGGTTGCATTAATAAATCTAGATGATGCATGCTGTCTGCAGTGAAGTCCCATGCTAACTAACAAACAGAAGGCAAACAAACAATATGAGGCAGGATTATCTTAAAGCATTGAAAAGAATAATTCAAACTAATATCCTTTGAACAAACACGACTGTGTGATGATTCTCATTTCTTTGCTGAGAAACACTTTTGCACATAACAGCTACTCCTTTTTCGATTGCCTTGCACTAGACAGTTCTTGTTTTTTAGGTTACATGATGTATTTTTATCCTGGACGCTAATGACTACTATACTTTGCTGCATGCCGTGTCCTCATCAGTGAGTCATTTAGCGCCATCCCGCTTTTGTAAATTCGTGGCTTTCAGTGCTTTGAGAAGAAATGATCATATTTTAGTTAGAAAATGAAGCCTTCTCTGAGGTTTTTTTCCTTTTTTTCAGGGCATGTTTGGAAGAAGATGAATGCCCCATTGAGGGAGTCAGGTGCTGCCTCCCACTGCAGCCCACACTCGTTCTGTGCTGGCCATGCATGATCTGCAAAAGCCATCCCGAACCTCCAGGCTGGGAGTTGCTATTGCGACCCTTCAAGGAACTGCTTGTAATCCACAAGATTACCGCGGGTGGGGGGCTTCACATGGCGCCTCGAAGTGGCTATCGATCCCATTATCAGACGCTCCCGTCCAATCTGAGTAATTATGCGCGTGCACAGCCTGATATTCCATCGGGACGTTAAGTTTGTCAACATAATCAACCATGAGCACGTCGGTGCCATACACACACCGAGGGACTTGACCAGACAATAGCCCACATTAATTAAACGGAGAGTATTAAAGAAGCGTTTGCCGCCCACCCCCCTCCCCTTTCACGTGCACACGCACATTTTGTAGACGCACAAAGCGCACCCAGAATTAGTATGCGTCAGCCACCAGCATCATTACATACATCGAATCCCACGCAGCACGCTTTCCCCGCACACAGCAAGGGGAGAGGGAAAAAAAAATAAAGAGACCCGCTGGAACTCGAACAGTCTCAGCAGTCTCCATCGGACTGATCCCATTGCAATCGGGTTACCTGTGATTAACTAGGAGCCAGCTTCCAACACACCTTCAACACTGCAGAATGCGTGCCGTGCACGGAAAACTACATTTACATATGAATGAAAGCGATCCACTCGCGTGCTGCATTATTATAAACAGATTGTCATTTGTGAGACTGCATGACAGAATCGGACATAAAGGTTGTTGGGTTTTTCCCCCACTCCTACCTTTGCAGACGGATAACTATCCATTACATGTCACTGCAGGCTGTATGAATGTTCAGTTGCCCTGGTTCGGCGCCACAGCCGCTCCCTCCGTCCATCTAGTCAATTGGAGATCCGTACCGCACAAGCACCAGCTGCCTGCCTATCCGACAGCATATTCGCTTCCTCACTCGAGCTTCTTCCTTAACGGAGGGAGAAAAAATTGTCACCGGCAAGATCTTTGATGCTCTGAAAAGCTGCACTCGCTGAGCGCCAAGCTGCGACGAGGAGCTTCACATCCTATTTGTAGTTTTTTCCTTGAAGTAAAAATAAGTAGATGCTTGGCTGCGCGCAGGGCTCTGTTAGAAAATTCCAAGCGTGATTTGAGAGTGTTGCTCCATGGCAACTATTTTTACTCCCCGCGGTGCAGTACCGCAAGCACAAGATGTCCTTGGAACTATTTTCCCTTCTCTGCTAAACGTCCATTCGATCCCCAAAGTTGACCAAAATGCACATTTTAGATCCACGTTTGTCGTCTTGAGGTGAAGGCAATGGGAGAAGCTGCTAAACCAAGGTGGCACACTCTTGGAAAGGATGGGCGCGCAGGCAGGCAGGTCAGTCCGCACAGGAGCGCATTGACGCAAACACTTGGAGGGGGCCGCGCGCGGGGAGTGCGCAATGGCTGCGCGTAAAACGACACCGTTGGCTTGCACGCTCCACAGCCTGCAGTGCCGTGCTGTGTGCAGGAGATTAAGGAGCAACCACGGATTAGTGTCTTCTTAGCAGTATTTAGCATTCACGGGAACAAAGTAGCCCATCAGGTACACTATCTGTTGTACTAAGTGCGCCGGTCCCTAAAACGTCCCTATTTTTCCCACCTTCATTTAGGTTCAAGTTCTCACGAGACGGAACCTTGGCTTTAGTGTCAACACTGTGACATTTATAATGGTGATGCTTTCAGCGGTGTTGAGCAGTGTCCAATAATACGGATATACGTACTCCACGTAGAGTAGATAAGTACCTGGTTTCTCCATCACTCGTGACCTCGATTGTGTAAGCACATCACGGCAGTTCTCTGAGCTCCTCGCAGACAAATGTGCTCTGGCTGGTTAAAAGTTGGTCAACCCCACATCGGATTGTAATTAATAGGACATGCAGTGCAATCCCCTCTATTGCCTCTTTTTCAATTGGATGATTTGCAAGCTTATTATACTATTTTTAAATCTTCCAAACTCCTTCAAATATGGCGGTTGTATAGTAGGATTCCCCCAGGTGGGACAATACTTTATCTTAGGTCATGCAGGCATGGTGGAATAACTCCAATATTTCATTTTGAGATATTTTAGGTCACACAAATAAAGTTAGATCTAATTTGTAATTTGTTGTGTTGTCCAAACCTCGAGCTCATCTCTGCTTGGGGCTAACACCCTGAGGCTAACCTGTGAGACACGAGTACAATGTTGGACAAGGAGGATGAATTCATGAAAGAATACAATTCCTGATGGACTACACCAAGCGTGGCCGACTGTACGGAAGAAAGGGTTCCAAAAGGTGTGCTGGCTGGCCGCTTATTTATGTTGGGTCAAACTTATGCACCTGTCGTTTCTTTTGTGTGTGTCTGCATGAAATAGAATCTCATGCCCGCTGGGGTTTGAGAGTAGAAAGGGGATCACGAGCATTTTTCACTCTAAAGACTCGGTCCTTTTCTTGGCTGAGCTTCTTATCGAGGCAGACAGTTGGAGATGTGGCCGCTGTGCTATTTATCTGCCTTTAGATCCTCTCTTCGCATGCTCTCCGAGCAACGTTCGGAGTTAAAAGAGAGTGATCCAACTAGGAAAGGACCCCCGCCCTCTTTTCTGGCAGCAGATACTTGGATCTGAAATGGGTAGAAACAACAAATTGGGCAAAAAAAAAAAGAAAAATTCCCCTTGGAAATAACTTTTTGGACTTTTTAACGTAATGTTGTGAGCACTCAGTGAAAATAAGCACTGGCCAACCGAGCAATTTTGCTGACCATGTCCATCCGGAAATGACCTCAGAGACCTTCTAATGGAATGGCTACTTGACGAATGTCGCCAAGCTCTTCTCTCGCAATGGTCTCCTGATCACCTCAATCAACAGCAAGTATTGAAATGGCTCCACTGCCCCAATATCGCCATCCCAGTAGAAAACCTTTGGGCAGGACATTTCTTTCATGAATATGCTGCTGACAAAGCTGCAACAACTGCTGTTCTCTTGGCACTATATCCTAATCGAGCCGCTGAATGTTTAACGATGCTCAAAGTTTCATATTTGCTGCAAAAATAAAAGTAGGTGGAAAATATTAAACTTCCGTTTTGTCTGCATTGTAATCTATTTTGTACAGTGAAAGAACTACCAAAGTGTGATGAGGCATCACTTCAGGAAATAATAAAGCAGAATTGAAATGGAGTCAAAGACCCCAATTTGCAATTTAGAAAGTATATGGGTTGAAAGACAAAGGAAAATGATGTCACCGTGTGTACCTCGGGGTTGTGCTAATGCTTCCAAACGGGCTAGGGGCAGAGGAAGAGGCAAGGACTAAAGTGGAAGAGGCTCATAAAAGGGGAATATGATGTCTCCAGCAGGTTCAATTTCGAGTGTCCAGGTACAGAAGAGCTGCGCTGCTGTTACACAACAGACAAGTCATTCCATTTATTGCTTCCTTTTTTACGCTCCCCCGACATCCCCATCCAGCAAGCAGGATGTGCGGAAACAGCCAGTCCGTAACTCCAAAGTTGAACTCGCCCAACACTTAACAGCTGCATGGGGAGAAGCAAAGAAAAGCCCAGTGACTTCACAAGACGCCAGATGCTTTCAAAGACCGCTCTCATTCAATCGGACGCTCTTAATGACTGTAAATCTCAAAACAAAGCAGTGAATGTTTACAAATTCAACATTCTTGCTGTTGATGGGCGGGGCACGAGGACATGGTGCTGTGGCATTTGGCTTTGCTAAGCTCTTTTTCCTTCTCATTTCGACTCTGTTATCTTGGACGTTGATGCCAGTGGGCCCGCCTCCACACCCACGGAGACAGACCCGATGAGCAACAAGAGGGTTCAGTCTATTCATTCCGCTTTGAAACAAACGAGCCCAGGGGGTGAGACCCATGTGCACAGTTGTCATCCAACCTGTTTGGAGGTGAGGGAGGGAGGGAGGGAGGGTGCAAGAAAAACAAAACATGAATGCCGGACATGGCATGGCAAAATGGAGCTTGCACACCGTGTTAAATGTTATTTTTAGTACATGTCACAGGCTGGAGAAAAAAGAAAAAAACATTGTCTGGACAATGTTGGTGTAGCCGTTGGCTTGTGTGAACAGCCACCCTGTTTCAGCTGTGATATAGTTTTGCTCAACAGGATAAAATGGGTGAGTCACTGGTGTGGAATTGCCAAGCTCGACACTGACGTCCATGAGAAAGGCAAAATAATACAAAGCCGTTTGATGCAGTGCTCCACTAAGAAAGGACGGAGGGATTACAGATCACCTGTCCATCTTAAATATCAAATGTGACAAATCCAATACTCGATTTGGGAACTATTTAACTTTGCTGCTTAGTCTCATTTAGAAAAATGATCATTTCATAGTTATACGCTTGACGAGATGAAAGACACTGACCTTGCTCATCCTTGACGCGGTAGGATTTTGCACTATGTGGGTCCAAGCCAAAGTTCATCGATTATAACCTCTTCAATGAAAGCTATTCTTTTGCACCCTTTTTAGTGACGCACTCATCCTTTTATTCTCCCGCTTTATTTCCCTCCAAAATTGCGCCCACTGGGTTTTGAATTTATTCAATGGAATAAAACTTGGATATGCTATTCAATGGAATAAGGTATTGAAAGAAAGAAGAAGATAAGCGCACTGGACTTGAACCGCAACCCCCCCAAGGGGTAAATGATGCTTTTATTATTGTCAAGGCGCCTGACTTTCATTCAATGAAGGATTCGATTACGATTGACCTTAGTACGGCTGCTTCCGAGGGATTAGCTATAAGGGTGTCAATGTTTCTAACGGCCGATATAAGGACCTGTACGGGTACCGGAAATAAACGATTTCACTACAGTTCGAAAACTGCGCCGTGCAATAAATCAGTCAATTAAAGGTGAAACTACTTGACGTTATGGTTACCCCAGCTAATCGTTTTACTATCAGAATCAATGAGCTGGGAGTGATGGATGGATTCATTCGACCCATTTCATGGTCAAAAGGCTGAAAAGTACATGACATTAAAGTCATTGTTATTCCACTGTAGTGATGGAGGATGGCACTTAGCAAGAATTACACCATCTAATTGTCAGGTCGAATGGCTCATGGTAATCAAGAAGAGTCATCATCAGATAAACTGCTGAGATGAATGGTTGGTGACAAACTTGGAATGACTATGGAGTTGATTTCACAACAATGGGAACTAGTATAACAATGCGACAAGCACATTTCCAAAAGATCACTTCTCCAAAATTATAATAGCTGATCATTTGTGAGCTATAATTCAGAACGTGCCCAACTAACGACATGGTCAAAAATAACAGCACAGAAGCAAGCACAATTCCCAATGTCAGCTAGACAGGTTTGCTCCTCCTTTTTTTTTCCTGCTGCCATGCTCTCATCAATTTCATGTCACGCTTCCCTTTTCACGGTAAAATCAACATGCACCTCAATCTCCTCTGTAATGTTGATTCAAAGAATGTGCTGAATTTCCCATAAGTTTGAGTTACACAAATGTTCCGATGCAAATGTGAATTGTTGCCGTGTTCATTTTAAAAATGTTATATTCAAGTGTATTTTCACAAAGATAAAAATTGAAGTTGCAAACTGATGCTTTTGACTGCCTTTGTAAGAAGCTTGGCATGGTTTTACTCACAAGTGTGCTGTAATCAGGTGTGGAACTCCATAATGAAAGCCTGCTAGAAGCTTCCAGATGTGCATGGTGATGTTCGGCGTGCACTTAAATTGGGCCCGTTGTAATGTAGCGTATCCTTCCCTTCCCTTCCCTCCCCTGAGCTCCTCTAGCTGCCTTGCGCTGGCCACTCATTTGTGCTTTGGCATGTTTGTGCTTGACGTTACTTTAACGACAACGCCTCACTGCAATCTCTGCAACACATCGCTACGTAACTAGCATGAGGAACAGTTGCCGAACTTATTACATGCAGCAGTGTGTGGTTATGTTTGTGTTTTTGTGCGAGCGTGCCCGCTCGTGAATAAGCAAGCACAATGTGGGCTGTGACTTTATGGATTATTTTTATGATGAAAAATAACCTCTCATTAATAACTTGGGGGAGGAATGCGCCATGTTAGGCACAATAAAATGATCTTTTATGCGTGACTAAATAGAAAATTGACAATTGTCTTGGCAAGTTGAAAAAAAATCTGTGTCTGTCGAGGACACGCGTCCTTGGAACCTCTTGCATTTGAGAACTCATAAATTCCAAGTTCTCGTACTTGTTAAAGTTATTGCAAAAGTGAATCATTAAAAGTGTATTTTTATAGGCCATATCCAAAACATATGCTCAAGTCAATAAAGTTGCACAGCTACACAGAATATTCCAAAAGACTACTAAAAGTAGAAAAATGATATTGAAGTTTTATAATAAAGGCCATAACACGTTTGGGCTATCAACTATATGTATAGGGACTGTACAAACTATCATTTATTTTGTGCAAATGAAAAGACAGGTAGGTCAAGAATCACTTTTGACCTAAGTTTGTTCTATTTTTTTGGCGTGCTCATTGAGAGATTTCTCATAACAGAGGGGACAATAATGTGAAAGTCACGTGTACGACGATATATTGCCACCACTTGAAAACAAAAACTTTTTTTTTTTAATCAACACTGGCAATGGTGGAGCATGAAATATTTTCTATCGTTACGTGAAAAATGTTTGCTTAGCGTTTCAGAACTTGTGCTATATTGACCGAGTCCTCAAAGAACTCAGGTACGACTTGATCCATACTTGATGTGACTCCTGAGTAAGGACACTCAAGGTACGCTCGTATTTGCAATATGCATTTAAGGTTGTTTTTTTTTTACATCAAGTGGTGTGTTTTGAACTCTTCTACTTCTTCTTGTGAAAATGAGTATTCCACTCTTCAGACGGTGAGAAGCTGACAGAGGTATCAAAGGCAGTCGCAATACTTAAAAGTTCACATATATAGTCATTATGAAGCTGCATGTCCTCAGCTCCTTAAACTCTTCCAAGAACTACTACATGGCAATCTCAGAAAAACCTTTGAGAAGCTAAGTGGAATGATGAGAAGAAAAAGTTTTCATCTTGTGAAAAAAAAAAAAAGTATTACTTTTTCTGGTGTCTGGGTAGATATGTAAATTTTGAAGAAAAATATAAACTGCTGTTGTTTTTGTAGAAACATGAATTAATCGAGTTTGCATCTTTTCAATTAAAAGCCGGTGATTAAAATTGGCCACTGAGTTTGATGTTAGATTTGCAAACAAAACGGCAGCAAGATGAAGTTTTTGGGGGAGAAGTTTCAACTTTATAATTGAAAGACACTGACGTGCAGAATGCAGACTTTATTTGGTGGCTGCAAGCAGCATGGGAGAAGGTGTACTATTGCCCGACCTCATAAAGGAAAAGAAAGAAATAGCATCTGCTGAGTTTATTGCCCCCGCTGCAAAAACAGACAGCCGTTGCTGCGCCACCTTCTGCATTTCCAATGCCAAAGTACAAAAATAAAACTTGAGAGTCTGACATATTGACAGCAAGAGTTCTGAAAGGTGAGGTTTTGCGGGCATTCAAGACATCGAACTCCCCCTTCAAGTCGACGAAAAACAAAAACGAACCCTTTCTATTGGATTCTGTCCCATTTTGGGTTCAACCCCATAGGGAATTGATGCGTTTAATTTTTACGTGATATTCATGGGGTGGAGTTTTTATCGACTATGTCCCAGACACTTGATTCATAGTTTAATTCATTTGTCCAAAGGTACTTGAAACAATTTAAACGTTAATTGTGTGTGGTACACGACAAGGGTAAGAATATGATATATTTCCACCGAGAAATGCTTAAATGATACAATTAAAAACTGATCTTTGCTGGCATCACCTAAACGGCAATGCATCTGTTGCTGTCAAAGAGATCAGCACCGTGGACAGCGACGAAAGCGCCGCTCGTCTGTGCGGTCTCTGTCCATGGTGCTGATTCCAATAGGAAGGGCTTGATTTTGCCATTTAGCTGCTAAGGCATCATACATCTAATGTGATGCTCAAGTAGACACAAATACCAAGTGGAATCTACTAGTATACTCCTGCTCAACCCAATAGACTGCATCCATAATAAAAGTTATTGCTCCACAACTTTGTTCCAACAGATGCTGGAGCTATGCGCTAGTAGCCTTTGCTAAGTGCACCACTATCAAACACGGCAGTACTGGGCAAAGCTCCAGAAGTCTCCATGAGCCATAAAATATTCAAAGACTCGCGTCCGGCTTTGTTGGCACACGGGGGACAAAGTTTTATAAAAAAAAAAAAAAAAAGGCTAAATCAGGTGAATGCTGCTGCTGCTGCATCCAACTCTATTTCATCAGCAAATAATGAAAAGTGCTTGTACTCTGACAGTTGCATTTCTCAAATTTACAAGCTTGGATTAAAGGTTCGAGTTGAGTGTATCCCATAATGCTTATGGCCTCATTTTGTTTTTAAATCTATTGGTTTTATGGATTTGGTTGTTGAAGTACAATTGCAGTCTTGGACAAAAATGGAGTCTGGTTATTCCTCAAACTCGGGACAATGAAATTAAAGAAGGTAAATCAATAGAGATGTTATTTTCTGTGTGCTGACATTTCCAATTTCTTGCATCGTTTTCAAACAGCCAAGCGCAAAGCCCAATGATTTGGAATGATATCCTATCCAGGATGGTTGACATATCAGGGGGTCAAAAGTCATCTTGCACCCTCTGATGTGTATTTGCTTTCCAGTTCTACATAAAGGCTCTCCCAGTCTTTCTATTTGTCTTTTCTCTGTTCATTTGCCGTTTTATTTGTTTTCCTGCAAGCATCCAGGTCTACATTTGAAAATTGAGCTGCATTCCAACTTGAGGTGGTTTGACCAAGTGCTGTTATGTTATTTAATGCAGACCGGAATGTCAGCCATGGATTTGTATGTATTGATCCACACACACTAATTGACAAGTTTAATTCTGTGGTTCAGCAATGAAGTGACCCACAAGGGAAAGTGCAATCAATCTAGCTATGTGAACTTAAGAGGATTTTTTTTTGGGACTCTCTTAATCAAATCGGAGGTTCTGCTCAACACACAAGCCCCAAGGCTCCCAATTGATATGGTAAGTAAATTCATGCTCACCGTTGGCCCCGAGGTATCAACACAACAAAAAATGATGACACCCTTAAAGGACAATAATTTAATCGCACAACATTTCATCTACCGACCAACAAATCATTCTTCGTGCGTACTTCTATTTCTGTCGTCACTACAGCCTACGAGGTATTCTATGAGCTTAACGCACTTTTGATCAAATATCAGTCACAGAGAAGGCTAATATTTGAGGGTCTTTATGCTTCGGGATTTAATGGGAAGGTTGACAAAGTCAGCCGCTCATTCCATCAATATACTGCGAGTGAGCTATTTACACTGGAGACCAGACCAAATGAAGTCTTTTGAACACGGGGTCAGGCAGCTGGGAGCACACCTAAATCTTTTTTTAAGACCAATATACTATCTAACGCGCAGACAAGGTAAGAGCACTCACTGGAATAAAAAATGTTTAATTCCATCTGGGGCGGCAGGGTGGTTAGCGCATCTAACTCACGGTGCTGGATTCCTACTGCGGCTCACCGTTCCATTCAAAGTGTTATATCAGTCTGTTTTTCTTTTTTTTTTAATACTGCACAAAAGCGCAAGAAGTAGGTTTATGAAATGAATCGAACACAAATATACACAAAATGTGTGCATATTGTGTACAGTGGATTCAATGACCTATCTTGTACACATTGTATTTTAATACGGTACACAAACAGGTTTACAAATTGTAAACAATGCCTCTTTGTATCATTTTTTCCAAGGTGATTCACATCTTTACAATTGGATTTTAGCATTGCCTCTCACGTACAACAAATCACAAGGCAATGTGGATATCTGATAGGCTTGGCCCTGTTTGGTTATTGCCTAATGAATCACGTTATCAGAACAAAACAAAATCACATTTGTGCAGGGATAACTATTCTGCAGTCAGCAGCTCTTTGCATACCATTAATTCCTTGGCAAAGATTAGTGCAATGTGTAGCGGAAAAGAAAAGTCATTTGTCTTCCAGGAGGACCCTTCAGCCAGGAATTAATTGTAATTCATACGTGGAAGAAAAGCATCAAATAAAACTCTCGAACGAGTTCATTTTTTACAATTACCGCACCTACAAATACAGAAGAGAGCACATTCTGTGATGAGGGAATGATTTGCAACATTCATCAGCTACTGCTGCACGCACTCAGATTTGTTGCGCGGAAACACAAGTGAATGATATTAGTCAATTATCGAGTTGCGCTATATTCATTATTAATATTGAAATCTACAGTATTTTCTTCGAGCACATTTATGTATATGTAATATATATATCAAATCAGCGTTTAACACCTAACCCACATCAGCATAGGCAGCATTTGTAAAAGGTTCAACCATCTGTTTGCCTGCCAGATGATTCTTTTGCTATCCTTGGAGTTTAAAAACGTGAATCACTTATGATTTGTTTTAATCTGAACTCCAGTCACCCCCATTGCTTACCTACCACCTTGCATCCAGCTTTTATCTGCGTCACTTGTCTATCTGCATTCATTACGGCCAGCCATCTGTCGTCAACAAGTCAACTCTCAATAAAAGCCCATTTCAAATGAAAGAAAAAGAAATGAAATGTGAGAGACTTCACACATGATGAGAAAAATCATCACCATGTGTGTTCTTATCGGGCTTTCAAAATGTGATGTACTGGAGATGACCCACACTGCACAGCACATAAAATACCTCGACTTGCAATCCTGAATTTCTTCCTCCAAAATAGATGATGTCTGTCGTCAATAAATGGGTTTTACTTACTATCTTGAGAATATTCATATTATTTTGGGGGGGAATGACGTGCAACAATGTCCATGAAATATATCTGAAATCACATACTTTCCTAAAAAAAGAAGAGTGACATTTCAGCGCTGCGCCTTTGACTCTGAACAAGGAGATTTTCAAATCTACTTTTATGGCCGTCTATTGAGGTTCCATTAAATCTCACTTGCTTCGCGACAGGAGTTGAAAATAACAAGCTTTATCTTGTCTCCAGTTTTTTAATCTCAGCTGTATTTCTCTTCAGGATTCATTTCCTGCAAACTTTCTGAACAAGGTAACCACGGGGTTACACTGCCGGCCTTCTAGACTTCGGTGAAATATCTCAAATGTATCTAAAAATATCCTTAATAGCTGTAAGCACATTGAACATATCCCATTCAATTTGACCAGGGACAATAAATCAAGACAATATTCCATGCTAATACATTTCCGATGAAATTCTGGAGAACTTCTGAATGATAACTTATTCTGTGAAATGAGATGGGGAGAGTGAAACAAGGATTGACAGAAGTCCCTCTCACTAAGTTACAAAGTAATATAGAAAAGGGAACATAAGTCATGAGAAGACTGAAACCAATTTAAGTCAAGTTAAGTACAAACTCTCCACTGCATTTCCACCATTTCATGAAATTTCCATCTGTATTTTTCTTGGAAATTTCACTTGAGGGAATTAGTTGGGTTTAACGCAACCAACTGCAACGGGGGGGCGAAAAGAAGCTATTTATTTATTTATTTACTGTCGTTTTGTAGGAGTGGACTGCAACGTGAAAGAGAAACTAAAATAGGTTTCGGGATTAATGATTGAAATCCTGATGTTTCGATGAAAAGGTCTTTCTGAAAGGTCTTGCTCACATGGTGTGTGCATATTTCCTCGGGACGCCATGATCCAAAGCATGAGCCACATTTGCCAGTGTGTACGAGATTGCCGCAAAGAATGTTCTCCTTTCATTTCTTTCTCTTCTCCTTTGAGAGAAGGATCAACACAACCTAAGTGAGGGGGTAGTCAGGCAAAGAGACAAAGTACACAAACCAAATATGAACGCCAACCACCAATCCAGAGCACACACACTAATAATTAGCTTGCACAAATGTACGGTACATCGCAAATTTTAAATGAATTATGAGGTCAGAAGTCTAAAGTCCACGTTTGAGACTATTCTTGTGCAATTTCATCGCATTTACTCCCAATCTGCCGCTTTGAACGGGACACACCATTAGCAACAATGGATAGATTGGGGAGATGTACTCCAATTAAAGGAAACTCAGCGGGAGGAATCCAGAGTTGCAAATCAATGCAAAGTAGAGCTGAGACATCACAGCCCGTCTGATGAAGCCCCTGCTACTGGACACAAGCAGTCTGATATGAATCACTTGCGACCAATCAAACATCAGCGAAGAACTAGATTGCCCATATCATCAAAATGCCTCGAGAGTGGATGTATATCTGCAACACACAAGCTCGCTCGGGTTTCTGCATTCATACGACACAGCAAGCAGATGTGCGCGACATGCTGAATGTTTGAGTTTGCAATATTTTGTACTTGAACATTGATAGATGAAGCTGTCTGTTCAAAGGCTACGCTGTCAGGGTTTGGAGGGAAAGCTCTTCATCTTGAAATGGCGCCATTTGTGGATCCGCTGTCATGCTACCAAGACTGGCGCAGAGTACGGCAAGCAAATGATCGCCTGCATCAGTGTTGACATCTTCATCCAATATACTGTAGGGTTCACGCGGCGGGCAGTTGGAGAGATGACATGATTAAAGAGAACCTTTAATGGAGCACCTAGGCACGCTTCTGTAGTTGGAGACACGCAGAATGATGATGGGACTACACTGCCATCTGATTCTCACCATCACTTGACAGCTCAAGGTTTCTGAGAACATATCGAAGGAACTAGCCTACGGAATTCGTGAGGCGACTTCACGTAGAGCTTCAATGTCTGCATTTCGGCAGATAGGCTGGAAGGCGGTGAGGTCAAAGGTCAGATCCTTCGCTATATCTACCGGGTCAAATTTGAAACGAAAAAAAGGAGATCGATAATATGTGAAGCACTGCATAAATAATAAATGAATTCATAATAAATGTGACCGTGTCTACCTACCATGGTTGAACTGTGTTGAAAATGTTTTTCGTCAGACAATGGCCTATTTCTTTTCCCACATGATAAAAAATGCAGAAGAATGGCGCTATGACAGTGTTTTGACATGTTGCTTCCTACACAATATAGAATGCTTGCTCTACACAAGCACTTTAAGTTTGGAATTTTACCGGAGGCAATGGCAGAGCAGACGCCTTACTCAAAGTGGAGCAGGGGGAAATGATTTGAAGTGACAAGATGTTTCATTGGTATTATTGATTTTTGAGCTTCAATGCACATGGCAATATATTTTGCCACATTTGTTATGTGGTTAAGTGTGGGACCTCGAAACAATTAGGCGGCTATACTTGAGAAATAAAAACTATTGCGGATAGCTTGTTTGTCGTCACACCTTCAAGGAGGTGCTGCGCTTTCTCTCTCAGGACCTGTTTACGAGGCTGACTTGGGTGACCTCTGTGTAACTACCAGTGTTTGTATTTGAGCCAGATAACTTTTGTTCCCAGATACAATTGGTGTGGGGACACTTCCTGTCATGATCCCTAGCGTATTCCCAAGGTGTTTTTACTACAACGGCTATCCCGCGGCGGGCACCGTATATCGGCACGGCGTCATAAAACCTCTCAGCCGACTTGTTACCTCTTTCATTCAAAATTATTCAAATGAGTTATTATTCAAATAAATTGTTAAAATTGTTAAAAAAGTTTTTAAAATGCGTGAATTTGTGTGAGTGCGTGTTGCTTACAAAAATTTAACCGCATAACTTTTTTCCTAGTGTGAGAAACTCCAGTTTATTTGGATGCTCTATCAATAAATAATGCATGGCATAACTTACTTGGCAGGATCCACTATCCTGCCCGATTTGCACTTGCTGCTCATGGCGCAAAAGACTTTGTTCAAATTTGCAGTTACTGTGGCAGCTTTACAAAAAAAATAATAATAATTTCAAACCTACAGGACAAGGATTTCCCTTCAGTCATTAAAAATTCTTCGGCAGGCAACCTTGGCACCCATCATCCGAAAGGGTCCCTTCTCCATATATGTCTTCACTCGGTCAGATGAATTAACATTTCCTTTTCAGTTGTCAAGTGACTTTGTGAACACCCTGTGTTCTTTTCTATGGCACGATGAATAAATGAGACAAAAGCGGGGCGTAAACTCCCTCCCGCCTTCTTCTGGTCAATGCCATACGAATTTCGATGTGTGTGTTAATTTCCATGGCCGTACAAATGACTTTGGCTCATAATCAACACACTCTTATCACCACTCAAGACCTGCATTTCCATTTTCATGAGCCGAGACTTTCCCACCGGGATGGAGCAGCGACCTCGGCTGACCCGACCTTGAGTTCTGCCCAGCGGACAACAGCGAGTGAAGTGCAACGGGTCTGCTGCTGTGTGTTTGTGTGCGTACCTGCCAAGGGTGGCTGTTGAGAAGAATATCGTTTGTTGAAAAGCCGGCAAAGTGCTGGCAGACCTTGCTTATGTTATTCCCCACACTTTTGCCAATGCGATGCTGAATTATTCAAACGAGATCCAAGCTGGCTAATAAATGCGGATATTATTGAGGCGCGAATGATCCAGTCATTGCAAAAATCACATTTTAAAGTCAGGCTTGGTGTAAATATTAAATATAAACCTGAGTATGGTTCTGAAGTCAATGGATTGTGCAATACATGAACATTAGTCATCAGCCAAAGATAAAATTAGGGATGACGATAGAACTGAGTCGCGCACAGTATTTATTTCAAGAAAATGGCCAAGCCTCACGGGTTGGGGCATTTTTGGAGCCATCGTCACTCAAGAAATGTCCCCGGACACAAGGCGCCAATATGGCTATGAGCGCAGATGGCGAGGCCAATGAGCCGCAATGGAGACGGCAACGCTACTCATCCTTTTGACAAAGAATTCAGCGACATGTCTTCCTCCAGTGGCCTAATCCTCATAGTTTGATTGCTTCGATTTCTGACTGCAAATATGAAGTCTGGCCTGAAGGGGAAAGAAATGGGTTTATAATTTGCATTTCTCCCTGGTGCTTAGTTTTTTTGTGTGTTCAAAAGAAACTGACAAATGATTCCATTTCACGCACAAAAAAATAAATCTTCAAAATTGTCAAACTGTCACACTGACCCTGCTGGATTTCTCTCTTTCTCTTGTTCTGTCTGTCTCTCCCTCTCTCTGATAACACACTTGTTAGGCCATCATGTTTATCTGGCCCATAAGATTTTAGAGACTGCCACGAAGCGTACATAACAACTCGATTCTTTCTCGAGGTGAGGGAAAAAACAAGACCATGGCAGTGTCACAACGTTTGAGAAAAGTGAATGTTTTTGCTCTATTATTTTAAACAAACGAGACCTCCATGACAACAGTTGAGGTTGTAAACACGAGGCAGTCCGCCATAACAGTGCTCCTTCATATAAATGTGATGGGAAAACATCGTCTTATGATCTAGCCCAGTCCAGTTTATAGCGCCACAAATTGCATCCTCCCATGACCGTTAAAATAATCTCTCCAAAAAGATTCAATAAAAAGTGAACACTAGGCGTTATTGCAGGATAGATTTTATGTTGCGCTAGTTTTAGCATCAGATTTCGAGAATCATTTATGCAAGTAGATGTGAATTGCAACTAGCAAAAGATGCAGGCAATGACAAAATTAAGAATTATATGGACAACGGACAATTGACAAATCAATTGTGAATGCTTACAATTGTAGAAAGATGCTAATTGGAAAAGCCGGAATGCATCCCAGAGGAAATTGCCTGGACACTATTCATTTCTAAGAGACTTTACCTGCAGTCTTGGAGCTAAGCCATTGTATGTGTTTTTCATTTAAATGAAGATGTTCTGCTCTTCAAATAATCCATTGCAGTGCCGGATGAAAAAATAACAAATCTGTTCAGACTGCTTGATACTGATCAGGTATGTTTAGTCAGTCCGTTAAAAATAAAAACTTTTATTAAGAGAGAATTTATAATTGCGTACTCAATAATAATGTGAGCCGCCATTGTATCTGAAACTAGAAAACAAAATGTATTATATGTATGTCAATTTTTAATCTTCGGCAAGTACGTAGAAGGATGATATGGCGTTCAAGGCATTTGCTCAGCCCAACCCTCACAGAGTAAACGCTGTATAGGTCATCACTTGTATTGTCAACATTGGTTAGTCCTATTTTGCAATCTATTGAAGCATGCTACATGACAATACATCCTTCTCAATGTCAATTTTCCACACAGCGCCTCACATCAAACTGACTTGACGCAGCCTGCCTGCTCTTACATACGCTTGGTTGTATCGTTGACACCAGCACAGGCAAAGGCTTTACAATATAGCATAGATATTTATGGCCTTTATTCTGTTTTGAATAAATCCAAATCAACTTACAATTATTATTATCTATTTTTCACAAGACAAACAACAATGTATATTCAATTTTGGTTGATATATTGTGGTGATATATAGTTTACACCTCCCACAAAACTGGCATTTTATTTCTTTTTCCACCAAACTTTTCTCCCCCCAAAGAGATACTTTGTCGTTTGTGGTAATTGTGGTTGCTTGAGGGTATTTTCTACAATCATCACCATCATTGGCTGGGCAGGGCAGGGCCTTCCACTCCTCAATCATTGAAGAAGTGGACATGACCTGCCTTGTAATCCTACTTTTCATGTACACCAGATGGCTTCAGGTCATCCCTGTCAAGAATGACAGTAGCTTGCAGGACACAATAGGATGAACGAAATAGGATTAAGAAAAAAAAAAATCATGTGTTGACGACTACCAAGTGCTCATCCATCTGTTTGCTTGCTTTTGTGCATTTTATTTCTCAAAATGTCATTTTTTTTACAGAATTGCATCATTTCAAAATAAATGTCAACCAATAGCGCTGTGTTAGCTCCTTAAATGTTGCTGCTTTAATAATGTTCTTATTCTGCTCATTCCATGCACTTATCTAGAAGAGTCATTTCCTGTGAGCCATTGTGTGAGTCATCTTGTCATTACCTTGTTGTTCTCACTTGTTCCCTGCTCTATTTAACAACAGACTTATTCACCTAGCGCTTGAGCAGAAGCTCCAAAGTCTTTCTGGCACTGTATTTGCCATCGTGTGGATTTATGAAATTGTGACATAGGAGGTTTGTGGCCGAGCCCAGTGATAAACACTTCAAAGATAGTTTCCTCCCTTCAAATCCTTCAATATATCCCGTCCACATTTCCAAAGGGCTGAATGTAGGTGGAAGACATCATCCTTTTGGTCAAGACAGTTTTCTAAAAGTTGCGTCACGTCATTGTTCGCCGAGAAGCTCCGGCGAGGAACGGGTCGAATTAAACTCCGGTTCTGTGTCTGCCTTAGCTCTGATATTGCATCACAGCATGTGACTCTGCTTAAAACATGAGCCAGCTTTTTTGTATTCTGTTGCCTTCGCAGAGGACTCAAATTAACAAACGGGAATCCATTAGTCCACAACAGTCAGTGAACAAGCTCATTTCTCATACGATGACATCTTCCACGGTTTGACTAAATTTATTGGGCCTAATATGGATGGTCGCATATTTTGATAATGATGACGCTTACGCAAATTAGTACCAATAGAACAACGGGAAATTCAATTTATAATGTCTCTGGAAAAATATGCCTCTGTCTTCCTTTTAAATTAGTCCTACCTGCCACAGAACTTTTAACAAATTAGAAAAAAAAAATCCTTTTACAAATGTGGGGAAAAAAAACGGGCTCTTGAAAAAGTCTTGAAAAATGCAAGCTAGCCAGTTTCCATATGACAAAGCAAAGCTTTCAGCCAATGGATGAATGGACGGACTATTTTCTCAACTGTTTGTCAGTATAGCAAGCCAGAAAGCCGACTTGCGCCCGTGGAGAGACGGACCATTTGTTTGTTGTGACTTCAAGCCAAATAGATGTTAAAAATCACCAATAGACGGTTCCCAAGGCTAGGACATATGTACATAAAGCAAACACTTGCCTTCAGTCTTGTTTTTATGAACAGAACAGATCTAATTTCTTTCTTAGGTCCAATGCCCCTGAGATCGCACAGTTCACAATTGAACCCCATTTTTAGGAGCGACAAATAGGTCTCTCAAGTCATGCAAAATTTGCGTGACGAAAACTAACGTCAACTTTCTGCTTGCTGTGATCCATGATGGAAATATAGCATGACATTGTTTGCTTTGTATTTTAATCTTGCACATACAACAGGAAACACAGCGATGAGATTTCTCTCACCATTTTGTAACACAGTAGCCCCAATTAAAAACTAAAAAAAAGTCACGGACTGAAGATGTGTTATTGTGAAAATGCTTCCAACATCATTGCTGTATTCATTGGAAGCCTTGACTTGGATGCTTTTTCTCAGCATTGCGCCCTTGTTTGCGCTTGGAAATATTTCCAGGAAAAGAAAAAGGTCTATTAGCCTCGCAGTGGAACTTGTATTCCGGAGGAGAGTTGCCGCTATTTATGCCGACCTCTTTCTTAAAAGCACAGGTGGGCATGGCAATGTCAGAACAACTTTCACCACTTTCTGTGCCAAATTGTAGGCAATTTCTTAACGTCCTAGAAAGAAATGGTGGGATGCCATCCCGTCCGATTTTCTCCAAAAGAAGCGCACTTCCTCGGATCAAGTTCTTTGCATCATGCAATGATGAAGGAAAAACATTTTGAATCTGCACATGTGCCTGCAGTTCAATGTGACACCATAGAAAAATGACATCTGGCATTTCCCAGCTTCTCACCATGTACAGTTAGTGAAATCCCATTTTCCCTAAGTAGATCAGGGTAATCCTTTGCTGAAAGAACAGAAAATGTAAGTCTGCTCATGGTTAGAGAGCTATAATCATTTTATGCGCTGACTTGAAGTTTATAGCTGACCAGTTATCTCTTCTGACACCAGAGCAGTCATTTACAAGATGTGGGCTTAGCCAATCCCATCACAGTAATGACATTACATATTGCAGAGCACAGGTGGTGGTGGTGATTCTTTGAAACAGCGTTTTTAAATACACGGAATGTGCCCAAACGAATGACAAGCCATTGCATGCCGCACAAGATACTTCATCGCAAGATGGTCGGGGTTAAGCCATTCATTGAAATTAGAACTGATATCTCTAAACTGATTTTGACAGCTTCATAAAAGCACAAATCAGCTATAAATATATGTTGCAGATGACAGCAGGACATTCCAGTTGCAAAGGAGCACAACATTTATTTTAGTCGACATATACACATCGTTGGTGAATATATTTATGAGGAGTTACAGAAACGTTGCTTGCTCACTGGCTAATAGCCATGTCAAGTCTTCACCCACTCTCTAATCAATACTGTAGAAGGCCTCCAGGAAATCAATTTGGCCAAGAGAGCCTTGATTCCAAAGATACGCAAGAGGTTAATGTGATTCCAGAATCCATGTAATGCTTTTTGAGCTAGTAGGTATGATAAACACGAGTGTGTCAATGGCAGTGACTGGTATCGGAATCCGGTACGGGCCCGATGCTTGCCCCTCCCAAACACTTCAACTAACACAAATAAGAGGAATAGGACAACAGCTGACAATTTTATGCATGGATTCCGACCAGAATTTCCTCATACATACAAACAAAGACATTTTTGATATATGGGCACAGCAAGACATATTTTCTAACAGTTGAAAGCTTTCATTAGGCTGCACCAAGACAGAGTTGGATGGATTTTGGCACTTCCCCTGCCTCCACAAAGCTGGCGAGGTGTACATTTTAATATACTGCTTGAGTTGGCTTGATAGACATTGCTGGCTGGCTGGCTGGCTGGCTGGCTGGCTGGCAGCACAATATGCACACAACCATCTGCAATTCAATAACAAAGTGTCAAATGATTGTTTTACATTGGGAAGTCATTCATCCCAGAATGAATGGGTGTCAGTCAGTCCAGCGTGTAGCCCGGCTCTCACTCAAACGTCAACCCCAAAAGCTTCAGACATTCTTCTGACTACCTTGGCTTCAGTTCTGACATTCAGGGCTCGAATCTTGACTCCTGCTTATTTGTACGAAGCGTGTCAGCTCTCCCTATACTATACAAATGAAATTCAGTTAGCATATATTCTCTCGAGCACCCATTTAATAATGAGAAAAAGAATGTCATGGACGTGTTTCTGATGCGGGTAGGCGACACCCATTTGGCTCTGATAACCGCGATTGAACAGTGACTCTAATCTCGGATTAGAAGAGGGGGAAAAGGAAGGATCTTGTGCAAAGCTTTTTGTTCCACACTTTTTATGCTCATTTACAATTAGAAATTTGAAAACAACACTAAGCATCACTGAATTATCCACATCAATGTGCATATCTATCAGTAATGATGAATCATTCAATGTTATTTTCCTCACACTCGGCAAGCTTTATTTTCGTGCAATTGTAGGAATGGATGTCTCCTCCTTTTTGTCATATTTTGCCGCATGGGCGATGAAGGAATCCTGCAAACATATTGCACAATTGATGAGGACGGAAGAGGTCGTGTTGTTTTCTGTCATTCTTGGCACCTGCCTCGAGATTGAAGAAGGGGATTACGAAGGTTTGCGTGTTTGTCAGGTCTGTCCTAGTTGCAGCGAGGTGACGGAGGAGGAAGCATCTTAGCAATCGCCTGGTGCATTGAAATTCAAAGCATGTACTATTGAGGGAGCAAACGCAAGCCCTCAAATTAAATGGAGCTGATTCATTCCGTTTAAACTATTAGAGAATCCACACGGCTCCAGACGTTTTAACAGGAGAGACGAGCAATTCCAGCTCCATGAACGTGTCTCATGTCTATGACCCAATCCTTCTCATAGTGTGTTGCGGCCTTTCGCCTGAAAGACACCAAACATGGGGCACACCAGTGCACAGGCAGTGGCGTACGTTTGAATCGGAATATTTATAACGGGTTTACGTTTCGGGTTTCACCTGCTTAACTGAAGGGGAGATGGAGAAAGAAAAAAGCACACACACATCTGCGGTGTGCTGATTGTCACGAGGCCGGCGATGAGCCAAGCGCACATTTTGATACATATTCAATCAAATGCCCTCAGCTGTCTTTCAGAAAACCTGCAGCAGGTGGCTCTATGAATTTTAAGTGATCTCCATAAATTCTTGCTTCTTCTTAAATTGCTTGCGATACTACCGTTTGCGGCTGGCTGCGAGATGATCACCTCCTTCACTTGTTATGAAGCCATGTGAACTGCGGCTTGCGCCACTTGAAGAATGAAACCCGATTGATGTTCGCATTCAAGAGGTGGAACACTCTTAAAAAGGTGGAAACCTATACCAGATGGTATCAAATGATCCATTTCCATGCTGTTTTGAAGACTCGTTATGAGCAATGCAACGTGAATAAAAAATGTCTTACACAAGACTATTATTCCCAGTCTTTAATTAAAGAAGCAACAGCGGCATACTGAATTTCACAAGGTCATTTCCATACAGTCGCAAAAACTAAATTATTCAATTCAATATCTTATCTCCAATGAATCCGTTATAAATAATGCGAAATGTGATCTTCCGTAGCTGGTAAAACAACCGAGGCGGAATACTAAAAATACTTCATTTGATAATGTTCCTATTAAAGAGCAAGTACCGATTCAACTAAAGCAGAATACTGAAAATGCTTCATTTGTACTGGCATTGTTGGTGATGGTCAGGGTTTGTATTGGAGAGGTCAAAGGTCAGCGCATGAATTTGCCCTTGCATTGCGAACCTGTTGTTCTCCTTACAGATTCATGAGGCGGCAGCAGTCATCGGGTTCAAGTAAATCACTCCTACCCTTGCCCCTGAACACAATGTCAGTGTCAAAGTTCACCCGGTATCTGCATTTTAAAATGCATCAAATATTTATAAGTCCCGGAGGAGCGTCGAGCCAAACCCGTTTGCTTATTTATTCCGAAAATACAGTGTGAATGTGGTGTGATACTTGCATACTGATCAAAAGCGCATGGAGATTGTCTATAACTTGAACGTGGGGCTCTAGTTCCTCCTGCCTCCTTCTCCCTCCCTGAGCACAGTGAATAAATGATTGAATTTGCCTAGGCTTAAACAGAACTTTTGTTTCAAGTTCATCCAACGAGGGTAAAGAAGTGAATAGCGTCAGAGGAAGAAATAATAATGACTTTGTTTAAGGAGTCATGCATTCCAGCTTCCTATTTTTATTCTGGAAAGACTTCAAAGTGAGTTATACAAACATTGCCTGTGTGAGTCTACTCACAAAATGAGTACTTTTATGCCACGTGCTTGAATTGCTTTAATAAATGAATTAGGGAAAAGCGCTCGTAATTATTTCCCCGCTATAATTGCCAAGTGTCAGTGTAGCCGTCCTTGTTTTACAACCAAATTATGTGTAACCCTAATTTCTAATTGAAAACATAATTAATACATAAATATGTTTTTTCCATTATGAATGCCTGGACCTTGAGACTGCAAAAAGGCAAGTATTCATTCAAACATAAACGTGAGCTCACTTCATACAGCAAGTTTGAGAATTACAAACTCTGTTTGGCCAAATGTTCAAATCAAGAAATGTAGCCAGGCCTGACTTAGCACACTTATATTTAAAAACAAAAAAGGACGGTTCCAAAAAAAACATGGCGTACATGTCAATGCTGCAACCTTTTGTACGTCCCATAATTTGATAATGACTAATGGTTCAGCACCTTTACTTCTCTGGCAATGTACTGTGTGAATGACGCAGGATATTTCACGAGACAATTGGTTCCGTTCCGTTAATTACAGGTCAGGTTGATACGTGCACCATGGGATTCCCCAAAGCTCATAATCACAAAACAGGCTCTCTGACCGGCTTGGTTTATATATGCGCCATGAGTGAGCACTGGAAATGATACAATCAAACTCCTCTCTTCAGATGATCACTGCTGAGTTGGTGATTTAAATTGACAGTCTCCATTCTTGATGATGTTCCTTTGGAATAATGAGGTTGCCTTCAACCATCATGGATTTCACACATGTACTAAGATTCACCTCAACCTATTCTCAAGTTCTGCAGCTCCCATCTGAGAGGTGAGAAGGGAGGTAGGTGTTGAAAAATGGGATCTTTGCACGAACATGCTGAACTTGACTGCAAGGACTGGACGTTCCCGAGTCTCAGTGTGGAGCTGTCCGAAATAAACAAATACCGCCGGCTTCTGGCAGCGATTGCCCGTGGCTATATACACCAGAAATATTTGGCCACTTCTCAAAAGCTCAAGTTGCCTGCTCTTTTATTCAAACGACTAATCCACTCTATCGTGGTAAGTGAACTGGCAATGCGGAATTCGCATTTGTTGCCCAGTTGATCTGCGATTGGCCGGACGGACAGACAGATGCTCACTTGATGCTATTGTTCCTGCAGCAATGACAACATAGGCCAGTGAATGGACCAAAGTTATTCCCACTCACTAGTTTTGGTGGATCAGTACGACTGTCTTCAAGATTCCTGTTAACACGGCAGCAATAAGAATTGAGCCTATCCATACTTCTTGAGCTTGACAGGTACATACCAATCGAATTCCATCCTTGGAGAGATGGCAAGATCCCCCCCACGCACACACAATTTATCTGCAGGTCACCTGCAGGGCTCCATAGAGGAGATGGATGAAGCGGGAACAGATGACGGCTTGTTGAGTACCGATGGGCTGAGTTATGAGTGCACATTTCCGCACAGCGTCTTAAAACATGAAGCGCCAGAGTAGTACCGTAGTTAGCAACCTTAAAGACACAAAAGCAACAAGGAAAGGGAGGCACATTCATACTCCTTCCTCTACAGTGAAGTGGGTGGTCATGTTTGAAGTCTTTTCACAAGCTTTAATAAGCTGACTGATTTATATTTATGGAGGGGCGTAGTCATTCCTCACACAATAGCCATGAAGTTGCCAGGCTTTGTAAAGCTGATGCAAGTCCGCAGGCTTCGTCTCTGAATTCCGTCATTCTTTGAAATTAGGGTTAAAAAATAAAAAAACATCGAAAAGACAAATCCTGTTTCGTGATTACGCTTTACTCAGCATCATAGGACAACGTCATCATTGCCTTAAATGGCAATTGAACTGATTCAATGACACAGCGATAGAGATTAAAAACGGAGTGTTCAAATAAAAATCCAATGTTAGGAACGGACTCACTGGTCTGGCCTCTTCGATTTTGCTAAATAAATGAGATTTAAAGGTGTTCTGATCAAATTACAGCAATTGTGGCCAATGAACATCTGTCTCACGAGATAGGAACTCAGTCGGGAGGAGAAACATAATAGGGACTGTTAAAACAGGATTATCCTGCTAATCTAGTATTGGTCAGGGGAAGCGGGATCCTCCGAGCTGCCTTCCTGCCTGGCTGCCTGCCTCCACGCAGCAACTGCATTGCACTGCCACCTAGCAGCTAACCTGACGCCTTAAAAGACCATTTCAGTCAGGCATGTGCTTTGAATTTGTGATTTCCTTCCACCAGTTTTTTTCTTCTGTACTTTGGCAGGCATGCACACAGCCTCATAGCCTCTCTCCGCTCTTGCAAAGAGAGGCACATATCAAAATGGCAGAATCCCTGTGCAGGGATTATGCCACTATGTTAATTCCAAGAAGATCAAGCGGCCAACACATCCATTTTGCGCAGGCACTGCTCTGACTCACCAGTCATGCTGTGTGACCAAAGGCAGTTGAGTGCATGCGGGTATTTTGCCATGTTCAGGTTAGTCCCCCCCCCCCACCCCCAAGAGGACAACATTGTTAGCTTTCTCTGTCCATCAGTGACTTCCCCCATGGGGAAAGAGTCAATATGAAATGTTTGGGCACTTTGTCACCGTTGGCAGCTGTCGGATGCGACGGATTAGACTTTGCTTGTCTGCACGTCGATGACAAATCGGGTCATCTTACAGTAGATGTGGGAAAGTGCCACTTCTATCCTGTTGCTAAGGCCAAGGAAAATGGACAGACTTTAACATTAAAAAAAAAAAAAGAAAAAAGTACGAGTCGTGATAAAATAGCAAAAACTGTTTGCAACCTTTTAGGAACCCTGACAAAATACAAACATTCACTCCACTTCTGGGGCCGTACGAGTGCAAGACTCACGCCGTGTGTTGGCCAACTTGGCAGACGGGTCGGTCCCGGCCAAAATGACTAAGGACTGTCTTGGCCAAATGACAATTTGCTGGCAAAAAGTCAATATAGTATCCACCTTTTAATTGCTGCTTCAGCCCACATCTAACACCAGCGCAGGCCATCTTAAATTTTGGGTCATACATTTATGTGATCATTGGGCACTATAACGTCTGAATCATTGTCTTCGATATATTCTTTTTAATGATCACAACTATGAAGAAGTACACAAACAATTTGAAGAGAAAGTGTTGAATGCAATAACTATTCCCACAGCGGCGCAGCCCTCCCTGTTTCCCAGCACTCATCTGTGAAATGACCGACATTGAATCTAAGCCACCTCCGCGCAGGTTTATTATACTGGTCACAAAAAGAAAGTCCAATATTTTATGATGAGCTTGGATTAGCTTTGAAACGGGGAGCTACGGAATACAGTATGACCTTCTCACAGAGGCCGTTGTTCTCTTTCAACGTACAATACACGCGCAGCATGAAGAGTGGCGCGAAGCGAGAAATGTACATTTTCAGGCATGAAAGTAGCAAGATTTCTTGGATTTTTATGTCCCATTGGGAAAGCACAGCAGCATTTTCTATGCCCTGCCTCCCAACCGCTAGGAAATGAATCTCACTGAGCTTTGCTACTGTGAAAGACATTTGTATGCTTGCAGCAGCGTGTGCATAGGCTCGCTCCTTTATACTGTAGAGAACCTCATACAGGTGATTAAACAATAGCTCTGTCAGTTCTGCTGCTTCCAAGTAGCGTAGATTAACAAAATAAAAATGATGATTTGACCTCTAAGTCTAAAAGATTGTTCCTGCAAAAGACTGGGTGAAGAAATCCTGAGCGAGCAACATAGTGCTGGAGAAAAGTTTGTCAATAGAATTCAAAACAAATCTGGCATGTTTTGGTAAACAGAAATGCGGCACATAATCCTTTTCACTGGTCTAGCTGTGATAAAACACTTGCAGCTGTTGTTTTGGCAATTTTGGATCGGGGGGGGGCGCCACAGCAAGTCGCTCGCATGATTAATTTGGCAGGGTTTTTCACGCTGCCCCTGATTCCACCCACCCATTCGATCTTGTACACGTTGGGGATCGGCACGAGCTGGGTTTGGGGGGTTTCTCGTTAATAAGCAAACTCAGTATTGTTGAGTATTGTTGCTTTGAATGGCAGCTTAATTCACATCACGTCTTGTGTAGTTTCTTCAACATTGGCGCTGGTTATTGTTTTGAAATAATCAATCTAAAGAAATGAAGGCAAAGTAAAGGAGTTGCTGGTAAGAATCTGATGTCTCACCTGAGATTATACATCAGTCATTTGAAAAATAAAAAAGTCACCACATATTCAAGGAGAGAAAATATTGAGCAAAGGTCATCCATTTCTTGCTGAATTCTTTAACCTCTAAGATGTTCATCCATAAAGTTTACACTGCACACTTCCTTTTTAAAGAAAGCTGTAATACAACTCCCAGCTCCACATTAGACAGACGAAGAAGCCCCAAAACACATCTCCTCTGTTTTCTTTGATTGTTTGAGGTACATATTTCACAGTCTTGGGTTCCCAGTGGTTGTGCACTTACATGTGCACGGATCTCATTGATAACACCGTCCTTTGCAACTGTCTCTCACACACACGCGCACATTCCCAACGACGTATCACCTGCATGCCAATTAGTTCTGTTCCCGCGTGGCTCGTTTTCAGGTCTGGAACTATCATATTCATCACAGTTTGGTCTCCGGAGAATCAACTGCATGCTTTCAAGCCTTCGCTCCTTTTTTCAAGTGGAACTCTCTTAGCCCTGAGCATAGGACACTGTCCCACTGCCCCTTGAGAGTAAAAGCCCAGTGATTGGAGAGGCTACTCTCAAGAATACGGACTAGCATTCAAGTTATCAAGGTATAGTGCTAAAGTCAAGGTCTCTTACGTGGACACTGGGACAGATTTTCTTTTTTTTTCTGTTTTATTTGGAAGGCAGGCAATGCTCTTCAAATGCTCCACAACACAAAGCGACATCTTTAATTAATGATGTCTGAGTACATATTCAAGCAGTTCTCCTACCCTCTATCATGATCCATTTCGAGTAGGTTCAAAGAAGCATGTTGTATATTATCTACTTTGTGGTATTTAGTTTTTCTTGGCACCGCCCATCTTCTCCTTGTATGTAATGCACCTATAACCATGAGAGAGGATGCCAGCCATTTTTGGACCGGTGCCTAAAGTGGCAGTTGGCCAAATTTGGTCTCTCGGGCTCTATCTGCGTTTGCCGTGCACCCGCCGTCGTCATCCGTGTATTGGCAGTGCCATTCTTGGGGAGCAAAACTGTCCTCCCTGTGTTTTCAAAAGACTTTGCTCAGGGCTCGTAAACAAGCATGCTCGCTTGTTAGTGGAGCTATTGTGAGCTTTCTGTCGGAGATGTAAGATACAAGAGAAGCCCCAGCCTCATCAGAAGGTGTTCTTGCTCCGGCTTCGTTGTGTTCTCATTTATGAAATCCTGAATATATCTCCGCAGAGAAAGTTTAGCATTTCAACTTTTAAAGAGCAAGTGTAGACCCAAGGCAATGCATCAGCTATAGTTAGTTAAGAGCAACGTGGAAATACTTTCAACGCTTCCTTCTGTGCCCCCAATTTAAAGTGCAAGAGATTTGGATTGAGGCTTGGGAGAAATTTGATTACCTAGAATCTAAACACTATTATGTTTGATCCACATCAAACCGAGGCAGCTTCATGTACTGTATGTTACCGAAGCTTTTCATTTATTTTGTTACCGTCTTAAATGAACGTTTGAATTCAAACATTGGGTTGAATTACCTTGAATCAGTGAGGGGAAAGTGAAGTGATAGCATTTTTAGCCCGTGTTGATGATGGTTATGTAAAAGTGAGCTGCATGTGTTAAGAACAGGCAATATGAATATCTGCTCTATTATATACAGTAGTTGCTCTATCCACCTAATTATCGTTTCGACATTTGCAGTTACCTCTATCAAATCCACCAGTGACATTCCTTTGTTGCATTTGTGTGATCAAAGTTTCAATTTTTTTATTATTATAAATTGCGGGTGTTTTTTTTTTACTATCATAAAATGACACGAAGGTGTAAAAGTATGAGCAAGAAGCGGCGACAAAAATGGCTCTGATTTTCACGATGGGATTTCACTAGCTCAAGTACAAAAAGCTCCTGAATGAAGAGGGCATTTGCCCATCAGATGGGAGACCAGAGGAGAGTGCTTGGAGAGAGCAGACAAATGAATTTGGTCCATTTCACAAGGTACTGTTTATTGCCAATTACAGCCAAGTACGTACTCCAGACAGAGGCTGTGCGGAAGTGAGTGACACTCACCTCACTTCTCTCCTCGTGAGATAAACACTATATGCCAACATGAGTACTGTTCAATCAAAACCATGATCCTGTGCCTCATGCTTCCTCTAGCTCCCTACATTATTTTTTGGTGTGTTTGTTGTTTTTCTAACCTTAAAGGGGGGATGTTAGGATTTCCTTGACAGTTTGTCTGACTCCTGTCACTACCTGAGCCCTTTTGAGATGGCTGCGCAACACTACACATTTAAGATGCAAGAAGAATACGGCGAGCATATGCAACGCTTTTGTATTTGCTCCCATTTTTCCTCATCTCTGAATTTGTCACAAATTTCTAAATGAGTGAGCAATTCCGTGCTGGGGTGTTGCCAATTTTGTGCTATCGGCGTCGCACAAATCTTTCTAAATACGTGTTCAGTGAGCACTTGTGATTTGAGAAAATAATCCATCGACCTCAACGGTGCAGCATTGAGATGTTGTTTGGACAGCATAATTATTGCACAAATTAATGCGGCGTAAATCAATGTAAGCCATATAAAGATTTGACTAAACACTTTGTCAGATGATCAAATCATTCTCTCAAATTTATATTTGTAGGGGCTCTTTTGGGCATGCCCCTAAAAACAAGGACATAAAAATGGTGAAATTCTCTTTCTACAATTCACTTCCTTCGACTGTACCATAGTGCGGTGTCTCAAAAGCGTTCTCATTTTAGCATGTTAAACACAGGAGATCCCAAACAAATCAAGCAGGAGCCACGCATACAAATCTGGGACAGCATAATGAATCATGAAGGGACGACATGCGGGGCCTCATTTAAAATATAAACCACCCACAAATTAATGTTGAAGCCCATTCCAGTTAATGACTTGGTCTCCAATGCTTTGTAAAGCAAATCCCACGGCTTGCGAGAATAAAAAAAAAGAGAAATGAGGGTCCCATAGTTGGCCCATCGTTGAACTGGACGGCTGCCAAGGGCTGTCACGTTCCCTCCCAAAGAAGCAGCAGCAGCAGCAGCAGCCTCAGACCTTTGTATTCCTCCAGCAGACAGCGGCGTGCCGTAGACTGAACTTGCGTTAAATCAAAGCGTTTTCCTTGGCAGTGCTCCCGGGGATATATTGATATTACACTGTCACAAGATGTCTTTTCATAAATCATGCTTTGTTGTAACTTAATGCAACGGTTCCTCAGCTCAATATGGGCTCCATTTCTTTGCATTGCTGCCGGTGCTATTTTACATATCTGGATTATTTCAAACGCCACAAAGGAGCGGAAGACTGAGCTTCTGAGGTATAAAGAACTTTCTTTGGACCACTTCCAAGGATATTGCAGACCTTTTGTACTGCATCTAGAATTCAATCAGGTATTTTGCTATTTGATGTTTATTTATTTCCAAGATGGACATCTTGGCAGATGTATTATTGCTTACAGTGACAGTTGGCATCTTCCTAATGATTTGATTAAAATCGTCAGGATGTGTTGACATTTTGTTTACTGTATGTCCAAACTCAGCATGCATGCAGGAGAAATAAATTAAAGTCTCGGCCTTGTCTGGCACATTTCAGTTTGGAGTTTCTGTTCTGGGCTGCTCAAAAATGTCATTTGACACGCCTACTTTTAAGACAGGAGGGAGAGTAGAGCAGTACTTTGCACAACTCGGGGGAATCCATCCATCCATCCATTCATCCATCCATCCATCCATCCATCCATCACCCCCACCCAAGACCCTCAACAGTATAAGCACTATTAGAAATTGATGGAAGGAATTGGAACTACGTTAAGAAAATCTTTGTCAAGATCTACTGATAGAGCTTGCGCCAAAGCACAGTAGAAGCTGCTTGGATGACGCATTATCTCACTTTGAAGAAACATAGCTTGCAGAGTCTGTTGAAAGCAGATAGCAGCCCATCTTTCGAACAGCAACATGCATGACACGTTCAAACACTTACAGTCTGATGACACAGCAGAAAGGCTCGCACGCGATTGGCCAGTCACGGTGAATTTGGAGACAAGAGAGGGGGGGGGGGGGGAAATGCATGCTACAAGTGCACACTTATTGCACGTTAGCCATTTTTATTGCGTTGGGACAATAATTCAACTTTATTGCGTCCTTTCACACACACGGGAAGAGGCTCGTGTGTAGTGTATAGCTTATCGCAGTGGAGGCGGCTTGTTGTTGTTGTTGATGAAAGTTGTATTAATTAAATCCTTGGCCCTAGGGTGGAGCAGAAGAACGCGCTGTAAGCACAAAACGGACATGAACCAGAGCATGTATTGTTGAATCCACCTCATTAGTGAGATTGGGGTCCACGTTGATAAGAGTCAATAGATAAGATCATGTTTCATCATGTATAGCTCAAATCATTCTGGGTAAACAGCACACACAGGAAACGTATGCCTGTCCAAAACATTTTACATCAGTTCGGCTCAAGTTATTTTCATTAGAAGCAAACTTCATTTTTTTTTTCTTTCAGGCAGGAATTAAGATGCTCAGACAGTATTACACTATTTCAATTTGTTCATGGTGTTTCGACAGCAGAAATGTCTTCGCTAAGCAGATGAAACGTTAATAGAAATTGAATTTTGCCATGTGTGTGTTTGTGTGGAATATTACAATTAGCTTACGATGCAAAATGGTGCATAGTATCATCTTGTCACTCTGAGGAGCTACTTTGGTGTTGAAGAGTTTGTCGGGTTCATCCATCTGTGCACTTTTGCCTCTGTAAATGCTTGAGTGATGGTGTAGTTAATATCTTGAAAACGCTGCTGTATTTTTGTCGGTGGAAACTTTCCCAGAGGAGTGCAATTCATCTCCTGTGACTTGCCAGGTAGATAATTAAGCTGGTGGATGTGCTTGACAGGTCCGTTTTCTTTGGTTCTTCCACCTTGCTTTCAACGCGCTCACTCAACCATAGATGAGCAGAGGCGGACAAAAATAATCTATTTAATTAAAATCACAGTGCTAGATCTCAGCCCTATTGTTCAAATGCAAGCCGAGTAGGAGAAGTCACATTAGACAAACATCATTGTCATATTGTCCCGTGTCGTCCTCACAGAACCATCCATGTGGATTATCGATCGACAGATGCTCAGAATGCACGTAGCTTTTTTTTTTTTTTAAATATATACAGAGGCAAAAGACTGCCAGGAATACTCGGCAGCCTCTCGAAATGCTAAGGGTTGAACTTTAAAGGAAAGCTCAGTGGGTCTCATCCTTTTTCCCTAATGCCCACGATGTGTTTATCAGCGCTTCAGAAGAGCAAACCCTCAAATCAATAAAGCAATTAGTACACCCTAGCCACCAAATCTGGCCAGTGGAGATTGATTGGATGCAACAACAGCCCGGGCACAAAAGGACCTCATCGTTTTTCGTGTGCCTGGCTGACCGCTGACAGGCACGTCATCTGCGGCTTGGGTCTGAGAAGGGCTGGGCGGGGAGGGATGATGGAAACTAGTCTTCTTTTTCCATTTATGTACGATGAAATTCAATCAAATTGGTCTACTTTTTAACAGAGCCATTTAAAAGGTGCGCACACAAACACACACACACACACACACACACACACACACACACACTTAATGATCAGGAACATCTACCTGGTCTTTTGTCTTCTTTGTACATCAGCAGCTCGACATGATGTCCTTGCCTACATATTGATGGAGCAGAGTGGAAAGTTCTGTCTTCCACTGTGATTGGTGAAAAGTGACTCCAGCTCTGTGCTGTACATCATGACGAGCAATATCTTCTCGAGTTCCATGGTAAGTGGACACCGGGTGACAATCTAGCTCAATGGGCCACTATTGCTCAGCCAATGAAAGATTTCTTCGGGTAACAAGCAAACCACACTAGCTGGGTTGATATTTATCCATTTCCAGAAGTGACTTGAAGGAAATGGTTCGTGAAATAACACTTAGAAAATAGATGGGTTATTTATTTTTTCCCAAAATTACTGAAAGTTGGGTCCAACTGACTCAACTCTCTGGGTCAACCATCTAGTATTCATGTCCAGAGAAAATATTGGGTCAGGCATTTTCTATACCAAAGAATGCCTATAATCTTTTCAGCCACCTTTTATTGACTTGACACATATGTGGCAAAGTCATCACATTTATTTATCTTCAATGCTCCATAAAGACAAATACAATTTTCGTAGGGCGGGGGGCTTTATAGCCTTTGGTGCTCCATAGTTGTCAAAAGGCAGTTAGATCATAAACTAAATGCCATTTTGTGTACTGTGGGGAAATAAAAGTGAAGGTTGATATTCTACTGTGTTAATAAAAAATAAAAATAAAAGGGGGGGGGGGGGGGTACACAGAGCTGCACCTGGATGCAGCAACATCCTTAATTACCTGGACTGCTTTCAGGTTGCTTTTTGTGCTGATGTCAGGCTGTGGCTTCCATCAGGGAGATGCTCACTTTGTCACATCTGCAAAGGCATTTCCTTTGGCCCCATGGACACAAATCCCCTTCCTAATTACACATTCACACCAAGCCATCGCTCTCCTACACGCTCGCATTTGCACAAATAGGCAGTCTCGGAATAATTCATGCGTTTGTGCTTTAGAAAATGCTACGCCAGCTCCTATTTAAGGGCCATGCAGCAAGCGCACACCTTGAGCCCTCCGTGTGTGTGTTGACAGCGCATGGCACGCCATGCAAAAAGGTAACAATCAGTGTGTGAAATGTCAAGAGACTGTCGTTTCCTTTTTCAATTGGTTAGGATTCTGGTCAGCGTCATTATCATCCACCCTTGGTGCAAGGACATTGTCTTTAAACGTATCTCCCGCTGTGCCCCCCTTCTTTCCTTTCTGGTCAGGTTTTCAAATCTAAAATGGCTATTGTTTCACGAGAAGGCTTTCATCCAGCGGCTGAGGAAAAAGAGCAGCAGATGGCGTGGAGTTACTGTGACTTGGCATGTGATGATGGCGGACACCTGAGGATTACCAATCACACCACGGACTGCCGGCCTCATGCCTCCTGGTTGTTTTGACAAAATTCAAACCAACAGTGTACACCGAGTCGTGAGTCTTTAATTAGGTCCCGTTGAATAACCCGGACAGCTGCTTTCTGATGGCTGCGACAACATCAATCCGACCCGGGCGTCAGCAGCTCTATTGTCTCGGTCATATCCCCCGAGGTTGTAGCCAAACAATTTAGCAATCCGAAAACGCTCTTGCGGGTCCTGTTACTCAATTTAATCTGAATACAAACACCTCTCGTCTGTCTTGGATGTTTTATCTTTGACCTGTTAGTGGGAGAAAAAGATGTCTAACCTTTCGCAATGTACAGAGTGGGTGGGCTCTGATATTTAAGACATATAATCAGCGACAATATGTCCTTTGGAGCAGTTCTCTTCTGTTTCATGTTAAAGTTTGATGGATGCGGTTAGTTGATTTCAATCCTTTCAATAATACATAAGATAGAGTGAAATTTTGTTTTGATAAAACATGTGGCTTAGCAACTGTTAAAAGTCTTTGCGTGCATTTTTTATACTCTAAACAGCCCAAGGTGTATTATTATGCATAATTATGTCTACTATAGAGAAGCTTTATTTAGTACGTACAAAGTACTGGTCGTGCCTCGACAACAAAAGGATCACAATTACCAAGCGGGACTACACTGTAGGCTCGAAAAGACAATGAAAGAGAATGAGGAAGTGACCTACTTTGCCTCCTTTTTAGAAAGACACCAAGTTTATAAAAGGACCAAATACTTGCAACTTTTGCATACAGATGTTTTGATGAACAACAACAGGTTCTTTTTTCCTGAAGTGCATACAAGCACATCTCATTTTGCGTAACTGTGAGAGTTACTCAACACTCCAAAATGATTACATTTCATCAACAGGCAAAGATCATATATTACATTACAGAGAATGGCCAGGGGAGCGGCACTGGACAAACCTTTGCTGCACGTTAAATTCTGACTGAAATAACAGCACGTGCATGACCAATATAAAATAATGAAGCAGAAAAACCCGGCTCCTAATTTCGAGAGAATAATACAATCGGACATACTGAACCCTGCCGCGATGTTATCGATTCCTCTAACCTCACGTCCCTCTGGGGTATTGTTTTGTGTAAAGCCTGCAACTCTAAACGCAGATTTGTTTTTCAACTTCATGATTAGATAAGAAAACCTAGCAAGATTGAAGCGGAGGCAAATTGGCTCAGCAATATCATTATGCTAATTGCGCAATAATGGTCATTTTCATTCATTAGGCACTTTGTTTTTATCTACAGCTTCCCAAATTTGAGTCATTATCTATTTGATGGTCTCGGCTAACCCCGAGCTAGAGCGCCCATCGCTAAAAAGCCACAGCAGCTTGCTTTGGTCAAATCGCCCTCACTGTCTGCAGTCCAAATCCTTGTTTGTGTATGAAAAGTTTTTTTTTTTTAATCCAGGCAGCATCTGCTCCCTCTCTTTATCTGTCTTCCGTGTCTGCGATATTAAAATGGCAACTTAATCATGATACGAATAAGGCAATGATGTCCTCCTTTGAAGAAAAGATGCTTAGCTATTACAGTGGAAAATCACTGCATTAAAGCAAACCGACACAAGTGAGCACGCGCTGCATGGCCGGATTGCATTTGAAATGACAAACCCTGCAGGGGTGTTTTCAAGCAGGATAGCCACCAGATGCTGTTTCCCGTCTTTAAAGTTCACTGTTCTTGCGAGGGAGTCTCAATGTTTAAAAAGAAAGAGCAATGTTTAATCATCACCCATCCGATGGATTTGTTTTTGGACAAGAATGGATTTTTAGTGGTAGTCAAAATTCACATGGCAGTTTACAGGGTCATTTGGCTGTGAGATGTTTTGTTATTCTCTCGGCACAGCATGAATATTTTCTTTGGGACAAAGTCAGAACATCCTGATAGTATCCTTCCAGGCAAAGGGAGGGCATTCAACTCACAAAGAACCCAGACAACTGTCAAAGCAGACTTTTCTTGTGAGGTGACATTTATGCGCGGCAACACACAAAACTGCCTGCTGCACCGAGGATTGAATAGATTATTGAATGGCATCTTGTAGGAGTTCAAAGAAGATCTTTTTGCATCACACTCTGAGATTACATTTACATGCTATCAAAATTCAAAACTTGATTCTTGGATGCCGCTCACAGATTATCCTGATTGGCATTTGTTTTGTGTGGCATGGTTTGTTATAAAAAAAAAAAGAAAAAAGGAGGGCTATTTTTCCTCCCCTATCCATTCAGAAAACAACTGTGGCCAACAACAATAGATGGAAGTACAGCCGTCACTTAAGAAAAAAAAAAAAGAAATCTTTCGATGGTAATGAACTGATTCAGATAGGATTCTAATTGAACCAAGTGAAATACAGTTCTGGCTCAAATAAAACATATATAGAACTGTTGATATACAGTCAGCATTTCATAATCATAATTCAAAAGCTGCACCTAGATTCAGTGAAATCGAGACGAAAAAATGTTCGTTTAATACCAGCCTGGAATTTCTCATGGGTATTTAGCGAAATGATGAAATTATTCAGCTGCATAAAACCAATCTCTTCTCAAATCTTACTTAAAAATGGCAGAATAGATCTTGTTTTGTAAGAATTGGAGGTCACAATGGGAAAGCCATTCCTCGTCATATGTGGCTTAAATAACGAGCAGTTAGAAAAACAGCCACATGAAGGCAATACATCATTTACAATAGTTGCTATTTCATCATTTCAAATGGCATCAAAAGAAGCAAGTTGACAGGCCATGGTTTGGCTTGTTGACTTGTCGCAAACCAAATTTGAGCTGCTCAGTTTATATTGGTGCAACATTGAAATGAATCTTATTGACCTTTTTACCAATCAGGTTTGCAAAATAAATTGTACATTGACAACTGGAGTATGTACACCTAATATTGTGACCAGATAATCTTCTACTTATTCACCTATAGCTAAACATTTCCCATCTCCACCCAGCAAACTGTATTTCAATGAAATGGAATAGCGGAAGGTAAATAAAATAAATAATAATAAAATAAAAAAAACTTGCTAGCTTCTGGTGCACCTTGACTGCAGTAGCGTAGAGGCAGGTCAGTGGCAGTAAATCCCACAAAGGCCATCAAAAAGATATAAACATAACAATGAATAATGGCTTGGAGAGCTGCAGTGACCAGAGGACTTATGAAAACTGTATTTGAAAGACTTCAATCAATAGGGTGACATTGGATGGAAGCACTGAGAAGAAGAAAAAAAAATCAATGTCATTGCCTGTATGAAAAAGAAAGAAGGTCCAAACTGGATGAGAACATGTAATAATGAGTGACTCAGGAGAACGCTGACCTTTGAAAGGTCGAACAATCTTAAACATAAGCTGTCTGATGTATTTCATTAAAAAATCATGTGCAGCAGGGCCATCCATGCAAGTCCTACGAGTCCATCACTAGGCGCTGAAGAAATAAAGTCTTCTTGTCGCAGGACCTGTCAAGTGATTCCTGCCTTATCGTTTTTATATCTAATTTAGGTGTAAGCAAACTGCAACTAGTCCTGATCAGCAATCCAGCTCACCATTTAAGAAAAACAGGAAGCTTTTCTTTCTTACCAGAGGGGAATATGAATCCACTATTTGTTGCGCAGATACAAACTGAACCATTTCAAAACTTCTGCCCGAACAAAGTCTATGATACCGCCGGACCCCATTGAGCAGATGTTCCCTTTCTTATGATTGTATCCAATGAATTATTTCTCTTTGACATTTAAAAGTAATACTCACAACGCAAAATGTGTGTCGTTAAATGAAAGCTGGCTCAGATGATTCTGCCCCAATATTTGAAGAATGAGCATTCAAACGGCATGTAATGTCTTTTCATTGGCAGCAAATAGCCTGGAGCCACCTCATTTGCTCTTTTCAGGCATCAGGTGAATAATTGTGTTGGAAAATTCGCCGCTGTGCTAATGAGTGAGTATTTGATGGGCCGCCATACGGCTTGATCCGTCCATGGTTCTGTTTCGCTAGCTGGGTGACGGAGCCAGAAGGTGAGTGCGGTGCTGCTACATTGTGAAAATAAACAAGTAATAAAGATGGGGAGACACAAGAGGTGTGACTAGCCCCTGCTAATGTTGACTTACTCTGCATACAAATGTATTTTTTTTCTCTCTCTTCCGAAAGTGGATGTTTGTCACAGCTAGTATTTGAGTGTGATGTTATTATATCCGTGGCACCCGGGAGGGAGTGTGGACTATGAAAATCGAGGCTCCAGACACTAAAGAACCATGTCATTAGGATTTATTTTTTATCAAGTCAGCCTCAGAATTCATATTTATCCTTCACTTGCAGTTGTTTTTTTTTTTTTGGACCAACAAATATAATTTGAGCAGCCAATTTAATACGTGTATTTGCACTTACCTCTTGCCAATGATCAGAGGAGAAAACCAAATTCACGACTTGATTTCGCAAAGAGCTTGAATTCCCTCACATGTGTGTATGCCAGCGAGACAGAGGAAGAGAGTTGAGATATTTATGAGGGGCATCAGCACACGTAACCATAATACAAAAAAAAGAAATACAGCATTTTGATGATAGAGGCAAAAATTCCATCTGGATAAGATTGTAATTGTGCAATAGCGGCGACAGTAAATCCCACAGTGTTGCATCAGAAGCTACTGGATGAAGGCAATATTGACGAGGGGATTAGTCACAACCACAGTACTGCCATAAAATGGATTAGATCAATCGATACCGTGACATTGCATGTGAGCACTTATCAGTCCATTGGCTCTCAGTCTTGATGCATTTAGGTGGAATGTTTTTTTTCTCCTTGGATCCATGATATGTTGGATCTGGCTGAAAGGACACCTTAAATCGATTTTTAAGATGGCAAAGGTATAACTGTTTGAATCGGGTATATTGCTTTGCCAAAACAAAATGGGAAAAAAAGACAAATCATCTTGTACATTATGCTTTTGCTCTCTGAAGATTGTGCAGCATATGGCGATAAAGAGGTCGCTAAATTGCGTTAAACGGCAAAAGATATTTTTAGCATGCCCACGTTCGTGAGAGCTCATTTGTAATTTCATATTCACGATCAGGGGAATATCAGCAGCGACCGCTGTGGCTGCGGCGGGCGCAGCTGCTTGCTTCAACCTTCAGAGAGCTTGTATGGAAATGGCTGACTGGATGGAGACAATCCTCAGTAGATTCTGCTACGAGACACTTAGCCTGCAGCTCTTAACCGAGTTCACTTAATGAAAACATTTCAACTCATTCAAACTGGGAATGCTAATCTATAATGTAATGAGCTCGGGGTGCTGCTGTTCTCGGCTACGCACCAGTGAAAGGTGTTCAGGTTTTTTTTGCATGGCAGCTTCTTAAGCATCCCAATTGTCTGTGGATTGTTGCTGTTTTATTAGGCCCGGTTAAAGTGTTCAAAGATGTTTTATGCCTCTTGAAATATTCATGGGTTAAGATGATTTAATGAGATTTACTTAGCATTTGATGTTTGCCGACTTGATGTTATTGATTCCTTGCTAATGTAGACACACATCACCTGACTTGGGAATAGATTCATATGTACATACAGAATCAGATACGATTCTTCAACGATTATTCAAAAATTAAAAAGCCGAAAATGATGCTGCTCCCATTTTAACTGCAGCTTATAAGAGGGAGCACGTCCAGTTCCGGCCTCTGCTCGCTGGCTCCTTGCACATTTTAGAGTGCATGTTTTTATTTGTCTTTAAATCGTCTCGGCCTATCTTTCCTCTTTGAGCTCTTCCGCCCCAGTGCCTCGGGTCAGCTAGCCACCGAATGCAAATGGAGGTATCAAGGACTAAGAGGGGATGGAGCTTTTCACGTTGCTGCTCCATCCTTCTGGAATGACCTTCTGCTCTCCATTACTGTCTTAAAACAATTGTTATTGTTTGGTGGCCAATGCGACATGTGACTTTAAAAAAATGGATGACCTTTCAACATGTATGCGACCCTCTACAAACTTCTGGAAAGCTTCTTTTTAATTTCAGACTTCTATTGGAAATGTGACATTTTAATTGCTAGTATAAAAATAGCTCAGTCTCGGGAATGCTAAGCCATCCATCAAGTGGGAAATAATACAGCTAAGTAAAACACTCTTGACCTGAAAATGTGTCTGGGAGCATTGTGAAATTTGCCAGAATTTGACTGATCGCTGATCAATTGCTGCCTTGACCTCATTCAGTGTGACAAATTACGCAGATTGAAAAAAAAAAAAAAAAAAAAAAAAAACACCCATTCTTAGTTTAGGGGTGTCATGCTTTTGCTGCTTTGTTTCCTTTCCTTTTGATATAAATAAATATACATGATAAAATGGCTCCTCACTTTGTTTATCAGCATTAATGTCTAGTCACAAACTTTCGAGAGAAGGTACTGTGTTTGCTGTGCTCCGTTTTGCTACGCTCGACTTCTTGAATGAACACCAACTGGAACGTTGGCTTGTTTACAAAGCCATCACCCTTTTCTTTGTTTCCGTTTGTTGGATGACTTCACGTTCCAAGTCTGCCGTCTCGTATCGGCTGTCATCTTCAATTGGACAAATCTTCAACCTCGAATGCGTGTCTGCTTTAAGCGAGGAGTTCAAATCGATGACGCGGTAGATAAAAGGTGCTCGGCAGTAGTGCGGTTATAGATTTGCCAGTTATCAGATATCGAGGTTGTTACTTTTGAACCTCTCATAAATGTGCTCCTTTTTTGGTGATCCGTCCGACTTCACTTTCTGCCATCATTCTCGCTGATGTCTGTTTTGCCCACTCCGAGATGTTCAGTGAAACGACTCCAGTAGATTGAATCGTACTTGAAATCGATTCAAGTGGCACCAAGGTAAAAATGCACAATTATTCACATAAATAATTGCATTTTACAAACCTTACCCAAAATAATGGGTGTCTCTTCTTTAATTGTCTACTTCTAGCCAGTCCAAATGTCACATCCTGGAAATGCGAGTCGCTATGATAACATTGCATTCCAAAAAGGTAAAGAGGTGCTGACGTGCACTTGGCTTGATGATTTGCCCTGTGTGTGCACTCCATTGCTGTCATCCAAAGCCGTAGCCTCTGCAGCATGCGCTCTTCTTTGATATGCTGACGATGAAGTGAAAGCAGCGGTGCCGTAGGTATTTCTCAGATAACGACTTTATAGCATCGGAGATGACTGCCTAATTCCTGGAAGGGAGGGAGAGAGCAATCATTGCTGTTCCTTTTATTAGCGCTACCGCTTCATCAGGGCGAGGGGAACAAGGCCATGTCGGCGGCGTGCGCAAAGAGAGAATAATGACCCTGTCATTGTCGTCGACAGCAAACAGACAACGAAGGGAGGGAAAAAAAAAAAGAGCCAACGTTCATCTGAACTGACTGTGCATAAAATCATACACATTTTCCCCCTGCTTGCACAATAAGTCTATGATTAGGAGTGACATGGACTTTTATAGGACCCTTGCAGGGCTTTTCATGTCAAAGCCTTGGTAAAAGAAAAACGGTGCGACGTCCTTCAAGGGAGATTCATGTTTGCTCCATTTAAAAGATGTTGCTTTGACATTGCTAATTGACCACTTGAAGTAAAAAAGTTGTTTGCTACCTAGAATGAATTAGTTAGGGCGTAACGGATACTGTCATCTTATTTCGAGGGGAGGACACTTTTTTTTTTTTTTTTTTTTTTTTTACAATGATTGATCAAACACTGCACTGCTATTAACAAGTTTGAGTAGGATGAGTACATTTTTGTAACTTGGGACCTCAAGAACCATCTGCACCCCAAGTAGACATCTGCTTCCGTAGAGAAGGTAGTCAAATAAAAGACATAACAAGCCAAAATATTCATTTCAATTAGAAATGAAAGAACCCCTTCTTCCTTTTTCTTATCGTTAGATTTGTCTTATAAAATCCATACAATGGAAATGTGTCATCTCTGCCATACAGATTGATGAGATGCAGCCAGATCTCTTCAAACACAAGAGGTTCAATGACAACATAAGGAGCATGGCAAATAACTCCTAAGGAACCTGGGCTCGTGAAGCCCTTTCCCCTTTTGAAAGAATTTATTTCTCTGCCACCGTGTGTCTTTCAAAATCCATGAAATCTGTTCTCCTCTCCAAGCATCCGCTCGTATGTACTAAAAAAAAAAGAAAAATCACTCGATTCACTTGATTAATAGAACTACTTCATGTAAGCAAACGTGAGGATTGTTTAGGTTAGGAAATATCATAGGATATATTCTGTGGGTCTGTCCTGTCACACGCTGAATAAAATGGACACTACAGCACTATTCGAAAATGTTTTGCAAATGAGTACAGGGCGCATTAGCTACTTGAGGAAATCTCCCCTGAGGATTCAGCTCAGAGGGATAATCAGCTGTGGTGCACCACACGCTTGACAAAAGGCTTACTTGCGTGCATGCGTGCATTTTTCTTTTTCTTCCGTTGTGCAGCCTTCGTTAACATCCACGGACACAAAAGTAGAGAAATCCCACATGCATGCTAGATCCTGCAGAGTTAAGGGGTGAGCTAATCTGACGTCCGTAATCCAGTCTAGTTGTTGTTGTTTTCCCTCTGGTGTGTGTGTGTGTATCTGTTGGACTGAGCCATTCATGGAGTTTGTGCGGCATGTTTTTGCCTCGTTAACGAGGAGCCTACTCCTTGGATTAGTCACTGATAAATGACATTTAAAAATACCAGTTTTGTGATTTGGAGATGAGTCCATAATCTGCTAATAAGGCATTCTCTTTTTATACAGCGCAAAATATTGCTGTTTTTTCCTCACAGCTTGATAAAAAAAGAAAGCTCTAAAACTGCAAATCCACTCCTTTAGTTAAAGAAGTCATTAAATGTTGAAATCTGTCTCGAGATGATTATTATAACCCACAAGATGATTGGAAATGGAAATCATGGCCTGCGAAGGCATCAACAGAGGCGCTCATCGGCACGCAAGCTCTAACAAAGCCTTGGACGTGGAAACATTTGAAACCATTTGCTGATCAGCCAGCACACTTCTTCCCCTTCAGTGCTTCTTTCTGCCAGTTGAATGCACTGAGCGCCTCACTGCGCCTTCCATGCACACCAGTAGAGAGCACTACCTATTTCTGTCTGCAGGCAACCTGTCCATGATATTGCTTGCCTCGAGCCAGGAAAATCTCTTGCTGCATAAAACGGAGGGGGTAAATCAGATGAGAGCCGGCGCCACCATTTCGACACTCCTTTCTCAAGAGGCATCACCGATGTGTGTTTGTTGAAAAGAACTAAGATGGCATCTTTAGCAGTAAGTGCAAAACTAAAACGTCGCACTAAACTACTATGGGGCGGTTGCTGTTAAGATCAGTTGCTTCCTCCTCCTCCTCTCAAATAAACACCTTATGGCTGCTACTTTGTACACTTGAGTGAATAAATGCTGAACACAATTTGAGGACATATGTTCATAACTGCTGAGTTTTTCTTAGAGCTAAGACTTTATCATTTCGGTTGAATAATGACAAAAAATTGTTGATGAGGGAAATTCAATCAAACCTTTCTACTACATATTTTAGTAACTTGAGTCCCCCCCCCCCCCATACCAACAGCACTCACAAATTGCGTGACCTGACTGAACACAACACAAAGAGCCAAAAAGGAACCACACAAGGAGCGCCTCAGCACCTCCACCGGTGCACTTATCAACATGGCAAAGCGTACGACTCCAGCAGCTGCGACGGTGACAAACTACAAGTCAGTGAGAGATAAGTCAAGCACAATGAACCCCGACTGGATAATCATTGGCGTGTGAACACTGGTCAAGCCGCGCCAGCAGTGACCATGGTCCCTGAAGAGGCCATCTCTGTAAGGTCAATGACCTCACTGTGGTCAGTGCTGGTTGTTTTCATGCTCAGTCAAACAGCGGATGTTGCACACAGTCAGAGTTACACATTTTGATGATAACCAATGTCTGGATTATTTGCATTGCTTCATCATTTAAAACAGTAGCTCCTACCTTGTTGGAGATGGAGGAAGGATGTCCAATAAAGGTGTAGGTAATCCAAAGCAGTAAAGAACTATGTTCCCACGATCTTTTTTTTTGCTCTCACACACAAACACACACATCCACTATCTTCTCGACTGAAACAGACTGCCATGTGGAAGGGATCTTTACCTGATTAGGTACCTGATCAGGTGACTGACCAGGTGACCAAAGACTGTCAAAATAAAAGTCCCAAATTATAACCACAATTCCAAATAAAGATCCATGACCCTAGGCCATGACCCTAGGCCAGTCAATCCAAAGCAAAATTAAAGTTGAAGATAAGGAAACCAAATGTTGCCAAGGTGAATCAGCTGAATGTTGTGAACATTGAATTCTTAGGAATGAGAAAAATATGAGGCTGCAAGGCATGCATTTCTGGAATATTCTTGAACTTGGAATGATGTCATGATGTACGCCACAATTGAAGTTTCGTATAAATGTGAGCATTTCAATTGGTTATAGTCTGCAACATGAACCATCAACCGTTGCGGATATTGCGTGTAGAGCGCTGGTCCAGGAACAAGCAGGGAGCAAAAGTGCCATCTGCTGCATCAATTGACCCGAGCTCATAATTGCCACTTTCACATTCTGTGAAAGTGTTTTATTTACTTAAGCTCGCACTTCATGATCATTTATTACACGATAAAAGTGCCCAAATGGTCTCAAAGAGGAGCAGTTGAGGAGAAGCTTTCTGTGGGCATCGGAAAGGTTTGCAATTAGCCACGGCGTGAAGAGGATTCAAGGAGGGAAGTGATTCTAATGAGGAACAAAGAAAACACTCGAAGAATGACCTTGTACTCGTATCTCTTGCAGGGGCGACCGTATTATCACATCAGACCATAGCTGCGATTACATTAAGACGGGAGCATGAACCAAAGCAGCAGCAGGTGGCTGAGCAGGATGTTTCAAGCAGGAAGTTAGCACCCGTGGAGCCATTCCAACAAGAAACGGGGCTGCCTGGACCCGTGTAACGGTTGGAACGAGAAACTGGCTCGCCTGGAGGCTAGGGCAAAATTCAGGAAGGAAGGTCATTAAAATTGTCTTTAGCCTGTTGTACTTCATTCAAGTCAAAGACAGCCATCACTCATTCTCTGCTCGTCCTCTCTTCTTAATATTCCACAAAAGTAATTTGTGTGTGGAAACATCTATTAGGAATCAATTTGATTGGCTGAATTCCATTTGCAATGTTGTTCTATTTGTCACTCGCCTCCAATTCTCTCAGGTCGGTACTCCTTCCTCTGCTGTCATTTACTTTTTGTTGTTATTCTATTTTGCTCAATCATGCCTGGAATAACTTTTTAATCCCCCTTCCTACTTGTTACAATGCGTAAACTGTTTGTTTTTTTTCTTTCTTGTTTCTGCTTTGTGTGCTTTTGAGGTCATTTGAAAGGGTGTTTTAGATTACAAATGCATCATTATTCTAATGATTATTATGATTGTAGGATCTTAGCTGTGACTAGACGACATTTGGTGCATTCATCGCGTGGCTCATTCGTCTTTCTAAAGCTAATCCTTTCATCTGTGATTGCGTTTCCCAATTCTTTCTTTCATTTGTGAGCAGCCAATATGTAAAGCAGGATTCCTATTCCACGTTTGACTTTCAGCTTACATCAAAATGTAAAAAAATCCTTAGAAGTGACACTAAACCTCCAGTGATGACTCTCTGAACATAGCTTAGCAAATGTAAGAAGCTATAACCGGCCTGTCACCCTTGAAATTTGTCTGTGCGGGTAAGAAGCAAAGGATTGCAACTTCTGCATATAAAAATGGCAATAAAAAAACTCTGGAAAATGCAATGGAAGTCCTTGAAATCAAGGCACACCAAGATTTTCACCATGTTAGTGTCACATGTCAAAATACAATACATCAAATTGTAATTGCTTGACAGCTAAAAAAAAAATTGTAATGCAGGAATTTCTCGTGTCCACCCATGGACAATTTAAAATCTTCACTTAAGCTAACATAAATGTTTTTGGTAGAATGGGGAAAAACTGCAAACTCCACACAGAAGGCTTTCCAACCTTCTCACCTTCTCATTTTAGAATTTCTGCAAACAGACTTTCTAAGGCGATCGCTTGCTTTCACGATTCGGGAAGCTTTTATTTTCAATTCGGCCTTTGCATTGACATGTTACAAAAATCCTTGTATGCTCCGGGCTACAATTTTCCTTCTAAAAAAAAGAAGGAGAGAACCTTTCGGTCGGAACCAACATCCACGCACATCAATGGAATAAATGATAAATCAGACCACGACTTGTATATAGAATATTACAGTACTTAAAAGAATACTATATTTAATTGATCCCAGAGGTTAGTGTGTGTTACATGTTCTGGCCTGATTTGTATGAATTGGCAGTATTTTGTGCAGTGCAGGATGCTCTACAAGCTTGGTGAAGAAATGCTGCCATTTAAACTCGCCTACCTCGACAGCCTGGTCAATTCTCCCTGTCGTCATTCGAATGTCAAATATGGGACGTTGCTATTTGATGTCGAGAGGCCCCGCGGGCATATCTATCGGAACGAAAAGAGGATACAATCTCTCAAGCGATATGTCTCCTCCTTAGTTGTATTTAAAAAAGATGCACTTCAGTGGCTGCCTCAACACAATAAACAAAGAAAGGCAGGCTCACACTGTCAAACGTGACATTTTCATTTGTTTTTCAGTCATGAACTCATTCTAGAACACATCCACGTTCCCAGCAGCGCTCGCCCTCCATGGCGCCGCCCAAGTTGTTAGCATCAGTAACTAAGAAGAATTTAGCTGAACAAACTCTGCAGGGCACTAATGAATAATTGATCATTTGAATAATGGCAACATTTAAAGTCGATTCTAAATCTCCCCCAAATGCACAGTGAACAACTTTCATTTGATACGCTTCACTAGCAGAGTCAAGTCGACGACAACAACTCAACGCTCGAGCATTTCAAATAGATCTTTTCCTCTTAAAGAGAGCCGACGGGAAGACCGAGCCACGGTGCGCTACAGGAGGGAAGAGGATTGACTGATGAGCCGTGGCTTGGACTCGGCTGGTCGCAAGCGTGGAAATGGCCATTTAGTCCAAGCTTGTTTCAATTGTTAATGTGCAGCACTTGCACAAGTCTTGCTTTCTCTCAATCCAAATGACATATTATGACAGTGGGCTTGATGCATGTTTCCTATTCTCTCGGCAGGGGAGTATTGACCAGATTGTCTGCTCCTTATATCGTGCTGTGATGGAGATATGACTTTGCGCATTTAGCCGTGTTTGCCTGGGACAGCGCTTAACTGCAAAGAAGCAATGACTCTTGGATTGTTTTGCTCCAGGGGCGTTGCTAGGATTCTACTCTACTGGGGCACAGCCCCCCTGTAACTTCCCATTTGCATTTTTATTAACTCCATTTATTTGTTTCATTTCAACTTGTTGGCATAAAATGTTGTTGTTGGCAATGATCTCCAATTTAGTTTTTTCAACCAGCATTACAGGTTTGATGAGTTAGCAGTCTGTAAGAAACTAAACTCGACGAGGTCTAGCGATAGCCCTGAAATTCCCAGAAAGAAATGCCGAAATAAAAGTGGACCTTTTCCAACAAATGGAACGGGCACACCCGTGTGAAATCCATTGAGCGCTGCGGACGACTCCTCGCTATTGTTTCCCGGGGTATTCGTGTCTCCCAGTGAAGCAGCATCATGCCATTTAGTTGTACATGCTTCATTGATTGACGTGGAATGGGCTTAGTGCTTGTCACAGATAAGCAGGCTTGAAAAGAGTTTGGTGGAGGAAGGCTTTTAGTGTGAAACCAAATGAGAAGGGGAGTCAGATGGGGGACAGTGACAATGAAATTGGCTGTGAGCTTGATGATGGCGCCACACATTGTCTGCATAGACTTAAAACACGGCTTCAATCCCAAAGTGTATGCAAGCTTCTCAATTATAAATCAGATCGGAATGAGGAATATAACCAGCCGGATACCTTGGTGACAATTCATTTTGTTCTTGGAAAGCGTAAATGCACGGCAGATCGTGACGCGTGTACACGTCTGCGGTCTTCCCAGAGCCCAAATTCTCCATCGCCGGCACCTAATATGAAGGATCTTGATTCACGGGAGCAATGATGTAAGGGAAGTAACCATAGCAACTGCTCTTTCCCTGTCTGCCTGCGCAATCTGATCTTGTTTATTGAGCTGTTCTTCTCATCAGTGCAGCTGCATGGAAACAGCCCCTCATGCCTCTCGGCTGGCCACCAGGTCGGAAAGGGAAAGAAGGGGCACAAAAGGAATACAAAAGGGAGAAAAAATACTGAAGGCATTTAGGGATCTTGGAAAGGATATTAATCAGCCATTCATCGTAAAAGTCTGTGGGGTTGAAACTAATTATGAAGCCACACCGATGTTGTCATGCAACGCTTCCTGGTTGGGGCAGATAACTGCCTTTGTTCAGTATCACAATACTGCATTATAGTAGCATTATCCTAGCAGGAAATAGCAAATGAACAAACTCCAACAGACTTCACAATATAATTGTAGTTATGATATCAAGCCAGCTTGTACAGTTTGCGTTTACCATCTTTATAAGATTTGAGCGCCGCGGCTGCACCACAGAGATAGATGACGGATGATTATGCAGAGTTTATAACACTAGATCCAATATTTGTGTGTTTGTATGAGCACATGGGTTAGCATCGTGCAATTTGTTTTATTCTAATATCTGGATGACTGTCTGTGTGATATGAATCCTTTTTGAACATACAAAACGATTCGGGCAATTCAGTTAAGAGAGGTTGAATTTACAATAAAATATGAATGTCATCAAATGATTTTACTCCTATGTATATATAGCATCTAAAAAAAAAAGAGAGTGTTGTTGGGGTTTTTTTTTTTCAAAACATTTCCATACTTGTTAGAAGGTTGGCTCACAATGCCCTTTCCGAAATCGATCGTTCCCAGCAATCACTGTCAGCCGAATTTGGATATTCACCTGAAGACAAGTGAAGGAGAAAAAAAAAACCAAAATCCTACCTGAAAAGATAGAATTCATTAGGAGAAAGACAGGCTTTTAATAGAAAATCATTATACACTACAAGTGTCAAGGGCTCAGGGAGCTAGCCGAGGTTAATTTCATTCTCTCCACCCTCTCCGGCAGCAAAACAGTATCTCTGTCTGCACATTTCAAAAGAAGGATTAATTGGATCATTTGTGTAGCGAAGGCATCGAAGGCCGCAGTTTGGAAAACTAAGTGAACAATTGGAACTCTTCAAACCAATTGTGTCCATTCAATTCAGTTATTGCTAGTTTTTTTTTGTGTTGTTGTTTTCCAGCAACTAACAATTTGATTACATTTGGATAACTAAAGGTCAAACAACAGATACTTGCTTTTAATTGTACATCAAGGTGTCAAAAAAAAAAACACATTCTCTTGATTTTTTTTTTAACTAAACTGTTTCCAAATGAGCTAAGAAATACTTATTGCCTACTTGATACAGTATAAATGGCGCATTAGCCTTGGCGCTGATCATTTACTGCACATTATATGAAGCTCTCATTATGCAGCAATGGTTAAGGGAATAGTTTGTGTTTTTGTTGCACGTACGCACGCACATACAGTGTCACTTTGATTGACTGGTGGCCAGTCTAGGGTGAAGATTACCTTTCACTCAAAGTCAGCGAGCGTAAACTCCAGCTCTCTGCAATCAAAACAAACTAGGAAATGAATGGCTGAATTGGAGCTAGATCACATATTGTCGCAAAAACAAGCTATGAATATGCATCAAATATCACCGTGAGCAGTGAATCTCACTGTAGACAAAGAAAAGAAATCTCAGATAGTTTAATCAAGTTGAATCCAAGGAAAAGCGCCCTCGATATCAAGCCGTTTGCAGGCGTGCTGGCACTGTCAACCAAATCAAAGCAAATTGAATGCTAGGCAATTGAGCAAATTCCAAAATGAGAAGGAATTAACCTTTCCAAACATGTAACACAACAATTGCTTACTAACCAGAGTGACTCCAGATAACAGGCAATCATCTTGGCAGCTAAGTCACAATGCTATCATTTAAGTCTGGTGGCATCTGTGTTTGCTTCCGAAAGCATGCTGCGTCCACTTTCACGTGTTGACACAATCATGTTCCCAATTAGGAATCAAATACTCAAATAGTTCGGCTTGAAAAAAGATTCCCGCTGGTGAGAAATGCAACTTTGGTGGAGTAACACAGATCAGCTACACCCTTTCCATGAAGACACAAAACATGTCAACAGTTTGACAGAACAACATCCATTATTGCTGCCACGTATCAGATAAAAGCTTTTCTCAGATGAATTGGTGGGATTTTGGAGTAGAAGCCATACAAAATTGCCGGCTCGAAACATAAATGCAACATCAAAAGAAAGATTCCAATGTTTGCCATGCTGCCTCGCTCGCGTGGATGTGACGGTAATTAACGATGAAAATTCAAGCCAGGGAGACAAATAATGAAGAAAAAGAGATCATCGCAGGCACATTGGAGTACCTACTCTGGGCCCTTTTGATTGAGAAGAATAATTGGCATGGATCTCTCGAGCTTTTCGAATTCAGCTTTTACTTGACATCATAACAGCGCAACGAGCATTCAAAAATGCAAGTGCTTCTCTTCCGAAACCTCGTCATCTTTGTCAGCAATTTTGGAGTGTCTCAGAGCGTCTTGACGGCTTTCGAGAACGTGGCAACCAACAACAGATGCCGTGAAATGCTGTCATACAGCCTCAACTCAAATGAGGCGCAACTGCGCTGTGACAAACAATTCTTGATCAGGCTCTGCGAGAAGAGAGGAAAAAGACTTTTTAAAGAACACGGTGTGCTGTGGGAACATCCTGGGACGTGAACCTTTTTCAATGCTTTTGTATTTACATAACGTGAAATCACTTTCAACGTCACACGGGTCAAAGCCGGCACTCCTCGCTTATTACAAACGAGCGTGTGTGTGAGGCTCAGCTGAACTCCACGTCAAGCAACTCATCATTTGAAGCCGTGATAACTCTCTGCTGTCATGAATGTTTGAATTGGAGATGATGAACGATGAAGGGCAAACACTGCCGTTTAAAGGTAAGACAGCAAGAGACTGACTGGGGGCTCCTTCACTCGATCAATACATTGCTCGCAACAATTGAAGCGGAATAGAATGGGAAATGCAAGTAGTGTCACTTGTGTCTCTAATGAGCTTCACCAACATGCAACACTAGAGGTGCAAACCATTCTGCTGACAATTATAGGGAGCGCTACATGAGTTCAACGGGGGTGGATTGGTCAAATGGTGCATTTCCAAAATTCAACCAAACCATAAGTGTCAAACTCCAGATGATTATCAAAGATACACCCTGTTTTGCCTTTCACTCTATATTATTCCAAATATTGCATGTAGCCTACTTCAAGTGTGGGGGGGGAATAATACCATGCAGGGCTGGTTTAATATACTCTGTGTATTTTTTTTGCAATTATTAGTCATGTGCGATGGGATCATTTGTTCCAGTTTCCTCTTTTATTGGCTATTTCTATACACAAGTAACATAAGTGGTGGTGCATGCGATATAAATAAAATACAAGTAACAGCAAGCGTTTGGGGACTATGTAGTGCAAAATTAAGCCATTTGTTAACATTCTGGACGAATTAGATGTCTGGTAATTGCAATCACTGCATTGGCACCGAAGCCTCCACTGAGGAGCTTGTATGCAGTGTTGACGATAGCGAGCAAAGCAACACTGCCCTCTAGCGGCGGAGAAATGAACTAAGGATGAGGATTGTTAAGAACGGACTTGCAGGTATGATTGCCTCAATTAAGAGTGACATTTTGTTGCTGCTTTGCGTGATTTTAGGCAAAATATTCATGTGGGCAACATGAAACTGTTTGGATATGCAACAATTGCTTCAGTTCAAAACTCCATTTAAATGAGTTTGCAAAATAAAATAAAATAACTTTCTGTTAAACACATTAAAAGGGTCAACTCATCGCACACCTCTGTAGCCGTTACCCTGGAAAACAAGGTACCTTGGGGAAAAAAAATCCATTTCAGCCAGCCATCCCTTGTTTGTCAACAACATGGCCTAAGACTAGCGGAGCAATGGGACCTCAAGCAATGGAGAGGATTCACAAGCAACATGTTTTTCAAAAACAAATCATTAAATCATTTCGTACAAAATTGCCACCAGAGACGCTTTAATGCATCATCATCTTTACTGGCCCTGACGTTTTACCGCAGGAATCTGGCACAAGTTCATGATGATGTATGAGCCGCATTTAGGAAGTGCCACTAGTTTGGAAAACGTGAGGGAGAGACTTTGAAATATATTACACGTGATACCACTGAGCACTCCGACTACTTTTAACCAAGCCACTGTATTGCCACATATGGGGGAAAAGTGCAGATCCTTTTTTTTTTTTTTGTTCAGACAACCGTGACTTAGCTATCACAGGACTTAATTAGACGTTAGTACAAACCTGGCTAAAAGCACTTCTCCCACTCGGAACATGCGCAGCAAACTGCCCGTGGATTTGAATACATCAGCTCATTGAGCAGGAAAAAATGAAGCAATTACTTTGCCATTATGGCTGAACGCACGATGTCTTCATAATGTGCACAAGCACACGGCACTTCTTGCTGGTGTCTCGCTGTCAGCTCGGCTAGAACGGATGCTAATTTAGCATTGCATCTGAAGCTTGCTAGGTATGTGGAGCACGTATAGTGCAGCCCCTTGTACGTTGCCTTACTGAGGAGAGAGAGGACATGATTGGTCTGGAGTCAAAAACAATATGCAGCAACATTTCTGCTTCCGGCTGTGCCGATTAGATTTAAACAGAGAAAACAAAGCGTTCAATCCAATGATGGAAAGGATTATTTAAAAAAAAAAAAACAAGCAGAGGAAGACAGACATTTTCTTCCTTTCATAATAAATGATAAATCTTGCTAACCAATGTCTAACAATGTCAGCAACTTTACTATGTACTGTACAATTGATTGTTTTTGAAGACAAAAACAATCAGGTCAACTTTTTTTTTTCCTTTCATTTTCTATTCAATTTTAAAAAACAACCTCACATCTTCCTTGCTCGTTTCTTGGGTCTCTGATTGAAGACTGGTGAGGTGCTCATCAAAGAGTCCGGGGAATGTGAGGCATAGCTGCCATCTGATGCCGCCCCAGCGGGAGAGGGGTTCATAGCGCCTCCAGACTCGCTCATTGTCGACATGGGGCCACCCTCGTCAAACACGTCTCCGCCCAGGTGGTGATGATGATGATGGGGGTGGTGTGAAGCACCCTGGCCTTCCTCGCCATCGTGCGGTTCCATTTTTACGTGTGGCCACAAGGGAGAGTTGTTGGCCACGCCACCACCTTGAAAGAAAAAGGGAGAGATTATTCAGCCCAAGGCGGAAGAAGCAAGTACCCTGTGACCACTGGCAATTCACAAATGACATTCTCCCAGGAACCTCATTTCATTCAATTCAACATTTGCTCATTTGTTTTTGCGACTAAAAACAGGACTCGCCTGAGGTGTGAGGAGAATGGTCGGCATCCAGGCCTGCTGACAGCCTCTCACCATGAGCCCCGAGGACCCCCATGGGCAAGGCTTGGTCCCCAGATGCTAGGTCAGCCTCTGGCTCCTCACTAACAGGGAAGGAAATGTCACTCATCGGCTCCTCCTTGATCCTGGGGGGCTTGGAGTCCTCCGGAGCCTTTTCTGGATTCACCAACCTCTCGTATTCTTCTGACAGATCATTACAGACCTGGAAGAGCACAAGCGGTTTTATTTTTCAGTCCTACTAGCAATAAATGCCAAGCAAGGAAATAAAAATAAAAAAACAGGGCCTCCACTGTCCACAGCTCGAGGTAGTAACGATACACTCCTCATTAAAATGGATAGTTAATCAAGTGAGCCATCATTTATTTAGTTTCACCAGTCATTCAACTTGTCTTCCCTCACCTGTAACATGTAACTGTGATAATCCTTGATGCGCACTTGCCAGAAGCGCTGCAGGGCAAGCACACTGCCGATCCCCATTTCATGGAAAACTTGCTCCATCACATCAGGAAAGGGTGTGGCACCCAGCCGGGCCTCCCTGTCCACAGCTACCCGCAGAAGGCGGGTCAGGCGTAGGTAGTGCTCGTGAACCAGATCGGTCAGAGTTTCTAGGACGCTCTCATGGGCCATCTCCAAGCCTGCGTGAGCCAAGATGGTGGCCACCGACTGATAAAGGAGCTGTCTGCAGGAGGGCCAACTCAGCTCTGTGACCGGCTCCCCTTTACCCCTGAAAACGAGAGAATGCAAATGACGAGAGAGGTAAAATGTTCTCGTTATTGGATGGATGGATGGATGGATGGATGGATGGATGGATGGATGGATGGATGGATGGATGGATGGATGGATGGATGGATGGATGGATGGATGGATGGATGGATGGATGGATGGATGGATGGATGGAAGTTAGAACTTACTTATAAAAGTCACTTTCAGGGTCACTGTGGCGGAGCTGAAAGGGTTGTCGAGGTTCTTTGCTATCAATTGGTAGCAAGTCATCAGGCATGGCAGGTGGGGTGGGAGGACGCAAGGGCAGGTTTGCATCCACATCCTCCGGCCTGCCACCAACCTCCGAAGGCGTCGAGCTCTGACCCTGAGATGCCGCCAGAAGGCCACGGAGGCGGCGGGCATGCTGGCACAGCTGCACCGTGTGAATGGTCAGACTACAAGGTTCTGACGGGACGTCCAACATGGTGGTGGGGCGCGGGCGCTGGGCCGACGGCTGATGCAGCGGAGGGTCCTGCATCTCCACAGAGCGAAACTCACGCTGGAGCAAATCAAAGGAGCTGCGACTGGCCGGGCCACCTGCAGGCCCGGGGATCTCGCCCCAGTAGCGCATCATGATGAGCAATCGCAGAGCAATGCTACTGGAATTCAAAGACCAGATGAAAAGCAAAAGTGTTAGAATACAATACTGACTGACAAGTAGAGTGTCAAAGTCAACCTTTGAATGGGAATAAACAGATATTGACGGGAGTAAAAAGGATAAAAGGACGCTGTCTTTGCCATAGCGGCAACAATTGGGATAACGCCTGGCAAGTTATTGCTGTCAAATTGTCTCAGAAAGCTAAATAAAAAGAAAAGAAAGAAAGAAGAATTCTCTACTTTATCTAAGCTGAAAGGCAGCGATTGTCGTTCAACATTGAGTTTGGAAAGGCAAAGCATTTCAATGCATTAGGGCGAGACAATTATGCTGATGTATACATTACATGCATATTAAATAGGAAAAAATGTAGAGCAATCGTGCCTCACCTCTCCGTAAACGAAGCGTTTGTTAATGCATGTGTATCTACATCAACGACCAATGATCACCGTCCTTATTTGAAATGTTGAAAAGGAAATAAGACTTTGGGTTATCTTGAAATATATTCCGGTGAAACACTGTATTCATATTTTGTTCCGGAAAGATCGTGTAAATCAGTAACAAAGAAAGCTATTTTGTTCAGTTGGGCATATTGAATTGTTGTCCTTGTTTTATAAACGTTATTTTAGCATGATTTATGTTTCATTTTTTTTTTTTAATTTACGTTTGTATATGAAAACAACACCCGGACGGAATTGCTACACGCACCAAACAAACATGGCCGCCTCCGAGCAGCTAGACGTGAGCGTGATAAACACGGATGAAAAAGAGCGCGACTCGGCGATGGAAACGGACGAGCGCTCCATCTCAGAGAAAAACACAGACTCCAAAAAGAAAGAAATACCTGCAAGTGGTCAGGAAACAGCGGAGCCCTTTAAAAAACCAACTGCGATCACTGCGCCTTCTCTGTCCAGCAAACGCAACCTGAACGCTGCTGCTCCATCCAAAGCCGGAGCTGAGAGGAGACTCGAGAAAGAAAACAACGAAGCTCAAGTTGAGGACACTAATTGCGGCGAGCCATCGGTTCTTCCAGCGGACAATAACGAAAGGCCGGACACTGCGCCTGAAAAGAATACAGATGGCGATGAACACTCAGACGCTCCTTCAGTCAACGTGAAATCTGAATTACAACGAAGGGTGCTCCAAGCCAAGGTTCCTCCCGCTGGCAAGTTCCCTCCTCTCCCATACACAGAGCCCGAGTGGGGTGGCCCTGCCCCGGATGACCTGTATGCTCTTGAAATTCTGAAAAACGGCACTATAGTGGACAAGGTGCTCCTCATGCATCAAGGCTACTTTGTGGTTGGACGTTTGCCGGTGTGCGACGTCCCTCTGGAACACCCCTCCATCTCCAGGTATCATGCTGTCATCCAGTACCGACAGCAGCCCGGCCAGGAGGAGTCTGTCGGGGAGGAGCGAGGTTTCTACGTGCAGGACTTGGGCAGCACGCACGGCACCGTCGTCAACAAGAACAAGATTCCCCCCAATACGTTTGTCAGACTCCGCGTTGGACATGTTCTTAAATTCGGCGGCAGCACGAGGTTGTTCATCCTACAGGTCTGTCTTAGTTTCCGAATTTCCGACTGATGAACATTAGTCATTAACAGAGATTGTAAGGTGATAAAAAAAACAATATGAGCAAATTTCTCCATGCAATTAAAGTACGCTCCTTTCCAGGGTCCAGAATTCGATGAGGAAGAGGAGTCTGAACTAACAGTCACAGAGCTGAGAGAGCAAGGCAGGAAGCAGAGGGCGGAGCTAGAGAAGATCATGACGGGAGAAGGTTCTGATGATGAGAGCGAGGCGAAAAGTGAAGGGAACAGCGGCAAGAGCAAAGTGTCCAAGGAAGACTCGGGCTGTTCTTGGGGAATGGGTGAGTTGTTTTTTATGACGGAAGTGTTGCTGCTGAATCTGGGTATGAACACCATGTAAATTCCTCATGCAGCTGAGGAGCAGCTGCCGGAAGAAGATGAAAATGAGGAGAACCCCTTTTCAGTAGAGTTCCGAGAAGACCAGGAAGCGGCCTACCTAAAGGACCCTAAGAAGGCCTTACAGGGTTTTTATGACAGAGAAGGTAATTTATTCATTCACACCCAGAGAGGGCGGAAAATGTTTTTGACATTGTCTTGGTTTCTATTGACCATCAGGCGAAGAGCTGGAGTTTGAGTATGAAGACAAAAGCCACGGCAGCTGGCTCTGCAGGATCAAGTAAGTGCTCTGAAGACGGTTTAACGACAGAAATGAACTTGGCGCTTTCATCAGTGGTAGAAAGGTGCTTCAAAGCTGTGTCTTTTCAGGCTGCCGGTGGACGACGCCTTGGGCCGACAGCTGGTCGCTGAGGTGACCCTCACGGGCAAGAAGAAAGAAGCGGCCGTCCAGTGCTGTCTGGAGGCCTGCCGGATGCTCGAAGCCAGAGGGCTGCTGCGCCAGGAAGCAGGTTAGCCCTTGGAATTCCACACCACCTTCTGAGCCTTCCAACAAGTGCGTGGCTACATGCGTACAGTGTCCCGCAAACGCAAGAAAAAGAACTGGGAAGATGAGGACTACTACGACAGCGACGATGACACCTTCCTGGACCGGACAGGCACCGTGGAAAAGAAGAGGAAAGAGAGAATGAAAAAAGCTGGCAAGATCGAGGAGCGGCCCGACACCCACGACTCGCTGGTGAAGCCGGCAAACAGCGTTTACAAAGATGGCCGAGCTCACTTTTGATTGGCTAGGGATCACTTTGTTTTTCTCTTGTAGCTGGCCAAGCTATCACAGGTGGAGAAGGAGATAGCAGAAGCACAGAAGAAGCTCGGCACCGCTGGGAAAAGTGAGCGGAACCTCTTGGGCTGTAACGTAACCAGAGATCTGGCTCAAACTGTGAGAACTCGGTATTTGCTCACCAGACACTCGGGGCTCTTCCGCCGACGACCCGCTGGACGCCTTCATGTCGGCCGTCCGCAGGGATGAAGCCATGGATGCCGTGGAGCGCAGGAAGCTCCACGTGCACATCGCTGATCTGCGAAAAGATGCCCAGCGACTCCGCAAGTTGGCGGAACTCACCCGGCCTTCTCAGTTGCCCTCGCTGGTCCCCAGGTGAAAAGCTCGCTCGTGTTACGCTATCGATTCATGTGGACGGTCAAATTGCAAAAAATAGCAAACATAGATGGAACTTCACGGACGCTTTTCCTGCTCATACTTTGATGTTCTAGCGGGAGCTCAAAGTGTGAGAAACCAAAGGCAACCTTGCCACTTTTTGGAGCCATGAAAGGAGGAAGCAAGTTCAAGTTGAAGACCGGCACAATCGGGGTAGGTGACCACCCGAGAGGAACAGGACTTGAAACTGTCGCAAAGATAACAAGTCTTTGTTTCTTCTGTAGAAGATGCCTCCTAAGCAGCCCGCCTTGCCTCCTGAACTCTTTAACATGAAAGAACTTCCGCCAGGAGGAGAAGAGGAGGAGGAGGAGGAGGAAGAAGGAAAGGGGGAGACGGCTGAAAAAAAGGAGGATCATGAAGATAATGCACACGAGTTAAATGTTGATCCTTCAGAGGCCAGTGAGACTTCAGGACAGAAAGGAAGAAAATCAGTGCCGGAGACAAAAGGTCAACTGGCAACATTTTCTTCACAAAACAGTTTATGCCACAAGGTGGCAGTAGTTGTTGCAATAATAATGACACTTTGTCTTCAAAAGCCAGTGCAGCTAAATTTGTTACTTTCAGTTCATTTTTTAACATTCTTATTTATTGAGACATACCTGTATTTTAGGTTATGAAACATTTTTCAATCAAATCTTTCCTCATAGCAGAGCCAAGTCCAGAAAAGAGGGAAAGCAAGGCTTGTAGTGACACGGGGAATCAGAACATCAAGCCCAATCATGAGGCACCATCTTCCGGTGAGATTTATCGTTTCCAAGTGCCACGCTCTTCAAATTTGCATATGAACTCGCTGCGTCTCAACAGAATCCAGAGACAAGGGTGATCAGGATCTCAGTCCGAAAAAGAAAAAGAAAGTCATGGGCCCCAGCAGGGTAAAAGTATTTCTCTCTCTCTCTCTCTCCTCCAAATTGTCATCCTGTACAAATAAGAGCAGCTCACGGTGTGTGTCCACAGCCGCCCGTTCAGCTCTCGAGTCAATATCCACAGGACGACCCCGATTACTGTGTTTGGATGCCGCCGACAGGTAAGCGAGTCAATACACTTACACGAGCCGAAGATTGCTCCCGTAATCTTTCCGCAGAATGCTAATTGCATATTATTTGAGCCCAAATTCATATTCCTCACTTTTAGGTCAGACCGGAGATGGCCGCACTCATCTGAATGACAAGTACGGCTACTGAATGAACGGTGTCATTCACAACGCAACCCGTCAACGGCTCCTGCACCATCATTTTGCATTTGATGACCAAGAGACTCAAAGTCAATAATAAAGTCGATGGACAGAAAGGACTGTCGCTTTGCCAATGCAGAGATTTCAGCCCAGCTATTGCATGGCGACCTTTTCACCCTTCAAGCAGAAAAGAGAAAATGGCTGCCCAAGCTGATGTGAGCTGAATTCACCTTTTTTTCTTCCTCTTGTCTCTGGCTTCTCCTCTTTCACTTCAAACCACCTGACATTCAATCTGTATCCCTCCCCTGTTTGGCTCGACTTGATCACTGGCATTAATAGCCCCGCACACACACACACACACACACACACCCTGCAAAAGAGTGTAGCAGGGAGGCAGAGCAGCGAAGCAGCTTTTCTGACCATCTGGACACTTGGATGGCTTACTGGATGAAACGCAAGCTGATAATGACTCGCGCTACAGTAAGCGGAGTTGTGTGTCAGCTGACGCACATATCCACTAGTGGGCCAACCTTCTCAAAGTTCTCTTTTTAACAGGATTCTCCTTACGCTGCAATCGGCCACTCGGTGCCGCTCATTTGTTTCGTGGACGTTTTGTGTTTCATTTTGTGGTAACTACTTTTACATTGTATTTTGTTCTAATAAAATGTCAACCGTTTGTCTTGATGTGAACATTTATCACACAATGCACACGTGTGATCTGGTCATTTTGGCTGTCAAGATATTGCTGCGACTTGCTCGTCGTTGGTGGAAAACATCTATGCTGGCTTCAAACAAGTAGGACAAGCCTCGTGTACCCCCCCACACACACACACACCACGCCGATTCTTCTCACACACACCAACTGTGACAAGCCACCGATTAACACACTCAGCGCAGTGGTCACAGAGCCACTTGGCGTACTTAAGCAACCTCGTTAGGGGTTATTAGGGGCACTTACATAAGGTCAGTCAGGTCAAAGCGTGATTCAGCTCATTTAAAAAATAGATACAAAGCTAAGCTAACATAATATAAAACAACATGGCAGTGCTACATTTTGAATATGTTTATATAAGTGTGTGACATGATTTGACACTAGTAGTTAGCAATGCTTGAAAAAGGTTTCATTTTAGTCCCTTGCCAAGCCACTTGACCTAAATTGTAAATCCAAAGAGCTGACTACCAACCACCATGTTATGTTCTTGACATGTATGCGGGGTTGAGCTCAAAGTCAGCTGGGATAGGCTTCAGCTCACCCGCGGAACATGCAGTCCAAAACTGCAAAAAATCACCTTTATGCAAGAGGCCACAGAATATTTATTAATCATTTTGTGCGACAAGGGATGACAAACCGGTCACCACGTTACATTCGTTTCAGCCAAATCTCAGTCACAGTGGCGACTTTTCTTTTTTTTATCAACTGGAATTTCGAGCCGAGACCGACCTCCGCTTCCTTTCGACCCACGGGAATGTTATTTCAAGGCATTAGAGACGATATAGCGGTGGTCCTCTTCTACCTAAAAAGTCATGAGGTACAATAGTGAAAAATAAAATGGCACACTACAAGTTGGCTATGCGTAATACACAGCACCGGTTACAAATGTGCGGCAAACTATTCGGTACTCCTTCGTCTCGCTCTTTCTGCAAAACAATGGAATCCATGCAAGGAAAGAGGATACGTTGAAAAATGGACATCAACCAGATGCAACTACGTCGCTCATAATGACCCGCATATTCAAAAGAATAACACATCCATCCGACAAAGTTTCTTTTCCAGGTAGGCAAATGGAAACATTCGGACATTGGCTTGTTACCAATAACCTGATGAGCTGTAGGAAGAAACCATTTTGATTGTCTTACATGCATTATTTCCCTTGCAAGTGATCACACCCAAAGGTCAATTTGTGCTCAATAAACCGTGTTGCTTTCTTTCAATCCCAAGGGGTAAAAAAAACCCTGAAATATCCTTCGAAATGTTACGTCCAGGCCATTGCATTCTCCAAAAAGCTGATCGGAGTTGTACGGGAATAATCAAAGTGACGTCGTTACAGGGTGGGAATACCTGAGTGTGCAAACAAATGTCTCTTTCCTAACAGTCGCTCTTTTTGAGAGAAGGAGGGATAGGCTTCATCTACCGGTGGGCTCGTTTCTTCATCAGCACGGAGGATCCTCGGAGAGGGGCGCCGCGCTTAAAGAGCGAAAGGCAAAAATGGAGGGATCGCTCGAGTACCTGGCCGGAGGACGACTGCCGCTCAAAGTCTGAGGAGAGACAAAGAGGAATGTCATTCCATATTGGATTCAGTCCCACTACATTAGCTTATGCTGCATTGCAAAAAAAAAAAAATCAATGAACTAAAAAAGATCCCGGTGTCACTATTTGGCTCGGCGAGCAAGCTCTGCGACACCAAATCAATTATTTAACCAAGTTTCCTGTTTGCGCTGACGATAAAGTTTCTGCAGACTGCAGCATTACCTTGTGTCGTATACACACCATTTTTGGGGGGGGGGGGGGGGGGGGGGGATTGTCCATGTTCCAAAATTGATCTAGGCGTTGAGGAGGAGTCATAGGTAGCAATTTGAAAGAGGAAAGGACTGGCTATTTTTTTTTTCCACATTGCAGGTCCGGTGACAAATGATTTTCCACCACTCTTGCTGGGGTCTGTGAACTCTCGGTCTAAAATTAGCCCTGGTCATTTTCCTCCAGACAGGAATTGACAGGAAATGACTCTGGCAATAAGGCGGCGCTTTCTCCGGAACTGGCAAAGTGGGGCGGGCGAGGTCCAAAGGTAGCTGGACCCTTTACAAACAACCTCCAGAAATTTGACACAGATTCTTCCATGCCAGTGGTAAGAGTGATATTTTTGTTTCCCTCCATACTTTCCCACATCAAACTTCATTGGACACAACATCTCTCTGTGCTGCATGAAACCGGACGCCGCTGCTCTCGGCCGAGGAGTGCTCATCGCCTAATCTCTCCTCTTCACTTCCACTTCCCTCTTCACCTCCACGGGGACGAGGAGGCCCCGGCAGTAGCCAGTGCTGTTTTTTCCCTCTGCTTTCCATGTAACAGGCCTCCCTCCCTCCCTGCACAAACTACAACCTTCTCAAAAGCCAAAAGAGCTCCCATTGCTTGAATGTTTCAAGCAAAGAGGGCCCCTCATCCAGATCCAATATCTCTTCTGGATGCAAGCCAGGAAATTGGATGGGGGAAAAAAAGGAAGTGTGATAGCACAAACGGTCAAAAGCATCTATCTCAGCCGGCCGCAACTATAAATGGAAAATGACTTCATGGCTTGTAATGGCACACGGGGGAAGTGCAAAAGCGTCTTGTTCCTCCTCAGCACTCTCCAAGTTGGATGCAGATGGCCAATCCCTGTCTCTGCGTTACCGCGGCTGCGCGCGATGACGTTCCATCGGCACGATCCCACGCAAGGTGACGATGACGTCACTCTTCTCACCACACTGCGCGTCCTTCTGGAATAGCCCGCCCCGCGCCAAGTACCGGTCCAATCTGCTTCCCTTATGCACTACTACTATCTAAAATCCAACACGGCTTCCAGAAGGCGGATGGATGATTCATAGTAGAATGTTTGTGAGAAGAGTCGTAAACAGCCAAAGCCATTTTAGCGGGGCGACTGGGTGATTGCATGATGGGATATTTATGCTCGTCTTATTTTGTTGTATGGAGGATCATTTCTTCGATTAAAGCGCTGCATTATTTAGCATTAGGATTATTTTCAGAAGGACTCTATCAGATCTGCACTGATGCTGTTAGCAGGGCACGACTGCCAGATGCTTTCCCACTAGGTAGCTGGATTGACTTCAAGGTGCCAGCCTGGGCTGGGCTGGGTTGGGCTCTTCGTGGGAGGGAGGGGTCGTTACACAAACAATCTTATCATTGTTGCAATCAACACACAGCATCAAGGGAATTGATTTGCAAATGTGCACGGGTTGAAATAAAGACACATGGCACATTGATCAACCTTACGTATTGAACTCACTCGAATCTTTATGGTCCGTGTCTTTCCTCCGCAGTTCTTTTTCAGCAGCATTTTCTACGAGGGGAAAAGAAAGAAAGAAATTCAATGTCACGTGGTACATTTTTTGAGGTACCGTAATTTTCGGACTATAAGTCGCACCGGAGTATAAGTCGCCCTCCCCCCCACCCAAACTAGTCCGAAAATTACGGTAAGTGTAAGCATTTGAGTGAAAAAGACTTCTGCTGCAGAAGGACCATCTGTCGTGACGGCGGCGCTCAATTAAGACAGGTTCAGTAGGATCAAGGGAGTGCGGCAAATCCAGCTGACTCGACTCAACTAAATAGTCAGTCAATGAAGCTTATGCAATATCCTGTCTCCCTTCATATCCACCCAAGTCCACTCTTCTCAAAGAACAGCAGGGGTGAAGGGACCACACAATCAACAAATTGTCTCCAGTCCAGGAGGTAGCTTCCAAAGGGGGAACAGCATTTTCATCTGTACCAATGCCCAGTTTCATTTTTAACCCAAAAGTTTCATTTGCAATTATAATACCGAAAAAATTCTACTAACTGATCATTTACCGGCATTTGACAACCCTGATGTAGTAAAATATGAAGTCGTATTGCTGGAAGTTGTCCAGCTAAAGGGTTAATATTAGACTGAGGCTCAGTCTGTCAGCTACCTCCAAAGGCCCCCTATTGTATTCCCCGCAGCACCTCCCATTCCACTTGACTGAGTGTGCACACACACTCGCACAAACAACAAACTCATAGACATGAGGATGGACACATGGAGACACAAAGAGACGGCCGGCCAGGATGACACACACACCGCCCAGCCCAGCCCCCTTTGGACCCCTTGCCGAGCAGCACCCTTGCCTCATCGTCGCACATATGGACCCTTAAAAGCTGCAGTCTCTGCACAAACACACATAAGCATCTTTGAAACATTTCAGCTGGATTGTCATGATGAGGAGGCCGGGCCGGGCCGGGCCGGGCCGGGCCGGGCCGGGCCGGGCCGGCTTCTCCATGACTCATTAGCGGATGCTGTTTTTGTTGTGTTTTTAATCCTCTCCTTCTGCCTGCACCCCTCCGTCGTTTCCCCTCGCTTGCCAGCCTTTGTGAGAAACCAGGACGGACATCTGCCGTCCCTGCCTGCCTCTCCTTCATCCCTCTCCAGCCAGACCACCGTGGAGGCGGGCGGGCGGGCGGGCGGGCGTGCGGGCGGGCGTGCGGGCGAGCGGCTACGCAGAGGGATGACTTTGTTTTCTCGTGTGCATTTGTGTTGACTAAAGAGACATTTTTGTCACAATGATTTGCATTTTGCGAGGACAGATCAGCAATGATATGGCAAAGCATTTCCTCCATCGTAAATTTCCACTAAGCCGTCGGTCGAGTTGAGCACAGTTCGGTGCGGTGCACTGTACTGAAATGGAAAAATTCTGTCCACCACCAAATGTGGAGCAGTGTGACAAGATCCCGGCTTTCCCTGATCCGGTTGGAATATTTTGGGAAATGTTTGACATATCAAACAGAGCTTTGACGGTGAATGAATCCTCTCAGTTTTTATCAATGATTCTGCCATTTGACAAAGCTTGACCTTTGAACGGGAGGCTGATATAATAGTTCGCGATTGAGCCGCAAGTTCAATAAAGGCGACTACGAACCTGTTGCATTTTCTCCAGATCGAGACTGGGCCTCCCCGACTCGTAGCTGTGCCGATACTTTCGATAAGGTGCCGCCTGGTCAAAGTGGGTGAAGATGATGGGCCGAGTGGGCGGCTGGACCACTTGGAGCTGAAAGCGCATGGGGGGTGGCTTGATGCTGCACGGCGGGCTGGAGCTGAAGAGCACGGGGCTGGACGAGGCGGCCAGACAAGCTTCGCTCTCCACCAGAGGCTTGGCAATGGCGGCGGCGGCGGCGGCGGGCGAAGCGCAGCCGCATATGTTCCGCACCTCCTCATCGCTGGACGCGCTGCTGTGGTGATCGGCGTGGCGCTGAGGAAGTGCCGACAGCCACTTCCTGTTGTCGCCGTAGCTGATCCGCTCCAGCTCTTCCTCCGAAGAGTGGCGGTCCAGATTGGCGTCGAGAAGCAGGCGGAGACGTCGTAAACGAGCCGGGGGGGTAAAGGAGCCCTGGTTGTGCTGCTGACTCGTAGCCAAGGGGGTGAGGGCGCAATTTCGCCGTCTCTCTGTCGGAAAACGTGGGGCGGTCATGTCTTTTGAAAAGGACAATGAACATTTTGACATTTTTAATAAATGATGTATTGGTAGTAGTATGAATTGAATACGTTTGAATACATTTGAAAATGATTTCTGTATAACGATAGAATTCATAGGGAAGTTCTGAGACAAACAACAAGAGTAGAGTCATTGAATGTGCAAAACACATACCTCTGTCAATTTGTGCAAGTTCCTGGTTCTCTCCTTCTGAGTCATCACTCTCACCGCCCTCACCACCGCCATGGTAAGAGAACTGGGAGACACAAGAACAAAAAAGAATGGCATCGTAAAGTCACAATGATGAAATCTTTAATGACTACAACAGCACAAACAATTGGTGCTAAATGCTAATATTGTACATCTGCACAAGTCCTATACGAAAAGCGGAGCGAGACTGCCGCAAATTGGAAGAACGACCAAGTATCGACACTTGGTATCGGCGCGTACTTGGTATGCATGCATCCCTAATTTTGCTTTGACAGCTCCCAGTTAAACGGGCCCCATCCATACGAGGTCACCTGCTTTCTCTTTTGTGAGTTTAGACAGGACCAGAGTCTTTGCCCCAAAGCCTCGTCCATCCATCCATCCATCCATCCATCCATCCATCCATCCATCCGTCCGTCCGTCCCAGCAGACAAGGACGTCTACACGAGTAGCAACAATGCAGATTGCAATGTTCCCAGTTAAGTAATGCGCTGCCTCACAATCAGTAATTACCACTTTGAGGCCTCGCTTAGCAGCTGCCATCTGCGCGCTCGTGCGTGTGTGTGTGTGTGTGTGTCTATGCTTACACACCAACATGCAGAACACAGCCGCCTAGACGAATGCACACACACACACTCCTTTTCTTTCTGAATGGCTTAATAAAAGTCCTCAGTGTACTGACGCACACATTTGATCGCTTTTATATCTTGAAGCAAAATGCTCTATTTTCTGTGCATTCGACCAAAATACGAATCATGACAGGGAAAAGGTCAGAATTTTTTGGTGCTTTTAAAAATCGAGAAAACGGGTCCTTCTCGCAAGCTCTTGACTTTCGTCGCTTTTCGATTGTTTCATTTTCAGTACCGCAAACCATGTGAAACTTTCATCAATTGAATCAAATGTGGTTTTGCAAAGCAAACGTTGGGTGCACATGTACAAATATTTGTGTAGGTGTTGAGAAGATGTCCACAAAGCCCGTGCTAGAAAGCAAGGTGAGACCTTTCACTGTTTATTTGGAAATGAGCTCATTTAGAAAGAAAAATCGCTTACTCGCTTAAAAACACAACAGAGAGTTTTACACTAGATGCTTTTGTTTTGTTTTGAATACAATAACACGAGTGTCTATAAGAGGGCAAAGGATTTCAGAATTGACGCTGATTCGAATTCTAATCAATAGAATAAAAATGGATTTTTGTTCGGACAGACAAACTGTGTGTCAAGAACAGCTGAATGAAATCCTTGTCAGTCCCCGACATGGTTGAGCAGCTTGCTAAGCTGGATCAATGGCAATGTCACAGTGTACACACACACAAACACACAGTCCAGTTGACACTCGCGCACACACACACACACACACACTATCAGCTTTGCTGTGCTCCACTGAAGTGAACACTGTCCCACTCCCCTGTCATGACCGCATACTAACGCAGGGTCAAAGATGGCCGATTGTCTTTCCCACACGCTTCTGCCAGTCGTAGCGTAGTACAATTAGTCGTGATTAGGTTAAGCTCCTGGGAATAGTTCAGCAATACGACCTCTGGTTCTCCTGGACAACTGTAGTCGATGACGTTAAACTGAAACCTCGTCATCGGGCCTTGGACGCAAATCAAAGGGGGAGTTCTTCTTTGACGGTGTTGAAAAGCAAAAACTGGTTTGACCGTTCCGCATTTCCATTTTTAGCACAGCATTAACGCACATACCAGAAAACATTTCCAACAACGTGTCCTGCAAATCAACGTTGGAGGCTCGCGTTTGAAAATGGGCCATCTTTCTGCTTTCCTCTTCTGCAGACCTGAGAAGAAGCTAGAACGACGCTACAAATGTGTCACCATATATGTCATGTATGTTTACGACTCCAACTTGTTTTTTCATCTTTAAATGGATACATAGGGGATTTCTTCGCTTAGAATTATAGACTGCTAACCAAAATGGGAAGAAAAAAAAAAAACTTTCATAGCCATTGCGAGGTTGCACAAAATCTGCCACTATTTTCAGGGCAACCAAAAACTTTAATATGCTGGCTAAAAGTTGCTGAGGTTTTTTTTAACATCACTAACTGACTTTTGCGGGGTCACAGGCAAGAAATATACATTTTTACGTAGCTTGTCGATACAAGCGGACTTTGCAAAGATCGTAAAACGCGAGTGCCCGGATGGCGTCTGTCCAGAACCGCTAATCTAATGGACCCTCTTGCACAGCTCTCATGACGTTTAATTTGGTGTATAATTTCATGTGATCCATGTTGCCCACAATGCTGCCATGGTCATCATCCTCAAAGGGGGATCCTGCCATCTGTGCTCCCTTCAACATTGTTCTTCCAAAATTGTGACCCGCGGAGCTTGTCGTCAAATGCAAAGAACTTTGAACTGTGGGATACTGAATTGAACATTCATATTGTTTTGCTGGATTTCTAGACAGATCATTTGTTTGATGCGTTCTTTGGTGATGAATGGCTAGAGAAAGAAAAGTAAAAAAGTATGCATGGATGAATGAATTGAACTGTTTGCCAAGAACCCTCCTCGGTAGCAGAATTGTTTGGCATGACGCCGATGCACTGCAGAGAAGTTGACGGAGTCCAGACACACGATGGGTCAGGAAAAGTGCTTCCATCCAAACGGAGCAACAAACACAAACATGACGCCACAATAGAGATGGCACACTTTGCTCTGGATCCTCAGCCAGGCAGGCCTTTGAACCGGAGCCCTTTGGCACAAAATGGCTGCCATGTGACTGTATAGTCGGTCTCGGCACAATAGCGTCGTGAATAGGGCAAGTTAGTGACCCATGCGGAATACGAGCCACCCCTCGACACACCGAAAAGAACCATTGTGCAGCCGGCCCGTAACAATTGAGCAGCACTTCCACGGGTTTGCTTGCAGAAAATGGATGTTTGGACAATTATAGCTCACAATAACAACATTTTTTCATTCAACCGCAAGCACATCTATAGTTGTGTCACATACTATCCATATTTGGACATGTAAAATGATGTGACGAGCTTTTTGCTCCACATCATTGTCATCCGAACACATTCAAAGTGCAAAATGGGTCGATGACATTTGGTGGGTTTGCGTTGCAAAATAGCTTTGCTCTTTGTAAACATCTGGCAAAGATGCATTGACAAGTCAATTCCACATACAGTTAGAAATGGATTTTAGCAGATGCAATCAGGACTAGAACTCGGGCAAACTTACCTTGAGTTGGAAAGGATGCATCTCATTGAGTGAGTGTCTTCTTAGCTTTTTGGTCAGAGTCTTTAGCATGTCGACCTGACTCGATGGATGGCTTATCCCCTTACGAATACGCTGGATCCAGATAGAACTTCATGAGCGACAAGAACTTTGCTCATATACAATAAGGCACATGGGACTCTTTACGACTGACAGCCGCCCCCCATCGCAAAAAAACAACACCGTCAGCTGCTACTGACTCCCGATTGCAGGAAAAACAAGACCCCAAGTAAATTAAAACCGAAACTGGTTCAACTGCGTGCGTCGGGAGCCAACTTATTCTGATCGACTTCATTCAAATAGGCGTTGAATTTGGAGTGTTCTTCTTCTGGCACTGCAGGATGACTTACTCACCGGCGACCCGACTGTCATGGGTTCGGAAGAAAAAGAGCAAAAAAAGCAACTTGCTCGCATTCACACACGCACACATTCACACACACGCAACACACGCACAAATACGAAGCAGCTGCACGAGCCTTCAGAGTTTTGCTTTCGCCAGAGCATCTCGCTCTCTGATTGGCTCCTCTGCCGCATGACGTCATTTGAAGACCTCAAGGCGGAGGCGAGTTCAAGTCACGTTATCTCCTGTTTACTTCCCCTTATTGTATCAAAATAAGACGCGCAAAATTGAATACGTTCTTTTGAAATATGTCCAAGTAAATGGAACGTATTTTAGCTTGCTCTGCAGTACAAATTTGAATTGAAAAGCTACATTAAAATATGGAATGCAGTAGTGTAGTAGGCCTAGGTGTTCATCAACTGATGAGATCAAGCCTTGCAACCAGCGTCTATCCTAATCTGCCGATTTATATGAGCATATGCTATTCCATTATACCTGAATTAGAAATGCTCAATGGATTTTGATTAATACAATTTAATTCGACCATTTGCATTCATTTCCTGCGATAAAACGTTACCCCTATAAGTGGATATTTGAATATTCATGTGCTCCTAGTAAAGTGGGACTTTCGTTTCAATTATGAATGGTTTCAGAGAGAGCTGTCTGCTGTCTTCAGATCATTTTGGCTTGTGAGTGAGAAGCTTTCCAACTTAACACCTCCGGTCGCTGACCTGGTAAACTTTCCAAAGCACCTTTGGCTTGACTCAAGGTCTCACTAAATGCAAATCCAATTGACTTGTGTATACAGCCCGCAAGTCAACATAGAGCAAGTTGAATTCCAATACTTAAGCACTCTTAAATAAATGTCCTATTGCAAGTAATAGTGTATTATTATTATTTTGAAACACATTTCAGGTTTGGCCCATGTTCATCATCTTGACGTTGACATATATTGGCCACACGAGGGCAGCAACGGTGTTCCTAAGGAAGCTTCTCTGCTCTCTAGCGGCACTTTGCTAATACTGCATGGACCATGTGGCAGTGCTTAGAACAGAGTCTACTTGTTTTCATTGTGTCCCATAACCTCATGCAGGGTAAATGACTGCTTGGAGCAGAGCTGAGAAAATAATTTAGGGTCTGGAAAAATCCGGGCTTCTATGACCAAACACAAGAAATAAAGTGAAGTGAAGAGTGAGTGAGTGCAAACATCAGGCAGCAGATGCAATCTTCTTACCAAATACGGCTCAACGTACACAGGAAAGCGTGTTTTAGTCCACCCGGGCGATTGCGCAATCAGAGAAAATGCGGGGGCAAGTGATACGAGCCGATGATGTCAAGTTTCCCTCTCCTTCATCTGTGGTTGAACGTTGCTGAAATAGCAGCCGGCAAATCAATAGGCCCAAGTGTTGAGCGTCACGGTGGCCATTTTTAGCTGCACGCCTCGACCCACTTGGCCTTGGAGGTCCTTGTCTTCCTCATTCTCCGTGCCTGTGTCGCCCACACGCTCTCCTGGATGGCGGCGGTAGGCCACAGCTTCTCCTCATGTCTCCACTTTTCCCTCATCCACTGACCCACTGGCGGAAAGTGCGGGGGCCATGTTTGATGGAGGGACTACTTTTAGTCTCCCAGGCTTCTGTTTCCTATTCACTGATTGAAAAAGTGATACAAAGCACAGGCTTACTTACGCAATACTTATGCAATTACAATTGCAATTTGAAGTTGTTGTTTTTTTAAAATCTTTTTAGGGGTTGGGATCACATTTGTGAGAAATACAACCTCATGGAAGAAATAATTATGAAAAATTGTAGTAATCTGTATTTTCTTAAAACTACTTTCACTTCTTTTATTAGTTTCTATCTAAACACAGAGTTATCGCTCTCTCTACATTAGTGTGGTATAATAATTGTCACCATAGATTTTCTTGTTTCCTTGGTATGTAGTCTATTTAATAATAAAAAAAAAGACAATCTGGCTTAGAGTGAAATCAGAGAGCCTGCATGGAACAACAGAGGGCAGCAGTGTTTTGTGGAAGAGACAATGAGTGTGTCCTTGCCCAGAAGTCCAACACAGTGAAATCCTGCTAATAAGATGAAAGCAATAGGAAGCACAGCATGCTGTGACAAACCTCATCACCCACCGGCCCGATACGGAAAGGCGAGCCACAAAGCCTAACCAGCAACGCCGCAATGAATGGAAGCAGGTGGGCCACAGGGTGCTACTTCCTCTTTTTCCTCTCTTGGCAATGGCATAATTGCTGACGTTGCCTAGCGACAGGAAGCATGGAAACAGAAGGTGTCATTTGTTGCCTCAGAGCTGCTTTAGGACAAATTGCAAAATAGCCTCTGATGCATCACTGAGAGAGATGCTTTACGAAGCTAAAGCTTTGTAAACATACTCCTTATTTTTTTTTGTAGTCGAGATGACCAACCTAGAAAACCACTTGCAATGATGTCGAGTTAAATTTGGAACCCAGCTTGACCAGTGAGAGGAAAACATAATTCCTGGTCCAATTATCGGTATGGGGGATAGTCTACCTGGCTCACACGGGGATGGGAAAAAGAAAAAAAAAAAGTCACCGTTGAAATCCCTGTTCCATTACTTTGCATAGTCCTTTGGCATAGAATTAAATGAGAAAAGGTGACACAAAACTCGATGAACCTTGCCAAAACGAGTCACATGATAATCTCATCTTTAGAGCGAGCTCATTTCCATTGCAGTTCAATATAGTTTGTGTTGTTATTATTCTTATTTGGCTTGCTGGGGTTAATAGGCAAGGCACAGTATAGGTGGGAGTGAGTGCTCATTGTCCCATATGTGCAGTAGGAGGAGACCAGCTCTGTTGATGATCAGGCAATAATTGTGGGCACACAAATATAATAAAAGCCAGTTCACTCATTCTTATAATGATTGCACTTACTGGAGCAGTTGCTCAACAAGTTAATGCTACATATCTCGCCCACCATCATTAGGCACATCCAAATAGTTGAATGTAATCCAAAACAAACGCTTTATCGTAAATTCGGGCAATCATTTTCATCGTATTTTCCCCCCGAACCATTTCAATTGTTCTAATTGTAGTTTCAGTTATTTTTAATAGTTGTGATGTCAGTTTGCCAATGCCCTACTCTAATATTAACATGGAGGCCCCCAGAACCGTTGTTTGGGTTTTTTCATGATGCTTCCATTATTAGCCACTTTTCTCACCAGCCCTTACTATTTTGTCTGTGTCATCACTCACGTGTATCTCCTCCACCCATACTACAGACTATAATCTCACTTGCCTTTCCTCATTCCATCCCATTCCACTTCACTCAGATGTGTTCTCCTCCTTCTCCTCCTCCTCTATTGTCCTCCATCTCTGCTCTGCCTCCAACTCTTGGGCATGCACAGCGGATGGCAGCAGCCCACTCAGTCCTCTCAGGGAGCAGAAGGTTTCTCCACTCCCACTCAGCCTTTGCGTCATGGAACACAGAGAAATAGAGACAGATGGGAGGAGGACATATTAGCTGCCGCTTTTATAACATTCCCTGGTCATAAGGATAGGAGCAGACAAGCAAAGAAAAACATTGAAGGGAACAAATGACTGTGTGGTGGGCTAATGTATCACATGCTAATGAGTGTGACGAGAAAAATAAAAAATACGTTACCGCATAATGCGATTAAAGCTTTAATTGTTGTCGTATTCATTAAATGGATTTCACAGTTCAGGTGAACGGCCTCCGCATTGCAAAATGACGCTCTCTGCGAAGAGCGTCACAAGGAAGGTGTTTGCGTAACCATAGCAACCTGATGCACATCAATGGATGACATCACACCTGACACAATCGCATTCCCGCAAGCGGAAAGGACAATTGACTTTTGCTGCTCGTCATGCTTAAACATCCCTTTGGATTCAAATGAGGGTTACAAAATGGATGGATAATACTATGGATGGATAATACTATGTTCATTTTATTTCTAAATACATATTTGATAAATGCCAGAGAAAATGCATTTTCAAAGTGGCCCCGGGCCATCAGACCGCTCGCTGTTAGAACATTGTTCTTGAATATTCCCTGGCTCATCCCCCTGGATGATGAAATGCTTTCACTTAATCGAAACCACAGTGAGAAATTCTGAGCTGCGCTCGTAAGTGCAAAGCGTGCATGAGCGATATTCAGGCTGGTAAATACACCACGCTTGTGGAGTAAAGTAAAAGTGTCATGAAGTGGGAGAAGGAAAGCACAGCTCACGTCCGGAGTGGTTTTAGAGTGCTGAATGAGTATGGAAGAGGAGGAGGAGAGCTGAAGCAAGTGGTTTCAGTCTAATTCTCAGAATTAACCCACAATGACGTAAGATCCTTCACACATCCTGACAGCTGCCTGGTTACAGTGGCCAGCCTGTCCAATAACATCCATGGTCATTTCAGCTGCCAGACCCTCCCAACTCAAAAAGCATTTTAGAGCTTTTGCATGAGTCGTACTAGTTTCATTTTGCAGTGCCGGCAGGTGACGTTTTCACCAGGAGGTGCTATGAAATGATACGTCATATGCAATGGAGCCAAAAATTGTAGGGACCAGGATGGGCTGTGTATAGACAACATCTGTGGAGATAAACTGTGAAAAGGTATTTTCCATGAAAGAGGGGATATTTGAATAGTTTCTAAAAAAAATAGTATTTTTACTGTTGAAAAAAATCTGTGAATTGTAAAACCTGCTAGCATAATTCCTTAATTATAAGGAGCATATAATCCTCCTCATAAAATAAGGAAAACATTTCCATTTACAGATATTCAAACTAGTGTTTTATAAATTAACTGTAGAAATTAAAATAATATTTTTATGTTACTCATTCTTAAGTGAATATTTTTCTTGATTTTTTTTCAAAACCTGTCCTTGAGTTAATGACTTGAATCACAAAATTATCATGCTTAATAGTTTTAATTTTACCGGTCTTTTACTTGTAGATTTTAATCAAATCTATAATAATAAAATAATTGTCATTCATCACCACTCACTGCGTTGCAACGCTCAAGTACCATTTATCTTTTTTTTTTTTCCACAAAAGAAAATTCTACTAATGAATTTTATTTGTATTAAAATTAATTCTATCGTGCCAAAATTCTTGGGTGAAACAAACAAAAAAAAAGACCGAAAATAAATGCTTAGCGGAAAAACAACTTGCGCTTACCCGGAAGTAGATGACTTGAATGTGACCCCTACCAGCTAGCTTTCCCTCATGCTACGAATGATGCCTTGCTAGTTCTTTTGTATATTTCATTTTTTTCTGGAGAAAATGTTTCTTACCTCCGTGAACTGTGAGTATCCGACGCTTATTATTTACATGTAAAGATGTGTGTCATTCGCAAACTATGTCAACCTTTTACAAACTAGCCTTACCATGCTAGCAGTGTTGTCATGTCTTTTCACTTTCTTTTTCTTTCTCAGTGGCAAAGGCGAAATCAAAGTAAGTAACAATTGATCGGCACAATTATTCTTAGTTCTCGGAGGAAGCTTGTAAGGTGAATGTTGTGTGCCCTCTGGCAGGACCGTCCTGGTGCAGATGATGAGCGCTGCGGGGACGGGCTATTTCTTCAACACCAAGCGAAACCGTCTCAGGGACAAACTTGTGCTCCGCAAACATGACCCATTTGGTAAGATTTGCTTGCATTACAACGAGGTCACAACAAAATCACACAAATCGATATTCATACAATGGATTCATTTGCAATCATTACACTTTTGAATGAAACGAGTACAGATTAAACACTTCAAATAACTTTTCTTTTTTTTCTGTCATCAGTCTAATTTTCTTGGCTGGGTACATTTATTTTGTTCACCTAAAATGTCAAATTTCTCTTTTTCACAGTGAACAAGCACGTCCTGTTCTTTGAGAAGAGGAAGATCAGATCGGTCTAAAATGGACTTCAACACAGATGATGAACCTGCAAGGTTTAAAGGAACACTTTGCTTTGTGGATTCCAAAAGAAAATGTCTGTTCTTCTATGGTGTCAAATATTGATTATAAACAAGTCCTTCACGTTTTATTTTCTTCATGTCATCCACAAGTTATATTCTATAATTACATGAGTAATTGCATTGTCAGTCGGGTGTCACAACATTAAACGTTGTTCCAATGACTTTTCACTTGCTTGTGTGCATTACTTAAAACTCTTCCATTTTCCACACAGTTATTGGTCTTTCCTTGCTTGTTCAGAACGCTCTTCAGCAGCACATGAACCAAAATGCAAGTTGATGCGTCCAATGAAAGGCATCAGAAGAGGTCAGCTGCTAAATCCCGTCTGCGTGGATACGACGACTGCGTGCCCATGGACTGCACGCTGACTCCCGCCACTTGACCTGCTCTCCTGGCCACCTCGTCTAATTCCATTGTGGGATAATGAGCCATGTAATATGCCAGCGCTCCAATGAAGCTGTCTCCAGCACCCTGGCGAGAAGATAACATGGAACAACGCTTTGGGTTATGTTGGCTGTCCTGCAAATAATATACAGTTACAGTATGAGCTCTTCCGGATACGCACATGCAATCAAAATGTATTTTAATTTGTGTGAATCGGGAGAATAGGTGATGAAGTTTTTTTTAAGCTGTCACCAGTAGGGGGTGCTGTGACATGACCCTCGTGCACATGCTTGAACCATCCATTTAAATGGGGATTTGTGTTCAGTTTTTAGCCTTTCTAGCTTTGACCATTGGCCTATAACCAGGAGTTCGGATTATTTAATTAGCCAATTATCTATTGATCGAGATGCTATGTGCTGTGTGTGTGCACCCTAAAGGAGATGGCATGTTGTGACCTGCTAGTGTAAAACCGCAACCACCCCCTCCCCATTAGTTCTCGCAAGTCCGCTTGATTAGTCATCACTTTGGCTGTGGAAAAAGATTGCACACTCTGGTCTGGGAAGAACTTGTCACCCCCTTCACCCTCAGCGTAAGCCTTCCAGAGCCTCACCAATGAAGACATTGACAGCAATGTTGTGAATGATTCAGTGACACCAGGGCAAAAAACTAAAAACAACCAAAAGGTCAGAGGTGTTGTGGACATGCCCCGCGATGAGTAAGCTTCTGGAAATACTCAGGGGTCCAAACGTGTCGCTGAAGGACTCAATTTAAGGCAAGATATACAAATCAACCATGTCCAAAGACAAAAAAAATGGGTCGACTCTCCTGGTCAGCACAATGGGTGTGACTCCTGCATTGTTGAGATGCTGGAAAGCGTGAGATCAGAGCGCAAACATTTCACAGGCCCCGTTGACGTTCCGTGTTGTGTTGATGTCTCCTGTCTGGTAGCTGGGCTGGGCTGGGCTGGGCCGTGACATAGCTCAGCATTTAAAGCACTGACGATGTCGTTTCACTGGTTTGGCTGAGCCCCCCCCCCCCCCCTCCCCACTCTTTGTTCACACTGCAACAGTGATGCTACTTTTGAAGCACACAACATCTTCATAAGCCCGATACTAACAATCCAAAGTGGAAGTAAGCCCACGTCCAAGCTCCCGTCCAACCATTGTCCCCCTCGCTAACGTCTCTTCTCCAAGACGACCATGCGAGTGGATGAAGCTCAACGAGGCTGACAAGCGTTGCCCCCTTCAGCCCCGCTGCCACTGTCCTCGACACACTTTGGTGAAGGTTAGATGTGGAGACCTGTCAATCAAATGACACAAGCGCTCGGCGCCGATGAGCAGTGACGCCGGTGCGGGTGGCCTCCTTCCAACGCTGCTTGACCTTTGCGACTTTCCACTGCCTGCTCTCTGCTCGCGCTCAGCCTTAAGTTTGAAATTATGATGGCAGACGTGATGGCGAGAAGTTCACCAAAGATTTCGGCACCGTTTGGTGGATTGCTTGAGCTCAGCGCACCCTGAAAATTCAATCGAGGCAACAAAAGCGTTTCTATTTTACTGCAGCTCGGGAAATATGTTTGACTTGTTAGCGTTTGCGGAATGTCAAAGGAATGTGGGCTGTGCCTCCAATAAATAAGCTAACAAAACTCAACTCCGCCCTACACATCAAGACTGACAAGTTGTTATTGTGACAAAACAAGCATTCATTCTTCTATTGTTCATCCCCTCCCCGCTTCTTCATGTTTATCCCGATTGTCAGAAAAATGTGGATTTTCACCTAATAGCGACGGCATGTAAAGGTCTATTTCTCACCCCGGTGTGATCTGGACTTCTGTCTGGCTAAGACAGATGGTTCAGACTCTTGAAAGCCTCCAGGCACCCCGGGGAGAGCAAAGACCAAGTTGGGGGCAACGCTGACTCACAGAGGCTTCCCAACAGTAACAAGGGACTCGTCTTTGCAGATCAAACAGACGCTTCATTGGAGCAATTAGCCCACCACCACCATCTTTCATCCATCCATCCATCCATCCGCAAGTTTCATTTTGAAGGCTTTTGTGTTTGACACGCAAGACGCAGCGGGCATCTGGTTTGCTATACAGAGTCAGCAGCTGCTGCTTCGTACACGTGTAATCCGTCCAAAGAAGGTGATATGGCACTTTTCTCATTGTGTCATCCTAATCCAGACTGTGCTTGGCTCAGGCGTTATTTTCCCCTCTAACGTTGAGTTCCAGGAAGGCATCGTTCAATTGCTCCGTGGTCTCTCCCGTCATGAGAGAGAGAGAGAGAGAAAAAAAAAAGGATGACTAATTTGAGAGACCCACCGTGTAGCAGCTGTAATGTCTGGATTAGAAGGGGCTGTCTACCTTTATTTAGTCTTTCGGAGTGGACCTCCTCTAGCGGGACAGATGAAACCAAGGCCACCCAAGTCCACAAAATGTAATATAGAGAAACGTGAGCGTGTGTGTGTTTTAGCTTCAGATAAATCCCGACACAAAACAGCCCAGACAAAATGAGGCAGAGACTTTTTAAATTCCGATTCATGCTCCTGACTCAGACTGACTTTTTTTGGCTTTCTATCAAATAAATTATTTTCTTTGTTTTTATTTTATTCCATTTATTTGTTGATTTATTTGAAATGATATTTTTACAAAATAGCCCAGACAATTATCTGGGGTAATAATAGAAGAAGCTAAAGCTCGGCCACCTTGTTTTGTTTAATTCAACAATTTATTGATATAAAAATGGAATTGGCAATTTATTTCATTGGCTTTTTTTTTGAACGATTAGCAGCCCCGGCCGGCCATTTTGATTGGATCATTTATTTAGAGCCATCCGGCAATTGTGCTTTTCCTGACTTGGATCGGTAAAATGCTCCAGTCTCAGTGATTGCTATGCGAGCACACTGCTTTCATAGAGAATGCCTTTAGCCGCAGAATACAAACGCCCTCGGAGCACAAACCAAGAGTTGTATCTTACAAAATAGATGTGCAAGATTGCACTGATATTGAAAAAGTGCAGCGCTCATCATATGAACTCAAATCACCGTTGTTTCAAATCGAGAAAGGCAGAAAACAAGCACCGGTGCTTTTTGAATGCTTTCAAACTTGTCACCACGTCTTTCAAAACTAAAACAAACAAAGCTGTGCTAACAGAAGAGTTCATCAGAACCAAAAACACACTCTTTCCCACACTGGCTCAAAAGAAATGGAAACCCAGATAACAATATGGAGTCACCCCCCCCCCCCCCAGACACACTCCAGTAAAAACGTAAATGGCCTTTACTGGAAGAGGGATTATTTTGTCCAAAAGAGTTAAACACCCCCCCAAGTTATGGGCCCATCAAAGAACAGAAGGGCCGGTGTGTGTGTGTGTGTGTGTGTGTGTGTGTGTGTGTGTGTGTGTGTGTGTGCGGTGAATTACATAGCAAGTCTAACCACAGTGAGGTTTGCAATGCCTTCTGCTGACTGATGCATGCGGGCCCAAAAGGTGAGTCACACAAGTGGAGGGGGGTAGACAGTGAATAATAAAGGCACTAATGTGTGTCTACTTCACCATGCGGGGGCACAACGGAGGTCACGGAGCCCCCAAGAAAGGCAGCTTTTTGTTCCTCAAAATGCCATGAGCGCTTTAGGCAAAACAACAAGCCACGGCCGGCCGTCGATGCCGTTGACACTTTTTCACATTGAGGGGATGTCGAACTAAATAAATGTAATGTGCATGCACAAGCGCACAGATATAATGGTCATGTTTAAAGACATTTCGAAGTCGCTCGAGTAAAGACGTTGGGGATGAGTCACTAAGCATGGTAATTAGAGCACAATAAAAGTCTCAATAGCGAGGTGACTCAGAAACAACTGAAGCATTGACACAAACAGTTGAACAACCTCGCTTATGATCTATTCCAAGTTGTAGAAAGCAACAAAGTAACACAACTTTATCGAAATGTTGTCCACAAGATAGATTCATTTAGAAAATAGAAAAAAAGTGTTAAGGGGAAAAATATGATTTCCCCATACCTGATTCTGTCTTGGTCACGACATTTTGTGGAAATTGGTAGAAATTATAATGGAAATAACATTAATACTTCTGTTAGGACTGGACAAACAAAATATTTCAAAAGACTTATCTATGCAAATGCAGTCTATTTGTCTTTTATATTTGTGTAGGTATTATTATTATTTTTATTACGATCTCAATTTGATATGGTGATATACGTAGCGGGATTATGGCGGTGAAGTGTTGGGATCAGACGGTGAGAGGAAGCCTGTTCCTAATGATGCTTCATGCTTACCGTGGTGTCCACTGCGGTGACTGGCGTTGCTGGAACATGTTTGGAGGTAGACTCTGATGCCTGGAGCACCACACATCCTTGGGCTCCCAAGGTGATAATAACGGTGCCGCATCCTCGCCTCAGCAGCTCGCGGCCAGCGCAACGCGCCTCCTCCACGGTATTTACTGATGAACCTGTCAGCAGCTCAGCCTGGATGGAGGCAGGAGATGAGACATGGATTAAGACTTATTAGGAGTATAAAACAACTGGAGGGGAATACTGGAAGGGATTTATAGATATTAAAATAAACCAATATATTGCTAATACACCCCTGACTTGTTTTCCATAGTTAATCTCTTTTGTGTGAGCCATTCTTCAACGAGTCAGCTTCTAATGACACCCTGTGTGCAGTCAGACAGACTCGTCTGAGATGTTTGGTGAGAAAACGTCATTTGACTGTTTTGCCGCATCTGGCAGCTTCAAAATATTCATCTTCAGATGAACTGCAATATTTCTTCAAAAATAATCATCACACACATTCGATTTTTTTGGGGATGTTCTATATTATTGTATTTTTTCTCAAATGTAACATATGATCTGAAACTATTTAGTTTAATTTAGTAAGCATAATAGGGATATTATTTCTATGATAGAATATTGATTCAAAATCCCAAACTGTATTTATTTGTTGTCAAATGTGTTTATTTTCAAAGGGATAACATTTTTTATTTATAGAAATTTGTGACGGTAAAATTAAAACGAGCTCTTGTTTTTCAAGTCAACATTTAGAAATAATGTTGAATTTCTAACCAGGTAAAATAAGGTTGAGACAGTCATGGTAGCAAACAACAATTCATTTGGACACTTTATCGTCGTCGTGTAACAAATCGCCTATGTGGGTTGAGGAGGGAAAATCACGATGACTCGTAAAGGACAATGACGCGAGCTCCAATTGGACTGCATTTCTGACATGTATCAGCTTGTAAACTAAAGCGGAAAATGATACATGTATTTTGGGCCGGCTCACAGGTAGAGTACGTGGTCGTCTCGCAGTTGTTCCTCGAAGCTGCGTCATCAATAGCGCCTTGGAGGAGGAAATGTGCCGTAAAAGTAAAAAAAAACACAACAGGAGGTGTGATGTCGGGACCATGAAAAATTAAAGGTCAAGTAATCCTAATCAGCCAAAGCTTTGTGCCAAACGCTGGCCCCAATCACAGTCGCATTACCAGAGCAGTTCAATGATGCCTTGGGTACTTTCATCACAGCAGGCCTCTGTCTGTGAATGACTAGGCCCTGAGAAAATTCTTCATCAGAATGGCTGCCTGCTGCCAACACACATACTGTAATGCACTGGTATTTAATTTTATTTTTTTAAAATGGAAAATATAAAAGATCGAAATATGAGTTCAGGCAGGACTGACGCTCCCGTCAAACGGCGTCTGATGGCTTTTTGTGCAATGTGAAAAAAGTCAACAATGATCTTGGAAAAGTTCAAAAATAAACCACAGTGTATCAATGTTTAAGAGCCCGGAGGCTAAAATAAATAAATAGATCGAAAACACACACAGAGGCACAAAAAAGCGTTTTGTTAGTCATAGGCTTCACACCGGGGCATTAATCCACACGGCCCCCCCCAAAACAAAACTCTCGGTGTACAAGAGACTGCATTTAAGTTTCTGCCGTGTGTGAGTAAATGCTCACACACACAGACACATGCCTTTGTTACAAAAGAGGCGCAATTAAAAGTGTTTGTGCGATACACATTAAATATACCGCGGAGGTGGATGCTTTTATCGCAGTAGGTTGCGCCAAACGTTTTTTAACCTCCCATTTTTTCTTACAGCATATCTCAAATAATGCTAATGTCAATGAGTATTTTACAAATGCATGATGGCGTAAACTCGGATTTAGTCTAATGAGGTTCAATAAAATGGCTGTATTCAATAAATAAGGAAGTAAAAATGTAATCATATTTGCAGCATGGAACAAAATATGGGGAAACTTCAACACTTGGGCATCTCTGCTTATGTATGTCCCCCAAAAAAAAGCTATGCACGCTTGTCTTTTCCATCACTGCTGCGTCACTTTTTGACTCCCTCCCTTTCATGTCCACACCTGGCTGGCTGGCTGGCTATATGTTGTTTTCTGCTCTGCAATACGACATGAAATAACAGTTCCCATCAAGCCCGAAGGGACGGACGGACGGCTGACTCAGCCAAAAAGCACATCTGCCCCTTTTTTTTTTTTTTGTCATCACAATGATTCCCAGATAAACACACCCACTTTCACTCATCTGTCATCACCTGAGATGCCATGAGCGCAAAAGGGTGGAGATAGCCATTCCCAAGAATGTTTGCATGGACTTTATGTCTAAAGGATACAGTGACACTATTGATGTGCTAGAAGAGGCCACCATACAGGAGATAGATGAATCACAGTGGAAATGTACGCGTGGGCTCTCATAACTTCTGGAAACTCCCGGGACCACACAGGTCCTTCAATAACGTATTGCAGGTACATTATTCTATGCTTGTGGTCAAACGATTCCAAAGTGAGAGCTTCACAAGTGTCAATGAAAGGCCAAGGAGAATCAAATTGCTTGTGTGATGCATCACCTCAGACTCATTGCAGCAAAATACATCAGAGAGTCGATAAAAATCAGGATCCAAGTCAGGGATAGCTGGCGCCGGGTTGAATATTGTTGTAACTGCAACGACAAAAGTCACTCGTCAATATTACCGATAGCTCACATTTCGGTCAGAAGGTCGACTCGTTCAAAGTGGTAAGACTTCAGCGCTGTCTTAATATTTTTATCCGACATGATACATTCTACCAATGACTTAAGATAAAAAAAAAAGAGCATAACAATGGTCCAGAATGTTCTTTTGTCTAAGCTTTAGCATTGACATTTTAGATGGATGCAGTCCGTACATTAGTACAATAAAATAAAACACATTTCTTTTTCAGAGGTTGACTATAAAGGGCAAGAATCGCCTTAAATCCAATTTCAATGGAACGGAACATCATAAGCTACTGAAGAAAAAAAGCTCAAAAGCTTCTACAAAGAAGCCACAATTTAAATGATTAAATTAGCATTAAGGAAAAAAGACTTGGGAACTGGCCGGTAAGAACAGTCTCAGACCCTGGAGATGAAAGCCATTGCATTCCCACATGACCACATTTATTGGAAAACAGTCCGGTGGACATCTCAACGTGTGAGTGAGATCCATTGCGACATTTTCTGTGTTTATATTTAAGATTACAGCAGAGGAATTTGTAATTCTCCAAATGTGTCCAACATCACGGTCTGATGCATATTCATGAGCGGCAAGCATTAATGCCGCCATTTCTTTGTATAAGTGAGGATAAGCCCAGCTTGACGAAGCGATTCATTCCAATACCGCTGTATCCAAATGAAAGCCTCGTGCAAGTGTGTGTGCATATTTCCATGTATGTTCAAGGATAGCAAAGGCAAGTGTTTGTGAGTGTGCGTGTTTGCGTGGGCACATCGGAGAGCATCTGCGTGGGTTTGCATTGGGTTTGGGCCACCTGGCGCTTTGAGGTAGACGTGAGGTGGGAATAATGACTACCACTTCAGCACAAACACACATCATGGTGTCCCTCAAAATATTGGGCTATCAAAGTTTGGCTTATTTCCATTCCCTGTCCAGGTTTAGCACAAAGCGTGGTCTGGCAGTGGGAGTCGTTTACTTTCTTTTGGTATTTTTATAGATAAGTTAGGAAAGGGGGGTTTGCGCCGTTGTGGGAGTGGCCATAGCTGACTAACGGTGGTGGCTCCTGTCATTCCCTTCAAAACTATTTGCAAACTATTAGCAAATTAGCCAATTATTAGCTCTGAAAAGCAAAGTCATGTAAAAGTCGTACTCATATCGTATGATCATGTTGTCCGTCGATCGTTTTGTCATTTTTTTTTTTTGAAATCATGTTATCTTCCTCTATCTGTTCCTGGATCGTCCATCTGTGCTGCGATCACAGTGTTTTGCGCCAAGCGTGATGTTTCCAGAGCTGATGGCAAATAAATGAGCTCAAGTGTGCATGGGAAAAAAGGATGGAAGCTCATTCGTATGTGGGCAAGTGCGGCTTTTGTGAAATCCCCAATATGCAGACGCAAGACAGACAAAATCTTCCTCGCTAATGTTGCCATCGGGGCAGCGTGTCTGAAACAAAACGGAGCGGCCCAGATGTTGAAATTCTGGGATGCGCAAAAACTGACTCATGTCTGGTAGGCTGGAGTCGTGTCAAATAACCCGGAAAACAGCGAGTGAAGGAAAACTGGACGATAGCTAGTCAACTCCAAAAGCTTTCAATTCTGTTACTTCAATACAAAGGGAAGAAGTTTGCTGGATTCAATTCACGAAATTTTGAAGTCTGGCATATTGCATAATCTTGTGTCATTTGAGCACGACTTCACGCTCGGCGTCATTACGTCTTCACCGCCAAACACATGAACAGATATTCTCCCCGGAGAATTCCATTTACACCTTGCGGTGCCACAACGTCGAGGTGGCCAAAGGCGTTTGTTCCGCTCGTCTCTCTCTAATGCCACATGGTGGTATGGTAAGGGGAGGGGAGGGGGGCAGCGAAAGAGGGCGGCGTTCAGCGACGCCATCTGGGTAGCCCATCTGCAACACAGTTATGGCTGTGACGTTTTTCTTCTGGCAGCGCGCAGCCATCGATTACTAGCGATGAGAAGCTCCCCAGACGTCTTAATGACGCCAAGGGCTTCTAATAATAGGATGCCGCTAAAGATGACAAATTCTGGAATCTGGTCACCATGACAAGGAGGAAGGAGTCATGGGGAAGTAAACAAGTACCCTGCTGGTGTGATTGACATGCGCGTTTAAAAATGTTGGATGTGGTTAGAAATCAAAGATAGATATTAGGGAAGACGCTGCGGGTTTTTTTTTTTCCCCCCACAGTTTCCACCTTTTATCCACAGACCCATTTGTTTGTAGCCCAACAATCAAATGTGAAATTTCCCACACTATATATAAGTCGAGTAGCCTGCATCCACTGACCTTTATTCTCTTGAGCCATCTGTAATGCCCGCAAAGATATTTGGGGGGGGATTTCAAGTTGGCAAACCAGTACTTTTGCAGAAGCGATGGCTGGAAGTGCATCCTGGAGCTCCACCTTGCTCAGTAGCATGTTGGCACCAGCCACAATCACAATGGCATTCTGACCTGTTTGGAGACCAGCACATACGTGACGTATAAAATCCCGAATGAATAGACATCCATTCCTCGACTACTTTCTATCATGCTTGTCCTTTTTCATATTATTGGAACATTTAACAGGCAAACTAAACCCTGCATTGGTCGCCAGTCATCTGGACACATGTGGTGAATATAAAAAGTCTACACACCCCTCTTCAACTGCCAGATTGTGGTTGATTAAAAAAAAAAATATATATAACAAGATAAAAAATGTCAAAAAAATTCCATTGACTTTTATTGTCACATAAAGATGATGGGCTTTTTGTTTTCATCCTAGAAAATGGATTGAAGTACTAGACTATAAATGTATATGTTGATTGAACGTATTCATTCCCAACTATCTGTCGTAGTTCTAATACAATCATTTGATGAATTGAATAAAGGATGACCTTGGAGATCCACCTTGGAGATTTTTAGTCGTGTAGCTGCTGTGAATTCTTGCCTGAAAAATCTCTACTTTTGAGAACTAGTCTGGCGATGATTAAGATATCAAAGATGAACTGTAACATTTGTGTATTTTAGCATTCGGTACAGAGGAAAGTCAGCTGTAATATTTAAAAAAGTGGATCGCGGTGGATTGTTTGGCATGTTAACATCTCGCAGTAAATGACGATATGCATGCTTGGCTCAGTCGCATGTGTGACTGGGAATTCCTTGATAATTAAACTGAGAATGTGCGCCAATGTGTGCACGTGACACTTCCAAGTGTGAGAAAATGAGCATGCTTTCTTTACCTGCATCACTGACTATGATGGAGGCAACGCCTGTGGCTGCAGCAGACGTCTGTCCGACAAAGCCTAACAAAGTGACACATGATGAGAGAAATACCAGCAATGTTTTTTTTTGTCACAGAATACTTCACACCGCTTTGAATTTACACAGGATTTGAAACTGAATGGCATCGCATGTGCTAACCTGTTGCTCTTTTGCATTGGATTGTAGTTTGCACATAGGCGTTGCCGAGTTTTACGCCTCTCCTTTTGTGGCTATTTCTTTTCTCTGTCTTTTGCAACACACGGCAAACAAGGTGCCGCCCGCCCGCCGGCCCGCCTTCGACACAGAGGTTTGCGCTCTGTAGATGCGCAGACCGCCGCCTCTGTCACGCTCACGTTTAAAATGCTGAAAATAAGCGCTTTCATGACGTCGAGGTATTGGATTACATTTAAAGCGGCTAGTTGATTGCCATTTAATTTTTTTCTTTTTTTTGCTATCCTTGTATTGTTAGTAAAAGGTCAGCAAAAAAAGTTTCTGATCAACTTTGGACTACAAATTTTAGACATTAAAATTTGCGTTCGGGGAGATGAATTCAAATCTTAAACCTGTTCTTAAATGATTGAAACTTTAAGTGCGTCTTAATCCAATTGCAAGAAGAAGCAATATTCCAAACTTTCTAATGTCCTCCTGGTAAACCCAATTTGCCAATCGGCTTTACCTGTATGCACGCCGTGGTCCTTGAAATTGCGGATATAACTGTCTCCAAAGGAGTCGTTACCGACCTAGAATAGACACAAGACAAAAACGATTACAACAAGGAAGGTGTCAAGCGGGGTCAGACTTGGTTAGCGGCAACGTTTGAAAAGTGTATATCCTTAAATCTCTGATGGCTTGGATTTCCGTGCGCCCTGCCAGCGTACTGGCATGGTGCCGCCGTTGAAGAGCAGCAAATAGGAACACACAAAAAAGTCCGGGAAAAGCACACACGCGCAAACACACGACCAGCTGCGCCAAGCCTGGAAGACACGCTTACCCCGCCCGCTTTACGCCTCTTCATGCCCACCTCGTTTCATTTTCTTTTCTTCCGTCCACATCTGTAGCTACTTTGGCTTGCGGAGGGGGTCCCCACCTTGGCCCGAGGCGCCTACTTGGAACCCACGCTTTCCCAAAAACATGCCAAAATACCAGAGACTCGTAGCCGTCCGTCTGTGATGATGCGTTGGCCCGCTATTGGCTGCTTGGCCCCGTCCTCTTTGAAGACTGCCCTTCTGTCTTGGATGTTCTTGATAAGCCAGAATGTCTATTTTTGGGTTCTCCCCATGCCCGGAGAGATCCTCCTGCGCTGGCTTGTTATCGATCGGGCCTCTTTGTTCTGACAGAGGTGGGGCGCCGGTGCTTTAGCGCTCGGGTCGAAAGGCCGCGCTACGCTTACTGATCGGAGACGTCGGGTTCGCGTGCTATGGGAATAGGCTTGTTTGAAGGCGGGCGAGAGTGGGTGGCGTATGCACGCAGTCTGGTATTGATCAAGAGAAAATGAGACATGGAGAGTTTAGGGCGTGAAATGAAGTTTGGGGAGTTGCTAAAAAGTTGGAGGACGTCGAAAAGACTCGCAGTGCTAGCAATTGATCAGCCAACAGATGAGCAGTGTGATGGGATGACGTCACGGAGCATACATTGTTAGAGGTGCGCCTCTCTCCAGAACCTCCAAAAAACTCGCACGCACCATTATAGACTTTAGAACGCATCTCCATCTGTCCTACTTTATAGTCAAGGTCAAAGGTCATACCTTGGCGACCATCGCGGTTTTAGCGCCCAGTTTTGCAGCCTGTATGCATTGGTTGGCCCCTTTTCCGCCAAAGCCGCTGAAGAAGTTGTGACCGTGGATGGTTTCCCCTTCCTTAGGTAGTCTTGGTGACTGGCTGTGCATGGGGGGGGGGGGGGGGGGGGGGGGACAAAAGCACAACCATAAAGATACATTTTAAAAGTACATTTTCTTCACATTATGATGGAACAAGCAGAGTTGAGTGGATGTCAAACTTCACACTAGCAGTACTAGCTGACTCATCAAGCTTAAATACAAGCTCTGTCCTAATTTTTTTTTATTTTTGCCACAGGTGGGTGCCCTTACAAGCCTCCAATCGTCAAGCAACTGGAGGGTGAGTAATACGGGCAAGAGACAACAGCAGTATGATGCCTGCGTCAAGACTTCACACTTTGGCCTCGGGCCAGTTGTGCCACAGAGTCAAAATATTTGCGGTTGGCAAAACCTTGTCATTAAATTGTTTCCCTTCTCTCGTTGAACTTTCTTTTCGACGTAAGTTTGCGTGGTGACTTTGTTTGACGCAGGTGCTCGGCCATATTACAGTAAATTCATTCAATCCCGGAATTTCCAGTAATTGAGACAACACTAGAGGTTGCCTTTGCATTGCTGTGTAAAACGACCAAATGTTGGAACAGGATGTGAGGTCAGCACGACCGTAATGCGGTGGGTGGGTGAGAGAGGAAATGGAACAAAGGGCCGACATTTAGACGCACACGCAAGCAACCGAGTCTGCTCCTTTTTATCACGCTGAGAGGCCAGGGGAGGAGATGTGAATTTCTTGGCAAAAAGAAAGACCTCCGAAAGTTGTGTTCTCAAACGAGAATTACGACATCTGGAATATTGTTGACGGTGAGAGAAGCTCTGAAAGGGAATGCTCCCTTTGTGTACCAAAATGCATGGAGTGTGTGTGTGTGTGTGTATGCGCTCTGTTTGCAAAGTACTCCAGTGTTTCCACTTTCGCACACCCACACAGGACTTTGGACTATGCTAACCTGAAAAAGACAGGTTGGAGGTACTTCCCTTGAATAATTAGAATATACAAAGAAAATGATGGATTAAATAGGGATAAAGCAAATTTGTAAAAGCATTTTGGTCTTTTGTCGTAAAATAATGCCACACGCGCGCACGCACACACTGAAGTGCCAGCACCATTATGCTTTTATGTTACCATGACGACCAGGGGAGGAGAGAGGATGAGCCAAATAGCAAAAAGGAAGTGCACGTATAGCTCTTTAAAGCGAATAAAAGCATTGATAGATAATTCAAATGAAGTGATGTGAATTGTCAGCTCAGCTGCAATAAAATGTGATGGGTCGGTCGGGACATCCCTGGTCACTGGGAAACAAAGCACATTGTAGGAACAATAGTTGTTATACCAGAATTACATTATCCAAAAGAGAACCATCATGCAAAGATTACTTCAGACAGTTAAAAAATATATAGAACAAACTAAACTACTGAATCATGCTTTTGCAAGGAAAATAACCGGACTGTGAAATTGCAAAACATATTCTCGTGTATGAATGTATCATGCTTCAATAGAGAATATAATGTTCTTGTTTTGCAAGTTCTCTCAAATTTGATGAATTGAACATTTTAAAACAGGTGAAAGGTGTCTCTACACAGTGAGCTTTAGCAGTAGGGGGCGCTGTTTGTCTTTCAACTCTTGACTGTACTTTGACTCTTTTTACACTGCAGTGATAGCCCCATTAAACACAACTTTTTATTAGCCTTTTGTATTTAGGAGTAATAGCAGCATACATTAAGTGTGCGCGTTGTGTGTGTGTGTGTTTGTGTGTGTGTGTGTCATCTGCAACCACACGTATCTGACTTTTCAAGACAACCGTCTTTTTCCACTTCAAAGCCATGCTTATCACTTGGAAAGACTTCCTTCCAATCTCTTCCTGCTAGCCTCTGCTATCCGCGCTGTGACCCTCATCCATAAAGCCCCTTTTGCAACATGGGCAATTTTCTGTTCGCTTATAATAGTTCTAATTGATGACTCCTGTCCTAGATAGCAGAATACAAAGCAGCAGAATCGCCAATTAAATTGTTGATGAGAAAAAATAGTATCGCAGAAGACTTTTTTTTTAATAATAGGTTGGGACTTTTGACTTACTACATAAAAGGCTCACTTTAAAAATATGTCTTTTTAAATGAACCCCTCCACCATCAGCCCAGAGTGTAGCAAATAATATAACTTGGAAGGATGAGATGTCATCGTATGAGCAGCTGATCATGTCACTCCTTCCAAAGTTCATGATAAATCCGTCATGTGACTAGAACGTATTGTGTTTGGCTCGAGGACTCTCACCACCCAAAAGCCTGATGCAACGTCAACGTGGACGTAATAATTAGCTATAATCCTTAGATCTTTAACCCAACATATGTCAAAAAAAACAGAACAATTATTTCATCCCTATAATTATGAAAAACTGTTTCAAATAATAAATCTCATGACAGCAGCTTGTTATGAACTACTTCCATCAAAGGAACTGTTGAAGTCGATCTCTGCTGACAATTATGATTAATCTATGGCCCGAAGGTTACAAAGTTGAAATATGTGACTGATTAACACAGCAGGCTTTTAGGTTAAGCAAGAACTAAATTTAAACAACTTCCTCTATTTTTGCGGAGACGGTCGCAAGCCGTGATCGAAAATACACTACAGCTCATCTTTTCCGCAGGTTTACAGAACAAGTCCAAAATAAAACTGCTGATGGACAGTTGCGGCTATTGTTATTAATAAACATTTTAGAGATGATATTTTAACTACGTCAATTGTAGGGCTGGATTTACTTACCTGACCAAGTCAGTCATGCAAGAACCGACCACTATAACGTCAAAGGCCTCTTCAGTCATGACCTGTTAAGACAAGTACTTGTGTTATTCAAATGTCTCATTTCTGAAGAATAAAATGATACCACATTCAGGATGAAAGAAAAATTAAAAAAATCCATTTCTTTATGCTGGATTCCTTTTAATGGACTTCTAGTGGACATCTTGGGTAGAAAGTGTCTCAACAGCCTACAAAACTAAAAGGCTTGACAGTTGATTTTCTACATTAGCATGCACATGGACGAGAAAAACAAAAGGTAAAAATAGAGCCTTCATCATTGACTGAGTTGGACAACATCCAGTCATATTGGTAATATCTGAGTGTGTGTGTGAGCACACTGCCGTGTGTGTGTGCAGTAGCGGGTTGCGGCTTCAGTACTAGACGACATGAACACATCGCAGCCAAGCAAAGACTTTAATTAATTCAATCCTCAGCTTGTATCGGAGCTAATGCAAGTGTGTTAATCTCTTCAAATCTCTTCCTCGGTAGAGGAGGACTCGGAAAGCTTGGCCGCTGGCTGTATGATGCTTTACTTCTCTCTTATTCCACATTTCACAACATACAAAGGAAATGTGAGAAGTAGCCAGTGATTCTAATGCAGGAGCATATCTTCACATATTCATTGTCCAATTATTTTCAAAAAGAAATTATTTGCAGGATTAAATACTCCTCTGTCGATGCTGACCATTTCAGCTTGATTTATAATGCAAAGGGTTTCACTCATCCGCAGGCAAAACTGCATCGCTGCCAAATGAATAAATTAAAACAAACAATACAACCGTTTTAGGAATAGTCTTAGAATCCCATGAGATTTGGTCGATTACTCTAGTTCTACATTAGGTTAAAACATTTACATGATTCAAAACATTTACATGATTCAAGAATGAAACAAGACAGGCCTTGTCATCTTATTTGGCTATATGATATTATTAACATTCGTGTTTACTCTGCAAACCTTTGTTTACTTTTAGCTCAGGATCACAAATTCGAAACATTGGAGCCACAAATTGCTGAAAGCTTGGAACTATTTCAATCTTATGTAGGTATGGATTTATGTATGGATGTCCAGAAAAAGCCTTTACATTTAATATCTTCAAAGGAATAGCCAAAGAAATAGTACAACTCATATTATTATGATCATTTCACTAAATTCATATAACTTCTATACGTGTACAATGTTGGATTTATTATTTGTGCACCGAACACTCTACAATTCAATATTAACTTCGTGCATGCAATAAAAGTACATCTTTTAAAAACGGTAACACGCACAGTCCACATACTCCAACATAAGTCATGTTGCAACTTTATAAATATCATGCATATCATGTCGATGATAAAAATCTCAATTCTAGTTAAATTGGACATTATACTAAACATGTTTACCTTTTCTGGTTTAATAATGAGGAAGCTGGGCGAAGTACATCGGCCGGTGAGCAATTATTGACAGCTACAATGAGGAAAGTATTGCCTGAATAGCGATATTTGATAACAAAAACAAGCTTATCAATTTCAAGTGATTGAGCCGAAACTTGAAAACATATCAAATCACTCGTTATGACCATTGAAGATGTATGTATACCTCTGTAAACATGTATATCGGCATTGTAATACATACTTTCAAACAGGCGTTATGGTAGACTACTTAACAGGGTCTTTCAAGTGGACCCAAACAACATGTATCCGGAAGTAACGAAGAAAAGAAACGTTCAAGTTATTTAATTCCAGCTTTTCCAGGTAATATGATTTACACAGTATGACATTTAAATTAACAGCATTGAATGTATATTCCACACTGGCAAATATGATCGGTTAATGATAAAATACCGTTTGGTGAGATGCTGAGATTTCCTCAAAGCCATATTACAAGATAAATAACAAGGTAAATATCATAATGGTTTCTCTTAAACCCTAGCCGCATTGCTTATTTGCTTGATCACAGATTGCAGAGTTCACAACTTGATCGTCTGGAGTTAAATCCGTGACGGATATGATTCTCGTGTGCTCAATCTACCCCATAGCACCAATAAATTAATTAACATAGTCATGCACTACTCTTATGTCAAATTTGACATGCAATTGAATAGTGCACTCCACATCAAATCAGACCAAACACGCCTTTGAAATTTGTTCTGTTTTTCTTCAGGCTTGTCAGGGTAGATAAAATGAACAACATGTCTCCAGAAGTTGCACTGCACAGGATCTCACCGGAGTTGCGACCTTTGCTGTGCAGCGTGGTGCGGAATGGCCGGGTGGGACTGGACTCCACAAACTGCCTCAAAGTCACAGACCTCAAAACCGGGTAAGCTTGGTCGTTTTGCACGTACTTCTGATCATAATGACAATTCAGGTAACAATGGTTTCTGAAGCGCGTGTCAATAAGTGTATATTTTTTCCCCTTTGATTAAGTATACGTTGATTATGCTGTTACCAGGTTGGACCTCCTTTTGCCTATTTGTAGAGTTGTGCTATAAACATTGCAGAAGAAGCATAAACTGTTTATACAAGGTTTCCCATTGTGACCATCCATTTTCAGGTGCACATCGTTGACCCCAGGTCCTTGCTGCGATCGCTTCAAACTTCACATCCCCTATGCTGGAGAAACCCTCAAATGTATGTGAGAAGACTGACCGATACGTCTGCTTTGAGTTGATCGAATTTGTCATGCATGACAGTTTGTACTAAGAGTTAGTCATATCACCAACATTTTCTGTCGGCGTCCATCCATTAATTATCTGAACCATTTTAATTAGGTACAAAAGGTAAACATAGACGTAATGTCTGACAGTAATTGCACGAGCACTTATGACTGCATGAATGGTCAAGGGGAATAATTTTCAGCTGGCTAGAACATGCCAGACTTTGCCCTAAAAACAACCACAATCAGAGGGATCAGTATTTCATCTTCTATTTCCAGGTATTTACACCTGGATCCATAACTCGGAACAGAGTAGCTTTTGTTTGAACCCACTCCTTTTTTAAGTGAGCAAACATATCGACTGACAGCTATGTTTTGTTGGCTAGGTGTGTCCTACAACTATTATTGAAACCGTTCGTAGCGCTAAATGTCTGTGTTCATTTTCAGATTTGGGTTTTGCTTGTGAAGAAAACACTTAATAAGTGTTAGCCAACATTCAAAACAGTTGTGGGAAAACAAGCAATTGAGAAGCTTAGAGAAGGTAAAAATCAATCCAAAGCCATCCAAACATTGGCCGTAAATGGAGTTCGACCCATTCCTCAGCATGATTAATCGAGCCACTGAGAAATCAGTCAATTTGTGACTAATAGATGAACTTTTTTTGTTCCGAGGAGGTTCTGTCGCACTTTTTTGCTGTGTCTGTGCTGTGCTGCACTCTCTGAGTGTCTGGCCCCTCCTCCTAACACTCAGACCCAACAAAACATACCGTACTCCCAGCTCCACGAAGCCACCCTCATCTGCACCAGAAGAAACAGTGAATGCAATAATTATTTTATTTTTTTCTACATGGTAAGTTTGTAACTTAAAATAACAGAAAGTTGAATGAAAGTTTTTGGAATACGTCTTCAGCTCTTGGAGCCGTTTAGGCTGCAAGTAAACAAAAACAGGCCAATGGCATTCCTCCGTGGCACGTGAAATCTCTGCAGCTGTTGTACACTTCTTTCCTGTGCTTTTTGGCCTGAGGACGAATGTTTGTTTAATCAAGGATGCAGGGCTGCAGGTTGGCCAGTTTATGGACCGGCCCACTTCTAGCGTGCCAAAGCTTGGTACACCCCGCACACATCTAAGCATCATTAATTCAAATGCAGCCACCCTCCCCTCCCCTCCACGCCACGCCAACACGTTTCCTGGTACAACTAAACAGCAATTTGGGGATTTTTCTTCCCCTCATGCATAATAAGACCCTGTGACCTGCCTTTGCAGAGACTGTCAACAGATTTCGGGTAGTATAGTACAGATGCCCGAGTTGGTGGTAAGTGTGTGCTGACTCCCATTTAAGAGTTGGAATGGTTCATTGTGAATCCAGCCACATCCTCAGTTAAAGGGTGTGCACATTAGTGCAACCACATTATCTCAGTCTACTTGACCTCTCCAAAATAGATCGTTTTTTTTTTTCTTTTCAATGACTTGCGGAGGTTAAAGGTCACATTAATGGTTTTGAAATGATTTATTTTGATCTCATTTTTTTTGTTCCCGGCATTTGAACAGGGGTGTGTAGACTTTTTAGTTCCTCTGTATTTCCACAACACATCCTCTTGTCTATTTGAGTCCTCTCCACTGGAAATTTCCATCCATACGCTTAAGTGTGTCTCTTCCTCCTGTCGTCAGAGTGACCAAAAAAGCAGAACTCAACAGACCCATTCACCTAAATAGAATTGCGCAACATATCAGAGCATTGTGATCCGGCATTATTAAAACGTTACGCGGCTCCCTTTCCTAATCGAAATCATGCCATCTGGCAAATTGGTTTGTATTTTTCAGTGCATGAATGTAATACTTGAAATTTGATTCACATTATTTGTTTAGCTTGACTATTTTTGTATCTATGAACTTTATTTTCTTTACTCCAAAATGTCAAGTTGGCTCATTAATTCGGGTGCTTAAATCCACAGAACCTAGGGCACAAACACAACTGTCTTAAAATGACATTTTACGTCAGACTCAGTTGTCGTGTGGTGTGACCTTAATTCTGTTTTTGTTTTCCATGTCACAACCATCCATTTATCCAATCATTTTTTTATACTCCTAAAAACCATTTAGAAACTGATTACAAGAATGAAATAACTGAAAGAAACTAGAATAAGGTCAAAATGACATTTTCCCAAACTCCAGACTATTGCCAATTTCTGTTTCCAAAGTCAAAAGGGTATTTTACACTCTGTGAGTCCTTAAACTAATCTGTTTTCATCTCTTTTTTTTTTCTTTTCTTCCCTAGGGGATATTATATTTAATGCCTGCTATCCCAAACTGCCTCCAGATTTTATATTTGGAGAAGATGCTGAGTTTCTACCTGAACCTTCAGAATTACCGGTGCGTATCCAGGTTTAGTAAATCATCCGGTGGAGACACATTTTCTTGAAATGATTTGTCTCCTATATATTGTTGGCATCTCATGGTGCTTTCTCATTCTCACCCTACATGGACCTCCATTTTTTTTTTAATATTGTTTGTATTTTACAGAGTATAGTTTTGAACCGTATCAGGCTGGTGTCGTCTAATTAATATTTGTATTTTAAGCAGCTATTTTTGCAGCAGCCTAGCATAAAACAGCTAAATTCCCCTGCTTGTGTCAGAGTCTGGGAGAGAAGAGGGGAGTATTGCTCACTGTCTCATAAATCCAGCTGTGCACATAAGGGGAAGTACCTCTGCTGAGCCAGTGCTTGGCAGCTCTTTGCGTGTTTATTTTCTCACATACAGTTTTGTCTTCATATATTTGTAATTTTGCTGCCAGAGCTCTTCTGGCTCAATTCATTTTTCCTTTACACATTCAGTATGCGTATCCTCCCTTGCACTTTTAAACCTTACCCCCACGCTAAAAACATTAATATTCTGGTTTTATTAATCCTAGAGCAGGCATGGGCAGCTGGTGGACGGCCAGCAACCACGCTCTTTGTGGCGCCCCTTGTTCAGTTTAAAAAAAAAAAAACGGGGAGGACATAAAAAAAAATATATATCTATATACTGATACACATTCAATATAAACAAAAACAGAGAAATCCAAAGAAAATATCTTTTTAAAAATCGGAGTATGCCAATCTGCGACTATTTTAAGTTGTAATATCACCAATCACCACAAGATGGCAGACATATGTTAGTTGCACTCACAATGGGTCTTTTATTGCCATATACTACGATTATTCACGTAGGCCTCATATTTTTTGGCCGATTTATATACGTGATATATTTTGTATCTACGTATACTCAACAAACATAGAAGCTCATAGTTTCCTTTTAAAGTCCTTTTTTTGGTAGTAACTATTTTTAACTACAGTGAAATGTTTGGTTGTACTGAGTGGGTAACATTTGATTTCAAATTGTAACCTCAGTGTCCTGTTCTTTTGACGATGTGAGAACACGGTGCCCGAATGCTACAACTGGCACGGGAAGAAAACATGTCTCCTTTTCTTTTTTTTCTTCCCCCCTCTTTTTTTCCATTGACGTCAGATTTTTACATCATGTTCTCCAGTAATAGCGTCTGGTGGGTGAAAGCTTTTTTGTGAATTTGTCATGATGTTATCCTCAGATTCCCCCACCCCACCCCACCCCAATTCAGCCTATTGGCATCATTTGTTGCTTAATAGCTTTTTACGAATATTGCTTTTGACGACTTATCCTAATGGAGCTAATATTCTCTTAAGAAAGGGGCGGCTTGATTCCTTTTGGTCTTCAACTCGGTCTCCTTCAGCCAAAAGGCCGTGATGGCTCTTTTCAGGATTGCACGGGTGGAGGGGACGGACGGGGGAGTGACGAGCATTTTGGGAACAGAGAGGTGACCAAAGAGGAGGAAATGACAAAGACAGAGGCAGGAAGGGAGTGGTGGTGGACAGCAATACCAGTTAAATCCCTTGCCTAGAATACTCTTGCATAATATACTTTTTCTTCTTTTTTTTTTTTTTTTAAATTGACAAATTCAGTAAGTGTTTAGGTAAAATAAAATTTGTTTTCTTTTTAAATGTAGTATTTATTCATTATTTTTTTAGGGGGGTTGGCAATGTCAAACACTGCATCAGATTTTTTACTTCTTTGGTCTGTTGGCATATTAATTACATTACTCAATATTTATATATTGGATGTAGGTTAAAAAGGATTTCAAATCATTGTACTGCTCTTTTTTTTTTTTTAAAATATATTACGCAATGTCCCAGCTTCATGGGAATTGGTCATGGTTATTGCAAACGACGTGGTCGGAACATTCATGTAGGTAGGTCATCATCGGTTTAGTTATTGTTGGTCATCTTTAATTGAGTATGGCTAAGACTGTGCTTAAAAGCAAAAGTTATACTTATCTCAACTTTTCTTTTTTCCTTCTTTCTGGTCCAATGCTACTACCTCTGTCTTTTGAGTAGTCGTTTGTCATTTGTCAAGTCTAGACTTGGCCAGCAATGTGTGTCGGCACGAAAAATTTGGGGAGTTTCCCAACAACTTTGCTTTTTTTTTTTTTTTTTCTTTTCTCTCCATTTCGCGTGTTTATGGCCAAGACCTGGGGTTAGCCCCAATGGCCTCCCCAGAACCCGCAGCAACATGTTTCCACTTATTGGTTCCAGAGTCCTTCGAGATGCAAATGCAAGGCAAGCGCTGTCTTGTTAAGAGTGGGAATTTTATTAACATAAACAGCTCAGGGCTCTTTTTTGTTGTCTTGTCATGCCAAGTCATTACAAAGTTGCGTTTCTGTTTTTGGGCGAATCAGCAGATCGAGAGCAGAACGTTGTTGTACGATATAAAATATGGGGAGACGTCTCGAACATTTGACATGCTTTTGTCCAAATATACCAAGGATCAATAATTACAGCAAACTCGCTGCTAACAATTTGTCACTTGTGGCTCTCTCCTAGGCCTTTTTTTCTTACTCCAACCAAAAGTCTAATTGATCCTGTTTTGCTCCAGTTCCTTTCTCGCATGTTAAGAGAATCTCATCCAAGGCTTTGTGTCGTTTGAGACAATGTCGCTAGCTCACAACGTAATGCGTGTAATGTGAAGCTAATCCAAGTATTCTTTTCGGAAGAGAAAGGAAACGTGACTTGACGCTAGCCTCTGCTAATCTCCAATGCCATATATTGGCCAGCGCTTCCTAGCTGCTGCTGCAGGTTTCCCCTGGTTCTGTTCTAACAATGGCACCCCAATGGCCTGTAAAGTCGGGTCAACCTGAGCATACCATTTCCCTTTTGCTTCAGCGAATAATGCGTTCCACATTTTAGTGGCGTTTTCTTATTGGCAGAGCTTTCACTAACATGTCTGGGAATGCTTTGAACAGGCGTGGTATTGTTTGCAAACTGAGAAGCTTGATGGGAAGAACAAACAGGACAAATTGGCCGAGGTGGTAAACCAGTTCAAGAATGTCTGCTATTTTCTGTCAACAACTTGAACCGTGTTGGACAAAAACTGCACAGATCACACTGAAAAAAAAAAAAATAAGAAAAAAAAACACTGGCTTGAGAATGCCAAGTGTCTTAAACACATGACAAGAGCAATTTAGGATGATCTTAGACTTGGCAATCTCTGGGGGCGGAACAGGGTGTGAGCCCACTCTTGAATTAGAGACTAACAGAGATTAATTTAATACTTGGGAGTTGTTTAATGCCGTACACTTTCAAGTCAACAGCGATTTATTGGATCAGGTTGCCAGCTTCTATAAAAATCACATTCAAGACATAAAAACAAATCATTCCTCTTGGCCTATATAATTATCTTGGATTTTCAGATGCCAGCGCTTCTCTTAAGTGGCCTAAGATAAATACTGGAACAGAGATGCTACAGACGGATGGATGGCATGGGAAGACATCATTCTGTCAACTTGGGACTATTAAGTGTGAAAAGACCAAATTTAGGTGTGCATACACTGTGTTCCTTAACGCATGCAAACCCAAATCTACTTTTAGCTTGTCAATCTTCATCATCATTAAAACGCCAGAGATCTTTATCGTCTGATTAAAAAAAAAATAATAACTTGTGACCACAACTACATGAATAGTGTCTAGTCTTTATTGAATGAAATTCTCCTCGTAGCACAACATGACTCTGAATTGCTACTTGTGTTTTTTTATATTCTATTTTAGGATCAAGTTTGCCTTTCCCAATGGCTTTGGCCTACTTGCCTGAGCTCCTCAGTGCTTTACCGACCCCCCCTCGCCCCCTTCACCTCCGATCCCGCCTCAACTCCTCAGTGTAGATTCACTGATATTGTATGTCACAACGCTGACACAGCAGTTCCTTAAGCCGCTCCTCCATTTCTGCACGCTCCTGCCCCGGGGCACTGACCGCCTGTTTTGGACAATGCCCATCCTTGTTTGCATCACCTCCTCATTTCGGGAATCCCGGCCGGCATGGCTGGTAACCACTGGACGATGAAGTCACTCTCTCGGTTTAGCTTGCCCATGCCATCGTTAAGTCACTTTCAAACAACGGATGCTTTCTTTATTGCTCTAATAAGGGACGCAAAGAGAAAGTCGGTCGTTGAGACACGCTAACCTGGACCAACATTGTCACCGACGCCTTTGTGTCAACCATATTCATCCACTCACAGATTGAATTTAACTTTAGACACGAGCAGATTTGTGAACAATATTTGATGTTGAAAGAAAAAGTTCAATTGTGTCTTTTTCCAGCATTTGGTCCAATGGGATGCTGGCAACCCAGATTGTTTGCTCCAGCTTGTCAAGGAGCTCATCCAGCAGTACCACCACTACCAATGTCAGCGCCTCCGTGAAAGCTCCAGACTTCTCTTTGAGTACGATAGCCTGCTGGAGGACCCCAACTATGGCCGGAATATGGAGATATATGCTGGACACAAGAACAGCTGGGTAAGAATGGTGTTGTATATCAAATTGAATATGTGTTTTTAATCTGTCAATTACGGGTCCATCATTAATAAATAAGCTCGTTTCACCATCAAAACACCCTTCTTTTTTTCTGCATGTTATTTTGGGTCAACTCAAATGACCCTGAATGTATTTAAATCGGCAATTTCCGACCACCTGTCGTGGGTGCATGAATAACAAGAAGCGTTCCGTACGCTGTTCAAAGCTCGCCACAACCTCCATCTTTCCCCCTCGGTTTGATCATGTGGTACCAACAAAAGTTTTTTTTTTCCCAGATATCTCTTTTGTGTCAAATTGTCCAATACTTGTATTCCAGACAGGGGAGTTTTCCGCTCGCTTTCTTCTGAAACTCCCCGTGGACTTCAGCAACATCCCAATCTATCTCCTCAAGGTAAGTCACGAAGCATTATCTACAAGTACGTATTGATCATTTAACATCCTCAAGATGCCCTTCAAATGTTTTGCATGGGCCAAAGCGTCAAAGGTCGGATTTGTTTTCAAATGAATTTCATGCCGTGTATATGTGGACTCCAGTCTTAAGGGGCTGTGAGCTGACTAATCAGCAAGCCGTCACTCCAGATCTGCTCTGAACTGCGTGCTGTCTGGAGGCTTCTTTACTCTCTCTCTCTCTCTCTCTCTCTCTAAGTCTCCTCGCTTGCCCCGGTTCTCACTCTTTGTCACTTGTACCGTCTTTGCCTGCTTGACGCTCGCGGCTTTGGCTCTCTGGCCTTTAACGAGGTGGCCCATGTTTGTACGGAGAATTGATGCTAAACATATGGCAAATAGCTGCAATCATCAGTCTCACGACCTCCTTTTGTTCCGACATCACTCAGACCGCAAGCCGCTTTAAGGTCTGGTTCTCGCTGTCCCCAGGCAGACTTGATCATAGTTTCATGATTTACAGACAGACTGGCGATCGTAAAAGTATTACTTTTGTCTTCCTGCAGATTTTTAGGAACGACGCTTGGCTCATTCTTGCAGACAACTCTGTCGCAATCTTTTTTTATTTCAAACCCAAGCTGTCAGTCAACATTAACCATTTCTTTTACAGCAATCATTTCATATGCAGTATAGAGTCCTATAAGAACAAATAAAAAACAAGCATTTTCAGAAAAAAAAAAAGAATAAAATAACAATATAAAATACAATAAAAATTCGTTAATTTTCAAGCTAATACAAATGAACTGAATTTGCAAATCAGTAGTCACATCAAAAATAAAATGATAGCTATTGTGAAAAGTTCCAACCCATTCAGCAATGCTTAACACATCAACAATATCATAAATTGCCTGTTTGCAGAGGTCAGACAGTTGACCTTGTTTTGAATCCACCTTCCCAAAAAATTGTGGACGTCCTTGCCGGAGGACAGTAGGTATGGAAATAAAGCGGAAGTGCATTTAGACATGGGCAAGCTTGCACAGGTGGTGATTGCTTAGCAGAGCTGTGGAGGACAAGCGCTACCTGGAGCAAAGCATTTGTGCGCTTTGCTTTGCCCTCGCTGCACTGGACATGTTTACCTTCCTGCGTCTACTGGAAAGCAAGCCGTGGGCTGCTAGTTGACTTCATATTTTGAGGTGGCCAGCCTGTCATGCTCCAAATGAAACATTAAGGAGGATGTAGAGAGCAGAAATGAAGGAAGCGTACAATGAGCGTTGGCACTTTTTTTTTCCCCCTTGAAAGGCCATGTGAGCCTTTGCGGTTTCTCTTTCTTCTATTGTACCTTAACATCTGTGTGTCTAACATTGTTGCGGCTACATTTAAATTGCAGGTCTGTGCTCGTATTTCGTGTTGCACATCAGGTTGAATTGAAACGTCAAGGTTGTAAGTAAATCCGTCTTTTTAATCATTTAGTCCGTAAATTGTGCATCTCGGACAAATGTTTATCAATATGACAAAGCCATGTGGATGGAACCTCCTTGGTGGTGGTAATAAACCATTTCCCCCTTAAAGACAAAGCAGAAGCAAAACTATGGTGGTGTTAGACCTACTGCTCCTGTCATTCTCCAACATATCATCTTGTATGTGCAACATGCTCCCAAATGCCCAGACAGATCAGTGTGGCGTGACAGCGCTCTCATGTTGCTAGCCTCTGCTCTCGCTTCACTTGAGCTTTGTTTCCCCCACAAGCACTGACCCATGCCACCAGCTCCAAAGCTATTGGTGGCTCTGTTTAGTGGATTTGTTTTTGTCAGTCTGTGTTTGGTGCACGCGTATGTAGCAAGTGTATGTAGCTGATACTGCTTGAGTATTGGAGGTACGATAATAATAATAATAATTAATAATGATGATAATAATAATAATGCACTGCTGCATCTTCATTTTTTGCCCTCTTTTGGTTCTGGATATATTGTATGGTTCACCAAAGCATTTGCATCCAATAAATTTTTTTTTTTCTTTTTTTTTTTTTGCTTCTGCTACTGTTCAAGATCATCTTCAGTAACATTATGCAAATAAGTTGAAAAGGAAACCAAATGCTCTCCTTAAATTATTCCTAATCCCTCTCCATTTATCAGTGGCGTTGTCATCTCACGAGAAGAGAGTGCATCCATTATCCCCAGTGGTCACAAGGGAAGCAACTAATGACAGATTAAGGATATTTATAGGCTCGTCAAGGGAATGGAGGGGACAGGCTTGTTGCGCTGTGACTGGCAGCGCAACGTTATGCTTTGCATTTTCTCAACGCTTGGATTTCAATGTATGCCAGCATGTGTGCACAGTCATGAGCCACTGGAAGACAAACAAGCATTCCCACTCATAATTACACCTAGGTACGAGACTTGGGTAAACATATCAGACTTGTTTTGGAGAATGTGGGAGGAAGGTAAAGTTCCTAGAGAAAACTTCAGCAAGACGGAAAGCCTGAAGAGAAATTTGAACACCCAATGTGCGGCGCCGCAGCTCCATCGCGCCACTTGTAACAAATTAAATGAATAAACGATGGACTCGGGTAAACATGTTTTTGTGCTCTAAAATTGCCTCGTTCGTGTTTTGGGAAGATTGTAAAAGAACATGCAGAAGGCCAATCCGTCACAGCTGCGGTTACCTTGCCTTTCCGGTTGCCACATAAATGTCACATCTTTCTCAACGACGCGCGGAGCTTTCGTTCTTATGCTTTTCTCTCCTGCCTTTTTGGTCTGACGGTTGAGCTTTTGGAGAAGTCGTGGCTGCAGATAGCCAGCCTATTTCATCACAAGTCTTTCTCAATTCTCCAAAGGCTCTCAAAACAACATTTCAATGGATGAGCCAATACTTAATATGACCCATCGTTAAAAATCTCTTTGAGCTGGCCATTTTGTCTTAATAGCGCCAAGAACAATCTTTTGCGTGACTGCAAAGAGATTGTCCCAAAGCAAGTGCTTGGAATTTGTGTCCCTGCCGTGCCCTTCCACGGTAAACAGTGACTCAGGAGCTATAAAATAATTGTAGGTTCAACCCAAATGTCCACATCGGGACATTGTTGCCTCAGCTCTGGGGAGGAAAAAAAAATAAAAATACAAAGCTAATAAATGAGCGGGAAATCAAATACTATATGAAGCTGCATTGGTTTTCATTTCAAGTCCCGTTGCCGAGCGATGGCGTGTCTGTTTAGCACTGTGACTTGGCATTTAGTAGGAAAGCAAGTTGCCCAAAAGACATTGTCAAGTAATTGCCAGTCTGGGCTTGACTAATGCAGTGTACGAGTGAAATCTGAAAAGGCCAGCCAATGCTTCCACGCAGATAAACAATTATGTGTCTTTTTAATGGTACATGTATTATCGCTTGGTAAATGCTCGAAGATGGATTGAAATGTCACCAATCTCGAAAACAAAACTGCCAAGTGATGTCAATTAGGAGAAATGAGATTGACATCCCTATATCTGATATATTGTCGGCCTCTGTCCAAGCCAATGTCGAAATATCCTATTTAGTACAGTAAAGTGTTATCGCTTGACGCCATGGACACTAAACAAGTGGCAGGAAATGCATCATCTTTGTCTTGGATTTGCTGATTTAGCGAAGCGAAACCCTGAAGTGGCATGGAAAAAGGAATCGCTGCGTTAAGTGGGTTTCATCGGTTCTCCGTTTGGTTCGTTTGCGATTAGCTCTCTGATGCCTACGCGCTCAAATAAGTGCAAGGGTTACTTTTAGCAGTCATTTCAGGCAGCAGGATGGTTTGGTCCATTGACGACAATTCTGTACATATTTATTATTGCTCAGTATTGTTCAGTTTGGTTTGTTTCCACTTATTTAGAACCAACCTCCGAATCAAGCCCAGCTGCAAAGTCGAACAGATTTTTCTTGTTACAAGGACATTTTGAACGAAATGGAAAACAACTAATTGTGATTGCAAGGTTCGATTGTCCCCATTTCTCTCTCAATGTGGTTCCCACCCCAATGAGAATTTACTATAATTAGTAAATCGTTTAATTGGTACCTAGTAGGCTTTGTGATTGCATTTTTTTTTCTGTCTACGGGTTTATGCAAAACTAGCAGAGTTTGAATCATTACCCAAGAAAAATCTCATTCCGTTTTGGAGTTCAAAAAGGGAAGATTCAGGAGTAACACAAAGCCAAAATGTTCCAGGTAGATTGCGTGGCCTCCTCGGTCGAGATATCTACGCTTCAACTTGACTGCATTTCTTGTTCCTCCTTTTGAGAGATCAAAAAGCTAATCATCTTTTCGCGTGCTCCGTACCTTCAAGATATTTCGGAGTCTTGCTGTGGCCACCGCCGGGTGCTTTAGCATCTGGTCGTCCGCAGTCATAGCCTGCTGAGAAAATGTCTCCGAATTGGAAAGTTTACTGAGAGTCTAACCAAAGTTGCTTCTCATAATAATAATAACAACCTGCTTTCATCTTGCGATAGTACCGTCTGGCATTTCTAAAATCAAAGGACATCTGTGAACTGGAGTGTAAAAGAAATTGTGCTTTGTAGCCCATCGTTTAACGTACATGATTAATTTTCAGAACCGCCATCAAAAGAAAAACCTCCCGCTGAACTGTTGCAAATACAAAACATGTCGGGTAAAGCTCGCAATCTCACCACCGACTTTTCCAACCGTAATCACAAAGCAGTAGTCCTGTTGATAAACAAGAAGCAATCAATTGCAGATTTTCTTTTCAGTTAGTCTGGCCTATCCAACTTGATCTCCACTGTTATCACAAAGGTTGTCTCCTGAGGGAGAGACGTCAGTCCTTTTGTTTCCTTCCTTGTTGTGACACATTACGAGTGCCACCAGAACCTTCCAGCATTTGTAAAGTGAAATGCAACAGGAGAAAATGTGAGCTTGCATGAATTTCTCTCCGCTTCATGACAGCTTCCAGTTATGGCCACGTTAACGTCCTCGTCACAGCTCAAATATTTGAATGTTTTGCTCTTAGAAACAAGAAAAGGACAAAATGCAAAATAATGTTCATAGCGCCTAAGTCAATTGAAAATGAACTTGACTTATTTCTCCAGGACCGTCAGAGTGGAGCTTATTGTTCCATTTAAAATTCAGCTCCAGGCCAGTTTAGTACCAGGGCTTGGTACCCATCCCTAGGCATCATCTTAAAAAGGCCCTTTGCTTGATTAAAATCATGCTGCAAGGAAGAGTAGGCCAAAACAGATCCGAAAAGTCATTGCCAATTACCAAAGGTAGATTTTGGTTGTATCAGCCAAGGGTGGCCTAAGCACTTTAGGTAGCTTCCCCCCCCCCCACTTAATAAATAGAATTATTTCAAAACTGCATTTTATGTTGCCGTCAAATGGTGACCCCAACACGACTCCTTCATACCAAAGGTCACACACACCCTAGCACTGTCTTCCTGTGGGATTTGGATCCACTGTCTCTCCCGCCGCCCCCTTAAGCCACCCACGCTATTTCTCCACAAGAACATTCCCACCTACCTGCTTGAGCTCCAAACCCCCTGCAGAGCGTTAGACTATTCTCAGGAGAGCATCCACCCCCCCCTCCCTTTCCTGTGCTTCTTCCTCCGTCCCCAACACCATTCTATCTCCCTACACACAAACACACACACACACACACACACTTCCCCACGCCTCCATGGAATTACTTCCATCTGGCCTACTTTCTGCCCTCGCTGTATATCAAATTGTACATCGCATGTTGTTTTCCTGTAACACCTTCGAATGTTCATCTCGCTATTGCTGTGTTGTTTTCCTCTTTTCAACTTTGGGGTCACCTGGTTGAGCTGTAAAAGATCTGTCCTGCTTGTTTCCTTCGTCTTCCCATCTCCAATCAATAGTGTACTGCCAAAAAAAGCACCATTGAATCTCATATTCTCACCCTCTGCATTCATTCAATTAAAGGCACCTTGATTTAAACTTTCGGATAGAATTTCTTGTATTTAGTTGAGGTCAGTGTAAGAGGTACAATTTGAATGACTGCTTTTGTTATATTAATTTAGCCTCGGTTAATTCTTACATCTCGAAAAAAGATCCAAACGAGGCCTTTACAAGTACGGCAAAATATTATTTGAAGGGAACGTTATTTCTAAAATTGTATTTACTCCTGCTATTCACAAAGTATTCTTTATAACATGAAACACATTTGCGATTGCTCGCACAGACGCGCACGAGAGCCCCAATTTACATCTTGAGCATAATTATTTGAAATGTCATTTTACAATTCGCAGTTTAGGAACGTTACCACCACCACCACCAAGTGCCATTCCCCTCAAATAGGGGGCAAGAGGTTGCATTGGTCCCAAAATAAAAAGCAAATCTCATTAACAGTGCAGAGGGACAAAAACACCCCGCAACAGTGTCTGCCAAGCATGATTAATACAATTACAATTATCGCCTGGAGAAATACCACTATAACCAAACTGTTGCACTGCCGTCTTCCTTTTAAATCTCCTCTTAATGTCTGCAGTGATCTCGCTTGGCTTTTTGGAAAAATATGCTCAGCGTAATATGAATGCACGATTCCTTATTACGGGAATTGGATTAAAAGACCTTTCTGGCCCGATACGTCAAACAACGAGAGTAAACATACGGTCGAGGAGCTAATTTAGTCCTTCCCATAATGCATGTTATTTTCCACATGCAAGTGATCGTACTTGAGTCAGCCTTTGTGGCCAGAAGCCCCAGCCAGCAGCATCACATCACACTCTGCAAAATGCGCAAACAACAAAAGCCACCACATGCTATCAGTGACGCATTATTAGTGGCACTTGGCCACAGTCACTCTTATGACTTGTTTCAGTGAAATATGATCTGTTTGCATGTCAATGACGCATCCGTTGGTCAGATTGTACTTTGATTTCGGCTTGGTTCCCATTTCCAGCGATGGAATATTTGACAAACAGATAGATGACTTTATTGCTACAAACTGTATATACAGTATTTTTTTTTTTGCTAGCAAAGAAGCGCAGCATATAGCGTTTTGGTTTCTCCGCACAATACTAGAGTTTTAAGGTGTGTTGACCTCCAGGTGGAGCATGTGTATTCTATAATCCATTGGGCACATGACAGAATTCATTCTTGGCACTGACTTCAGCTATGAGCCAGCCTGGTTAATCATCTACCCAACTTGTCACACCAGAGTGTAAAGTCAAAGTATGAAATGAGGGCTTGCTCGGAAGGAAGGAAGGAAAAGGCAAACACTTGAGACGAGGACCTTAGGTCCTCTTGGATATGCGTGCCATTTGGGTTGTGGTGATTTGTGCTTGCCCTGGCATGTTTTTGTGGTAGCGGGTGCAGGATTGGCAGCGCCACCACATCATTAGCAATGGTATGCTGGACTTTCTTCGGCCCAGTGTCACATTTGTGACTTTATTCCTTCCTCTCATGATTCCTTCTTGTGATTTCCCCCAATGTCAATTTTGCCTTCCTAGTCTTAACCGGTGCACTCAGAGCTGGCCTAAGAGCCGGAGATGTCGTCGCACAACAATTGCGCTGTCTGTCAGTCAAGGCAGCGCATGACATCAGGCATGACATTTAAAGTTGGGCCAAGAAGGCAGACAGTCTCTTTACCTCCTCCTCCGTCCGTCCGTCCGTCCGTTCTAGGCCTGCAGTCGAGCCTCTGCGTTTTTGTGTGTTTTGACTTTGGCCAGGCTTGCTCTGGCATAAGGACAGCTGTCACATCTCCAGCCTGTCACTTGAGACACAGAGGAGATGCCAGAGGCCAGGGCAGCAGGAGACACACAAACGGACACAGAGCTACGAGTGCGCCGCCGCCGCCGCCGCCGCCTTCATGTTTGTGTGTGTGCGTGCGTGCAGCCATGTGTCCGAAAGAGTAACGGGGGATGGAAGACGTGGGGCGGCGGCCGTGAAGGGCTTGACCGGAAGGCACCCTCTAACCTTGACACAGTATTGCACATTATTCACCCAGCACTTTCTTAAATCTAGCCCTTGAGTAGTTGACTCACTTTCTCTCAGGGCAGGTAGTAAATACTTCTTTTACGTCCGACCATCTCCCCTGCAGGACACCCAGTATTTATTTATTTTTATTATTTTTTTACTAGCAATCCTCTGACCGAGTGTTCACTGCTCATTATAGAAGAAGATGTCTTCATTAAGGTTCTGCCCGTGGACTGGAAGCTTTTTGAGTTTGCTAACGTTTCACGTTTTGTCTATCTGGTTATTTGTGTTTTTCTTTTTAATGTCTTTGACACCCCAATAATAAATTTTTTCACTCTTATCATCCTCTGCTCAATTCGCCCTCCTCTCAGTCACCTCAGAAAAAAGGTGTCGTCGTATTTTCAAGCATGGGGTCATTTCTAATCACTAAGCTGGACGTCCGAATTATACTTGGTCAATTTCTCTGCATGTGTGTGCAAGTGTTAGCAGCTAAACTCCATACTGAATGGAGTTTTTTAATAGCCCCCACACCAAAAACAAAAACAAAAAACTGTACATGAGGATGTTTCAGAAAATGTGCCAAAGAAATGCTCGTCACTTATGAGCCGAATTAAATCTGTTTGATTGTTTTTAATTATAAGTATTTATGTTTTGAATGGGAAAAGGAAAACCAAGTAAATGTCAAAGAAGGTGAGTCTGAATCATTCCACGAAAAGGCTCTCCTTTGTTCTGAGCGGATTGTGTGATAGTCCCAAGAAGGCTGTGGCCCATGTTCCTAATCTGGCCCTCTCACCTTCCTGTTACTTTTCATCCATCTGTGCTCGCTGTCCCAGTAGAAAAATTAAATCACCTTTAAAGACAAGAACAGGACTTGACAGCTACAAACTGGAGCAAACTAATCTTTTCCCAAACCACAGCAAGCAACCGCGGCAGTCCCACATCTTCATGCCTGTTCCTATCTGTCCCATATCGTCAGCGGCAGAAGCCCGGCCGGCCGGCGCTGCTGTGAGACACAGAGCAAGCCTTGTTTACTGATGCAGACTATATTGATGTGAGCTGATTCCATCAGGCCACACTTTTGGATGCCACATTCATACCCTGCCATTTTTTTTTCCCTCTGCCTCTCCTCGGCCACAAACGTATCAAGACGTAGTTTCTCGGGGCTGGTATATTACAATTTGAAGTCTTTGGCCGCTACAATTTTCATGGCCGTTTGATGGGTACTCTTATGTAACCTAATGGTCTATGCTACTTTTCGAAAACATCTCCCATTTTTAAATAATAACTGTCGTGGGCCTGAAGGCTGTCTGTTATACTTTTGATTTCACATTTTCACCAAACGGATTCCTTCTTCCACCAATCAATCATCAACGTTTTCCTCAAGTCTCGACGATTAGTCGGGTTTTGTGATCAGCGGAGCAAAAATGCGCCCAATTAGCTCATGGGTGGGATCACGTTGGAAGCTATCAAGTGCTTGAACTGCGCCTCCATCCATTCATCCATCCATCGTGTGTGCCGGTTAGATTTCCCCTCACCGTGGCGAACGAACAGAAGCAATTATAACAAACGGATGAGTTCAAACCATCTGTAAGACATTTGATTATCACCGCAGAGCCTTTTTGTCAAGGCCTGAAATATTTGATGGCAAATTGCACTAATGACAGTGCCTGCATGGCTGCCTGGGAAGTGGCCATGCTCGAGGAAATATATCACACAATGAGAAAGTCCAACCTCCGAGACAGAGGCGGATGAAGGTTTTAGCACGCAGCTCCGGGTGGCCTCTGTAAGCATCTCACACATGACTTGATCGGTGCTCCGAGTCATCAGATCAGCCTCATGTTGAAGATGTTGAAACTAATGGAGCATGAAACCAAACAGATGTTTCTTCTGGTGTCTTATGCTTGCTGCAGTCAACCATATTTTAGGACTTGAGCAATACTATCATGTTGGATTTTTTTTCTTTCCATTTGGCAAAGAACTGTTTTAAATTCTTACATGTATGACACATTCCTCAAAAGTAGCATACCGGTGGATGTTCCTCAAAGGTTGACCTGTCTTTTCCTGCCTAGGACACGGCACTGGACCCTGGAGAAGATGTGGCTCTTCTCTCTGTCAGCTTTGAGGATGCTGAGGCCACTCAAGTCTTCCCCAAACTCTACCTTTCTCCAAGTATTGAACAGTAAGTACATCATCTGAAAGCGACGAGAGTAGGAGTGGCCGTCCTTAAGAGACGATTGCAAAAGCACCAAAGTCAAAATGTGTTGAATGAACACATACTTTTAATAGTGTGCCTGTGTGTATGCGTGTTGACATTTTTGTCGCACCAATGAGTGACTCGTTCGTTGGTGTGTGTGTGTGTGTGTGTGTGTTTGAGTGTGTGAGAGAGCGAGCGCCAGGTATGGGCCCACTCTGACCCCGGGGCCCAACGGTCTGGGCTTCCGTGCTTAGAATAATCTCGACCTGATGTTTATTTACAAGCACACGCCCCGTCGCACCAGGTTAACAGACCTCTGCCCCTTCTCGTTGGCCAAACGCCTCCCCTCTGCTCCTGCTTCAGTGTTTTCCGTCCCATCTCATCAGATGTTTTCCCATCCCTCCCTAGGTTGGAGCACTTTTTAGACGGCACTTTTCATCCGAATCATTAAAGGTGATGTCAAATGCAATGCAATGCAAATGTTGGGATTCCCACTAGCGTCAATTTCCGTTTTTTTATTGTTCTTTCGATACTGTATTATGCAGATGAGCGAAATATTTTAAAGCCAGTTAACCCCCGTGTTATTTTTGTAAAGACTTTCTCTTGTTTTGGAAGTCATTAGTGTGCAGCTTTACCTCCAGCCTCACTAAGAGCTGCTTCTGCTTCTCATTGCATCCATCTTTTGGCTCAAAGGGCTTCTGCTTGAAGAATGCTTTCTCTTAGCACTTCCAGCATACATTGTATGCATCTTACCTTTGTTTTGCACTTTTACTCAGGCCTCTCCTCCTCTGGCAGTTACATGAGGAGATGAGACAGAAGGAGGCTAAAGGCAGTGCGCTGCAACGTTTGAACTGAAAAAGGCTGGTTGACGCCAAACGAGGCGAGCAACAGTGCAAATGCAGACGCTCCATCGTAGCACTCGGAGCCAAAGTCTCATTTGCCAGCCTCCTCTTCCTGCTCAATGTTCGACTCTTTCTCTAAAGACATTTGCACATATGCATATCAAGGCCCTCTGTGAATATCCCCCCTTCCATGCTTTTTATGCACCTTTTTGTCAGCTGTGTGGGAGTGTGTTAATTCATCACCCAAGGCGGCTTCTTCGCTCTTGTTTCAAAACAAATGATTGCATGTGCGTACCAGTTTGTGCATGATTGCGTTTTGCTCGTACTCATCACGGATGCTCCTTAATTTCACATGGGAGCGTGAGTTAGCCCGCTTTTTAGCATACTTGTCTTTATGCAAATGACTTGCCCTGATAGTTTGCCTACATGTTGCCGCTGACCCTTTTGAGTCGCTCATTATCGCTACGTCGGCGCTGCTGAAGAGGAAAGCTGTTAGTTAGTTAGTTTATTGTTTAGCACATATTATTATATCAATAACCGTGCAAGGAGGGAGACGAAGCCTAGGGCTTGTGAAGAGCTCCACTAACCCCCAATTCCAACCCTTAATGCTGAGTGCCAAGCAGGGAGCCATTTTTACAGTCTTTGGTATGACCCGGCCGGGGTTTGGACCCGCAACCTTCCAGTCTCAGGGCAGACACTCTAACCGCTAGGCCACTGAGCTGTCTTTGTCTGCCCCATTTTTCTGGCAAGATAGCGAGCGATTTGGTGTCAATTTTCGATGATGAAGCTTCAATTCCTATCATGCGATCTTAGAAAATAATTGGAATCGATTTATGCGGTTTTGGAAATCCAGGAGCTAAAATTGAACGCAGCAACGTTAGTAGATTTATATTTGGTACGTTTATTTAGAGTTGAAATGACAGGATTTGGTATTTTGCATCCTTGTTGTCTGGCCATTCATAGTGTCCGCCTTTTTTTGTTTTCCCAAATTATAATTTCGCTTTATCTTCTATCTTCTTCTTCTGTCCCTCAACCACCTCGTTGCCTTTTTTTTTTTTTTATCCAAACGTCTGCAGCCTTGTTTCCTCTCTCGCCATCTTTCTCCATTTTCCATCACTCCCTTTCCTCCGCTGATCCCTCTGGCTGATCCTCAAAGGGAAACGAGTGAGTGAGTGGGACTTAAAAGCAAGAGAAGCGCTCTGCTCTACCCAGCAAGGTCGTCGCTCACTCGACATAGAGAGGAAAAATGATGGAAAAAGAAAATCAACACACTGGAGAGGGAGCGCGGTTCCCTCTCATTTTGTCTTCCTTCCACTTCTTTTCTCTTTTCTTCTCTCCAGTCACGGCAGGATTGTTTGATATCTTCCTTTCATTCTTCCTTGGGTAGGGGCTGAACAAAACTTGCAAAGCCCCCCCCTGAGCAGGAACGTTGTACCTCCGTTTCCATTCCCACTGGCTCCCGCTTTCTTGCTCTCTCTCGCTGCATTTTCTTGCGTGGTCTTCAAAGCCCGGCGCCGTACGTAATGTTTTCGGCCTCGCAGCAAGGGAAGAAAAATACGTTGAAGTACCCGGCCCACCGACCGACCGGCCGACCGACCGAGCGACTCCCACAGTTTTAGCAGCGGTGCTTTGTGTATCCGGCGGCCCCAGTGCATCTGCTCCTGTCTTTGATGGGACTGTATGTTTGTTTCTTTTTCTGTAGCAATTATTGATTTTGAAAAGTCCAAAACAAAATACCTTGCTTAAGATTCATTTCTTATGTAATGTTTAGCAGCCAAGCACCAGGAGCTATACTTTGAGTTTTCATGCTAGCCTTTTTTTTCCCGTCTTTGAAAGAGATTTATTTTTGCGCTTTGTTATGGGAAGAGTCGAGCATACTTTTGTTTGACTCAAGTGAGCCAGCATTAAGACCCAAGTCATTCTCTCCAGCCGGATTGCTAGTCCGACTATCATCTCCGTTGATCTTTTTACGTTGACTTCTCTTTTACCTGATTGTAGCATGCCCATGAGATGAGCTGGATACATCCAGCTCTCCTTTCCCCACAAAACCTGCTGCATTGCATAAAAGAATGGAGTGGGCACCGTCTCTGCCCCCAAAGCAGATTTAGGAGCCCAGAAAAGTCAACACAGAGAGACAGTTTTAGGCTGCAGTGCACTAATGTTTGTGTATCTGCATTTGCCTCTAGGTGCCGACTCGGCTCGGCTCGCTTGTTTGTGCGTTCTGGATGCTGATGTGTGTGTGCGTGCGTGTGGGTGAATAGTTTTTGCGTGTCCTTTCTTCAGGGTCTGTCGAGGTGCTTTATAGCCTTTGAAAAGGCTTGCATTTGGATCGAATGTCTTTCAAGGTTTTGCAAACATCTCAAATCATTTGAGCGCTAACAGCAAAGCTAGATGAGACGACTCGACGCCATCGCAGACACTTAGCTCGCTGTCAGCCACTCAAGACACCTTGTCACCTTGAAAACTTTGGAATTGTTTGATGTCGCTGTGTTTTCCAGCATTTTACATCGCAGTGGCTCATGGTTTGTTTGTGTGAGTGAGTGAGTGAGTGAGTGGGAGACTAAAAGACTCTTTATACTTCTTTTATATGGATCCATCCACGAGTTTTTTACAAAAATGTTATGCCTGACTTGAATTGTTGGTCAACAAAGATGTCGATATTCACTCATTTGATTTGATTTTGCCTCAATTGTTGTTTTCTCGATGGGGTCAGCAAGCCACTCGCCATCCCAAAGGCCTCACTTACGATTTGACGCCTACAACGCTTCAAAAAAGGTGCACGTTTAAGTCCATGTTCCATCACCTTTCCGTTGGATAACATTCAATTAGCATTTGGCAACTGAGATGGCTCATTATCGACGTTTGACATCGGAGGTGTTGTAACTTGCAGACTGCGGCTTGGCATTGACTCGCCGGGATGTCACCCCCCAAAAGATTGACGGCATACGTCGCTCCAAAACCTCGATGTTCTTTTCATCCTTTACGATGCCTTCACACTTATGGAAGTTTGAATTTGCATACGACTCGTGAGCCAACGTGACGATATCATCGGAATGTAGTCCTACGCTTTATCTTTCACGTTGCTTGATTCATGATTCATGTCTGTCTGTCTGTCCCCACTGCAGCGGAGCTTTTAACGGCGCTCACTCAGTCACCGTATGCACACACACACACACACACACACACACACACACACACACACAAATCCCCCCCCCCATAAACAAACAAGCTGAGCCTCGTCAACATCCACCTGAGTCACAGAACATAATCTCTCTGGTTGATGAAGTCACGGGCAACCCTGTCACATTGGGCATGAGTCTGTGTGTGTGTGTGTGTTTTCATATGCTACTGTAAATATGTCATACAGTAAGCAGCATTGCTCAGAGGGGTCGTGCCAGGCACCACGTTTGTTTGCGTGACTCCAGCCTGTGTGGCTAATGGGAAGAGCCCTTTTGCCGGCTCTTCTTAACAGGTCTTCCGACTTGCGTGCCATGGCTTGATCTGTTAAAGAATTTTGTTCCGTCCGCCACCGTGTCGCCAGGTTTAGGTGAATGAACAAAGATATACAATTAGTAGTAAGCAAACAATGAATTCAAATTGAGCAGTTTCCCACGACACACCTAATGGCGGCACAGTTGCGTACGAGGCGCTTGCATAACCAGAAATTCCACCAGCAGTATGTACCAGGACTGGCGCTACAAAAGCTTAACTGTCAACTACGAGTTTTCCCCCTTCAATATTGGCCAGTTGATCTACCAGCAAGATTTTGTGTCCCGTCACTTTTCTGACACCTCTCGTAAAATATAATCTTACAAATATAGTATATTTGGTGAAAACACCAGATCACTATGGCAATGACTTGAGCATTTGAAACTCATCCTCTGTTCTAAAATGACATGTTGAAATGGCTCAGTCAATTTGTAGCCCTAAATGACTGAAGATGAGCAAAGGGACTGTTCTTAAGATGTCAGACTTTGATTTATATTAGAATTAGAACGCCGATTTAAGCGTTTGCTGTGTGCCTTGGCTTTTCGCCTCGAGTAGTACCGTATTTTCCGCCCTATAAGGCACACCTAAAAACCTAAAATTTTCTCAAAAACCAACAGTGCGCCTTATAGTCCGGTGCGCCTTATATATGGACCAAATTCCTAAATTCAAACTGTCCCGAAGTATTGTGTCATGAAATCAATCATAAATGGCCCGCTGAAGACTATGAATCATGACTCAAAAAGACTATGGATCATTATGTTATGATTATAAAGTAATTTGTTCCGTCTGAAGTTGAAATAAAAAAGATAAAATGGAGAATGATTTGATTTGGATTAAAAATCTGACATGATGCATTAATGGTGCGCCTTATAGTCCGGTGCGCCTTATATAAAGATAAAGTTTTAAAATGGGCCATTCATTGAAGGTGCGCCTTATAGTCCGGTGCGCCTTATAGGCCGGAAAATACGGTACTTGTTTTTGTTATCTCTTAACTCGTCAGTAAACTCAAAGTGGCTCCTTTTGTTTCATCACAGAAAACTAGACGTGCGAATTGGTCTCAAATGATATTCGGATTGTGTTCAATCTTTCTCAATTGTTCTAATGAGTCTCCTTTTGAAAGCAAGGCATGGAACACCGTGACACAAATGAGTGACAAACAAATCAGTGTGTATTTTGTTCCGAGGTCCGCATTTCCATGTGAATGATGCGACGCTATTCTTAGAACTGTGGGCGGATAGATGGGCATTATTTAGATTTCCCTTTTCAAAGGCTCGTTCGTCTTTTCACTGCTGTGAGCAATTTCCAATCCAACGTCGCTTGGTGTATGGTAAAATGCACAGGCTAATGCTACTTATGTGCACAAAGCCTAGTGTAAGTAAATAAATAGCCTGGCTCTTTGAAATTCTCCAGAAGAGACAAGAAGCCACTCGATGGCAGCTTGTGTGGATTTTCTTTGGAGAAAGAAAGACCCAAACAGGTTGAACTGGGACGTTGTCATGACAGAGCAGCAGATGAGGAAGCAGCACTTGTGACAAAGAGGAGTATTCACACTTGCATCAGCTCTCGTCCAAACCACCGGTCCAGTCATTGCTGACCTTTTGCTGAACTCCATGACAACATGTTTCCCATAAAGAGTTGGGTGATGACGCCAAGGTAAAAGAGATGATTCTGCACTCCGCCTTCCGCCCTCTTACTCCCACAATCTTCACGATGTTCTCTGGAACTTTGGCTTGTCAGTCGAGATTAGGAAAAAATGTTGCTCATCTTGGGGAATTTGCCGGATAACGATTACACCGATGGGGCTGTTATTGATGTTCTGGTGTGGGAAAACTCTCAACATTCCTCAAGGTATATGTGATGTGACATTTAGCGTTCTATTCACGGCCTGTGATGGGATCATCCTGCTATACTGAAGGATAGGATGGCTTCAGAAAGCAGAAGCAGCAGCAAATGCAATAAAAGCCAGTAAGCGGCCCTTTCAAACCTTTAACCCGTCCTCGGGTTATTCCGTTTTTATTTTGCCCCAGATGAGAGAAAAACGAGCGAGCGACAACCTCGGTTGGTTAGGCATCGGGGAACCGCAGCAGCAGATTTTCCGATTCGACGAGCGTGGACCGATCACCGATGGCACTACGGGATATGAATGAACGGATGACGGAGAATCATGTTCGAAGGAACCCTGAGCTGTTCAATCACCGTCTCCAAGGCATCATCTTCTGCTTCTAACAACGCTGTCCTTTTTATTCAACAGTGCTCTAGGAGGTGCGTCTGCACTTCATATCCCAGCATTCCCGAGCGGAGGATGCTTGATTGACTATGTCCCACAAGTGTGCCAGTTACTCACTAACAAGGTAAAAACGCGACACTATTTTTGGATGTCTTTAGGAACTAGCATAGCATAGCAACAAACTCTGCTCGCTCTATCCGGGGGGCGTGTCGTACGTCCCTATTTATATCTGTGGTCAAAATGTCATGAATAATTACAATGATGTCATGTTGCACAATGCTATCATTGGAAAGCTGAGATCGTTCCCTCTTTGATGATGCCAAAAGTGCACTTCTAAAATAGGGGTGACTCAATTCGCTTGGTCACAAATAGCCACTCGGTCCCGACGTTACTCCCACCGAATGTGCGACCAATCAAGGTTGTTTTTTGTCAAGGCCGTGTTTGTGCACTCATGCACGTGTGTCCGTCATCTGGCCGTGTGGGCGCTCTGGCCAACATCCACTGGCCGTCTGAGCGCTCTCCGCTCTCCGTAGGTTGACAGGTAGGTCTGCCGTGTAGACTGGATGTAATGCCATGTATCCCGAGGGGAAGTCAACGCATTCCCCGCCTCCACCCTGTGCATAAACACGCACAGCCAAAGTGAACATTGCTTGGGCTGTATCCTTTGCCTTTACCTGGAATCCCACGTGATGGAGTCCCGAAATGACCCCGGTCTCTCCAGCAGCATTAGAACCGAGCACTACAGCATATTTTGCAAAACATTTTCTTCATAATATGATAGGAGTTGGACAAAGAGCTGGAGAAAGATCTGCATGCAAGATCCGGACGCAAAATGACTGAAAATTCCAGACGGTCTTATTACTGGACCTTATTCTGCTAACTGCTATGACAGCAACTGTGCTGTGTATCATTTGAAAAAATGAATCGGCATCAAAAGATAAGGGTTGTTTTTTTGTTTTGCCGACCAACATGAAACAATGTGTTGATGTATTCCAGTCATTTCGTTTCTGATTGAATTATTCAATATAGATAGCTTCACTTTCATTTTGGCACCATGACATCATCGAACAAAACTTTGTTCACGGGAAGAAAAAGGAACTTTTAGTTTCTCTTGAATCACGTCACAATCAAGTTTGTTGCCTTTTTTCTAAATGTTTTTTTGATATAAAAGTACAGTTTGAGTGAAATGTGTTTTTATCTCCAGTGAGATATACGTGCAGTAAAGTGATAGCTACTTCACATAAAAGGTCGTAAAAGTCATGAATCATCGAATGAGGCAACTGGTATGAGTCTGATTTATGCAGAGATCCCGCTGCACATGAATTCATCTGCCTTCACATTTGAAATATCACTTAAGGAGAAGGCTCCTTTTACGACCTCTGAAGTCGGCACGGCAATTTTCCATCTCAATGGTTACGTTTACGTGGACACCTTTTATTATAAAAACCTGATAACAATAAAAATGTACACCCCCATTGGAAATATTCTGACTCAATCAAGCCCGTTCCAAACCAGATTTTATTCCAAACCAAATGCCCGTGTCCGTAATGTCCATATTAGCATTTCTCTTTTTCCTGGAAGTTAGTAGAAGCAGAACAAGCGAGCAAATCCAGTTTTTTTTTTCTTTTTCTTTGCTCGTCTGTGTTGGTAAGAATCACCTCCTTGTGTGCTCTCATGATCAGCCCACCTGGCTCTTATTGCGTCACAACTCAAGTAGTTCCTCAGATTCTGTTCACTTTCATACTACCGTATTTTCCGGCCTATAAGGCGCACCGGACTATAAGGCGCACCTTCAATGAATGGCCCGTTTTAAAACTTTATCCTTATATAAGGCGCACCGGACTATAAGGCGCACCATTAATGCATCATGTCAGATTTTTAATCCAAATGAAATCATTCTCCATTTTATCTTTTTTATTTCAACTTCAGACGGAAACAAATTACTACATAATCATAACATAATGATCCATAGTCTTTTTGAGTCATGATTCATAGTCTTCAGCGGGCCACTTATGATTGATTTCATGACACAATGCTTTGGGCCAGTTTAAATTTAGGAATTTGGTCCATATGTATATAAGGCGCACCGGACTATAAGGCGCACTGTTGGTTTTTGAGAAAATTTTAGGTTTTTAGGTGCGCCTTATAGGGCGGAAAATACGGTATTTTTTTTTTTTTTTTTTTTTTTTATTAATTCTCCCTGCTTCCTGCCTCCTGCGGATTGTAAAAATCCAGCTTCAATTTCCGTCAGCCCCAGCGAAAATACATTTGTTGCATGAGAACTAACAATAAAATTCATTACCAATGCTCAGTTAGTTTCATTTCGAAAATTGCCTGTCCTTCCCTATTCCGTGGAAATACATTCATAACTGACAAATGCATTTTGGGTTTGAATATATTTGACGAGATCTCAGTAGGGGGTGGTGAGAATGGATTTTTTTTTCTTTTTGAAGGAGAAATGTCTTCATTACGCAATAGGAAGCACTTCCGGTGATGTTCTTTCTACACTCACGCACAAACATAGAAGAGTAAAAAAATATGCGTTGGATGCACTTCTGGGTGTGGGCAGACAAGAATACCTGCAGAACAACATCACCTGTGTTGCATCACTCCAAGCTCCAGGCAGCCAACAAATCACAGGATGGAGGAGGCTTTTTTGCTTTTCCCAGTATGGGTGTGAAAATGAGTCATGGTCATTTCCCGGAAAGCAAATATTTAGTCAATGTAAAAAAAAAAAAGTCCAGTTTTTTGTGGTATTAAAATAAGACCAAGACAAATCATGTCAGAAGTCCTTGAGAGCTGCTTCTTTTTTGAATACGTCATCAAATATGACCATCATCCTGCTATCCCAAAAGCCTTTTGACCTGTTAAACGACGATCGAAACGAGATGCGCAAACTTGTGTCTGGCCTTGTGACTGTTTTGCTTCTCAAGTAATCCCCCTGTTTTGTTGCGTGAAGGTGCAGTATGTCATCCAAGGCTATCACAAGAGACGGGAGTACATTGCTGCATTCCTCAGCCACTTTGGAATGTGAGTTAACAAGGCAGGATCACGTCCTCTACTCGAGGCTTCGGCGGCCATTCATTTGTCTCTGCCTCTAATCTTTTACTAGACTCTGCGGTGTATATATAATCACTGCCTGCCTGTGTGTGTGTGTTGCAGGGGAGTGGTGGAATATGATGCCGAGGGATTTACAAAGCTTACTCTTCTACTCATGTGGAAAGACTTTTGCTTCTTAGTGCACGGTAGGAGCATCGGAAAAGAACCTTGGCATCCGATTGTAAAGCTGTCAATAAATGCCCTGCTTGTTTCCCCTGGTAGTGGATCTGCCACTGTACTTTCCCCGAGATCAGCCCACCCTCACCTTCCAGTCGGTGTACCACTTCACCAGCAGCGGGCAGCTTTATTCCCAAGTGGAGAAGTCCTATCCTTACAGCCCACGCTGGGACGGCAATGAAATGGCCAAGAGGGCAAAGTAAGGACAAGCCATTTGACACGGGAATATGAAGCGCTGACTTTTTCTGCCGCTCTCGCGACACATTTTTAGAACCAACGGCCAGCAATAGTTTGGTTCCACGGTTTCATGTGAAACCATCTTACGCTATCCCTCCTCTTCCCCAGGGCTTACTTCAAGACCTTCATCCCTCAGTTTCAAGAAGAAGCCTTTGCCAACGGGAAACTCTAGTTCCCCGCAGCTCTGTTGACATGCCTGCGGTTCTGCAAATGTGTCGGTACATGCCGTCGCGTGCGTGCCCGCAGGGGACTGCAATTCCTCCAGCGACATATTCCCCAAATTTGGTGCATCTCGAGATATAGCAAAATGCCACTTTACCATCGTCGTCGATCCGATTTGCGTCATCGGTGTAAAGCTGTCGGTTCCCCTTTTTTTTTTTTTTTTTTTTTGCTCATTTCAGGCTCATGTTTTCAGACCTATTACAGATCAAACCTTGTCCAGCAGAAGTCATGACGAAATGGCACCTTCGCAGTCGTAGCTGCGGGATCAGGTAAAACTGGTTCAAGCCGGTCATAAATAATAGATCTTTGCTGTGAAGGGTATTTCTTTCGGATAGAAGCTCTGATGTGCTACTGTGAAAAACCTCACCTGCGCTCTGTGCTTACAATCTCCATCATTTCCTTTCAATTGTGCTCTGACCTCCTGCAGTCATTCCAGAATGTGCCGTGAAGGACTGTACAGACAAAATGATTGGGAATTGTTTCATATTATTGCCATTGACCCAACTTTAGCCCCAATCCTTAGTTTGCTGATAGTCTCTCCATTTTGCCTTTACGTCATCAGTATGTTGCATGTGCTCGTTTTGATCGTAGTGTTTTCGTCAAAACGCCTCCTTAAAATAAAAACTAAATCTGTCATATTGGATCTCGGTTATCACTGACACCAGCTACCAACACTTGGAAGTACTTTTAAGTCGTTTTCATCTGACGGACGCGTCCCTCGAATCCTTCCACTTATCAATCAGACACTGATGACACTGGTGAGCTGAATCCATTTGTTGGCCGGGAAATATCAGTTGTGTAAAGGTATACTTTAGTGTGTACGCTGACATGAGTGAGAGAATTTAATAAGGAGCTAGAGGTTGTGTATGTGTGTGCCCACGCCACGTGAGGCAGAGTGTGTGCGCGCTCGCTCGCTCGCTCGCTTGTTTTCGTCATTAAAAATGAGGGTCATAGTTAGGGGTCCTTCCTGTCCTTAGGCACAGCCTTTTGCTATATTTATTGTTGCTAATGCAGCCACTGTCAAGTCGAATTGAGAACTATAGGCTGAATGTTTGTGGGGCATTTAATAGCATCAAGGCGCTTAATCAAAGAATTAAAAAGCAAGATTCCTTTTGTCTTTTTTACCGCCCGGCTCCATGTTTCCCGCTGTAACCTTTGCTGACCTGCTTACAAAATACGGCTTTTGTCAGCCCAGGGACGAGAAGCTCTCGTTCGGGGAGAGTCGGCTTTGCCACTGGGAGGGAAGTTCACAGCGGGGTCAAGAGGATGGGGACCGTCTTGAAAGAATACGTCAACTCAAAAGTTAGCGTCTGCTTTGCGATACTGATGAACGTCTGGCTTGATAAAGTCCAGAACCTGAACTCGGTCAAAGTCAATCCGAGCTTTATGTCGGATGAAATATCCGAGGAGTGATTCAGCCTTCAACATTTCTTTGAATACAGACTTGACATTGCGCTGAGAGAAGTTAAGTGACCTAGTTTGTTTCGGGGCGGCCGGCCGACCGGGGTGAACGCATTCTCTCTTAAAGTTCATCAAGCAGTTTGACGTTGAACCAAGGTGACATAATCCCTTTAAGTAACTTGTAAACAATCTCCTGCAAAGTGTCTTTAATGATGTCACTTTTGCCACGCTTAAGTCACAGTGACTTAGCCTTCCCCCCCTTCTCACGTGGATCACCTTTTTATTCCAACCAACCAACGTGCGGTGATGATCCTGTGGAGGTGCTGCTCAAGTCACCTTTTGAAGATGCCTCGCAGTGCAGAGGTCTAGCCCGCCTACCAGCCAGCCCGCCCGGCTAATACTCTGCAAATCCACTAATCCGGCCGCCTTTAACAGATCTCAATGGCAGTCGGGTGGAATCCTTAAAGGCTGGAATAATTAACTTGGGATCTTTGGACGCGGCCTGATTAAATTGATGTGTGCTCTGGCACACTTCACGCTTTGCTGGGCCCATCGATGCAATGGAGGATTGGTCATTTTCCCCTTGAAGGTTAACTGGGGGATTTTTTGGAATTCTTCCTCTTCTGTTGTTTGGCTTGAGGTGGACAAGTCCAACTAAGCAACGCTACAGTTCATTAATGAGCCATGGTGTGCAGAAGCAGGTGTCCTTATAGCTCAAGGGAGCCGGCAAACAGGAACATTAGCATGAGATGAATTTTAAGTGCACTGGTGACAGCGCTCTAAGCAGCTAGCTTGGGGACCTGCCAGCCTCAAGTAGTGACAAGTGTGTGAAACAGGATCACTTCAAACTCTCGACTGAGTAGCGTTCTGTGCAAATAGTTGGCTGTTGGACTCGCTCGCCCCCGCTTCACCTCCAAAGTGAACTTCTAGGGCCCATTCCGTGACACTGCTCAATTAACTTTAGGGGAGAGAATCCGGTCAGCACCGTTTACTAATTGTTAACATTTTCGAAGTCTCACGTCAAGCAAGCATATGTGTACAAGCTCCTCTTGAAGATGTTTGAAATCCTAACAGGGATGGAAGGGAAGTTTGTGAGTGAAAATCCTGAATCACCTTAAGAAGGTTAGATGGTAAACCGCAGAGAAGGAGGTAATCAGCGGGAAACACGGAGCGTCCCAAGGGCCTGAATATGTCCACTTCATCTCGATTATTTACAATTCTGGGCCTCCTCCTGTCAGCGCGTCCGAAGCCCTCCCGATTCCTTTGTCCAATTCCTCATTTTGATGTCTTCTCATGAGAAAAGACAAAGAAACTCCAGTGACTGTGTTTTGTCTGCATGTACAAATTCAGACTGACATATGGGGTGTTGTCGTTCCCCCCCCCCCCCCCCCCCCCCCCCCCTCATGTTTTACCCTTCACTGAAGAGGAGCGCCTACGTGTGTGCGTGTGAGGAGGGCTGCATTTCTGAGGCGATGCATGCAGCATAGGGTTGTTGATGCGAGCCATGTTGAGGATGATGGAGCTGAGAGGCTTAACTCATTTTGGAAAGAGAGACGAGGACGGGGAGGGAGGGAGGGGGGGGGGATTTGGACTTCTTTGTTGTCGTCTGTTTGATCTGAGAATTAAAAAGAAAAAATGGCCCAGAGATGTCATGAAAATGAGAGAATTACTGCCCAGGTCCCCTCATTCTTCTTTTTAATCACAGAGATGTCTAATGCACTCTCAAGTCAAGACACACACACACACACACACACACACAGTTGGCTTCTAAGCGAATGGAGCTTAACCCTGATGCTTAATTGCTAATTAGCCCTCATACATGAGAAGCCATGTAGCTAAGCCGATCAAATTGCTCTTGAACGCTTGTACCTTGCACAGGAGGTTTTGTCATTTTGTACTGGATGTGCTCGCTGTCGATGGCTTTCAACAAGGTAAAGATAGTTTTCATGGAAGTGAGGAGAAGGGCAAGGTGGGTGGGATTCACTTCTCATCTCATCACCCTGGAGTGTGATCACAAGCACTTGATGCCAAAGCTTTTCGGGGTTAGCATAAGCGCATCCTGCAGGTGTTTTTCACTCGAATGCATCGAGCTCGCCGTTTGTTCTTGCTTTGAATTTTCCTAAAGACAGCAATTGGTTGGCTTGCACCAGCTGTGTTCAGTGGACTTGAGTGAATATAAAGATGAACGGATTCGGGGTTTCGTGACTCCAAAAGTTTCTTTTCACCAAATGGAGCTCTTCTTTTGCTTTCATGTTATCACTGTTCAAATAAAAGTGAGCCAGCATCATATTTGGCCCCAATATTGCCATTTCCTTGGTGTCTCTTAATTCTCTTGAGCCGTCCTTCTTCTCACTCATCCAAAGCATGGCTGTGGCCCACGCCACGCCGCGCCGCATCCTCCCGCTACCTGAGGAGCTGTCACTCTGGATGGAGGTGCTGTCGGCTCAGCCTGTCACACCGAGGGACGTGTTCTGATCGGCCGTGGACACTGATAGACCTGTCAGGTGAGATGACAAGCGCAAGTGGAGACGCGCACCGACAGGTACATATAATGTGACAAGACTCCTTCAGTCCTCCACCAACACACACACACACACACACACACACCCCTTCTTCTCCTTCCGAATGAGAAATATCCGTGCTCGGAAGTTAGGATGAGAGTATTTGCTGATGAGTTGAGGGGAAACTTTTCATCTGAGCACATGCCATGAGTCCACGTGACAACAGCATCAGTTTGGCATCCAAATCTCGATGACAAGACGCATTCAACATCATATTTTTCCATCTGCCATTGGGCGCTTCTTGCAGTGACGGAGACTACTTGGATAATAATTTGTAGGGTTCTGTTTTTGTTTTCAAAATGACTTTCTGCATTTTTGTGTTTTGTTTTTTTGTAATCACCTGCGCCTCGTCGTTTCTCCGCCACCAATGGATTCTCGCGTTGGGTTCAAGTTCACCTCTGTGTACAATGGCCAGATTTACACGGCACGGTTCGAGTGAAGAAAAACACCCGCTGTAAATCTTAACGACGTCGATAATTACATGTGTTTTAATTAGGGAAAAATAGAGCTGAGCCCTGAAAATAATTTCCAAGCGTGGAGTGATGTGGCGAATAGCCTCATTTCAAGCAATGGGCGGGAAGAGTTAGCTCACACTCATTATTGTTTACTGGCCTTGCCACTTGTGGACTTATTTCTGTGCACATGTAATTTGGCTGTCTGTGTGTTCAGGTTGTTTCCAAATGCCAGTCTTAAGCCTTGGCTGTATGGATATGTAATTGTATGTATTCAATATGCCATAGATAGTAAATCTAATGTAGGAATTGCGAGCTGCAGTGTAAATTGTTTTCTTGGCTGTTGTTGCAATGTGTTTGCCAGTAACTTTGTTTTCTGAAATGGTTGTGCAATCATTAAAGTAAGGCCAGTGTTTACTTTCAACAGATAGCTGAGTCACGGTGGCCAAGCACTCTGAAAGAAAAAGTCAAAGCAGTTGTCCTACCTCACTTCTCCACAATGTTTCTTTGACAAAACAATCATTTGTCTGCATTATACGGGGGAACACAAATGTAAATGAAACACATTTGTTTTTGCTCCCATTTTCATGAACATTTGGGAACAATAAGCAAAGCCCCCCCCCCCCCCAGTATACGGCATATTCCAGTTCCAGGGGGTCAAAGGTCACCAATCTATCAGAAAGATGCTCGTTAAACTGTCAAAGCCAGTTAGTTTTTCTGAGCCAAGCTATCCAAGGCATTCAAGAGGTGGCTGGCTCAATGTTTATTCCCAGGCTCCCTCTTTTAACCGATCTTTTAGGGATTAGTCTTGTTTTCAAAGTAAAAGATGGGTCCGATTCCTTTGTAGGCTTCTCCTGGTTGACACCTTGAGAGCCTTCTGATGCGGCTGTCAGGAAAAGCCTACATTTTGTGTGACTCACTTCAAATGTCGTTTTTTGCAATTTGCTCAATGTTGCTGTCAGTATAACGATGTCAATTATTGAATTTTACACGAGCGATGGATTGTAGTATTTGCAACAACGAAAAGGACTTCCGCAAATGAATCATCTATATGAGCGCTAGTGTGCACTTTGCAGTTGCTTGCCACCAGCCATGTAACCATGGTGATTTCTGTGCGTAATTTTGATCTACAATAGATTTCAATGGACAAAGCGTGATCACAAACTGAGCATTTAGACTCAAGTGTCCTCAGTCATTTTCAAAAATGAAAACATCCAGACATGCCTCTTACAAATTAGTTCATGTTTGGTCTGCTGCATCTTGGCAGAGCCTACAAATTAGGAGCGAGGCATTTGTGGATGAATGACAATAATAATTCAAATGAAAATATTTCAACCCACTTTTCCTGTGGTTCCTGAGTACTGTGGGATGATAATCCAACAATAAAAAAAAATCTAAAATCAGATGGGCGACCATGCACAACAGAGAACCAACCGTCCGTCAGCATGCTGTTGTCCACATCTTCACCGCGTGACGTTCGAGCAGAGTTGACCTCTACCTGCTTCTGGGAGCCGCTGGGCTGTATGGCCGAGAAAGCTGGAGAAAAATACAAACAAGCTTCTTGTGGCAAATTGAAAAGAAATGCAAAGGGGGAGGAGGGGGGTCATGATGGTGGTGGGGATGGGATATGGGGGACGGCTCGTGCCAAGTGACACAAACCCCCTTTGGCAGCCTAATTAAATTTTCCACTTTTCCACACTCGCATTAAGCCTCCATCGAGCTGGAAGGAATGGACGCAATGAAGGAGTCGACCCCATGCAGAGGATCAAGCGCCTTTTGCCTCCCCTCTCCTCGCTGCTTGCTTATTGTTGTTGTTTTTTTTGTATGAATTATTGTTTCGCAATGCTGACTTCTCCAACTCCTAAAAATATTTGCTCAATTAAAGCATTAGGGTTTTGTTTTTTTTCACATTTCAAGATGGTCAGGTTGAAAGTTGAAGCTGCATAAATCATCTGATTTGAATGGAGGAAGAACTCCACCTAAACTTATTAACATTCCAAAGTGCTCGGCCCTCAGAACAACATCCTCCAAAATGACATAGACAACCTTGTTGACGGTGTGAGCTGAACTTGTCTATTGTGTGTGTGTGTGTGTGTGTGTGTGTGTGTGTGTGTGTGTGTGTGTGTGTGTGTGCGCTGCGGCTACACTGAGATGCGTCATTGTCAAATTTGTTGCCTGCCAAGCATGAGGAAAACAAAACAGAGAAAGTGGAATGCGTAGATTGAAAAAGTCGGTGTCGCGGAGCTTTTCGTCCTCAACAAACAAGTCCAAGTAGAACATTGGGCTTTGCAGGTTTCAGGTGGTGACGATGCCTGCCTGCCTGCCTGAACGTGTGCCCATAAGTGCCCCAATCTACCTTTTGGCTTTTATTTGTTCACTTCTTCATCATTTCCTCTTTCATTCTCGCCACTGATTTCCATTCTTCTTTGTCTTGAGGCGCACTTTGTGACCCACGTGACACACTTCCTGCCATTGTTCCGGCAACTGTTACCTTTTTGCTCACGAGAGACTGGCTAGGTGGCGGATGTTCAGCGCAGGTAATTGGATGTTTTTCTTAACTGCTCCATTGCGTCCATTTGGATTGTTCCATTCTAAATGACGACAACATGACTGGCCTCTTGCGCTTTCATCATCTCATAGGACACATGATGATGTCTGTTTGCCCCAACTGAATGTTGTAGAAATAGCAGCTCAGATGAGGGCATTCGGTTTATTTTGCCACCGGAGCAGCCTATGAGCAAAGACACGTTTTGTTGCCACATGATGACCCTTAATAAGATGTTTCTACTCTTAACTCCCAAGCTCGCAAGTCCAGGCCTGCCCGTCGCTGTTTCTGTTCCATTTCCACGGTATTCTCGACAGCTCGGCCCAAGTCGTGTGCCATGGGATTGTGGTTGTTCTCGTCCAGCCAGGTTTTCTAACGTTTCTTTTCTGTTCTTATTCTCACACAGCTCTGCAAAGAAGAACAAATACGTCCTTGCCTCAGACCTTTTATTTAATCAATAATCTAGAGTGTAAGTATGCAATGTATAATAATTGGGTTAATAAAAAGATGTCTGCTTTTTCTCACGCACACCTAAATGTGCTTGACCTTATTGCATGTTCTTCTCTTCCCAAGCCTGCATTGTGGAGGTCAGGCAGGATGAAATGATCTCAGCGCGTTGTTGTTTGACTGCTTTACTACATGCGTTGCCAGGGCAACGGGTCCCACGTCGCTGAAAGATGGTTATTTAATTCGCAGGAGCCGTCTGGCGCGTCGCCGCTGTTTCAAGTGATCTTCTTGCCACAGTGGGCATCCCGATGTAAGTGCTCATTAGAATTCTATTTAAAAGCTCCAACTTGGAATGGCGTCGTGCTGCCACATGCGCGGAAAGGAACTTTTCACATCATTAGGCAAAATGTTATAAGGTGAACTTGCCATGGTATTTTTAAAATATCTTCATGTTAAAACAAGCTAAATGGGCAAGGTCAAAGAAAAATAGGGAAGCGATGCGCTTCAGTACAAGGCGCTGTGAACTTGCTCACGTAAAAGCCGAGTGCATTGCATGTGTAGGAGTTTGTTTTTCAGCACTGCATGAGCATCATTAACATATTGTATTGACTGCTAATCAGCACAACAACAAATCCAAGTGTTAGTCACCCTAATTGTTCTTTTAACCCCGTCGCTATTCCCCAAGTCAGCACTTTGCCAATGCTGGGAGCACCTGTTCTAACAGATAGTAGTAGTAGTAGTATTTAAACGGGATCTTTTTTCATTGGATGCCCCTCCTGATGCGTTATTGTAAAGCTTGGTGGTGAGTGGCTGTTGTCAGGCAGGTTCTTGATAGGATCATGCGGTCGGTCGGTCGGTCGGTCTGCTCAAGGCCAGGTAAGCCTGTGGGATGAGATGTTCTCTTCGGAAATGATTCCTTATGATGTGTGATACTCTCCATCAGTACACCTCCTGACCTGACCTGACCTGACCTGACCTGACCTGACCTGACCTGACCTGACCTGACCTGACCTGACCTGACCTGACCTGACCTGACCTGACCTGTCTTGATACCTCGAATTTCCAAAAAAAAGAAAGGGCGCAACATTTGGGGAAACCATGTCACCATGTTATATATACATTGACTTGTGGAATGGTTCTGACGAATTCCTGCAAATTCCGAGCAACGAGTTGTTTTGTGATCATGGGAGATAAGAAGAAAAGATGAATCATGGGAATTCTGTTGATGCTGAGATAGCTCTGAAACTCTATTTCACTCTCATATGACTCACTGGTGATTTATGGATCATGATTTATTCATTGTTATTGACTGTAGTGACTAGAGCAATGACTTTTGTTCCCCCCCAATTTCATTTGTTTTTATCTTACCATTGTGAATCAAATAACAAGATTCACACCTACATTTAAAAAGGTATGATGAAAAGAAACCTTGCTGGGGCTCAATGTGGTCATTTGTCCACGACGGCCCCCCCCCCCCCCCCCTGACTTTGACACTGCATGTTGAAACCTGATGAGATTTCTCCAAGCAGAAAGTGTGTCGCCTAGCAACGGCAAATCCGTGCCGACGGCAGCTGATAAATAATATTCATTAATATCGTCGAACAAACGCAAGCTGATTGAACATGCACGATTAAAGCGAAAGCCCGCGGCGAGGCACAAATGACACATTGGAAAGCTTTGACTTATATTTGGAGGTCCAAATGACAGCTTTCTTGTAATGAGTCCTTTTCAGAACTCCCCGCCGCCGCCGCCCCCACCGCCTACACCTCCCACGATCTTTCTTTCCCCCCTCGGTTCTACAACTTCCCCTGTTCTGCTCTGCTCTGGTCTGGTGCCGAAACTTTACTTGACGACTCTGTCTGGCAAAGACGCGCACGGCAAAGCGCTTGAAGGGGGGAGCTGGGCACAGATTAAAATAGGAACCGTAGCCGATTGGATTATACCTAATACGCCATTTCATGTCACATTCTGGGCTCCGCGCCCTTGTTTGTGTAGAATGTACATCCGAACTACGACATGAACTGCAATTCTTTTGCACTTCTAAAAAGCGGCGACAACTCGCTTTTCCTGATGCATTCAATGAACCCACAATGCACAATTGTGCACGACGCATCATGTTCATTCAAATGGGACGGATATGGGTGCTAATGCGCACAGGTTGGGTTGGAATTGTGCTGCAAGTGACTTCTACAAGAAAAGTGACTGGCGCATTAGTGAATGCATTTATATAAAGAACTAGTGGACCGACGTAGCGTGAGCCGCGCAAGCAGAGTTGCTGCGCTCGGCGGGGAGGGAATCCCTCCAGTACGCCGCGCGCGGCGCGCTGTTTCCTTTACCAAGGAAACCCACACTGAGCACTTTCTGACGCAACTGCCCATTTTAGGAAACATGCGTCAATGGAGCGAATCAAGTGCGATCAACCTCGCAGCTGCTTCTGACGTCCGGAACCGGCCCAGAAATGTCCTCGTACGTTTAAAGGGCTCTATTTCGGTTGTATCCACCACGGTGTTATTCTTACGCCATGCATCCACGGGAGGGCAAGGCTGCCTATTTCGCCGCTTGATTCTAAAGACGCCCGGCCAGGCCCGGCCCGGCCCGGCTCGGGCCTCCTCCCCTTCGGCTCAAATCGCAACGCCCATCTGCGTGACGTGGGTTGCTTCGTCGGTGTTGAAAAGCAGTTGCGCTTCTCGATAGTGCCATTGAAGTGAGTCATCTGTAGGAAGTGTGGTTAGAAAGAAAGAAAAGAAAAAAAGGGGGGAAAAAACTAGCATCGAAGTGTTCCGCGAGCGCCACTAGACCAAAATCGGCAAGACACTGGAAAATACAGAGAAGGACCGAGAGGCAAAATAAAAGTGAGTGTCATTTTGAGTACGTGGATTTTAACGTTCTAAATTCGCGCACCTTGCAGCTCTTGAAGAACAAGCAGACAATCACTTCCATTCGTTGACATCGCTCTGATATTCTAGGTGACTCCACTTGTAATCAACACTTTTCTGGAAAAGTATCAAGCAGTCGAATTGGAGGATTTTTTTTCTTTCCCCCCCCCCTGTCCACCCTTTTGATACGAGCGAGGATTTTCTACCGCGTAATCTGCGCGCACAACAAGTCTCCTGATATCTTCTATTTTCTTCCTGGATCATGTACCAGGACTACTCCGGGAATTACGACACCTCGTCCCGCGGCAGCAGCAGCACCTCTCCGGCCCAGCCCGAGTCGTTCACGAGCGGCAGCAGCACCATCGGAAGCCCCATCTCTACCTCAACCTACCAGGTAACTTTCAACAACCTGAACCTCAAGCTTGCTGTGCGTGTTTGCAGTTTAAAGAAGTTGAAGTGGTTTGTTTTTTTGTTTTTGTTTTTTTCGGTTGCGCCCACGGGTGCCAATTTAAGCGTTGGTTGGTGTGCGCCCAAAGTGATCAAGCCGGTCTTGCTGTTGTGACAAGTGTGGTGCATATATGGAAAGTCATATTTGTCGCGATTCATACAAATCAATACATTTAGATTGGATTGAGCTACTGCGCCCTATAGTTGCATGGGGCGCACATGTCGATATAAATGAAATATATACTAAGAGCACCGTATAAGTGGATTTGGGCAGGCGCGCAACAGGCGCGTACTGGGCAATACAAATCCAATTCGACACATGTATGCGATATTGTGGAAGAGTGCATGCGTCGGGGCGGCTTATGTACTTCTCTTTAGACACAATCAAATGACAGCCAATTTGAAATGGTCGTAAAGATATGAGATCATTTATTGCTGCTCTGCTTCTATTGGATCTTGTGTGATTTGGAAAAACCCCGGACGTTTTTTTACCCCCCTCTAAATCTGACTTAAATCTTATTTTATTGCTTACCGGAAAACATTGATGTGTTGTTTTTTTTTTCTGTGTGTGTGTGATGCCTCAAGTCAGTGTTCGGATTTGAAAGGAAAGGTCCTCCAAAAATGTGGCGTGTTAGCTTCCCGGTTTACTGGAACTGACCGCGTTTCACACGCACTGAACAAATGAGTCACCAGATAAACAAAAAGTTCCACAAGACTGCCGGGATATCCGACGGAAGGTTGGGAATAACTGGAAGAGAAGGACGTGCGTAAACAACGCAATCGACGCATGATTAATCGAGCAGCTCCAAAAGTTGCTCCCACCTGCAGCGATGTCATCATTTCTCTCCGGCCGGGTTTCTGTGTTAACGAGACGACTGATAAGCACGCACACACACACTTTGGGCTTTCCCACATGATTCACAAGTTGTGTCATTCGCTCTCCATGTGGACTGAATCGTAATGCTGGAAAATGTGCAACCACAATGTGCTTTTTTTTTTTCTTCTTACCATATGTCCTCTCGCTTGCTCCAGAAATACAGGGTTGACATGCCCGGCTCCAACAGTGCCTTCATCCCTACCATTAATGCAATCACAACAAGCCAAGACCTTCAGTGGATGGTGCAGCCTACAGTCATCACCTCCATGTCCAACCCGTACTCCCGCTCCCACCCGTACAGCCATCACCTGAGCAACGGGCAGGGGCTGCTGGGCCACAACCCCCTGGCCCGCCCCGGGGTCATCCGCTCCATCGGGGACGCCAGAGGTCGACGCAAGAGGGACGAGCAGGTGAGGGGATGATGTGTTGAGGGCTGCAAAAAATACAAGTGGGATTGACACAGAGGTGCTTGTTACTTCCCGGGAACCGTCATGGTGATTTGGAGTCGGGCATTTTATTCAAGCATTAATAGGAACATTTCCTTGAGTTTTAGACAGCCATGCTAAATGGATAGCTTTTCTTGTCCACCTGCAAGTCCATCACCTAAATTGCTAAAAAAAAAAAAAAATCATTTCACCTATCTGAAGTCACTAAAATATTGTAACACTTTACTGAGCTGTCTGCGTTTACACTAAACAAATGAGTTGTGGTCCGAAATAACAAACTCATCATGTCACGCCTTACTTCGATAAATATATAATGTAATAATATAAGAAATACTTCAACATGCCCAAAGATGTACGCTGTAGAAGAAACTATTTCTGTATAGGCTTAAAAAGCATGCAGAAAATCTGGAACCTTCAATGGAGAGGTTGACTGTTTTTCCATGTATTCCCGTATCGATTTTTTTTTTCATCGAAATGTTAGCTGCACCCTTGACTCGGACATTTTCCTGTATTCGTGCACCTCAGTGTGAACGTGCAATTTAAAACCAGACACACACACACACACATGTAAAGACACGTCTTTGCATTATGTCTTTACATGTCATACGTGTGTTAACGGCACTCTAACAGGTTCCTTGCTTTTTACCCTCAGCTCACCCCAGAGGAAGAAGAGAAGAGGAGGGTGCGGCGTGAGAGGAACAAGTTGGCCGCCGCCAAATGCCGCAACCGCAGACGCGAGTTGACTGAGTTGCTGCAAGGGGTGAGTAAGAACCCCAAAAACCATGATGTTGACATACTGCACATCGCAGGTGTCCAAAGTCCAGCCAGGTGACCATTTGCATGTTTTTTTTTATTTATTGGGCCACCACATATTCTAATGGTGATTTAAACACTGAGAAAGAGTCCAAATGTTGAAAGGGAGCAGGTTTTTTTCGTGTTATTTTGTATTTGATTTGCAAAGTAAATATTCACTCATAATTGGGCTCAAGTACAGAGCGGAATTTTTCAGCAACAAAAAATAAATAAATCAAGAATAATAATGAAAGAAAAAAACAAAGGTCGGAAGTTTATCGGTCGCACAGCTCGATTGGATTATACATTTTAGGAGCAGTCTGCAAAACTGTGACAATATTAAGATTTGTCAGTGTAAATAGTTTGGAGATCTGCGTGGCAGGAGCTTGCCTTTTAAGATGATGATGATGATGGCAAAGACCATGTACTGAGTGTTGATGCTGAAAGGATAATGGTGATGATGATGATGAAAGGCCTAAAGAGCCTGGCAGCAGTACAATCGTTTGATGAATGAATGAATGTCAGAGTCAGCTTTATTACTCCACACCTCTCGTGCAAGCTGGCACGACTGGTTTCACCTTGGTCAGTGCAGCCGACACAAGCTCAGAAGCATTCTCCTCGGCGGCTGTTGTCACACACATGGCCCTCACTAACAAAATGAACTTCAATTCGATCCATTTTAACAGAGCTCAAGCTTGTTGAGACTTCCAAAAGTCTCAGGAATGGAATGCGCCATAGGCAGCTGGCCCTGCCAATGCAGCAGATCCAAAACATCTCCTGAGAACATACAAATGCTGTGAGCAGCAACACAATGGGGATTGGCCATTTTTTTTGGACTTCCAAATAAGGGAATGTCGGTTCCGAGTCACGCAGTTGTCTAATCGAAACGCACACCTCCCTCTTTGTGTGCCACTTCCTCATACCTTTGCCCGTGAGTCAAAGTTCTCAGACAGCATGTCACCTTATCTTGCCTGTCTGTCTCACTTTCCTGATGAATTGCGTCTGCACGCACGCACGCGCGCACGCGCACGCGCACGCACACAAAGGAGGACATAAACTCAACACCACAAATTATTAGTTGAAGTAATCAAAGCAACACTGCTCTCTTTTGGCGGACTTGTGTAATTACTTCTATGTAACTCCCCCCAAAAAAAGACATCCGTTTTATTTAGATAGGCAAAGGAAGAGTAAGAATGGCGATTTTTATTTTCCAAAGTAAATAAATGATCTTTCATTTCTGTCCCATCAGGAGACTGAGAAACTAGAGGAGGAGAAAGCCGACCTGCAGAAAGAGATCGAAAGCCTCCAGAAGGAGAAGGACAAGCTGGAGTTCATGCTGGTGGCCCACAACCCCGTGTGCAAGCTGCCCACGGAAGAGCGCCAACTGGCTCCGGCGCACCACCAGAACCACCATCAGCAGCACCAGCAGTGCGCCCCCCTGCCCTTGACCATGCGCCCCAACATGGTGGCCCGGGCCCACGTCAACCACGTGGTGGTGAAGCAAGAGCCGGACGACGTGCAAGAAGCGGCGGGCAAAGCGCAGCATTCCGTCATCAAGCCCATCTGCCTGGGCGGGATGTACTGTACGGACGGCGAGAGCCTCAACACGCCGGTCGTGGCGGCGTCCACCCCGGCCGCCGCAGCCAACGCCCCCAACCTCATCTTCACCTACCCCAGCATGCTGGAGCCCGACAGCCCGTCGCCCTCCTCCGAGTCGTGCTCCAAGGCCCACCGCCGCAGCAGCAGCAGCGGCGATCAATCGTCCGACTCCCTCAACTCGCCCACCCTGCTGGCCCTGTGAGGAAGGTCCCAAAGACTGTGGCCCGAGGCGCATTCGGACCATCCGGGCCGAGCTGACGACGTGAGCCGTGCCCCCCCCCCCCCTTCTTCGCAGGGAGACCTCACAAGGGCTACGCTGCGTGTTGGACTTGTGTCATCGCTTTGCCATTTCAACTCTTACAGTGTCGACGTGTTTACGCAAGACTCTCCCTTGAAATCCGGCCCCGGGGACTTCAGATCCTAAACAAAATAAGTTCTTCATATATGTATATATCTATAAAAATCTATTTTTTGAAGAAAGAATTAAAAGCCATGACCACTTGCACTCTGCCGAGACCAATCAACAGAAAGAGGTCACAACACGAAAGCAAATGAGCAAACACTTTATTTGAAGCTGTGTCCTGACCCCTCCCGCCATGGACCTTGACTTTAAGTGTATTTTGTGTGCTTTCCTCCGTCATCTGCCTGTAGAAAAGCATCATGGTCTTGGTTGTTCCAAATGGATGGCGCCTTTGTCAAAGCCATCTAGTTTGCCAATGTGACTTGACTACATTAATATTGGTGTGCTTCACCTCAGTGGTTCTGTACCTGATTTTTACAACATACTTTAAGACAAATGTGCGTTGAGTGTGTGTGTGTGTGTGTACGTGTGTGTGCTCTTTATAGTGATGCCGTCTTGAAAGAACGCAGGCTGTGTGATAGTCGTACCAAAGGGATAAAATAAACAAACAGGGCCGCTGTTCAACATCAGGAATTTTTTTTTTTTTTTTTCAAACATTTCAACGAGGACAACGTTTTTTCCACTGGCTCTCACGTTGGCCCTTTTTGCTCACATTGTGGGGGGAAAATAAAAAAGTCTTACCTTTGTCAACACTGCCACTAAGGGCAGGTCAGGTTCGACCAAACCAAAAAGCATTGTATGACATTTCTAATCCGTTTGTTTTTGTGTGAGAGAGAAAAGGAGGCATTTTTTTTGCGCTAATATGAAAAAAAGCCACTGTGGTCTAAGCAGACTGTCACCAGCTGTCAATGATGTCAACCCTGTTTATACTGTGTTTGTAACAGCTGTCTTTTTAAAGGAAAAATAACAAAGAAAGAAAAAACTTGGTACTTGGTACCTTTGGCCTAAATGGCTTAAAACAATAACTAGATCATAAGAGTGTTTTGCAATACAGAAGGAATAATAATAAGACATCTAAACTGGGTTGAAACACAAACATGGGCCATTTTTTATGATGCCTTTTTGTAACAAAGATGTTGGTAATTGCACTGAGAAGGATAAAGCGGTCATAGTGGAAAGGCTTCAAACATTCCGAAAGAATTTTGTGGGTGTTAAAGGTTAAATGATCTTGCGCTGGATGCAGACAAATTGACATTTTAATATGATAACAATATGCTGCTACCTAGGTGGAAATTTTGCTTTTTCTCTTTTGGCAATAGAGTGTGGTTTCATGCAGATGCAAAAAGAAATCTCTGTTCCCGCGCGACAAAAAAAAGAAAAGAAATGATAACCAAAAAGAGATTCTGTGTAAGTCAAGATAGTTTGCAACTCCTTAACACACATAGGAAAGCCATTGACGTAAATCTTCTACTGTACATGTCATCTACTGTCTATTGCCTGTTTTCAACTACTATGACTTATTTTCCAAATGCTTTAAGTGTTAAAAAAAAACAAAATCCAAAAAGAAAAAAACAGCAATATGTAAATAGCTGTGTTTGTTAATTTAAAATAAATAAAAATAAAATACATTTCCAACTTGGATTTTGTGGGTTATTGTTATTAAGTTTGCATTCTTGATTATTTTCCAAATGCCTCTTTAAGACACTTTGGAGGCCAATGAGGAAAGTAACCGTGAAGAGAAGCTATTTGTGAGCTTTTGTCGCCACCCAGTGGCCAGAGTGTAATGCAGCACAAATACATAGCTCCTCCAGTCCAGGTGTTACCTGTTCGTATCTATTAGGGTCCATCATTTGGGGTGGGGCTATCAAACAAGTAGTGCACACAAGTCAAGGATGCCAAAGTGGAAAGATGAAAATGTTTGTTGTTGGATGCATCAATCCATACAATTCATTGCAGCCATCCCCAGCATCAAATTTCCTTTTCCCAGCAGTCTTGCCACATGTGATTGTTCAAGGACGAGTCTTTTGTCACTATTGAGAAGGATCCGCCGAAAGACTGTTTCGTTGATGGTTCAATTCCTTCAATCGATGGAAACGACGGACACGGTGAGAAGGTAAGCTTGAGCTGACACAATGTGATCTGTAAGCTTTAATGCACTTATCAAATCAACAAACACTTTCAAGGCTGATTGGGAATGAAGAAAGCATGAAGAGAAGCTCCTCTGTCGCTACCCAGTGGTCAGAGTGTATAAGACAACCCAAATCAATTGAAACAGTTTGTTGCTTTAGGTGTATAAGATATGTTTCTAATATTTTCTGTGCAATATTCAGGTTGACAAATTTAATACATCTTTTAAAAACCCTTACATCTAGAATAAATCGAGCTTTTACACAGGGAAAATAAAGTCCAGTCAATTTAAGGACCAGTGTCAACTAGTAGCTGCATAATGGAAGACCTCACAGGGGAAAAATCTCACATCATGTAGTTGGTAGAAAGTCCCTCTTCCCCCCAGTTTTACTGAGTAGTTGGATGTCAGTAATGGTGATGTCATGGCTCACAGCCTTGCACATGTCATAAATAGTCAACGCTGCGACGGAAACCGCAGTCAAAGCCTCCATCTCGACCCCGGTCCTGCCGGTGGTGCGGCACCACGCCGTGACCACCACAGCGTTGCGCCGCTGCTCCAGTTCCAGGCTGACCGAGGTGTGGTCTAACGGGAGCGGGTGGCAGAGCGGGATGAGGGCTGATGTCTGTTTGGAGCCCATGATGCCGGCCAACTGGGCGACCGCCAAGGCGTCGCCCTTTGCCAGCTGGTTTTTCTGCAGCAGCCCGAAGGCGACGGGGCTCAACAGGACGGTGGCGCGGGCCTGGGCCGCTCGGCGCGTCGGCGATTTACCGCCAACATCCACCATGCTTGCTCGGCCTTGAGCATCTGTGTGGGTCAGCTGGGCTTCCGGGGTGCCATCCAGGCGAGGGTCACCTGTCTCACTCGCCGACTGTGCGTGCTGGAGCTCTTGGCTGGGAGTGTGATATTGTTGAACGTTCTGTTGTGGACGGTTGACTGAGGCCTTCATTAGTAGGTGTCTGGGGAAGGGTCTAAGATTCTTTGTCTGGGGGTTGGAACTCACAGTGTGAGAATGGGAGGCAGTTTGGCCGCCGATAAAGTCAGACAAGTGCTGTTGTACTTGGATAAAGGCTGCTCGCTGTTTCTTCTCATTGAAACGGACATTTATGCCTTTTGTTGAACAGCAGTTAGCGTCCGCCTGTATGTTGCCTGGAAAAAAGAAAAAAAAAAAAAAAAGGGGTCATTTAAAGATAACCTTCAGCTAATGTTGTGAGTGGACATTGAGGCGTTGATTCAAAGGTGCGAAAGAAAATCGAGAGTCGACGACAGACTAGTGTGCGTTTGTACGTACAGCTGCCGTCTCACCCACCGATGAGGATCATAGGTCGGTTCTTCATTTGGGAGATATTGAACATGCCTGAAAAGCAGTCCCTCTCTTAACACCAACGACCACACAAGAGCAGAAGTGAAAAAGACAAGATCTTACCAGCATGTTGTTTCTTCTTCCTGCCCACAGCAGCGCCGATGATTTGCAGCAACTCTTCATCGGACGCTCCGGAGCGCAAAACATCTCTTAGGGACACTTCCGAGTTACCGAACAGACACACCTGTGGACACGTAGCATTAAAGCATTTGTAGAGTACGAGCATCCCCAGGCTTTTTACCTTGAGGTTGCCATCTGCGGTGATGCGTAAGCGGTTACACGAGCCGCAGAAATGCTCCGACATGGAGGTGATGAAGCCGAGCTGTCCTTTAAAGCCGGGCACTTTGAATGTCTGTTGGAACACCGCGGAGAAAGAGGATGTCGTGACGAAGCAAAACAATTTTTGGGGGTTTCATAATATATGAAGTCAATTATATATACATGATATAAAAGATAAGCTGAAAATGATGATGATGACCTTTGCCGTGTCTGAGTGTCCGGTTGGAAGCGTTTCTAGGTTGGGCCATTGCTGCTTAATATGATCCAACATCTCCTGGTAGCTCACCATCTTTTTAAAGTTCCATTTGTTGCCTGCAAACAGAAGAAGATGCGCCAGATTTAGGCAAAGAACATTTTTGACTCTTTTAAAAAATTGCAATTCTATCCACTCTACATGTCAGTGATTGCTCGGTCAATTAAGACATGATAGCCGATGGCAAAATGTAGGTGAAATGCAAAATATCAGCCGGTCCACTAACCATCAAATGGCATGTATTCGATGAAGCGCACTTCCAAAGGCTTCTTCTCTGTCAAAGCAACAAAATCAAGCAGCTCGTCTTCGTTCAGGCCTCGCATGACCACGCAGTTGACCTAAAGCAGGTTGCACATCACAACAAACGGCACTCAGGTGTCCATCCAAAACTTTTTGTTTTTCGACTGCCGACGAATGAAATAGCTGAAATTGCATATTCTCCACGGGCGAGACGGGAAGCGAGTCATAGCGTCCGTTGTGTCACATGCGACCACGCGCACAGTAAATGACAAGTAGACAATAGCGAGGGCCCTTATAAAAGAGCCATTGTTATTTTGCCTTATTGAATAGTAGACCAAATGTGTTTTTTCATTTTAAAAATTAGAGATGATAGAGGAAAACCTCTGGTGCACACACTCATTCTTTTGTCCTTTAATCCAAAGTTTGGGTCACAGCCACCTTCATCAGGCCCGCCAATGACAGTTTCATTTTTTTTTTCAGGCTGAGGAAGGTCATTGTGACTCAAAAGTGTTGGACGAAAGAGTGAGATAGTGTGCAGGAGTTTTCCCTTTGAAAGATGACAGCCCGGTAAAATATAATAATAAATAAAAAGAAAATATGACCTTATCCAATTTCAGACTAGCAGACCTCCTCACACCTTTTTTGTTGTTCTGTTTTCCCTCTATTTCTTTTCAAACCTTGTTCTGTCTGACTGCATTTGAAAGGGAAAAAGAAAAATGACAAAACACCTTGACTGGGTCGTAGCCCATTTCAATGGCCTTAGCAATGCCTTCCATGACCTTGTGGAAACCTGTGAAAAAAGAAGGGCAAAGTTTAACATCAGGAGACATTTATCCGTCTTAACGCAGTCTGTTCACTTTTCAAGGATTAGAAAAAGGAAGCAAAATGCTTCCGTTGCCAGAACTTTCTCTCTTCCTTATTTCTCCATCTCGGTTGCTCCATCTGTGCATTCCATCCGTACGCCCACGACACAGAGCGGCGCCTGCTGTCAAAGTGAAACTGATCCACATCAGCCTTATAGGTTCATAAAGTGGATTTCAACATAGTTGGAGCCAAAAAAAAATTGAGAAATGTAGCAGGAGAGCCCTCGTGTCAAATGGCCCATGTACTATTTGAAACCGCACTCGTCTCGTATTTAACTTCAAAGTGCAAGCGGACCTTTTCGCCTGACGATGAATTCAAACTTGGCGGGTACGAGTGAATCCAAACTGATGTTGATCAGGTCCAGGCCCGCATCTTTGAGTCGAGGCAAGAGTTTGGCCAGGTTCATGCCATTTGTTGTCACCGCGATGGTCTTCAGACCTTCCAATTTTCTCAACTCAGCTGTACAGATGAGGAAAAAATCAAATAATATCAAAAAAGAAGTGCATGGTTAATCACAAAATGAGTCTCTACCCTCAAGACTTCTCCATTTATTTGTCATAAAGTGTTACCAATGATATCCAGCACATCAGGTCTGATGAGCGGCTCTCCTCCAGTGAGACGAATCTTCTCCACGCCCTCTTTGACAAAGAGGCGAGCGAGCGTCAGTACTTCTGCAGTGGACAGAAGCTGACCTCGTGGTGTAAGTTTCACACCCTCCTCTGGCATGCAGTACTGACCTGAAAAGGATCGAGAAGATGTCTTTTGTCTGAGTTGTCTTGTAAATGTAAATTTGGGCAAGCTCCAGGCTGGCAGGTAGACTTACAGCGCAGGTTGCATTTCTCAGTCAGGGAGATACGCAAGTAATTGTGTCTCCGGCCAAAGTTGTCCGTCAAGAACGATGAGAAGGGAATGTTGTTCTCCCCAAGCTTCTCCTAAAGAAAAGTCATTTGACAAGTCGTAAATAAATAGTACATGTACAAATGGTTCATGCTGCTTTCCAAACGGAAATTGCCCATTGCGTTTACGACGGCTGGCTGAAGAAAAAAAGCTGGCTAATCATTTGGAACTGGCGCTCCCGAGGAAGTCACATTGCATAAGGGGATGGACTCGTGAGCCTTGCCTGCCAATAATTATGTACAGTCGCTTTGTAAAGTCAAACACAAGACTTGTCGTTTAGTTATGCATTCGCCGACTGTCAAGGCAATTCCACTTTTGTTTGTAAAGACAAAACAACAAATCCTATTTTAAATGAGTAGTTATACAAAGAACGGCAGCTAAATCAACATCATATTAACTTTTAAGTGTGTAAATGCTGAGTTCATTATTTTTATTGCCTTCAAATTTGACTTTCTGACTACACAGCATTAAAAAAAGAAAATTAAGTTAAAATTAAATTGTGGTCATACAAATTAAAAGTTGATGTATTCTAGTAATTCCATTCAAAACAGTGAAACATGTACACTATTCATTCATTACACGCTTATTTTATTTATTTATTTATTTATTTATTTTTATTCTAATGATTATAACTTAACGGAAATCACAATTTCGGTTTTCTCTGGGAATAAATTCATATTACATAAGACTCATTTAAAAAATGATCATTTTCAAGATAAAACTGTTGTAAAACGACATTAAATAACCTCACTTAAAGTATTTATAGCGATCATTAACGACACCTTTGTACTGGTTTAATAGGCCATAATGCACCATCTATCTCAAATGGTGCAACTATTCCAGAAAATTAAATATGCATAATAATAATATGATTACCTGTCTTGTCAAAGTTTTTGCAGATGTTTTAAAGTCAGGGGAAGAAGCTATTGTGGAATTAAGTTCGCTTTTGTAAGTCGCACTAGAGAAAGGTCTTCCGGTAGCTCCGATCAAGAGTTTTCTGACACTCCTGCGTGTGTCTTGTAAGGCAAAACGCAGGGTCGACGCCATGGCGTTATCTTTCTGCTGTTTCCATGTGTTGACAGAACTCTGAAGTGAAAGTCTCCCTCCAGCAGATAGATAAACAAGCCAGGACGGAAGAGCAAAGGTCGTCCGTCATATTGGGGAGCCAATGGGAGCACGTGACGTCACGAACGCTTGCACCCTGGGAACTGTAGTCCATCTCGGAGTGAACCGTCACTGTAGTGCACAGAACGTGTTTGACAGAAGATGATGGTCCAGAATTTAGGCTCTAGATTTTTTTAAGGACTCTGTCTGAATAGGACTAAAGGGGAGAGATCGTCCCAACAAACGTAAAATGGAAGTTTATGCTTATGTCCACTAGATGGCAGTAGATCATTTAGTTTTCAGCACTTGCAGGATTTTCATCTCCATTATTCTTTATCTCTTCATGTATCTTTGCATGTCACACATGAAGTGCATCATTTGGCCGCCACCCAAAGATCACACATGGCAAGCAGCACAAAGGTTGTCTGAGTCATTGGACTGACATTGCTAATGACCCCATAGGGACATAGCAATTTAAAGCTGCTTGTAATTTGGGGGGGGGGGTCTAAATAATAGACTCACAAGGGTCCCTCAAAGAAAAAAGGTCAATTCAAGTTGGAACGCAAAAGTGGATCATTCAGTTAACACATCATGGGCTTTGTTTTTGTTGACTTCGAAACATGCAACTGGGGGCGTAAAACTGGTGGGTCTTCATTTTCATGCTGGTGCAAGCTTGGTTTTGCATATTTGGGAGTTTAGTAGCCCACGCTGCACCATGCAGTGCGCTTTGGCAACAATGGTGCCGTTTTGTTTGACTCAACCCGGCACACGATAACCTGATGGTTGGAAGTAGAATAAACCTTTGACCAGCTGGGAGCTGACTTAAGTTATGACACGTGGTTTTAGTCAAATTGCTCGAGGAGCAGGCAGACGGATTTGGGGGTCTGCCGTGAAAATAGAGTTGATCATTCTGATTGACGAATATTTAACATAAACATATTGGATATTTTTGCACCACTGTGGGTGTCTTTCAAACATTTGCTCCATCTTTTTGCAGATCTGCTTTATTTTTGCTGAGAAGTCCCACAATCCCTGTGGTGCTGGCATCAGTGGGCCTCTCCTGGTAAGCAGGTGGCGCATGTCTGGGAGGCTGTTTTGCCGTTAGTCATCAACATTTGTCATTCCATTCGGGTTGCATCGAGCCTTCTCCCTTTTTCTCTGCGCGGTGGTGGTCATTTTTATCTTCCCTCGCTATATTTGAAAGATAGTTTGGATGTGTGGACAGACAGAATGGAGCATTTATAACAGAAAGGAGTAGTAGTATTTTTTTTGGGTGAAGTTCTTTATCTTGAATTATATATAATGTGTTCAGATTTAATCCAGAGAGCACTCACGTGTACAACTTAAAATAGATAAAAAAAAACAATTGAGCAACCTTTTTGTGATCATGCAAAACGTAACATTTGGCAAGAGTTGTCAATATATGTCACATGGCAGACCGGTGTGTGGAGGAGCGGTATAGAAAATGTATATATTGACCTTTTAAATAAATGCAGCTTCATCTGCTATGAATTCGACCTTTACATTCTTTCTAAAGTACTTCCACTTTCCCAGAATCCTGGGTGGGCTATCTATGCTTATTATAATAAACCCAGCAGGCAAAAACACATAGTGGTTCTTTGACTTCAAGCACTGTTGGGGCACATGCTCCAGCTCAAGGACATAAGGTCACCATGCAAATGTCTGGCCTAATCCTCAAACTGTAATCAATTCTCCACCAGTGTGTGTTATTCACTGGGGACAGCTCACAAAGAAAAAGTGCAACAAAACGAGAGAGGAGGGCAGCAAGCGTCATAAAATTGAACAGGCCTCTGTGGCATTGTCCTTGTGAATAAATAACCATCTCACTCCATGCTGTATATTGCGCACTTCCCTCAATAGATGCTGGAGGAATTCACAAACAGTAGCATGCATGAGTGTGTGGAATCAGCTCACTTGTCAGCCATCTTTTGAAACTTTCTTGTGGCCAGTTAGCAGATTTTTTTTTTTTAAATAATTGTGGACTGTACAAGAAGTAAATTCAAAGTAACAAATGAAGAATGGCAGGAAACGGTTGTCAAATGTGATGTACTTAAGGCTGACATTTAAATGTCACATTTTTTCCCCCCGTTTTTTTAAAAAAGACATGATTTGATGAAACTTGAAAATGGATTTCACTCATTTTAAGACATCTCGGAACACTCCGTTTCACTTGATGAATAGCTTGCCTCCATGGACTTGGCTTTCCACCTGAGCAAAGTTGTTTGCAAGCCATAATAGGTGAGGCAGTACCTATTGACCTTTGTGCTGACCCCTTGGCAAGTTGTTCCCTCAGTCATGGTCTGCTCCCGTTTAAAAGGAACTATTATTAACTTCCGCACATGGAGGTGAGCCACTTTCTAGTTCTCCGAGATGAATGAAAAGGTAGAATGAATAATTCAAGTTTATCTTCTGGATTTGTAACCGAACTCTCTTTGGAGACTAAACTCAAAGCTGCACTTGGTTGCGCAGTTTGGAGGAAATGTTTTTGTTGCACTATGAATAAATCATGAAAGCAAAGGAAAACTGGAATTCTAAAGATCCCCAGCATCAGCCAGCATCCTTTGACCAGTTGCCCTTCATATTTAAGTTGTAAGCCCTGGCTAATTAGAATGCAAAGACATGCTGAGAATGCAGTTATGGAAATATTTGTAAGCCATTTTGCCTTTTAATTTGGCTTTTGCACGTTTTCCCACCAGGGCTTAATGCAGACGAGGCTCATTAGAATGCTGAAATGCCTTTTAACTATTGTATGACCTTGCCTTGTCCGTTTAGGACCGTGATCAGCTCCTTAAGTCGTGAGCATCGGACAAATAGAATACTTACTGTTATTATGGCAAAATGACTTTGCAAAACTTGGCAACTTAGCAACTCTGCAAACAAGCACAAAGTGACACGACAGTTTGGATCATTGACATGGTAAGCAGAGCTGCATTCTTTTGGCATAAAGTTCTGACGCGCTCACAAACTTCAGCAGCTTCGTGAAAAAGTGCTGATTCAAAGAAACAAAATCAAATGTACTCCCCACTGGCGTATGGTACGGAGGGCAAGTTGAGCAGTGACTCATTTCCAGGAGTCTAGAGGAGTACTTCAAACAGGATAAGTTTGCTGCGGCGAAAATCTTGCAGCAATTACCCGACCCGAGGATCAAACACATAGAGCTGGTAATTAGAAAAAATGGTATAGTATCGTTCCCCAGGTATACGCCTGGTCGTCATATTATTGATCGTTTTTTTACCTATGGAAAACCTTTCTGCCGAATTTGTTTTATCTGAGGCGTTGACATTTCTTGTACAGCTTACAACCATGAACCATGCAGCCAGTGACATTTTAAAGAGGGGTAAAAAAAAAAAAAGGGAGAAAATGAAGTCCTCTCAACCATGTGATTGACTTTCCCCTCATGTCCTTGGCGCTTTCCCTAAAAACTATCTTTAATAGTCACGCGGCACAGAACAGCTTAACTATGGAGGTAATACATCATTGTGAGTATTGCTTCTTAACCCCGAGATTTTGATTTTCAACTTTGACCTTCGCCAAGCCTGCCATAAAGCAAGTTCTTCAGACGGCTATCCAGCCAGCTGGGGCCTTTGCAGAAAGATCACGCAGTAAGTGCTTTGCAAAAGTCAATGAGGGAAACATGACGAGTGCCCAGTTGGAGAATAACCACGCTGTGACTAAATGGGGGGGGATACAATGCAATGACTTGGAGGGCGGGGCCGAGTGCTCGCTCTGCATGGAAAAATGGGGATGTTTGAAATGTCACCTTTCTGCTGCTCTCACAAAGCTTTTCTCCACGTCGATAATTGCGCTTGCTGTTTCTAATACTCGTGGAAGAAAAGTCACTTGTCTGAGACTCTTTTTGTAGCGTTTTATTCCGCACTAGTACATTGAAACCCCGATTCATCCCAAAGTTTGACAAGTGCTGTGTTTTCATCACGACCACAGAAAGGTGGTGATGAGATGGACATGGCTACCAGGAGGAATTTTCAAACACGCAAATTGAATGATGCCTTTCAACCTCCTGAGTCATAACTTTTATTTGCCATTTCTGAAGGTGAAATGAAAAAAAAAAGTGTTTGACAGAATGTACCCATTTTTATTCTTGATTTTAAAATTGATATCTTGTCGCTGCATTTTCTTCTCAGGCTTGCTGGAAGTTTATTGCTGACTTTGGGGGGAAAAAAGCAAATTACATAGTGGACTGCTTGCCACTCACACTTTCCTTCCTGCGGGGACTGGGCGGTAATTGAAGCCACGCTGCCAGCACAGAGGTCAGGTAAGTGAACCATTGTACCGTCCGTGTCCTGACTTCACCATTCCATCATGTATTATTGCATCCATTTCCATTTTTGCTTCATGCATCTCAACCCTGTACTATATTTTCATTGGGAGGCTTTCAGCATTTGTACATTTATGTTTCAGGTCATTTGTGGTTGTGTCGAAGTGCGCTTGAGCGTGTTTTGTTTGTTTTTGCTTTGGGTTCAAATTTGCATTAGAACATTTGTGAGGCATGTTCTTCCTACGCATATGTGCATTTTCTCTATTTTGTAAAAAATAAAATAATAACATTTGCTGAATATGGGCTCTCTGACTAATCAGTTGAAAATGTACTTCAATACGGCACAACACTAAATAGGACAAGCAAGATAGAAATAAAAAGAATGAATCTGAATAATTGTGGATTCATATTGTTCCCGGTAGGCTTATTTCCTATTCCCAGGTCTACTTCAACATCACCTCTAAATATCTGCAATGACTCATTTTCCCCTCTGTCAACTTTATCAAAGAGAAAATAAGAGCGCATTCAATGTGGGAGTCCATTTTAAAAGCGAGATTTGGTTGAGACAGAATAATGGTAGCACAAGACTGGTGCCATGACAACCGGGGACTAATGCGGCTCAGAGAATATGATAAAAGTGAGATAGGTTGGTGAAAAAATTCAGATGAATACTTTGCTGGTGACATTCTGGGTTTGCAGATGATTCTCGCTACATTCTGGCATTGCTTTCTTTGGATTTTATTTGCATTTATTGGCAGGCAGGTTGCACATTGCTATGCCGTGAGAAGGTCTGACATCTGGGATGTAACTGCCACCTTGTATTTGTCACAGAATCGAGACTAGAAGAATAGATTTGCACGGAATTTTTTTGCAAGGCATTTTTAAAAGACTGTCGTTAGCTTTCTGACACTTTCCCCAAATGATTCAGCATAGAATTCTGCAGAAAGTCAAAATGACCTCTGTGTCATTTGTTTGGATTTCCTTTCCACTGTCTCTTTGCGCTCCTCATGAGTGTGTGTCGATAGCTGGTAATGAAAGAAAGTTGTGGGGGGGGGGGGGGGGACTAATGCGCCATTGACGGAACGTAAAAACGAAAAACATTTTAAAGTGTGATAAAAGTCTTCAAACTCTTCAGCCCACCCAGTTCCATCAGTGGGGACTAGTTATCGGTATTTACCTTTCCACCCAGGCCTCCGCCTACTCACACACATGCTCTGGACTTTGAGAATCGTGGGAAAAGTCTCCCCGTCGAATCTCTTATTGACATGTTTGCTTGCAGGTTGGCATTGATCAAATGCGGATGTACTTTGTGGTGAGAATCACCACATGGACAGTTTGCAATGAGTTAGTAAAGCAATGACTCATCTGTAATGGTCAGTGATGCATAACATATCAAGTGCTATATTTGGTTGAAGTCAATCATCCTCACACCACTGGCACACTTGAGCGTGACTGAGCAAATCTTGATATGGCTTAAATGCTGCTTTATGTCACATGTGTGCTCATTAATCAATATTGAGTATTAAAATATGACAACATATTACTGCCAGTTCACAAGCAAGGATGAAGAAATGAGCGGCAGGGAGCGAGAGAGAGGGGGGGGGGGTGAAGGGTGAGGTGGTAAGAGTGTGGGTGTGGGTGTATAAATTTCCCGCTGGGGACGACACTTTCACCCAGAACGTTGCTTCGGAACGTGTGACACGCAAGGCACAAGTTTGGATATAAACATGGATTTAAGATTATATCAATGGACAGGTGAAGAGGGCCAACTCAGTGATAATTAAAAAAAAAAATGTAGGAACCACCTTTTTTTTTTTTCCTGTGAAAGAACAATGTTGCTTGAATGGGATTGTGCAATTTATGCAGTAACCAATGAGGGAATATTGACCTACATTATAATTTGGTACATATTTATATGTATACAAAAATTGCAGGATACTTTCCCATTCTTTACCTTACATTTATTTGCCACATTAAAAACATGTACATGAGTGTAGGTAAATAAATGTTGTATATATACTGTACATATTTGAGTAGTTAGATTTTTTTTTTTTTTTTAAACAGCTGTGCAAGTGATGCAAACTTTAATCATCCACAATTTAGAGGCCAAATGCTACCAAAAATGCCAAAAGGTTCAATTAAGCTCTTTTTCTGCATCGCCACCCACGAACAAAAGTCATATATTACAAGCTTATACAATTTTAGTAGCTGCTCAAAAATGGACGGCAGGCTAATGTTTGTCCAACCCTGCTCTCACACTGTTTTTGTCTTTACACTGAAGTATGAAAATGTCATTCATTAGCATCATTCTAGGGCTCATCTTCGTCGCTCTCTTTTCTGCGCGCATCTCCATCCGATTTGAGCTCCATCAGCTCCACTTCATGTTTGGCTGCAGTCTCCAACACTTGTTGTTTGTTGTAGAAGACCACAAAGTTATTAATGATGGGATGTATGGGTAAGGCGATGGCGATCACCCCACACAAGAAGCTCAGGGCCGCGTTGCACTTGCCAAGAGTGGTTTTGGGGTAGATGTCTCCGTATCCCACCGTCGTCATGGTGATGATGGCCCACCAGAAGGATTGTGGAATGCTTCTGAACAGAGTCTCGGGGTGACTTTGCTCCATGGTGTAGCCCAGAGCGGAGAACACGAAGATACCCACGCCCATATACATGAGCAGCAGCCCCAGCTCTTTAAGGCTCTTCTTGAGCGCGTACGTGAGAGTCTGAAGTCCCGACGAGTGGCGCGCCAACTTGAAGACACGCGCAATGCGCATAATGCGCAGCGCCTGGACCGCCTGCTGAACGTTGCCAAGTTCCATCATGGAGGCGGTGCCGAGGGAGGTTAGCGCGAGGACCACGTAGAAAGGCATAATAGCCAAGAAGTCCACCACGTTCATGAAGGAGAGGGCAAAGTGTAACTTATTAGGCGAGGAAGCCAGGCGCAGCAGGTATTCAACGGTGAACCACAGCATGCACGCCGTCTCGATAGCCTCCAAAATCGGGTGCTCCACCAGCTCTCCCTCGGCGTCGGTGACCTGCAATTCCGGGATGGTTCCCACGCACATCACCACTGCTGAGACCAGGACGGAGAGGAAAGACGCGATGGCAATGACGCGCGCTGGGAACGAGGAACCAGGCTTCTCCATGAGTCTCCACAGCAAGCGCTGGCACGTCTGAGTGCCCGTCGCACTCTGGTCCACTTCCATGTCCTCCAAAATCACCTTGACTTTGCTCGCGATCTCCCTCAGCTCCCCCTCCTTCTCGCTCAGATCACTTTTGCAGCATTCATCCAACGCACTTTGGTCTATTTTCCAGAACTCCATCTCCTTGATGAAACAAATGGGGCAAATGCCACGCTTAATGTGGATCTCGTCAAAGTAATAAACATCGACGATGCACTTGAAGGCATCTGGATCTCGGTCGAAATAAAACTCCTTCTGCCCCGGGTCGAAGTCGTCACAAAGAGACGAAATAAGTTCTTCATTCTGCGCCGATGAGCAGCAGTTGACCAACTCGGCCAGTCTGCTCTCCGGGTAACGATTCAAAACATCCCCGAAAAGCACCACTCGGACCCCGCCGATGTTCACAGTGATCTCAGGCTCACCACACGAACTGCTTCTGTATCTTGGCTTCGGAATCGTCCACATTTTTATCAATGTTTTGTTTGAAAAGACAAAATGCGGTGTGACGCGCTTAAGTCGGGTGGACGCACATCACTTGGGAAACATATTTTTCCTCCAAAGCTGACAGACGGAATGACACAGCTTGCACGCGCAAGAGAGGGGAGTGGAGCGAGAGAAAGAGAGAGCGAGAGAGGTGGAGTATCGTTTGATTGAATGTTTAATTTACCAAAGCAGGTATATGTAGAGGAAAGAAGTTATGCCCCCTAGCACTCGGCTGCCGCATTACACCTCTTGAACACTGGACTTCAGTATCCTACCATATCATCATTTACCGTGTTTCCAGGAAAACCAGAAATCCTGCAAAAAAATATTTTTCTAAAATGTTGGCGAGCAAAACAGTCATGTGGATCACAATTGCCATCAGTGCAAAATGTACTGATGTATTGAATTCAACATTTTTGCAACATGTCTGGAATTGTCCATGTTTGGTTCCTCTCATCATTAGCTGAAGTCCAGCATGTTGGTGTTAACATAAAAGCAGATGTAGGAGAAGTACTCCTGCTGGAAGAGTCCTGGAATGTCACAGGTCACCTGAGAGAAACACGTGAATTACATAAATCAGCTGACACACACACACAAAAAAAGCTACTGCTTGTACAAAGTATTTTCAAATAAAGTTCTGTTCACACAAAGTACAGACGTTGTGGTTATCTTGACCTGACTATGAATCTTCAATTGGCAGAAGAAGGATGTTTTTGCTGGAGTACCGAAAGAAAAGACAAGCGCGGTACTGAACGCTCCTCAGAACTGCGAGGTGGAAGAACTAATTAGTAGGCCGGCCGAGAGCGGCTAATCCAGACCGCCAGGGAATTCTCCGTTGGGTTAGGCTGCCAAATGCGCTTGGAGACAACAATTCCAAAGACACGATGGCTTATTTCTGTGTCTTACGTCTGTCTCGCTGACATCGGCGGTCGGGTCGAGATGCACGAACAATGAGGCAAGTTCTTGTCTCATTTTCTCGGAACACTTCCTGTCTGACTGAAGCAGAAGGGCCTGATAGTTGACAGGTAATCCATACCTGGAGGCGTACATCATTAAGGGGACAACAACTCAAAACGACAAAGGAATCGTAACCTGACATGGGAAAATGGATGAATCACCGGAGTACTGACTCCACAAAGACCCTTGCTGCTTTCAGATGAATCCAGGCCATAAACACCTGGCTAAAATTCACCTTCAGCCAATGCACAAACACATCCTGAAAGATAAAAAGTACACATGGTTAATACATTTTGATCACCCATGCCTAAACCAACATGTTAGAAATGGGTGCTTTGCGCCGGTGTGGGCGTGAACACAGCCAATCTGAGCAGCTCCTCTCATTCTCTTTCAAATTGGCGCACAGAAACTGATTATCAACGCAGGAGGGTGAAGCGTGCAAAATATGACGATAAAAAAAAAAAAAAACCTCACATATTGTTGTTTTCTGTGAACACGGAGCTCCTTCCACTCCCGTTGCTGCTTCTCCTCCAGGTCGAAGCAGTACTCGCGCACAGTGAACCTACGTATATAGGTTACATACTACGCTATGGTAAACAACATAGATAACACCTGTTTATTCCACCACTGCATTTTCCAGCCATCTGTCCGTCTTACTTGCTTTCCTGAGCTTTGGCTTTGAATTCATAAACGTCTCGTTTGAAAAGTGTCACTGAAAAAATGCCCCGTTCTCCGTCCTCGTAGAGTTTCCTGATGGTGATGCGGAAAAAATATGGAAAGCTTCCATTTAAAATGACAGGATTGAAAAATATTTTGTGTGCATTGACTCACCTGCTTGACCGAGGCACCACAAACTCTGACAGTGATTCGTACTTCTGCTCCCAATTCACATAGTCCCCCCTGGGATCCAAAACATTTGGAATTTGAGAATGCCACATCAAAAACACATACTAAGACGTTGGGTGAAGTGCGAAACATATCACTTAAGTATGTAATGAGTCATTTACACAGTGGCCGTCATCTGGCTGACCTGCTCACCACCGCCAGCAAACTAGTGAGGTATTCTGACACCACCAGATCTTCTCTCCTCACCATACCGTTCAGGCTGCATGTTTGCAAACTCCCTCTAAAAAGAGATACTTCGATGTTAAACACGTATGGACGTATCATCCGCAAATGATGCCACTCACCCCAATGTGTGTTCCAGGCACTGCAAGCTTGCGTTTACACTGTTGTACACAGCAGATCGGGATTTTAATTCTGTTTCCACTTGTGAAACCTCCTGACGTAAACACCCGGATCAATCATTTTACAGTATGGAAATGATCATTCATTTTGCTTCATGGCTATTTTCCATCACGAGTACCTTATTGATGATGTTTACCAGGCTGGAGAGAGGCAGTGATGTGGGATACTTGGCCTTGTCCCAATGGAAGTTGGTCACATAGTTTAGAATGCCCACTGACACAGAAATACAGAAAGACAACATCTTTTTAGCTGCTGTAACACAAGCTGGCACTGTAAGCACAGTGAGGCACGGCATCATACAACAGAAGGAAGATCAATACCTCTCAGAGACTTCATGGAGTCCTTAAATGGGGACTGGAGGTCTCTTGGCTTTGCGTTCTGGCCTATTTGACGGATTAGGTAACATTCATGTGAAATGATAACGTAAGCTCCAGATGGTATGTGCGTGCATCTAATTAACTCGACACCTTTTCAACATTGACATGTTTGAGTGAGGCCGTGTGTGTGTGACTCACCTCCGTCGGCTAAGACGTTTGCCATCACTTGGTCCTGCTCCATCGTTTCTCTCATACGCTGACATGTTTTGTTCAGAACACTTCAAACAGAAGAATTGCGTGTGAGTTGAACGGCAGAGGAACTAGAATTGAAACCATTTTCTATTTTGAAGCAGGGTTGTTTTCCTAACCAATTTGTCGGTTAACTAATGACTCGTTTTGAACATTTTCTTTTTTACCTTTCAGTCAAGGCATCAAGTGTGTAGAGTTCATCTGACACACTGAGAAGACTGTCCAGTATTCCAACCTAAAGGTACCAAACGTAAAAAGAACCGGTACACACGGGTATTCTGAAAAATACCTTTTTGTGAGTCTGGCCGTTTAAACCAAGCAAGTTATGAATTAGAAAAGTTTCTGTTAAGATGTAACTCCAGGCTAAGGAACTCACTGATCACCTTGAGTGAACTGGGTCAGATGTAAATTTTGCAGCAAACCGAAGAGCAACCTGATCTTTTTTCCTTTACCAGAGAAGGATACCAAACACCAAACCGTCCTCAACTCTCCTCACTCTTCTCAAATAAAGAAACAGAGAACGACATGCAAACCATACTTCACCAACCTTCAGATCTGGAATGGTGAATTTGTAGCAAGATGCCTGGTTAGTCTTGCCAATGATGCGCTGAAGTTTCTCAACACTCTTTACACTGGTCTTATCCAACGGGACGGATATCAACCACAAGTCTCGCATGACTACCACGACGTCATTAAATACCTCCAATAAAAATTGAGAGAGAGAAAAAATGGAGAGAGCAAAACAAACACATTGAGAATGGAGAGCAAAATAGCAATGCAGATTCTTATGTGGAAAGCACGTACTCAAACTTGGTTTAATACTTTCCAGTTAGATTGTTCGGTTAGAAAACGTCTTAGTAAAGTCAAACAAAAATAGAAATGTTAAGATTAAAATTCTTACCTTCAAGTTATCTTCATTGGGATCCTGTGTCGGTGCTCCACAGTGAAGTGTGCAGAGAGTTTGTCTCACGAGAGACTACAGCCAGCCCACAAACCTCTAGAGTCATATGAAGCCAATACAGTTCCAATGATCAGGATTTTTTTCAATGTTTGAAATCAATTTAAAAACGTATTACTAAAGGTTGTAAGCATATCCTATTTATATTTAAATGATATTAAATATTTCTATTGCAATAAAATTTGGTACCACTAGGTCACAATTACAATATCATAAGTTACACTTATAAACATACAAGTTTCATTGCGAATCATGTCGCGTAAAATCAAAACAAACCTGAATGTGAAGATGAATCATATTTATAATCTGTACCATTTTCAAATTGATCTTTATATGTAGCATGAACTTGTGGTGATTGCTTTATACTGTATATGTGTATTGTTTTAATAGAACAAATTGTCCTTTTTTTTTTCATAAGCCTTTGAGTTGTTTATGAGCGCGACTTCCGCTTTAAACCGCGTCTGTCGCTGTCCATGGTACCTGGTCAGTGACATATCCTCACGGGGACGCCAATTTTTCGCTGTTAAACAGAAAAAAACAATACAAAACCGACTCCTACCAATGTAGTGCGGTACGGCGATGATATTTGATAAGCCCGTGGCCAAAAGTAGCGTTTATAGCTATTTTCAAAACTTTGTCACTTCATTAAGTAAACAACCGGACCAAACGCAGGTTGCTCTCGTTTCTTGACGGACACATTTGCGAAACGTACGTTTACTTCCGGTAGCACAACGTGCGTTGTGTGCAGCTCACCGGTGTTTTAGGTGAAATCGGCCGCTTTGTCAAAGTTTCAAAATGCAGATATCAAGTGTGAACGATGTCAAAATTTATAATTTAAGCTATGGAAAGTCACTTCCAGAGGTAAGAAGCACAAGTTGACATTTGTAGCTAAGCAGCTATCCACACTGTTTTGAAAATGTGTTGCACTTGGAAATGTTTTGGAAATGTGTTCACTTCATTTCTCATAGTTTCTAATGTTATCCGTCAAACAAGTTCCATGTTAACAATGGATCAAAGCATCGGTGTATTAAAAAACATTTCTTTGAACATCCAGTGGCTGTCAGACCGTAAGAAAAGACAACTGCAAAAGAGCGATGTTGGTAAGTTGTCCATGTAATAATAAGCATGTCCTCCAAAAGTTCAGATTTATTTTTTGTACTTTCAAGACATCCAGCGCAGGATTGAGCTCATCCAGGACTTTGAGATGCCCACAGTGTGCACATCCATAAAGGTTTCCAGGGATGGACAGTTCATTCTAGCAGCAGGTAATGGTCAAAAGCAGAAGTTCTTTAACATGTTAAATATAAACATGACAAAAGCTGCAGCCATACTGTATCCAATCAAATGGCATTATGATCATGAAGATACAAAAGTGAAATCATGATGAAATTTGCTTGCCCAGCCCTAATCTGCATGATCTTTGTAGGGACTTACAAGCCAAGGATTCGATGTTATGACACCTACCATCTTTCATTGAAGTTTGAACGCTGCTTGGATTCTGATGGTAAACAAAAAATCCCATAATGTCATCTTGTTAATGCTCATTCCATGAACTTCCACATTTTCATTTGTTTTCTGTCCTTCCCTTAGTTGTGACATTTGACATACTGTCTGATGACTACTCAAAGGTAATTTTGGAATATTTAATTTGATGGTGTTATTGTTTTACACGTGTAATTGATCTTACCTTGTTTTGTTATTCTCCTTTTGTCCTCAGCTTGTGTTTCTGCGCACTGACCGTTATGTGGAGTTTCATTCCCAGCACGGTCACTACTACAAGACACGGATTCCAAAATTTGGTCGGGATTTTTCTTACCATTACCCCTCTTGTGACCTTTACTTCGTTGGCTGTAGGTGAGTAAACTTTCGATAGCCGTCAGATTTCGAGACACAACTCAGACCCATTCTAATGGTTCTTGTACATGTTTTCATCCAGTTCAGACATCTACAGACTGAATCTTGAACAAGGTCGCTTCCTCAACTCACTTCAAACAGATGCCGTGTGAGTGTACCAAAGCATTTACTCGTAAAAACAATTGTTGACACTGAATCTTTGCATTAAGTGTCAATGCTTCTTCTTTCTCTTACATCTTATTTTTACCTTGACAACAACCAGGGAGCACACCGTATGTGATATCAACCCTGTCCATCATTTGTTTGCCAGTGGAACATCTGAGGTACATTTATTCTCATTTCATAAAAAACGTCTTTTATTCCAACTTGCATATTCATTTAACACAGGAAGACGCTCTTCAGAAGGATAATTGCCACAATAGAATTGTTTCTGAAGTCATTCAAATTTCTTGAGCTGGTAATATCCCTTGTTTGGTTTTTAGGGAAAGGTGGAATGCTGGGACCCTCGTGTGCGGAAGCGAGTGGGCCTTCTGGACTGTGCGCTGAGCAGCCTCACAGAAGGAATGGAGTACGTAACCAGCTGTTGCTCAGAATAGATGGCTGTCTTCTTTTTTTTGTCATTCATCTAATTAGATGTGACCATTCTGTCACGTTCATTGTGTTGTTTGCAGAGTTCAGAGTTTGCCCTCAATTAGTGCACTGAAGTTCAACGGCTCGCTCACTATGGCAGTGGGCACCAGCACGGGACAGGTATGCGAGAATATCCATCAATGGCTGATGTTAAGAGGCCTTACAGTAAAAGAATGTATCTTCACCTCCCCTTGCACATCTCAAATAGTGAAAGACCATTGCGTTTGTCACCAAAGGTGCTGTTGTATGACCTGCGCTCCAGCCAACCGCTGCTGGTGAAAGACCACTTCTATAACCTCCCCATCAAGTCTCTCAATTTCCATGATCAGATGGACCTGGTTGTGTCAGCGGACTCTAAAATATTAAAAATCTGGAACAAAGACACTGTAAGACATGAGTAGAACAGTAGATGTGTAGAAGTTCATTGTATACTAATAACAGGAGTGATTCTGCAAGTTTGCAGATGTCATTTTTTTCATGTCACTCAAATGAGATGTAAAAAAAAAATCACAGACTGCACATTTTCTTGTGCTCACCACAGGGCAAGGTGTTCTCCTCCATCCAGCCTGACAGCAACATTAACGATGTTTGCATGTACCCCCACTCAGGTGAGAATACTCTTCCAGTATCTTTGTATGACCTGTGTTTATAAATCAAAACAAAAGGAATTAACAACTGAGAAAGCCTCTAGTCAAATTTCTTTTTCACTTGAATGTGTCTGTGCTGTGTTCTTTCACCACTAGATGGTGCCATGTCCCCTTGTAGGTTTGGTTAATACTATTATTTTACCCGATCATTTTGTCAGGTTGAAAAGCACATTCATTGTCTGTCACCAAAAGAATTCCATACACTTTGGCAGTCAGAAAAATGTCATACTCATACCTTACAGACACGGCAACTTTTCAACCTGTGACCAAACTGCGTATGCACAAGCTTTGCTGCATTTGTTTTCAGCCCGTCTCTGTTTGTGTTTTCTAGGTATGGTGTTCACTGCCAATGAAAATCCAAAGATGAACACATTCTATATCCCAGTGAGTGCATTTTTTTAGTGTACATCCCACACTTTTCTTTGTAGCCATATGTTGTGCATGTAATATAATGTCGAGTCACCAATGTGACCTGACCTGAGCGTTTGTGTGGGTTCAGGCGCTGGGCCCAGCGCCTCGTTGGTGCTCGTTCCTTGACAACCTGACAGAAGAGCTGGAGGAGAGCCCAGAGTGCACCGTGTATGACGACTACAAGTTTGTCACCCGCAAGGACCTGGATAATTTGGGTGAGATCTGTCGGAGTGTTCTCTCTATAAAGCTGTACTTGAAAGAATCAATGCTTCTATTTAGTACCGTACATTTACATTCGGTTTTGGTGGTTTCTATATTCAAATGCGATGCTAAGCTTTGAACTATGATGTTTCGGTGGCTTACATTGTACTTTTCAGAATCATACCTTTGCCTTGTTTTTGATGAACACTTAGACTTACTACGCTACAGTACGTTAATGTTGGCCACCATGGTAGAAGAACAAGAAAATATGTGCTTTTTGTGAAACTTCTTCATGAAGCTCTTGGATGAATCACAGGTGGCTGAGCAGAGCTTCTGAGGCCTTGGCTGAAAGAAGTCCAGAGCGTGGGGGAGGGAGTCTGGAGGGCTGGGGGTTGTACCCCTGTGGAAGGGTTGAATGAACATTGGAATGCAGGCTCAGCAGGAAAGAGATCAAATGACAAGTAGCAAAGAAGTGGTTGGCTGCTGTCGAATAACGGCGGGCCGCAGTGGTGTTGATTTACCGAGGCTGTCTAACGTGGCCTGTTACGTAAGCTTAAGTAAAGAACGTGAGGCAGCAAATGCACGCTGACTCTTCTGGAAGATTGAGTCATTTCAGAGTGGGAGAACGCCTTCATTCAACGGCTTGAAAAATGCGGCACAATCGTTGCATGTGAATGGCTGGGGGGGAAGGAGGGACTGACGCAGCAGAATTTATTCATTTTAAAGTGCCTTTAGCAAATTTGAAGCTACATGCTTTTGCCACTGTTCAGCCACAATATTAGTGAGTCAATTTAGTTATCCGTGAAGGATTCGAAGAACGTTCAGCACACTGAGTCTAAGACATTTTCTTTTCAAGAACTAACAGCTTCCCTTCTGTATTTTAGTGCCTGTTCTGTTTCAAAACAGACATTGAACATCGATATCATTATTTCAAAATAAATGCTTGCTAGCTCTGTTTTTCTTGTTGCGTAGGTTTGTCTCACCTGGTGGGGTCGTCCCTCCTGAGGGCGTACATGCATGGCTATTTCATGGATATCAGGCTGTATCATAAGGTACCTTGCAGTATTCCATTCCAAGGCTTTGCTGGTAATTGAATCATGTTGGAAATATAACACTGGTCAACATTTTTTTTTTTTTTAAATGAGACATGCAAGTCAACTTTTGGCCATTTTTTTTTTTTATTCTCAGGTCAAAAGCATGGCAAATCCTTTTGCGTATGAGGAGTATCGCAAGGACAAGATCCGGCAGAAGATCGACGAGACGAGGACCAAGAGAGTGCAGGTTAAGGTGAGAAATTCCGACAGCATGACAAGATTCTTCCAGTTGGTGTTTATAGCTCAACCACATTGTTGACCAGAGGGTGCCAAATGTCTATTTGAAGAAACAAACTTCACAGCTTTAAAAAAAAAAAGATGGAAAAAAGAACTATTGTTTCAAAGCTCTGGCTTGTTTTGTTTTTTTGCTTTCGGAAGCTGCTATTTTCCGGTAATCAAATTTATTGGGGTGGGGGAAAAAACCTATGTGCCGGAGTGTGAAATTACATCTGCTGAAAAAACTTGACTTCACATTGACTCATAACAACTAACTGTATTAAGAATGCCTTCCACTGCCATCTCTTCCAGAATAGAAAATCTCCATCTAATGTTTGACAAAGACTGTTTGCCCTCAAGCATCAATGTAGCCAGAGCAACATGAAAAGTATTTTCCCATCGCAAACAATCTTCTGTCTCTCAAATGTTCCGGACTCAGGCCTTGCCCAAAGTCAACAAGGAGCTGGCTCTCAAGCTGATGGAGGAGGGCGACGACGAAGTGGACCTGGCTTCCCGGAAAAAGAAGGGCAAGGTAGTCGCATTTTGACATCAGCATTTGTCAGCAAATCCCTCCTTTTCATTTTGCCATTTTGCCATCGCAGGCCCTACCCACCATTTTAGGCGACAACCGTTTCAAGGTGATGTTTGAAAACCCAGACTACCAGGTGGACGAGAAGAGCGAGGAATTCCGTCTGCTCAACCCCATCGTCTCCAAAGTCAGCCAGAAGAGGAAGAAGAAGCTGCGGCTACTAGCTTCTCAGGTGATGCTGCGCTTAGCTAAAGGTTGAGCAGGATGCAAACGAGTGCACGATGCAGCTTGAGATGCCTTCAAGAATATTAATACCACCGTTTTTAGGAGGCCAAGGGAGAGGAGGAGGAGGAGGAGCAGGAGGGTCGAGTCAGCTCTGAGGAAAGCTCAGATGATGACAAGAGCTGGGTGGAAGAGGTGAGGGAGCAGCGGAGATTGCTCAAGCAGGAGGACCGAGACCGCCGGCTTCAGCGACGAAAGGACGCCGACCGCAACACAGTCTTGCTGGAGAGCAAAAGCCACGAAGGGCAGAAAAACTCCGCCGCGGCTGAGAACACGACAACGAGCCAGCCTCAGTTCTATCAGATTAAAAGCGGAGAGGAGTTCCGCGGTTTTAACGACCTCTCCCGCAAGCAGAAGCTACAGAAGTACGTCCTGTTCCCTCAAGGATTTGATTCGGAATGTCATACAAAGTTTATCAGCATGAAATACTACAAATGCGCTTTTATTATCCGTGCTCAATGAAAACGTTTGTTTGTGCGTGTGAACCTCAGGACATCCCTCGAGGAACGACTAAAGTTAGAGGAGTACTCTGGGACCAGCAGCATGGCTGACACCACAGTGGGCAGCAAGCAGCTGACTTTTACACTCAAAAAGGTAAATGGCCCATCTCCAAATCGGTCACAGATTACACAAGTAATACCCCGTGGTATTTAATTTGCAATGATTTGCCGTGATGCTGTTGAATGAGTGATATTTTTAGTTCGACTCTGGCTCCATCCAGTTCTCAGTGGTGAAGAAAAGGCCAAAGAGCCAGAAGACAATCTGGCCCAAACTCTGAACCAATATTTGCCGACGTCCGCCAAGTACTTGGATAAAACAAAACAAAATAACAAGCCTCGTGTGTCTGTGGCAGTCTGAACGGCAACAGAAGCAGCAGCAGGCGGAACGGGACCACCACGAAGAGAGGAAGAAGCTGAGGCGCTCGGCGGGACACCTAAGCAGCGCCCGCGGGAGGGGCTGGGCTGCGGGGAGAGGAAGAGGAAGAGGAAGGGGACGCCACTGAGCACCAAAGACCCATGTGCAGCTGCCGGCCGCAGGTCAAAGTTACACCGATTAAACAGATGTCAGAAATAGAGGAAGATTGCGGTTTTTAATAGCTCTTGTGTCAAGTGACCAAGGATAAAAATCTCATTGTTATTTTATCATGGGAAACGCTTTTTGGTGGACGATTTGCGTTTATTTTTTTCAATGCCTTTTTCATCATAGTATTTGTGAATCATTTTCTAACCGACCGAGCTGTATTTCGAGATTCATCTTCTTTCCCGGACTGACTGTATATTGCAATAATTATTTGCGAAGGTTCGATGAAATATTCTGTATTGTTTTCAGTGCCCGAACTAAATCCAGGCTCCTGGAGCAAGTCAAACAAATACTTTTGCCTCTTCTCTTTGCCAACCAGACTTGGTATTCTTTGTTGCAGTTAAGCACCTACTTGCGTCAGCGGTGAAAGAAGGGGAGGAGAGAAATGTGATGTGTTTTCTCTTCCCCCCGCCGCCATCAACTGCAGTTCTTGGAAACTCACTCACTGCTTGTGTCTCCTCCCCCAATGCAATGGGTGGCGTGAACTCCTTTCGTGGAGTGTAGAACCACGCCTGGACCTCCCCTACTCACACTCATTACCATCATGCTTAACTTGACGAGCATGTCAATGAGGAATTCATTGTGTAGAAAAACAAAGCGCCAGCTTTTCATGTAAGGTATGCAGTTGATCAAGAAGTGAATATGGATTAGTTCAGAATGCATCTAAAATATTGGGAAATTCGGTTGCTTTTCTGTGCTTCACCATGACGACAGACAGACTGTCGTCTGCAAGAAGTGGGTCAAGCTGCACTGGCACAAAGAATATGGGAAAAGATGAGGCTTTTAATGGAATTTGGAAGTGCGCTGCACGCCATTCAACCACATAACCTAATCGGCAATGAGGAGGTTTTGTTTTGGACCGTGCCGCTCGTCTAATTCAATATTTCCCAGCTGTAATTGAGTCAAAAAGCCATGACATGAAGTATTGACATCGTGACAATATCTTTTCATAGTAACTTGTCAAATGTCTGTGCAGGTCATCGCTGGAATTCTTTTTATTTTAATTTTCCCTCCACTTTTTTCAGGCCCTACTGTTCAGAGTGAAGCCGTAAAGCTGTACGTCAGTCTGTGTTCTTTCTCCAAAAAGGATCAAAGCAGTCAAATGTGCTGATGTGGACAGTTTGCTGATCTTTCAGACCACCCTACCAGAAAGGCGCAAAAAATGTCCCTGTGAAAATGAGGTCCATTTTTTTTTTCTGTCAATGCATTGCCAAGCAAACTATCTCCCAAGAATTCAACCTTTAAAGGAAAGGCCAATATAATCAATAGAAAATAAATAAAGCTAATATCTATTATTTATTGGAGTGAATTGGGCTGGTTGGGAAGCTTCAACTATGTCTGAAATTGATTTGAATCGTTTTTTTCCCCCAGTTCCTACAAGTTTAACGTAATGAAAACAAATAAAAACAACTAATTTAGCGCATTAATTGTTGGAATAACAGTTGTCGCATCACAATAACCCAGCCAACCTATTATTAGTTGAAATAAATAGCCCTGTCAACACAATGTTTGCAGATTTAATACAACTGAACAATGGTTGGCAGTCACGTTTGCTTGTTTTTAAGAGTGGCTATCTGGGTGAAGTATGTTGTATCCAGAGAATTTTAATTGGATTAAGTTATCCATGCTGCCTGAGGCTCTGCATGCAAATCAAGCATTCAATTCAACATGATAAATGGATCACAGTCAAAGCAGTGAATAAACACCACAAATAACAAATTCTAATTTGGGTCCAGCGCCAGCCAGACAAGTTGCTGTCTTGTAAGTAGCAGTCTGGGCCAGTCAAGGGCTTAACTACAATGAGGTCAAGACTTACTGGCTTTTACCTGCTGTCATTTTTAACCTCTGACCCGCTGACCGATTTAACAGGATAACCGAAGCACTCCTGACGTTGTTGACAGCCGCTCTACGGAACGTGACAAAAAGCCCATTAAAAGGATCAGCTGTAAAATGTGTGTGCACTTACTCCATCAAAGGACTGTTCATGTTGATAAGTGAGAGCTAAAGAAAAAATGGCAAAGCCAGGTTCTGCAATATTCTTGCATTTCTCTAGGGATTGTCATCCTTGTCTTTTATGCATCCTTGCGTAAGCCACGTTTCGATCCTTACTAGCAAGTCACACAGGTCAAGACTTGAGAAGAGTAGAGAGAGAGGCGAGGGGAATCACCTCATCCTGGTTTTACTATTTATATCATTACTGGTCTTGTGATTTGAACCAAAACACACCAAAGATGCGCTTGCAAATTCATTAGTGCTCAATTGCGGGCACACTTCCTGCAGCCACCCTCACTTACTGATAGAGAGCGTTGGCTAACCAACTGAACTCGCCACTATTGATTGTTTTTAATTCAAAACATTTGAGTTTCCATGTGGTGTGTTTATATGTTCAAGCAATCAAAGGTCTAGTAAGATGATATCTTTCCAACACATGCAATTACTCTTCTTCCTTCTAGGGGAAGCGATACCGGACTCTTCGGGTCAAGACGAGTTGAGTGAGGAAAAGCTTTTTCCCCTCTGCTGTGATCGCCATGAACTCGGTCAGCAGCACAACACCCCTGTCATCCCTCTGAGCTCTTCTGAATCCTGCAGGACCACAACACCTGTATTAGCTGCATCTACTGTCCATATCTGCATATAATTGCTGCATTCCTATCCTATATCTGGTTATACTGACACTATGTTGCATTTTTATGACCCTATATTTATAATTAGCATTCTAGTAGCGCCTGCAAATATTTATTCTACTGCACCTTATTTGAAATACTTAGCTAATCTAATGTTTGATTTGGGATGGAACTGGAATGGGGTCAATATGTCAAAATGCAATGATAGCAAATAAAAGAAGACGTTTCTTCCCAACTGCATATTCCAAGCACAAAACATGAGCCATGCTTGATCCAACTCTTGCGAGATTGTGCTTACGTGCCCAAGCGCAAAGTGAGAACATCTCAACCCCATCACTTCATCAGCTATCACCAAAAAAAAAAAAAAGCGCTAATATATTGTCCCCTTCTTCCACCATGTTGATGGGGGGGGACAAGTCCAAACCGGTTCTAACGTGGATGGGAGGCCGGTTTTAGCTGGCTATGTTGCCGTAGCAACGAGCTCCCTATAAATTCAGGACGGGACATCCGCTGCTTCCACTTCTCCTTCAGTCTCGGCCAAGGAGAGGACGATCGCAGGCTGCGGCTCCGGTGTCTGCAGGAAAAACGTTTCTTTTTTTTACACCCCAGCGGGTCTAATGGACAAACTCTTTGTAAATGCTTTTTAAGGTAAGAAGTGTTGTTTTTTGGGTCTTTTTGTTGCACGGACATTTGAGCTAGCACGTGAGAATGAATGGGTTCTTAACACCCCCTGTGGTGACGTTTCCCACCCACTTTAAATTCGATGGTTTACTGATCATCAAGCATTATGAAATGTGAGGATCGATTAGAAAGTTTAAGCATGACTGTTACTGGATGCCTGCAGTTTGTTGCTAGCTAGTTAACGGTCAGTGGACACGTATTGCGAATTAGGCGTTAACCTGATGAGGATGACGTGTTTTTTTTTTTTTCCTTTTCTTTCTTAATACCTGTAATGAAACGTGCAATGTGAGTCACGGCTAAAATCACCTCTCGTGTTAAGCGGACATCAGCCGCATGGCAAAGAAAACGGAACCGGCATAGTGACGTTTACGTAATTCGTTCATCTTCCATTTGTTCGTTTTGATGTCGGTCAAAGATAAAGGGCGTGGCTTTTCGGCCATTGGAGGGAATCGATCGTGGGCGGAGCCAATTTTTTTTTTTTTTTTTTTTTTAAATGCGTGTCGAGTTCTACTGACTCAGTAAAGGTATTTTTCCACTATTGCGATGTTGCACAACTCATCAATGTACATTTGTTAGCCTTATTTGAATAGCTATTTGGTCAAACAGACTGCATATATTGTTACAGTTGTTAATTGTAAAAATCCCTTCTCTCTTCTCAGAATTATCACTCCAGGAGAATTCACTCTGTTTGCTCAACAGGCCCTGGCCTTGAGGCTTATTTAAAGGGTTTTAACTTCACTGGTGAGCCACCTTGGGTCTCCTGCACCCAAAGAAATTCCATCTCTTTGTATTCAAGTAAGTGCTGCACTCACCTTTTTTGGGCCACATGCACAGTCGTTGACCTTAACAATTACCGTAACACTCTTTCAGATTTCTGAGTGACCGTTTAAAGGGCTTCTTGCAACCATGAATACGGCCGAGGTCGATTTCTCTTTCCTTGAGGAGGGTTTTTCTGCCAAAGATATTGTCGAGCAGAAGATCAATGAGTCATCCATGACGGTAAGTTCCTGTCTTGAGGATAAACGTGCTTGCCCATATGTGTGTCCAAGCATCTCTCCCATCTTGCAGGATGACAGGGATGCCTTCTATGTGTGTGACCTGGGGGATGTTTTGAAGAAACACTTGCGTTGGGCAAGGGCACTTCCTCGTGTCTCTCCTTTCTACGCGGTCAAGTGTAATGACAGCAGTGTTGTTTTGACAACATTGGCTTCACTGGGAACTGGTTTTGACTGTGCCAGCAAGGTGATGATTGGGAAAGAGGTGACACGCGGATGGATTTTTCAGCAGTGACCAAATGTTTGTTTCTCTATCACTCCCCCAGACCGAGATCCAGCTGGTTCAGTCTCTGGGAGTAGATCCGAGCAGAATCATCTACGCCAACCCTTGCAAGCAGGTGTCTCAGATCAAGTATGCTTCTGCCCACGGGGTCCAGATGATGACTTTCGACAGTGAAATGGAGCTGATGAAAGTCGCTCGCTGTCATAACAGTGCCAAGTATGACGTCAACTCAACGCCGTTGAGGTTTGCCTTAGTGGTCTCGGCCTCAACTCCTTTTTTGCATTGTTTTCCCAGGTTGGTGCTGCGTATTGCCACCGACGACTCCAAGGCGGTTTGCCGCCTCAGCATCAAGTTTGGGGCCCAACTGAAAGCATGTCGAGGGCTTCTGGAGAAGGCCAAGGAACTGGCTTTGGATGTGATCGGCGTCAGCTTCCACGTCGGCAGCGGCTGCACTGATGCTGAGGCCTACAAGCAAGCCATTACAGATGCCCGCTGCGTCTTTGATATCGGGGTGAGTGAAGACTTTCATACACTCTAGATACGAGATCCAACTGATGTCAAGTGAGGACCTGAAAGTTTTGAGTCTTGATGTGGTGTCTGTTGATTGTTAATTGTGTCCAGTGAAGTGCATTTTAAAAATGAACTCCCTACCTTTTTTCTAGCACGATCTGGGCTTCTCCATGAACCTTTTGGATATCGGAGGGGGTTTTCCTGGTTCCGAAGACACAGAGCTCAAATTTGAAGAGGTATCTTTCTTTTTTTGTCGTAAAAGTTCTTGAGCGTCGACTTTGCCAAAGGTGTCTTATTTACCTGGCAAAATAATTTGACTATGTAGATCACTGCGGTAATCAACCCAGCCCTGGACAAATATTTCCCTGCCGACAGCGGTGTGAGGATCATTGCAGAACCGGGTCGCTTTTATGTGGCCTCCGCTTACACCCTGGTTGTTAACATTATCGCCAAAAAGGTCCTCATGGATGACGAGTCGGGTTCTGATGGTAAGTTTGCAGTTTTCCCCCCCCAGACATGCGCTGCTATTTGTGACCTCTCGTCTGGGTGGTCAAATTGAGTTTCCTATTTTTGTGACAGAGGAAGATGAAGGTACGAGTGACAGAAGTCTCATGTACTATGTCAACGACGGAGTGTATGGATCCTTCAACTGTATTCTGTATGACCACGCTCATTGCCTGCCAACCTTGCACAAGGTAAGATGAAAGCAAACTCGACCATTTGGCAAGAAGATGACACCCAACGGTGTTATTTTTATCTGCTATACGTTCCTAGAAGTCCAAGCCAGATGAGGCCATGTATCCCTGCAGTATTTGGGGCCCAACATGCGATGGCCTTGATCGTATCGTGGAGCAGTGTAACCTGCCCGACATGCACGTTGGCGACTGGCTGGTCTTTGAGAACATGGGGGCCTACACTGTGGCTGCTTCTTCCACGTTCAATGGCTTCCAGAAGCCCGACATTCACTATGTCATTTCGCGGCCAGCTTGGTGAGTTCTACAAACTTGAATGTATGGTGCGGCACAGAAGCTAATTTTATCTGCGGTCATGTTGCTGATCTAGGCAACATGTGCAGCAGATCTGCTCCCAGGGCCTGCCGCTTCCTGCCGGCACCTGCACACTTGACGTTCCAGCCTGCTGCGGAAGAGAGAGCAACTTGGAGCTTCCCGTTAAGCCCGCTCAGGCCCGTGTGCTTTAAAGGCAACATGATTCAAAAGAAATCATTTGCTTTTAACAAAGCAACAGTTGCGGGGGTTACTTTCCGTCTTGTGACAAATCTCGGCCAGTTATTTGGAGGAGAGAGGGAAATAGTGTTGCAAACATTTCTATGTGGAGGGGAATAATTAGCTGGTTGCTTGGATGGTTTTAGGAAATAAGGGTTGCTATAAATGCATGTTGAATGGTTCCATCTTTTTCCATGTGAAAAATACTGTTAGGTTAAACATTTGCAGATTTGTTTCCATCAAACTTCTTGCTGAAACCAATCGTTTTAATTCATATGTAGTGTGTTAAAAATAACTCTTAACCTATACCATTTATCCACAGGGACTCAAAAGACACTACTGCCTCTCTCCTCCTCAGATCATTTAATTTAAATGTTGTGCTTATTTTCTGGAGAACGCAGAACATGGAGGTTGTAAAACAAACGGGATTGCAAATTCATGCTGCTTTCCTATGGAAACTTGTGGAAGTTTTGTATTTTTGTAATAAAGTGGTGCAGAACCGAATGATTTGTTGAATAAAAAACTGTCTTCAAACTTCTTGACGCTTAATTCTGGCGACGTGTATAACCCTAAGGCAAATGATACAATAGCGCCGTCTCGTGGCTGAATGGTGCTACTGCTTCTAGGGAAAACATCTTTTTTTGTCATCAGTTTTGGTGTTCTCAATTCTGTTGGACTGCAATTAAAATTGAACATCTAATTTCCATTGGTTAATTTTCATAGAATTTTATTTATTACCTTTACAAACAAGTGCCTGAGTCAAGTTCTATCCATGATCACTCTTATTTTTCTTCAACAGAGGTGTGTGAGTTTGAATCATTTAACAAGAGCAATCCCTTTCCTCTCATAATGCTTCCTGATGTATTCCACGATGGCTTTCTCCTCATTGAGTTCCTTCTTAAACACCATAATGTAGCACTTGGGCGCCAAGTGACAGCAAAGAATGCTGTAGCTGGAAATGAGAATGGCAGCGCTCTCGATGGCTTGTTGGTACGCCCCAAACAAATGGATGTAGATTGGGATGAAGAGGATCCAAACAATCAAATACAGCAGCATGCTAACGGTGATCAAACTTGCATTTTTGTACAGATCTGGCAACTGCTTCCCTTTGAATGCAAACAGGAAACAAATAAGGGCCAATAGTGCATTGTAGGCTAACATGGCTATGAAGAATTCAGTGGAGCCTTTATTGCACTGCAACAGGATGGTCCTGCTTAAATTCCTCTGTGTTGGAAATGGAGGGTAAAGGCAGAGCCACGGCACACACAAAGCCAGCTGGATCCCAGATATCAGGGCCACCACAGCCACGGGCTGGTTGACCTTGTTCAAACAGGACTCGGTCTTCAAATTAAACTGGAAACCCACGAGTATCTGCAAGAGGTTTGCCAGAATGCAGGAGATACACAGAGAAAAGGCCATTCCAAAGAGCGGCATGCCAATCATGCAGGAGGCCGCTGTGGGTTTCCCCGGAAAGCTCAAGGTAAGGCCAAAACACGTTAGCAAAGAAAAGAGCTCCAAAAAGCACAAGTAGCCTCCCACAGCCTTCACAACGGGAGTGCCACGATGCATGGCAAACAAGACGGCAAACGCGAGTGTTAGAATCATGCCCAAGGCTTCCAAAATACTCAACAAGATAATGAAGGGATCCGACCAGACCAGGAACTCCATTTTTTTCTTCAAGCATTCATTCCTCTGCGGAGATGAATACTCGTTGTCTCTACAGCGTCTACACTCTGCACCTGAAGGAGCCAAAAAAAAAAAAAAAGTAAGTACACCGCCTTGAAAAAAATGGACATGATTGTTTCATCTGCTCTGAGCATATTATTCTAACTCTTTCTGAAGAAACATACGCCCTCTAGGGGTGAGACGAAACCTCTCCACTTACCTTGACCTGTCGAATATTCTCCCTCAGCACATGGAACGCAATCACTGCAGCATTGCAACTTTACATTCTGCTTCTTCAATTCTTGTCCAGGTTTGCATGTTTTAGAGCAATTGTAAGCTGTTAACTGTTTAAGAAGCCCAAAGAATCAGAAAGTAGTCATGACCTTTGGCCCATGATGAAAACTTACCTTTACACTATGCATTTTTCGCACCATGTCCTGTGGGACCACCACTTTTCCATTTGGCCAGTATTCTCCAATGATTTTGATGATTTCATTTTGTGTCTTGTCCCAGTATAAAATGTCATATCCTAAACTGGGGTCGCCGTTACTATCAAAAAATAAATGGGTTGTGTCCACAGTGAAGTTGACCTTCTTTATCTCCATGAGAAGCTACAGAAAGAAAGAGGAGCAAAAGTTAAGTATTGACAAATAAGAGTCGCTCGCGTTTGCATTGACAAATGTTTTCAATGGCATTGCTCTGGAGGAACGAATTGATCGGTTGTGCTTGAGAAGAATGAAGAAAATCTTTTTCATTTTCTCTCTTGAGAGACTTTTGACGTGTTGACATTGAGAAGGGCTTGAATTCACCGATGCGGCTTATTATGACATTTCACTGTTTGCGTCTTTAGCGACATAAAATAATTCAGGAAGAACGTACAACAGATATAAAGCAAAAATACACCCATTACCTCCAAGGCTGTGAAGTCATTTTGACGTTGACACTTTTCATGGTCACATTCCATGACGCGTCTGATCCCCTCAACGATGACTTGTACTGCTAAATAGATATTATAAGTTTCATCTTCATCCATATGACTGGCCAAGCATTTTATATCCACACATTGACCAGTCTCTTGAATGCTATTTGTTAATATACAACCTCTGTCTGACCCATTGGAACAAAGCGGGTAATGATTCAAGTGATAATCCAGGATGGCGTTGGTTGTTTTGTTGAACCTGGACATGAGGTACTCTTTAAATCCGGGCACTGTGTTCCGCTTGGAGTTGAATCCAAATACCTGGCCGGCCATCTCAATACCAGGCAAAGTAGCTAGCGTTGTCGAGGTGGACCAGGAATCACTTGCGATCCATGTTTTGTTCAGCTTGTGTCGAATAGCAGCCTTCAGTATAAGGTCAACATTTGGACCCTTGGTGAACATCACAATGGCCTCAGCAGTTGATTTGTTGATGTTATCCACAAGAGCCGCCAGCCTCTTGTGGGTTTTGGAATCGTTCTTGGAGAAGTAATCGGGCAGAATGTCGATGAATTCAATGCAGACATCCTTCAGCTCTCTGACGTTTTGCGAAAGGCGATCGCTACCGTACTTCCCGTACTCATCGTCACTGCCTACGATGGCCACCGACTTCCAGTTGAATTGTTTCACCAGCTCGGCGATGGCTTTTGTCTGATATTCGTCGCTGGATATTGTTCGCAGAAATGTGGGGAACTTCAACTTCCTGCTGAGAAGCTCGCTCGTTGATGCGTAGCTAATCTGTGTTGTGGAACAATCATCCGTGTTAGTACGTATTGCTGTGACGGGTTTGAAATAAGTATTTCACTTCAAGGTTCAGGGGTCAAACTCAAATGCCTTGGGCACCCGTCTGGCCCTCGCCACATCATTTTAGTTTGCAAAAACAAACCTTGTGCGTCCACCATCTTATTCAATCTGGACCAAAATTGCAAATTGCCGTCCTTTCACTCATCATTGAAATCTTTTGACTTTGGAAATGGGGCGTGATTGAAACTACAACGGCGACTAACCTGGGTAACCGAAGCCAGAGCGACAATCCGAGACACTGCGATTGAAACCTCGGAAAACCTTTCACCAACCACTGCCATCACTTTAGGTTGCATTAACGTTGCGTTACATCTTTGAGGGTCAGACCAGCCCTTCACAAGCTCCAGAGTGGCCCTGATGGCTAAGGTGACATCGGCACATGTGTCGTAGATGTGGTAACCCAACGTGATGTTTGGTAGAAGTTTGCGTTGGTTCACTTCTCCAATGGCATATATCATCACTTGAGATTGGAGAAACATTTGGTAGCTATAGCTAGAAAAGATAGAAAGAATAATAATATCCGTATCAGGTGCATACATACGTACTTCAATGAGGTTGTACTTACTGGCTGCAGGAGATAGGTGCAGGGATTGAGGTTCTGTTCGTTTGTAAGTGAATTGGAAAAAGTCCTCCAATAATGATGTCGCCTGGAAGGTATGCATTTAGTAAATTGTGCTCTTCTGATGGGACCACAGCCATTATACTCACAACTACACTAAAGAACAACATTCTAACTAATGTGCCTTTACATGTGCTTCCCTTGCTGAACTATGAACAGATTCCAGGACAAAAGCCTTTTATTGTCACTTCCTCTCTTGGCAAGACAATGGATTGTACTGAGAGACTCGGTCGTGTCATGCAGAAGTTAAATAACAGGTAGCTAAAGCACAGGTATCAAAAGCAAGGCCCCGGCCGGGGTCACATCATTTCATGTGGCCCGTGAAGGCAGATCATTAAAGGCTTTACAATTAAAAAAATAAAAATAAAATAAAATAAAATATATATGTATATAAAACATTTATTTAACTTTTTGAAATATCTGTTTGAAAAATAAAAAAATCACTAAAGTGTCCAGTAGAGGTCAGAATTGAAACATTTTAAACTAAACTTTGGAAAACAAAATACTTTTTGCAGGCAACATTAATGATGACATCAACATTTGTTAGTTCAGGTTAGTTCAAGTGTGCAAAAAAAATCGACTCATTGCAACGTGATGGCGTCCATTCTTTCAATGGAATGCAGGGAACATTTTTTTGTCCTATTTAGAGAAATTACAAATTGAATGTTTACAGGCTGTAAGTATCTTGATTGTTTAGAATTATAAAAAGGCAATTTCTGACAATGTTAATGATTATTTTAAATGAATTCTATCATGATTCCTTGTCAGTGTGATAAATGGACTTTAACTCTAACATATCCTGAGAGGACATGTTATAAATATCATTTTTGCAAATAGAGGCACTGCACAAAAATACAACTCAAATATTAGTATGTTCTTCCCCAGATTCACATCTGATTAATTGAGTCATCATTTTATAACTTTAACAACTTTTGCAACATTAAGGATTGCTAATTCTAGAATCATAACTCAAAATTTAGGAGTATGACTAGTCCTGATTCTTTTAAATACTGTAGTCATATTTATTTATAACTAAAAAGTAAAAATGAAAGGAAGCTAGGACTTGTGTGAGGTTACTCCATTTTGCACCTCCAGAAGTTTGTGCCTGCCCTTTCTCCTCCTTATCCTGGACTGGGCCTCAGACAGTCCACGCCCCATGGACCACATCCTATAAGAGGCTAAAACCAGACGGAGGTACAGAGTGAAGGGTAAGCAGTATCGCCAACGGGCATCATGAGCTCATTCATTTGGGGACTGGCCTGTGTCATTAGCATCCTGATTCCAGGAAGCCTGGGAAAGATATCACCACAGATGTCCCCAAGGGTCAATGCCAGCTTGGAGAACGTCACATCTACTGAGCAAGCCTCTGAGAAAGCACGAAGCATTGAAATTTCCCAAGAGGCCGACCAAAGCGTTCGGAGGTTGCCTCGACAGGATGCGCGCAACAACTACTTGCCTCAGGGACGGCGGAACCTCATCTCGGCAAGTACGTTTTTTCATCTTTTTAATTTATTTTTATTCCTTTCTTATTATTTTAACCATCTTTTGCATGTTTGCTGCTTATTGCATGTTGCACTAGCATCGTTTGTTTTCTTAAAATATTGTTAAGTTACAATTTGGCATGAAGTGCTTTACTGTCTAATAAATAAAGTCTTTTTTGCTGCTCACAAAAGAGTTGCGTTCTTTTGCATGATCTTTCTTCTCTTCATGGCATGAGTCAAAGCTGAGCTTCTCACCTCCCTCTACCCTTTCCCTCTTTCAAAAGCTGCTGACACTAATTCCAGGTTTTATCACTATGGGCCCTCTCATCAGCAACACAAAGCAGAAAAGCATCATGCTTCTCAGCTGTATGCTCAACATCCCAATTTTCCTGTATCCAGCAGAACTGCCACAGGTACCACTTTTGGAAAATTAGATGAACAGAATTGCTTGCGGTATTTCTTCTTCCTATCACTCGTTGTCCGTTCCAGACTCGACTCGTGCTCTTTTGTGTCTGGATCTTGCACGCAAAGCCAACATTTGAGGTTCAGACAACCCAAATGTTTGGAACTAATGCTTCATATTGTCTGAAAAAAAGAAATCAAAGCGAGCGTTACGTATTCCCTTGTCCTGTTCCTTGAACATGTTTGTTTTTCCCTTCAAATGTTTTCCAGTAACGTCGTCATCAAACTGCAAGAACCGGCCCATCGATTTGGTTTTTATCGTCGACAGCTCCCGCAGCGTACGGCCCGCCGAGTTTGAAAAGGCCAAGGAGTTTTTGATAGACATGGTGGACACCCTGGAGATCGGCTCCGATGCCACCCGAGTGGGCCTCGTCAATTACGCCAGCACAGTGAAGATTGAGTTTTATCTCAACACCTATTTTGACAAGCAAGCCTTAAAACACGCGTTGGCCCGGGTCGAGCCTCTCGCTTCTGGCACCATGACTGGCGTAGCCATTAAGGCGGCCATGGACAAAGCTTTCATCGCAGAGGCGGGGGCCCGGATCGGCTCCCCCAACATCGCCAAAGTGGCCATTATACTAACTGACGGGAGACCCCAGGACCAGGTGGAAGAGGTGTCAGCGGCAGCTCGGGCGTCCGGCATTGAAATCTACGCGGTGGGAGTAGACCGGGCAGATCTGGGCTCACTGCGCCTCATGGCCAGCCAGCCTCTAGAGGACCACGTCTTCTACGTGGAGACGTACGGTGTCATCGAGAAGCTGACGGGCAAATTTAGGGAAACCTTATGTGGTAAGGATGATCTGGAGAGTGGTTTGGAAATAACGCAAACTGACAGGGAAGACGGTTACGGGATGGAAAATGAGAATGACGATAAGAGAAAACACGGTATGTCAGATTGATCCTTCTTGATAAAAACGGTGATTATTAATGGGCAGCGCCATATTGTACAAGGCTCCATTTAAAGCTCAGCAGTCTTCCTCTGATCATTTCAAAAGGGCAAGGTAAGCGTTTGGATGGTCCTCCATGTTCACTAACAGACACACACGCTATTGTACTTCAATGCATTCCTCATGGGCCCAAGTACTAACCATCCTCCAGAAGAAGACTAAGCTCGGATCACTCCCGGATCCGGCAATTTGGGGAACTTTAAAGTGGTCCGAATGGAATATGATGCTGCCTGTTAGTTTTCACAGTCTGTGCTGCTCTTGGCAAAGTGAGCTGCAGGTTTTGCCGAACGCCCTTACTCATGCCCTGCTCATGCTCACGCTAAGCTGTGCAGGAATTAAACTCGGGCTGCTGGATTTTTTTTTTAATCAGCCTTAATGGCTAATCCTGCCAGGCCAAATCTGTGTTTACTTAAGGTTTTACTTGAAAACTAATCTTTTATAAAATACCAAAAGCCGTTTAAGTCCTCTTCCAAATTCCTTGAATTCATTTTTCAAAATAGTCGAGTTTCAGCAAGTATGATGTGACTATTATTGTTATTTGTTGTGTTCATGTTCATTAATATCCAATATGGCGATCAACGATGCCATAGATGAAGTTGTTTGTTAATCATATCAAACATCTGACCAGCCCAGCCGCTTATTAGCACCATTAACTCATGTGAGTGCTGCTACGGATTGTGAAATGGGGAAAAAAAACAGGCTTGATTATGTTCAAATCGACAAAAGAAAATAAATATCAGCCAAATTGTCATTCCAAAATGTAGCAGCACTCAAAATTGGTTGCTCACGCAAGTCGCTCTGCTTCCTTTGTGGTAGCGGCATTTGCTTGCGGGGGGGGGGGGGGGGGGGGGGGGGGGGGTGCATGTTGGGGGTCGGGCGGGGGTCATGTCAAATGTCTGTGTCAAATTTGACACTAACTATCTGTTGCATGTCTTTGCTGGTGAGATGGTGAACTCTCCAAAGCAACATCACCAATTTGCATGCCTAATCAATCAATACTTTGGATTGACTACTAAATACTAACTGAGTATAAAATCAAGTCGATTTAAGCCAATCAGACATTTTCTTCCAGGAGTGGACGCATGCGCTCGCGGGCATACTTGCCAGCAGCTCTGCGTCAGCAACGGTAACTCTTACAACTGCCAGTGTTGGGCTGGTTACGTCTTGAACGCAGACAAGAGGACGTGTTCACGTAAGACTCTTCCCGTTTCTACACCTTGATTCAAAGCAACCCGGTCACAATGTGAGACCATCTCATTGCAGGTCTGGACGCTTGCGCCCGGGGACATGAGTGCCAACATGTTTGCGTCAACAGCGGTGACTCTTACGTCTGCAGATGCGCGTTGGGATACGTCCTGAATGCAGACCAGAAAACATGCTCACGTAAATACATCACATTTGCTTGATATCTCCGCATTTGCTGTCTTCTATTTTCTGCTGACCTCCGCAGTTTCTGTGCAGCAGCCCAAATTTCAAAGATTTTCTTTCTATCGGCGTCATGACGTGCAAATCCTCGGCGTCGGGGGAATTTGCCCCACGTCTCGTTCCAGGTTCAGATCCGTGCGCTGATGGACACGAATGCCAACACATTTGTGTCGACAATGGCGACTCTTACATCTGTAAATGTCATCCTGGATATACATTGAATCCAGACAAAAAAACATGCTCACGTAAGAACTTTTGGTTTTAGACATGGAGATGCATCTCAGGTTTGCCTGCCTGCCCGCCTTCAAGTGCATTCGAAATACAACGGCGATGATTTGTTCTGTTCCGTCACTGAGGTGAGCATTTATCTTGCAGGTATCGTAACAGATCCGTGTGCCAGAGGGAATGACTGCCAGCAAATCTGCGTCAACAATGGCAATTCCTATTACTGCAGATGCCAAGTAGGATACGTACTCAACGTGGATCGGAAAACGTGCTCACGTAAGGAACTGGGAACTTCTTTTGCATTTCATACGCTTTCCTCAACTGAGCACTTGAAGTTGTCTTTTTCCCAGGTCCGGATGCTTGTTCTCTTGGACACAACTGCGAGCAGAATTGCGTCAACAGCGGAGATTCGTACGTTTGCACGTGTCGTACGGGATACGTTTTGAATGCTGACGGGAGAACGTGCTCACGTAAGAAACTCTTTGTCATTTAGGAAGTGAGAATTTCACCATTTAGATGGGTTCCTCAACTGAGCACTTGAAGTTGGGCTGTCTTTTTTCCAGGTCCGGATGCTTGTGCTCTTGGACACAGCTGCCAGCACATTTGCGTCAACAGCGGAGATTCGTACATTTGCAAGTGTCGGACGGGATACGTTTTGAATGCAGATCGGAGAACGTGCTCACGTAAGAAATTGGTTTAATTTATGAAGTGAGGATTGGATACGTCATATGGTTTCCTCAACTGAGCCCTTGACGTTGCGGTGTCTTTTCTCCAGGTCCGGATGCTTGTGCTCTCGGACACAACTGCCAGCATATTTGCGTCAACAGCGGAGATTCGTTCCTTTGCAGGTGTCGTCCGGGATACGTTTTGAATGCAGATGGGAGAACGTGCTCACGTAAGAAACTGTCACTTGTTTTTTTTTCCCATATGCAATGATGAGCACTCGAGTTCCTTAGAAGCTGGAGTGTGTCTTTCCTAGGTCCGGATGCTTGTGCTCTTGGACACAACTGCCAGCATATTTGCGTCAACAGCGGAGATTCGTTCCTTTGCAAGTGTCGTACGGGCTACGTTTTGAATGCAGATCGGAGAACGTGCTCACGTAAGAATGTTTTCTTTTTCGACATGCGGTACTGTTACGACATCTAAACGTTTGCTCCGCCTTCACCAGTCACACAATTGCTCACTATGTGTATCACAAAAGGGGGACACGACTGGACAATTTGACAGTGTTTGTCTTTTTGCAGAAGTGAGCAGTTTGCTGAAGCCATGACGACAATGTCCCAACGCCACTTTATGGATATTTTAGCACTGCTCCATAATGAAGTGGACACTAGGACCTTTGTGGTGTGACCTCATAGAGAAGACTTTAGCATTGGATTAAACTTTCTTGTTTTTTGACAAATGTGAACTGCAACTTGAAATGCCGTATGAACATGCAGTAGCCATTCCAAATGAATATCTTCAAACAGAATCTCCTAATCGAATGAATCGGATCACGTGATCATGATTGTTTCTTACCCATTCCATCGAAATGATTTTTAATATCCTGATCACCGCTAACTCTTGATTATTGTTTGCAGAGGCTTAAAAAGAACTGGGGTGCGTCATGTGTTTCTCCATCACGCTGCATGACGTATTACAATCCCACGCTGCTTTGACTGCTCGTATTTTTCTAATTCTTTCAGAAGAAATGAGGAGTGAAATAACGCAAGATGCCTGCAAGTGTGAAGCTCAGATACTGTTCCAGAAGAAAGTGCAGACGGCCATTCAAGACTTGAGCCGAAGACATATCCTTTGGTCCTCTCGTAGTTTTAAGAATGTCCTCCACAGCTTTACCTCTCCGGTTGTTTTCAGTCGTACTTTCTTAACCGTTAATCCACTGGATGACCTTTCAGAACGAATGAACCAGATTGAGGACCAGCAGCAGTATTAGGAGCTGCGATGATGTCACGGGACCGGCGTAGAATTTGTAGACTTTTGTAACTTTCCCGTGGAATTATTTGAAGTCATAGAAAAAGACACTAATAGCACTTTGGTTTTATATTAAAACCCCGATATTTACATTCATGTATGTGGTCATTCAGTCAATGCATTCATTGTTTTTTCAGCAGGTTTATTCTCAGAGGTCCACATGTGTGAGCATAACATTGTCATTGTTGACGATTGCTCGACTCCATTGGATCACAGCAATACTAAACCGAGAAAAGATCAAGTCGCGTGTAGATGGCCTGCCTGTACATGGCTCAGTTACACGTTTCAATATATAGTTTAGTTTTATTTATGGCTGGAGTTAAGGTAGACATTTAAAGGAGAAAGGCTGAACTTTTATTATCCTCAGCCCTGTTCAATTGTTTATGTAACCTATTCAAAGTAAGCTCATTGTAAGTACTGTATTTTCTGCTTTTGTCACTTAGATGGTTGTGAAGAATTTCGGATTTTGTACTGATGATGTGTAAACTGATGCCATGTACAAGAAATGTTTTAGTGACTTGGTGCTTCTTGAATAAATATTCTTAAACCATTTATCATCATGAATTATTTGTGCGTCTCTGACATGCCATTTAGAAAAAACACCCTCTTCTAATGCTTGCTCGTAAATACAAATCATTTTGTTGCTCAAAAAAACTACAAGTCGCAGCAACATTCAAAATGGGGGGGGAAAAAACTACAACTCCCAGAAACACACTGCACAGTGTACGGTTGCCACGGGCGACAGGAAAAGGCTACAGCGTCCGTGCTACAGCTTGAGGGAAAACCCAACAAAACAGTTGAGTTTGGACACATTTCTGATGCATTGCAAGTGACGTCATAAATGTAATCATTGAAGATGATCGGATCGTGTCTTTTGTGTGACGTAAAGGCTCAGTTTGTTTGCATCTACTTCGTCGTGCTAGCTTAGCTAGTAGCTACCGTTCCACGATTGCAGCAAAGAAATGAAGAAAAAAAATGAGCATGCTGAGGTCGAACTATCTTCATTTAGACAGTTTTACAAACGTGCCGTTGTATATTATGCAACTTTCGATGGTCCTCGTGCATTGCAACTAACGTCTTGTTATTCTGATCAGGATTTGCACGGATCTGCCACGGAAAATGAATATTCAGCTTTTGCAATCCGAATTTTGATACGTCAGAGTTCAAAAAATATAAACAACATTTAGCTCAGTGCAGTACAACCACAATAATATAACCCTGTTCGATAAATAAAAATCTGAAATAATCCCAACTGAAAAGGGTGCAACTCTGCAGAAGTGGTTAAAGAAAGATCCATTGTAATGTTTTTTTTTTTTTTCTTGTTGACGCCTGCCAGCTTGCCACACACTAGAGGATTCAAAAGGAGACCATGTTTATCTACCTCAGCAAGAAGGTGAGCACTTACACCGAGAGTGAAAGTACAGGCTAATATAACAGATGTCTTGTCTTTTTAGATTGCCATTCCCAACAGTATTCACTTGAAATGTGTCTCTTGGAACAAAGATCAGGGCTTTATTGCCTGTGGAGGGGATGATGGCCTCTTAAAAGTGCTCAAACTTGAAACTCAAACAGGTACGGTTGTTGCAACCCGCAGTACATTTTCAGCTCCTTAACTTGTCAAAGCAGCCAAATAGCAAAATAATTCCGTTTGTTGTTCACTTGCACACTTTAACATGCGATGAAGTTGCTTTTTGCAACCGTTACGCAAGATCCCTGTGATTGAGATTTTAGATTTTGCCAAACAATAGTTCACACAGTGTGCAAGAAATCTTTTAAAACTCCCCCAAAGCTTTTGGGTGCTTTGCGGGCACCTCTGTATCAGTCCCTGTAAGTACAACTGGTACCACCTCGTTCATTCCAAACAGACAAACAATAGTCAGACTCAATTCTGAAAGTATTGATGCTGCCCTTTTCTTTTCTTCCCCCACTTGACAGACGATGCCAAACTTAAGGGACTTGCTGCACCCAGTAATTTGTCAATGAACCAGACTTTGGGAGGGCACAGTGGTGAGTCGACATTAGATCGACCAAGATAAAGAATTCAACAGCGGATGATGTGAGTGGGAAATGATAACACCATCACTGGTCCATTTTCAGGTGCTGTACAAGTAGTCACTTGGAACGAACAGTACGAAAAACTAACAACCAGTGACCAGAATGGACTCATCATTGTATGGATGCTGTACAAAGGTGTGTGTGTGTATATTTTTCTGATAACCTGATGATTATGGAGTTGTACTCAATCATCTTTTCTCATTTCTTCTTTTTCCAAGGTGCATGGTACGAGGAAATGATCAATAATCGGAATAAATCGGTGGTGAGGAGTATGAGTTGGAATGCTGACGGTCAAAAGATCTGCATTGTGTATGAAGATGGGGCAGTCATTGTTGGATCTGTAGACGGTAATAAGAAGTTTTCAAATACAACACACGTACTTTGTGTTGGCAAAATCGGTGTAGCGTCAAATCCCAATCTGTCACATGACAAGGATTGTTTTGTTCCCATACTTGGGTGAGAATATGAGTTTGGATTAAGACCTTTTTTTTTTTTTTTCCTCTGTAGGTAACCGGATTTGGGGAAAGGAGCTGAAGGGAAATCAGCTTGGGCATGTGGCATGGTCTCCAGACAGCAAGGTCTTGCTCTTTGGCATGGCCAACGGGGAAGTTCAAATCTTTGACAACCATGGCAATTTCATAGTGAGTATATCAAGTGGAATCATCAAAAGTGGGGCCGGATCTTTGTGAACCCGGCGATACGATACGTCCCTCGAATATAATAAAAAAATATAAAAGAATATGGATACACCCGGCCGGCAGAATCTCAGCCCTTTTCCGTTGTGTGAGCGTCAAAGTAGAAACACTGCAGTCCACGCACACATGGCGGCTGTGGAAGCTGTCATCTCACATGGCCTTGTGAAGCCAGCTCACCAGTTGACACGAGAGGAAAAGTAAATATGAAGGCCAAACAACATCTTTGACTAGACTTCAATTTTGTTGATGTTGATGCTCCACCCAAAAAGATGGGAAATAATCAACTCGCATGTTTTACACCGGATTGATTTGACACCCTAACCTTGTGTCCAAAGTCAGTGGTGTTACCCAATAAGCTCTTCGGACCGCACAAATCCAACATTTAACCCAATCCACTGGGTCAAAATAATGGTTGGCTTTGAATGATCCAGCACTTCAGACACTAATGATATCTTTGATTGTTATTGCTAAATAATGTTCCTTTCATTCAAAGACCTTTGTGTTACTGCTAATCTTCAATCCTTTGTTTGTCAGATGAAACTGACCATCAGCTGCCTGACTAACGTGACAGGAGCCATTAGGATAGCAGGTATCCACTGGTACTCAGGAACAGGCGGTTACGTAGAACCCGACTGCCCGTGTCTGGCTATCTGTTTTCAAAATGGAAGATGTCAGATTATGCGCTACGAGACGGATGAAAGTAAGGCGCTCAAGCACAGAGAGTTTCTAATGGTGACAATAACTTATGCTGGGTTCTTTTTTTTTTTCTGCAGACCCTGTGTGTATCGACACCACGATGAACGTGGTCAGCATTCAGTGGAACCATTGCGGTAGTGTGCTGGCAGTGGCCGGTTCCCTCAGAGCTTTGAACTCAGACGTGGAAATCAACGTGGTGCAGTTTTATACACCTTTCGGAGAGGTGAGGGCAACACGCTCTTTCCGAGACAATTGCAATAACCTTCGCGTTCATTTCCCACAGCACCTGAGAACCTTGAAAGTGCCTGGGAAGCAGATGACAGGAGTCGCTTGGGAAGGAGGAGGCCTGCGGATCAGCCTGGCTGTCGATTCCTACATCTATTTTGCAAATATCAGACCGGATTACAAGGTCAACGACATTTTGCCTCATGTGCACCTTCTTGCAATGCGCCTACAATGTTTTTAGTTCTATCCATTCCAGCAAGCTCCAAGTAAAGATGAAACTGAGCATCTCTTTGTTTGTTTGTTTGTTTGTTTTTCTGACCAGTGGGGCTATTGTTGCAGCACAGTAGTCTATGCCTTCACAAAGCCCGAGCGTCAAGATTATTGCGTGGTTTTCTGGGACACCAAAAACAATGAAAAATGTGTCAAGTATGTCAAGAGCCTCATGTCCATCACCACATCAGGGGACTTCTGCACCCTGGCCAGCAAGGCTGATGACACCCAAGTGCAGGTACAGCGTTCAAAAACACCGAAATGAATTTGTTAGATCAATCACATTTGTATGTACGGCTCACATTTCGTATTTGATCAAATAGTAGGCCATAGAAAATGTTGACTCTGAAAGGAAAGGTTGTGCCGCTAATATGTTTGGGTGTACTCATTTATGTTGAGCGCTAAGCAGCTTTTACTGATTCTTTGGCATGCAGGGAAACGCTGAGTCAGACGGCGAGAGTCATGCAAAGGTAACGTCACGCAAATTAAAAGCAAACTTTCTTAAATAAAGAATAGAAGTTAACTTGTTGTAACAATTCCTGTTTTTCAGTATGTCCTTATTCTTTGCAACTCGATCGGGACTCCGTTGGACTCAAAGTACATCGATATATGTGAGTTCTTTTGAGAGTTTTGTCACTTGAAATCACCCAAAGAGCAGGATGTTGATTAATGACTTCAAGTCAACGTTAGAGCTCGCACCTCACGTATGGAAAAGGAAGAAAAAAAAAAAGCGGCCGTCGCTCCGTCTCCTGCCGCCCGCAATCCCAACTCTCACCGGCTCGCTGTGGCCAATAGTCGATGAGGAGTGGGCGTCCCACATTTTCAACATTCCCTTTCTGCGTGGCATTGCTGACTGTTTGCTGATGAGCCCAAGCCAAAAGTTCAAAGTCCGGACATTTGAAAGGCGCTCGTCAAAAAGAACTCGATCCACGAAGCGGCTCTTTCTGTTTTTCTGTTGTTGTTTTTTTTTTGCACGTGACAATGTCAGCTCACATATATAGCAGCGGCTAAACAAATATTGTACTTCACCAAATAAAACTGCCCACTAATTATTTCCTTGATTAGGTCCATTGTTTGTGACCATGACCAGGACACATGTGATCGCTGCATCTAAAGAGGCTTTCTACTTGTGGCAATACAGAGTAGCCAATAAATTAACTGCCTTGGAGATCAACCAAGTAACCCGAACTAAGAAAGAGGGAAGGGAAAGGTGAGTTTGTTGATTGATTGATTTCTATTTTTTGGTTACAGCACAGTCAATGTGTATCTTGAAAAGATGGCCTCGGGTTTACCCTAAGACGCTCGTGCCAAGACTGACGCTACATACCAAGCTAGTCATGGAAAGTTACAGGAAGGCAAGATAACCACACACCTCCAGTCTGGGAGGCACTGTGTGAAATCTGAATAGAATTCATTCATCTTCATCCACTGCCACAGAGACTCCAGACAGTCACCTCAGTGCAAGCGTCTGATTTGCTCTCACTTCCTGTCTTTTTTTTTTTTTTTTTAGACTGTATCACATTGACAGCAGTCCAACTGGAGTCAATGATAATGGAGAGGACTTTGCAAAAGCCTTCGCAGTAAGTGACATTGGGCCTCATTCATCGACAAACAAACTTAAAATAGTTGTGCGTACAATATGCAACAAAAAAAAAAGAATCCTATCAAACGTGCATTCATGTGTGTGTTTTTTTTAAGGCAACGAGAGATCCCATATGTTGCATCGCAGCAACGGATAATACTTTGATGATGGTAGGTACGTCTCTGCTTTGGCTACAATCCTCTCGATAATATTAAATGGCATCCGCGAGCGACCCCGGGAGAAACCAAAAGTGCCCTCCAATCTTTACACGTAAACGTAATTTGACCTCTGAACCTTTGAACGTCCACAGTGTTTCGGTAATCTTTGAACCATTTTTTTTTTCCCCCTAACAAGTCGATAAAGGGCAAAGTTCACGTGTTTGATCCATAAATCGACTGGTGCGACAGTCAGTGCCATCGAGAGGAGTCCAAAAATACAACAAGTGGTTCATGAAGCACTTTTGAAGCTTCATTTCCCCATCAGTGCTGACAGCCCTTGCGTGTGTGTTCCAGGGCCGCGAATCAGGTCTTATCCACAGATATAGCCTGCCAAATGTTGTTCTCATCCAGAAATACACCATGAACAGAGCCCATCATCTTTCTTTAAACTGCAACTCCAGGCAAGCTCTGATCGGACTTGCCGCGCAAGAAATAGTTTGAGTGCGCACCTATTTCGTCAGAACTAACCGCTCTTCTTTCTTTCAGTCGGCTGGCCGTTATTGACATCTCAGGCGTGCTAACTTTGCTGGACGTGGAGAGTCACGCGTCCTCAGGCGATGCCCCGGGCAATCCGGTCTCAGCTGGGGAGCCATCAAAGCTCGAACGCAAAGATGTTTGGGATATGAAGTGGGCAAAGGACAACCCTGATCTCTTTGCCATGATGGAAAAGACCAGGATGTATGTCTTCCGGAATTTAGACCCAGAGGTGAGTGAACGATCGCTTTTATCCATGATGACTGTATGGTTCCTCCTAATGACTGTTCGGTTTGTCCTTTGGGAGCACAGGAACCCATCCAAACATCTGGATACATCTGCAGCTTCGAGGACCTGGAAATCAAATCTGTCCTGCTTGACGAAATCATGAAGGTAAAAAAAAAAAGTGATTGTTCCGCTCATCGGTAATTTTACAATACGTGTTTACATGTCTGAACTCTTTGGACTTCTACCAATCATTCAAATGCAGGACCCAGAGAGACCCAATAAAGACAATCTCATCAACTTTGAAATCCGTTCTTTGAGAGACAGCCGCGCTCTCATCGAGAAAGTGGGAATCACGGATGCTTCGCAGTTCATTGAGGATAATCCACACCCAAGACTCTGGTGAATATAATCATGACATTAAATGTATTGTTCATTTCATCAAATTCCAAATCCATAAATCCATACGGCTTCTGCCTTCCTTTCATGGACACGCCAGGCGTCTGCTGGCTGAGGCGGCGCTCCACCAACTGGACTTGAAGACGGCCGAGCAGGCATTCGTCCGCTGCAAAGACAACCAGGGCATTGAGTTTGTCAAGCGGCTGGCCAACCTACAGAGTGAGCCCATGAAACAGGCCGAGGTGGCGGCTTACTTCAGCAGCTTCGAGGAAGCCGAGCGCATGTATTTGGACATGGACCGCAGGTACCGTATGTTTGTCGGAGGAAGACATTTCTTTTCTTTTTTCCTCTTCCTTATTGGATTCTATTGTCCGACATCCACTTGCAGGGACCTCGCTATTAGTCTTCGGATGAAATTGGGAGACTGGTTCAGAGTGCTCCAGCTGCTTAAAACTGGCTCCGGGGACTGTGATGACGCTCTCCTGGAGCAGGCCTACAATGCAATCGGAGACTACTTTGCTGACAGACAAAAGTGGTACTGGCAATTTGAAAGAATTTGCTTTTTACTATTCTCACAAAGCGTTGGCTTCTTCCTCTTTGAAGGGTCAACGCAGTGCAGTACTACGTTCAAGGGCGCCACCAGGAGAAGTTAGCAGAATGCTACTACATGTTGGAGGACTATGAGAACCTTGAGAAGTTGACCAATTCGCTCCCCGAAAATCATAAGCTTTTGCCGGTAAGACAAATGTGAAGGCCTGACTTTGCACAAATATTTGGAGCGATGGACATTTGCCACTCTTATGCTGTAGGAGATTGGCCAGATGTTTACCACCGTGGGCATGTGTGAACAAGCCGTGAAGGCTTACCTTAAATGCAACCAGGCCAAGGCTGCTGTTGACACGTGTGTCCATCTGAACCAGGTGAGAGACGCCGCTCTGGCTTCTTGCTGTCCTCCCACTTGATGAGTGATATTTAGTCTGGCCGTGCGAATGCTGCCCTTGCACATTGCCGTTAAAATGCTCGATCGATGAAGTGTGGATGTAGGCGGAGAATGTCAAATAATAGTCTTCTTCTATTTCAGTGGAACAAAGCAGTGGAACTTGCCAGAAACCATAACATGAGGGAGATTAAACCTCTTCTGTCCAAATACGCTTCACATCTTCTCGAGAAGAACAAAATACTAGAGGCAGTAGAATTGTATCAGAAGGCTCACCATTTTCTGGATGCAGCCAAACTCATGTTTAAGGTATGTCACAAGTGGAGTTGTTGTGGAAAAGTATTTGTTGGTGTGAGAATCCAGAAGATGCCCAGTGTGGCCGTCTCTCAATCACGCCTCTCAAGCACGCCGTTCGTTCCCAGATAGCAGATGAGGAGGCCAAGAAAAGGAGTCGCCCGCTGCGGGTGAAGAAGCTGTACGTGCTGGCTGCTCGGCTGGTAGAAAACCATCAAGAGCAAAAGAAGACGTCGCAACAGAGTAAAGCGAAGGGCAAGAAGTCAGAGGTAGGGAAATGCACTTCATTTTTCGGGGAATTCCAAAATGTGACCCCGTGGCTTATGATCAGGCAACATTTGCACTCGCCGGACTCCTCGAGGAAGACACCACGTCTTCGGACAATCGCGTCCTCGACAACGCGTGGCGAGGAGCCGAGGCCTATCACTTTTTCTTGCTCGCTCAGAGGCAACTGTACGAAGGCTACACGGAGAATGCCATGCACACAGGTAAACAACAAGGTTCTCCTCCTCTGCACACTTTATTCTGGATGCTGCCTTTCAAGGAAAAAGATCAGACAGTCTGACTTCAAGAGTACCAATGCGTTAAAGGCCACTTGCCTGCTAGATTGTGGAAAGGTGAAGTTCATGTTACCTATCAGGAGGATGAGAAAATTTCCTCCCGACAAGGCATGGAAAAAAAAATAAGATGGAACCTTTGCTATCGTCACAATCAAGACAAAGCGGCTTAGTTAATATCGACATCATGTTTCAAGCCCTTCATCTCCGCGAATATGAGGACATCATCCCTGCGGTGGAGATCTACTCCCTCCTCGCCATCTGCTCATCGGCCAGCCGGGCCTTCGGGACGTGCTCGCAGGCCTTCATCAAGCTGGAGGCCTTGGAGAGCGTGGAGCCGGAGCAGCGGCTGCTCTATGAGGACTTGGCCTTGGAGATCTTCACCAAGCACGTGCCAAAAGACAGCCGCGGGCTGGAGCTCGACGCGGAAGGGTGAGAAAACCATCTGATCTGATCCAGCTCTTTGCGTTCTTTGCATTTTATTGTGTTACCGTTCCGACTTCCTCTTTCTTTCTCTCTTTACAGGACGTCCGAAAAGTTACCCACCTGCATAGTGAGCGGTCTTCCTATTCAGGACCGGCAGTTGTGGATGTGCAGTGTGTGCAAGCACTGTGCTCAAAGCAACGAGATCAGCAAATATAACTACTGCCCGCTTTGTCACTCCAGTGTGGGCTGAAGCTTTTGTCACAACCTCAATTGACATTTATTATTTTCTTAAATACATGACTGTATATACTATTATAGCTCTTTTATATAAAAACGAAATGATCAGACAAACTGAATCAATATTTTTTTTGCATCTGTCGGCATCTCTGGAAACAGCAGATTTCAGAAAGTCCTTCTGACACTGCTTGCTCTAATTTCTCACTGCACTGTCCCATCTCAAACGGCCCTTGGGTGCTATCTGCTGGCAGGAGATGGTCGCTACTGTATAGTCACTGCCAAACATCACAGTTCAACGTGCTTTTATTGTCTTAGCGTCCGCAATATTTGCTACACACACTTAAATTAGCATTTGGTGATGTGTCCATGCACTAAATATGCACTGTGCTGCCTCCATGAGTGAAAATGCTTTTGCAGTGAACCTCGTTTGCAAATTCAGACATTTGCTCACTCAATCACGAATTGCTTTTGTGCTCAGGGCAAAATATGATTTTGGCACCATCTCGTGGCATCTTAGTGCCAATGACGCTGGTATAAGTGAATTGAGGAGCTTTACTTCAACAAAGGTACAGCACAGGAGGCTGAGGAGTCGGAGCTGCAGACGATCCCCATCGGCTGGTGGTGGGCCACCGTTAGCATGACAACGGTGGGCTACGGGGACACCGTTCCTGTTACTCTTGCAGGGAAGCTCATCGGAACTCTGTGCATTCTCTCTGGGTTGCTTATTGTGGCTTTGGCCATCACCAACATCTTCAAGAAGTTCTTGACCTTCTACCAGAAGCAAGAAGATAGACAGCTTTTGAAATCAACAAGCAGCGATTGAATGGAAGGTTCGAAACCTGTCACGACTCGCCCCTGGTCAATCCATTATGTGGAGGTAGAGGTCATTAGTTTTGTCTGGTGCTCGCCCCGCCCTTCCCTTCCCTCAATCTCTGTACTAATGACAGTCACCTGCCTCTCGGTACCTGTCGCGTATATAAGTCCCGCCTCCGCGTCACACCCCTGTTGGATTGTTTGCATCTGATGTCTTCACGTCTGATGTCCTTTCGGTTCCTTTCTTTGTCAAGTCTGTTTCAGTTTGCCAGTTCCTGTCTGTCTGTCTTCCAACAACCTCTTACCTTCAATAAACCAAGCTGGTCCAAGCTGCATATGGTCGCCCTGCTCCATTCCAATCCATGACAGAACCTTATGAGAAGGACACAGCAGTATGACAAAATAAGGATTTGACGTGCTTGAAATTGGAGGCCGACTGCCTGGCAGTTTCTATGTGTGGCGACCACTTAGCAGTACAGCCAAAATAATAAAAGGGATCCAAACCCTGACTTGGAACCAGAAGTGTAAGGAGTACCTGAAATAGGCATCTCCCAGCGCCACAAGACTGAGAGCCGACTGTCATCTCCTTGGGTCGTGCTGTGTATGGGACAGAGGGGACTTCACTTCGTCTGCCCTAAGTGGCGGGACCAGGATACCTTGCGGTGTTAACAAATGGTCTTTGCTGCTTAGGGGGTAAGTATGCGGCCCCCCTGGGTTCCTACTCCTGGAACAAAGCACGCAGGGTGTGGTGGTCCAGAGCGGCAGGACCTTGAACGTGGCTCAGTCTTCTATGAGGGTTAGCCTTACCCACACAACAGCCCATGACTGCAATACACACGACCAAAATGGAGGACTTTGAAATTCTTAGCCCTAATAGTCAACATCCCCTGGTCCAGCTTAGGTGTCCAGGCCGAGGATGCACCGGGACCTAGGTTTTGCAGATATAGAAAGTCAGCCTGTGTTTTGAAGATATAGAAAGTCAGCCGGTGTTTTGAAGATAGCAAGCCGTTTGGAAGGATATCACCCAGATTGGAGATGGAACCCTAACCTTAACCTTGACCTTTGAATTGACTTGTGTTGGAAAAGTCCCACGGAAAGTAAAGCTGCCCTGCCTTACTCCTTTCTGCCTCTTGACGGCAAAAGTCAGCTCAACGCTCCCTTTCAGTACTTTTTGTATGTATGTGTGGGAATGGAGTTGAAGACAGGTCAGGTCAACCTGGATATGTTTGCAAAGCGGTCGAAGAAAGAATGTGCTACAACCTATCACCCCTGCTGATCTTTTGCGCTCGAGTGTCATTGATTCATGTGTCTTGTTTTCCCATGGCTATATTTGCTTCTTCTGTCCAATAAGTTCAAGCTAATCAACCAGCTCTGTGCATATTAATCCTTAAATAGAGGCTAAAGTCAAATATTTGATCATCTTGAGAAATGAGCAAATTAGCACGCTGTGTTTTGAGTGAGTTTTGTTACGAGATGATGAAGAGGTGGTGATGTCAGAGTTAGATCTTTTGACTGCAGCATTGTGTGTGAAAGGACTGCATCGGTGCTCAGGTGCAAAGTTATTTTCATTTGCTGTGCCCTTGTTTGGTCTCAAAGTCACAATGCAATGCTGCATCATATTCGTTAAGGAGCAAAAAGTCCACATCAGCAATACCGCTGGTGTTCAAGGACTGCTCGCCAATGTGACAAAAGGACAAAGTCGATTGCAGGGAAAAAGAACAAATAATGAAGCCCACTTTGCCTTCAAATGTTCAGGAAGAATCAACATTGCATTGATTGCAAGGGACAAAAGTTTATTGTAACCCTACAAAAGACACAGGGTGAGAAAAATACAAAACAAAAATAACATTATAGAAATGAAAAAAAAAATATTCTCATTCTTACACAAGTCTCAAAATGATCCACCGTACACAAACCATAGTTTATTAATCATATTTGTAATATATCACTTTTTTTTTTGTAATGCTGTGTACATACAAAACATAGCAAACTAAATAAGGCAAATAAATAGAGGTACAATTTACAGGAAAATGCAACATTCCTCAACGTTTTAATGGTGTTTTACTTTTATCTCAAACATCAAGAATGGTGTACAAAATACCTTTTACTGTACATTATTCTGTGAAGGGTACAACCATAAAAAATACTGACTCGTCACATCTATACAGCCTCCGAAAAGTGGGTGCAACAATTTTCAGGCGGTACAAAGTGATGTAGAACTTTAACAACTCGTTTTTTTTTTTTCCTTTTTTTTTTAATAATGCAAGCAACTTCCTATTCAAAGGTTAAATTCAATACATCACACTGTGTGCACACTTCTTTGGGCATGCAGTTTGATGCCGAGTGCATGTTTGGACAGAAAACTGAACAACCCCCCTCGTTTTTTTTTTTTTTTTTTTTTTAACATGCCAGAACAAATGACACGGACACGTCCTCCACAATCTCATCTCTCATCCCTCATTTTTCCAGCGGCCCAGCCGGAGTACCAATTACTTAACCTCTTTCCTCCTTTAACATTTTTTTGACACTTTTTTTGCAGCACCCTTTGCAGTTCAAAATAGTCTCCACCCTCAAAACAACATTGCAAATGGAAATGTCCCGTAATAAAAGTGCATTGAAAAAAAAAAAGCTACTACTGCTCCACTCCAAAATCAGCCAGTCAATGGCCTGTAATAAACAAAAACACACATGTAATAATACTGACAAGGTTGCAGTAAATAATTTGCCCTAAAACGTGGGGTTAAAGCTCCGGATGATATACTAACGGATTAACTGCAAAGATAAAAGAGTAGCAGGAGGGGAAGGACCAGCTCAAATATGTATACACAAGACGCTGGTTAAAGTGGTTCCCATTTCAGGGACAACACAAGTTGTTTCCTATTCAGGTGGACCACACATTCAGTTTGAACGCAAATAGGAAAGAAATTTAATAAATGACCAGGAGGGAGGGCTGGGAGACCAAAGCTCCCTTTTAAGACTCATTTTAGGATACTAAAGTGAATCCATTCTGTCCTGGGATCCAGCTACAAAGCTGCTTTTTTTTTTTTTTTTTTTCCAAAAATATATTTGATCTATTTTTATTTACTGCTTGGGAACGCCCGTCCTGTATCAGCTGCTTTTTTTTTTTTTTACCTTTTGACCATCATATACTGTACATCCATTAGCAGCACCACACGGAAAGAGGAATGGTACTTGTGCGCAAACGAGGGTCAGAGGCACTTCAAGGTGAACATGTGGTCAGAAGAAGCTCACAGGATGAAGGACAACAGAAGATAAAGGCAAGAAACTTCAGAAAACGCGGTGCATTCTCAAGTGCTTGTTGAGTGAAGTGCATGGGGAGGTGTGGAAAGCAGTATTGCAGCACTGTACGGGTTAGTGCACTCTTGGTATGACAATAACACGGTTATTACCACCTTGGTGCTTTAAAAGAATTCTTTGTGCAAATCATATTCAATAGTCAACTACATATCTTATCCCCTGGAAAAGTGGATAACCACATTAAACTTAATATTTTATCCGCTGGAAAAGATGTATTTTGGGGTTGTCAGTTTCAAAATAATCAATGAAGTTTGTGCCAAATAAAGGAGGGCATCTCACGTTGTGCACCAATCATATTTTCTATTATAGTCAGCTTTCCTGTAGTCTCCCCATTCATGACCAATGGATATACTGCCCTCTCGTGGTAACATAGCAAACTACAACGTGTTTGCACTGAGCCCTCCACACACACACACACACACACATTTGTCACATTTACTAAGATTTTACACATTCAATTATTTTCTATCAGTCCTTGCAAAATTGTTTTAATCAACGTGTGCAGCGGCAGGTCGCTTATAAAATTGCTTCGTTGACATACAAAAATGTGGAAGGAAAGCTCGTTTGTCTACAATTATCTGTCGTGTGCACCATTTATAGCTAACTTTGGAATCTGTGAAGGCCAATGGCATTGCAACAAGTGTACACATGGAATGGCAGTCAGGCAGAATCTTGCTGTTAATCATTAGACTATTTGGAATTGTGAAGCTTATTTAAGGCCCATTACCAATGTGGAGCAGGCAGAGTGGCGGCTGAGCATGGAAACAAATGCCAGTGTAGTGTCTGAAATTCCAAAATGGCCTTCCTTCAGGCAGAGAACACACACACACACACACACACACACACACACACACACACACACACACACACACACACACAAGTGGCAACACAAGAGGAGCTGCAGTGCAAACAAAACTAACCAAAAGAAATGGATTCGATTTGAGAGTAGAACCCTCGGACATATTTAAGTCTTTTGAAGTCAATATAAACCAAATCTCTGAATGTTTAGTGACATGTTTCTTCTGCTTTGGCACCGGTTGCTGCCAGAACAATGTAGTGGACGCTGACACATGGACGCGGCGACGAGAACAAAGAGGTCATGTGACCAGCAGCTGCATCATTCCTCGCTGGCATTTTTGAAGCTTTTCCCGACTCGATGCTTTCCAGATGTGGCCTTTAATTCATTCCCACTCTGTTGTCTTGCGCGTGTGATCCCAGACGGGGGGATGAAGCGGTGAGAAACAGGAAGTGACAGATGGCGAGGAGTTTAAGCACAGTGGTCAAAGTCAGGTGAAGGTGTATCACAGTGGGCTGCACCGAGTGTCCCACCCGCCTTGCGCCCAGATCGGGAGATCACGGAACATCCGGAGGGGGTGCAGGTTCGGGCACACGTACAGACACAGCCGGACCACGAGAGATCCACATCGGGGCGGAGCGTTGGGCTCCTGTTTTTGATGTTCCTGACCTTCTAGTAGGTGACTTTTGTGATGGCTCGTTCTCGCCCGGCGCCGCCGCTGCCTCCGCCCTCCGTCAGCTGGTTGACGGAGCGCTTGCGGTTGCGCTTGAATTTGTTCAGGTCCTTGTCAAAAACCTCGCCCGAACGCAGGGCCGACACCAGGTCGTCAAATTCCCCTCCGACCTCGTCTGAAGCTCCGCTCTTCTTGGACCGCCGCTCTCGTTCCCGCTGCTCCTTGAGCTGGAAAGGCAGGAGGTTGCACTTGAATCTTTTCGAAAACTGCAAGACAAAAATGGACTTTTCTAGCCGAGTGTCTCACCATGGCCTCCATGCGCGCCCGCCTCTCCTCCTCGTCCTTGCGTCTCTGCATGTTTTCCAAGTCCTGGCGGGCCTCGCCGAACGACTGCAAGAAGGTGTCGAAAATGCCAAAGAACTCGTCTGGTTGCATCCTCCCTTCGTCCTCCCCAAAGTGCTTCAGAGATTTGGTGAACTGTGCGGGGAGAAAGGTGACAGAGTTCAATGACCTCAATGAGACCCTTCTTTGTTTACAGCGATGTACATAAGCGCCACTTCTTCAGATTGATATCTATTTAGACAAAGTCCAATAAATATTAAGCAGACAAGAAATCATAGATAAAGCAGAGAAAACATGAACTTGATGTAGGCGCTTCTTTTCCGCTAATGCCGTCATTATAGGCTGCTCATCATAACAAGCAAAACTCTCCTCTAATTAAGTTTCCTCTGCTGGACGTGCACGCAAAGGGAAAGTGGAGCTCATTAAATGCATCTGGATTGTTTGAATTCAGGCATTTCTATCGTAAATCGCTTATTTAACATTCTTGACCGGTAAGAGTTTTCCATATGATGTGAGTCACCCCGCTCACTCTTTGTTCAAGCTTCTGCCCTCTGGGAAGAGGTACAGAAGCCTGCGCTCCCGCACCACCAGACTCTCAAACAGCTTCATACTCCAGGATGTCAGGATCCTGAACTCGCTTCCCCGTTCTGCGTAGCGTCCTGTACTTTTACTGTCTGTATGCACACTGGCTTTTATTCGTTGTGTTATCTATTTATTTATTATTTATTGTTACTCTTATTATTTATTGTTTGTGCCTGCTTGGTTTTTATATTGCGTCGTTTACTTGTATGTCTATCGTGTAATATGTCTTGTCACCGTGGGATAGGGAAAACGTCATTTCCATCTCTTTGTGTGTCTCGGCATGTGAAGATGTTGACAATAAAGCAGACTTTGACTTTTGACTTTGACAATATGGCCATTTGTTAACCAAAGCAAGCCCTGACGCCATTCCGCCACTGAATCGTGCACAACGTAGTTTCAAATACATGACTTGCGTAATTGGAGTGCTGGAATGATAAAAGCCTGTAAGCACTTGAATAAGGCTTTTGGTGTTCCAACTCAGGCTATAGGCGGTAACAACCAATCCCACATTTAGCGCCAACACTCATTTATATTTTACTACTATATCAAACATGCATACAATGCTTAGTTTCAAATCAGTATGTGTGTGTGGGCATGTGCAGGATAAAGCAAACAAATCTCTCTTGATGAGGGAAAATCCCTTCTGTCCTCTGGAAACCTGTGTCCCAGTAACCCTTGTGACCTTAGACAAGTGTAATCCTTTGAAAAGTATGTCGTCATGTCAGAAGCTGCTACTGTGTGTATCTCTGCAGCAAAAACACATGCATGCATGCATGCACACACACACACTGCTAGTGACCAGAAAGAAAGCTTTACATTTGCTTCATGAACCAGGTGTTGTAGTTTTTAACCCCTCTAGATGGCACTGTTTGATCAACATTGGGCTGACTTTTCATTTCTTCTACCACTTTTTCTTTTGAAAAGCAACAATGCCATCGAGAGGTGGTTCGTGAAGCAAATCTGAAGCTTCATTTCCCCATCACGACCATTAGGGTATGTCAACTTTATCTCAAAGGAGGAATGCAATTTTGGAAATTTCAAGTCAGACACGCATCAAGTTGCGCATGTTTCCAGTCTGGCTCGGCGAACAGAGGCTCTTTTCTTTCTCCATCTGCAACTGCTGTTGTGCTCCCTTAGCTTCTTTAGCCCTGACATCCCAAAAGGCTGGTTTTCCCTCCAAATCCCCCACTGACAAATAATGAAGTGGAAAGGAAGCTTGACTCGGAGCCACGTCTTCCCCTCCTCATTTATCACACGCACTGATCAGGGGTGGATTGGAAAGGCGTATAAAAATAATTGATTGCAAAAATGTCAGCGCTGAGATGCGCAAAGTCTGCAAATCATTTGAACCTGTTGTTTTAGATACAGGCAAATTTCAATCAATCCACGAGAAAGCCAGCCAACTGGAAATGCATTAGTCCCACTCGACTAACTGTGAAAACAGTAAGTCAAAGAGAAGACAATGGCGGAATCCAAGATAATACTTCACTTCTGGGTTTCCCCGCCATTGTAGACGAGATGGGATCAGACAAAATAAAATTTTATAGTTCCTCCCTTGAGAGTGGAGTCTTTCATCATCCCGATCTAACAAGAAGGCTCGGTCAATAGCACAAGCGCCAAAAGTTACCTTTCGAACCAGACTCCCATCCACCCACCCACCCACACGGACTGATCAAGCACTTGGACTGCACGGCTGGCCGGTTTAGCGGTTACCTTGTCCTTGGCCTCGTTCAACTGATCCTCCAGTTCAGAGAAGCTGAAGCCAGCCACGGTGATGAAGTCACCAATCACGGGCACAAACTTATCTCCGCGTTCCCTCGTCCTGCTCTGCTGGTAGAGCAGCTCCTGGTGCAAAAAAACAGGAAACATTAAGTAAAGCACTTTATTAATCGGGTCAATGCATAAAGTGTATTTTCTTTTTCCTCGCCCATCTAAACAAGACATTTGGTGTATTTTAGGGCGCATTAAAAATTGCTGTTAATTTGTGCCTTGCCCAAAAACCTAATTACAGGGAGGATAAAAACCAGCGGGAGGAATCCCAACAAACTCACCGCTTCAAGAGCCTTCAGTCCATTTTTGATACTGTGCACCTCTTTTTCCAACTCTGCCAAACTGGGAAGCAAAAACAGATACACACAAATCAACAAACAAAGTCGTTTTAGTTTTTCTTCTGTATGATTGAACTCACTTGACTTTGGCAGCTTCTGGTATGGTGTTGAGGTCCAGATGGATGTGGAGCGTGTCAGGGTAGTTTTTTTCAAAGATCATGATCAGGTAGTGCAACATGGTGATGTTCCTGACCCATTGGGAGCGGAAAACACACAATTTATAAAGACACAAGCACACCCAAACCTGCGTGGAGTTCATCTCCAAGATGCTTGAAGCTGGGCTCTTAAAGGTGTGCCAAACTATTTTCAGATCTCTTCAATTGTTTGGTGGCTTTTAACTCACCTGTCTATGCTGGACTTAGTGTCTGCAATCTTATTGAGGCTGGAGACCTTGAAGCCAAAAGCATTTCCTCGCTGGCCTTTATTCATGAAGTTGCCGAAAGCGAGCACAACCTCCAGGATCTGCGTCAGCCTCTTGCTCCGGATCACCTCCTTGGAAGCGTTCAGAATGGCTGTGGGAGAGATTGAAAATTAGCCAGAGAAGTGAGGAGAGCTGTTGCCGTGGTGATTGAGGGAACATTTGTTAAGCGTGTGGCTTCACGTTTGAAATTCACGCATTAGCTTGACATCATTTTTGTCTATTCTGTAGCGTTTCCACATTTCCAATGTCCATCAGAAAGATTGAGCAACAAGGCTTTTGTACAAAGCGGGCAGCTCAACGGGGAAGCCCATCAAGTCATTACATCCACTTATAAAAATAACAGCAGGAGAAGAAGGGAAAGTTCCAAGCTCTCAGCTTTCTTAGCCCCGGAGAACAAACCTCGCTGGCAAGGGGCAGGTGCTTCCCTCTCTCCGCGGAGGAAACCTCAGCGTGAATGCGAAAGCCATTACAATCCAGATTGTTATTGTTCCACTTCATTGTGCCATGAGAATCATCTCTGCTCACAATGTTTGCTGTGATGCACAACAGCCCGACTGAACTTGAAAAGTCTCAGAGCAAACCAGCTGGGTGGTCCCGAGAATTGTCTCCTAACACACACGGCAACGTGATTGAAAACTTAGCATGTGCGGTTCGGGGAACGTTTGGAGCCGACATCAAAAGTTTTCAAGAGGCTTGGATCCCGACCCAATCCTTACAGGATTAGGCTTCTGTTTTCTTTCCGATCCCGATGGCCAGAAACGTCACGAGATACGTTCTGTTTGATCTCGTTGGACAACAAATGCTGCGGCGCACACAATTAAACCTAAAATAACAACAAGCATATGAGTGCGGGGGATTGTGGACCTCATCAGATGTCTATTTCTCTTTTTTTTTTCCTCTCCCTCCAGGTCTCTAAACTTAGCCGCGGCTTTTTCCCCTCTCAACAAGGGCCAGCTTTCCAAAAGATGGTAACCTGCGAGCCCATTTGCGAGCCCGCCCACGCACACACAATCTGTCCACAATGGTGACGTTGTTATCGCCAGTATTCCAGTCCATTAGCTTGCCCTCAAACATGCTCTCATGAGTGGAATCTTCAGCTCCATTTGTGCTGAAAGATGACATTTCAATGCAATGGAGCATCCCGGAAGTTTGAGCCCACTGTAAAGATCCATTGGCTTCCTCACCTTCCACCTTTGGCTTGGTTTCAGCGAGGCGCTCTGCAAATTTCTTCTTAAAGAATAGAGCCTGCAGTCTCTGCTGGTAGTGGTCGATTCTAATGATGGGGAGGAAGAACATTGGTCATTCAAAGCTCAACCCATGACTTTGATAAATGTGGTTTAAGATGAGGGAGTGAGTGAGTAGGTGGGATCTGGCAATATGATGTTGCACTGAGATCTATTTTCAAAGAGTGAAACAGCTGCTGTGCTTCAATGGAAGTCGAGTGGGCAGCACCATCATCACCTTGTTGAAACAATGGAGAAGCTACAAAGTCTAATTGCGCAAAGCCTACCTGCTCATTTCAAAGAGGAAGCGATCTGCTCGGGCCATGCGCTCCAGCTCATGTTTGTGCTCCTCCAGGAGGTCAATGTCACTTTTCTCCGGGACAAACTTCAGCAACTTGAAAACACACAGATGAATTCTTTCAGCAGCTTGTACATGTTCAATGACGTTAGCTCTTATCGACATCATTCGACTTTTGATCTTGTTTATGTTATGTCGGTGGTTTGATATCTGCGACAAAAGCGATCCTGGTTTATGACTTTTCTACTTTGCTGTTCTTAGGAAATGTCATCAGGACAAAAAATGAAATGGGCTAAAGAGGAAATAGTGATCAGTTGATGGAAGTATTTCTTTCTTTTTTTACAGTACGTATCAACCCCTGTTCTCTCATCACATATAATAAATGTTTTGGGTCAAGGCTTACCTGCTCCAGCATATCCTTGGCCAACTCTTCTCGCTCATCCATCTCTAGGATTGCCCTCTTGATCTCTTCATTGCTCATTTTTAATCTAAGAAGACAAAGTCATGTCAACAATCATTTGTCTGATTTCCTCTCGACTTACAAAGTGCAATTAGGAATCATTTGACGGACACTGAATGGACGGCGGACATGTGTGTGGTGAGACCACGGCCAGCTGTCCTCGGTGCCCCTGAGCAGTGTTAAGTGCGCTGACCATTGTCGGTGTGCACATGAAAGCCCGAGTGACTGACCGCTGACCTTATTTTGGGTCGGGTTTGGACCCCTGGCTCATGCAATATTGACACACTATTGAGTCAAGGAACCTGACTGCAGATTCCTTAGACAAAGACCGCCTCCAGGAAGCCTTTGTTTATTGATGTGGAAAGCGAGAGGGGTCAGCGATCAAAGTCTCCGAAGGGTTCAGCGAAGTGCGGTGAGAAGACAAATGGAAAACATTTTCCTGAGTGGACCTTGAATGATGACAATTGATCTCCATTCTAATGGGATGGGACCACTTGGGACGTACAAACACAAATCGGTATCAGTGTTTCTTGAAAATGATCAGTCAAGGGAAGATGTCATTTTTGCCCATTCAAAACAGAAAACGTGCCAAAAAGCTGCATTTGGTGAAGGTGTGATTTTTTTTTTTTCATGGATGAAAACTTACTTTGAAAGGAGGATGATACAGTTCTGGGCTCGTCGGCCGTCGATGACTGACAGCTCTTTGACTTTCCGCGTGCTGACATGGATGTCGTCCATCGAGCCGGTGTCCTTCTGCACAAACCAAAAGGCAAAAAAGAAGAGATTGACAGTTGCAACATGGGAACTCAAGTAACAAACCAATTTTCCCAAATTTCCATTCCTTATCATTTTATCCCCCCAAAATAAAAAGCATTTTGCGGCCACCTGCATCGCAAGAAGAGGAAGGCATTGAGACTTGAAGAAGCCTTGAACTCACCTGCTTGAAGGATTGGTTAGTGAGCAGGTCCTGCCCAGGCAGCCGGAGAGCGCAGAGACACAAAACACATGCAAAGATTAGCACTTGAAGCAGAGACCCAGTCAGTGTGTTGGCTAATAGAGCAGAGAACTTCAACTGTGAGAAGCCCACTCAGAGCAAAAAAAAAAAAAGCCTATTTTTGAATCCATATTCTTGATTGACTCATCAAACACCTGCTTTGACATGAAAACACAAGAACATGACAAATGAGCGTAGTGCGTGAAATAAATCTACACGGGGCACATGTCCAGCTTGTGTAGCCAACCAAACCAACACTGCTCTGACAAATTCATTGGAACCAGAATGTCAGAATAATTAAGCTTTTATACGGTAATACCCAAAATAAACTCACATTGACCTAGTGGTTAGAGCCGGTTACAATAACGTGCTCTGTATGAATAAATGCACGTAATACATCACTGTCACCAATTTCCAATGACTCATTAACCTTTAGAACATGCGGCCGGGCTGTCAGAAAACATTTGAGCCTTACAGTTTAGGTACAAGCTCCATAATCAAAGATTCAATACAAAAGGTATCTCCAAAACTCTGCATGACAACTTACAAGCAAAGTCATTAATAGCTGAGAAGGTTTTCTGATCATATCAATCGTAATCTACTCATGTCCGGAGCAAAAGGAAGTTGAAAAGCCATCCAAGAGCTCGTCAAGATCCAGACAGCTCTTTAGTATCTGTGCTCTGCTCTCCAATGTGTCTTTCTTCGGCAAGTTAAATCATCACGCTGAATTAAAACCATGAATGGAACAGGCTCCTAATCAACAAATCAGTTGTATGTATGCTCTCACTGCACAACGTGAACATGCACGTGTGTGATGAACATGCTTTTCCTTAAGATGGCTTTCAAAATACAAACCTGCTGTCTCTGATAGGCAGAAAACATCTTCTCGATGTCCTTCAGGTCAAGGATCTTGAAAGCTTTCAGGTCGTCAATATCATTCCAGATGGTGCCATTGATCATATGCTGACAAATACGAAAAGGGGCATGAGTGATTTGAATAGCACTAAGTGATTACGTCAAGGACATTCTTTTCAAAACTGACCTCTCCGAGTTTAGCCCAGTTAAACGATTTCAGCGGATGCGAGGGCTGAGGGATGGACTTGGAGCGCAGCGTGCTTGCCGAATTGAAAGAAGAGGGAATGGGGGGAGGCGGGATTCCAAAAATGGGAGGAGCTCCTGGCGGAGGAGGTGGGGCGCCAGGTGGAGGTGGTGGCGGCGGCGGGGGCGGAGGTGGGCAGCTGAAGGGCAGCGGAGGAGGTGGTGGAGGGAAGGCACCTGCCGTGGGGGCTGGAGGTGGAGCCATGGGAGCTCCTGGTGGAGGTGGTGGTGGGAAAGACACACTGCCCACCTGTGAGGGATGTGGAAAAAAAAGTTAGACTCGCTCTTGAATAAGTAAAGCAGGACTTCATACCGAGATGCAGTCATTGATGCGTGTTGATAGATCCAGGACTTGTTCCCTGGCTGAGCGCAGCTCAACACCCTCGCGCTGGAGTTTATCCTTCATCTTGTTCAGAGTCTTCATCATGTCCTCTTTTTCCTGGGTCTTAGTCTCGCACTCTCGCTCCTTCCTCTCCAGTTTGCCGAGCAGCTCGGCATGTTCTGAAAGGAGGAAGATGACGCAAATGACAGCTCAGCTACCGAAGAGACATGATCATACGCACGGGCTCTCGCTGCGCTTTCTGACCTTTTCGGAACTTCTCGGCCTGGTCTCTCCACTGTCTCACCTCGTTCTCGTTGACCAGCCTGTCAAGTCGGAAAATGACAATGAGCGACGACAAGATGATGCAGACTGATTGGGAAAATTTGGGAGTCACATACAGTCAACCTAAGCCAAGTGTGGACATTTTGTTTTTTGGACCTATGGAATGTCCAACGTCTCTACTGATGATCAGTCATTTTTTTGTATGGGACAAAATTCATTATTTGACCAGCTTTGACTAGGTTGCTGCAGGCTGCCCTGTCCAGTATATTAGAGTTAAAAATAATAATTTTGCGAGATTTGAATCAGTTCAGTTAAAAAAAACGTTGTAAATTATAAAACAATAAAAGCGTAAACCTGCAGGAGTGTGAGTCAAAATTAAAAAAAAAAGATAAGCATAAATAAACTTGAAGCAAAAAGCTGATAAGTGTTATTAATAAGGGTACCACAATTTGAGGGGGAAAAGACTGAAGTAAAACCTTGAGTATCGTGAGGAGCCTTGGCTGGAGTTGAGAGAATAAAAAACGGTCACTAACATGCCAGAAATGTACACAAGAGGATTTGCGATCAACAAAAAAAGGCTGTGATCATAACGCAGTCATTTGTATCAAGTAAATTCTTGTTTTAATAGATTTACTTCGGGTCCGACGCCCTCCGAAAGACAAACCCTCCATTGTTGAACTACCTAGCAGTGGAAAAGAGGTGCGGGTCACATGTCGTCATGGTGAACGCATCTGATGAATGACTCCATTTTTTTTAACCAACCTCCACCTTTCCCCCCAAAAGCCACAGCGGCACGAGACACGTGTTTCCACTCATCAACGACGACGGGCCCATGGGGAAATCTCACTTTACGAATATCTTTTCCAGGTAGAATTGACTTTTAAGAGCGTTTATGGAAACACAACAAGACTTTGGCAGGAGGGGACGCTGACGGATCCCGCTTTCGTTTTATAACCAACGATTGAGCTTAGATGCGGCGTCCAACTTTGCTGTCTCGGCGCTACTGGAAACAATTATGCTCCGGTGTTGTAAGAGAGCAAAAATAGTGACGGAATGAATACGCAGCAAATGGGACAAGGTTTACCACACCACATGTTTTATGCTTCTTTCACCGCCGAGACTGAACATTGATCTGGAGGAACAGAAATAACCTGACTGTTGAGCTTTGTCGAAATTCTGTTTGCATTGCTCCTCTAAACTCAGTCGAGTTCTTTTTCAGCGACGGGTCGTAACAAAGTCATGTTCACAATTACGTCACAGAGTTTGTAAAACGGATCTAATTTGAAACAAGGTCAATAGACGGAATCAAGGCGATCATAAAATTAGGTAAGTGCTCTCAGTGGCCGGTAGTTCGGTGAAGACAAAAAGTCAACATCTTAAGCACATGAACAAAAGCACTGACGTGAGGCCGAGTGGCTTGCGAGGCCGCACCTAAACACGGCTCACTTGCCTGACTAATACGATTAGAGTCATTTCCTTTTGATCTCGGGTTTCCTCTTTGGTGCAATTTCGCGCACGGCGCGCCGCTTCCTCGGATTTGGCCCGGGACCCCCCGCCCGCCCGCCCGCCGCTGCCACCTTTGCTTTACCTCAACCTTCCTGAGGAATTAGATTCTCTGTCTTTTTGAAAATACAGCCTAGTCGTACGAGTAGGAATTGCTATATTTTGACTTACATGCGAATGATGTTTTTAACATTGAAGTTATCCAGAGGTGAAAGGTCAGGGTCCTCCCCTTGGTCGTCCTGCAGGACAATCTGCTGGAGGATCCTATCGAGAAGCTGCCAGTGATGCATGCTGTTGGCGCCGCGCTTATCTGAATGTGGACAATGGGACAACGTTTAGGTCCGAAAAAGCTTTGACTAGAACTCCGTTGTCTTATTTTAGGACGAAACTGTCTATGAAAAACCCAAATGGCAATTTCTCAAAGCGGCTTACTGTGCAAGTACAATGTAGCGACTCACATGGCATCTGTAGGCAGTGCTGAAGGATGGAGAGGAGGTGCGGGTAGGCATCAGAATAGCCCAGCTTCTTTTTAATCAGCTCAAACATAGCGCTGGCACTTTTGGTGTCTACGTGGGTCTGTTGGGGATCATATTCCTTGCGTTATTCCAAACTAAAATCACAGTCCGACAACATCACCCGCCATGACTTACCGTGTCAAACCTTTTGGCCAATTCAGAGTCGTCCTCATTGCGTACCATCTCAAAAAAGTCCAGATGCCTGAAAAGCACAAAGGAAGAAATGTTCCAGCTTCATCTTGTGCTAACTTTTGTCCCGCTTGATTGTCGCTCACCGATCCAACGTGGCATTTTCGTGCTCTCGAAGCTTGTCGATGACTGGTTGGATGCCTAACATCAAGAATTCATACCTCAGGTGGAGGCGGAACTCCAGGCTTTCCTGGAGATAAAAGAGCATAAGATTAAGGCCAGAAATTGGTCACTTGCAGCACGAATTATTTTTTATTGAATTTTCACAGTCTCAATATTAAGGAAAAATCCATGTTGCAGGAAGGGGAAGCACATTTGGGAGAAAAAAAAAATGCCAGTGCCAGAAGACTACGTAGATCAAATTGTCATTGATTAGGGTGTTAGCGTGTGCGCTCCAGATGGGATCAGGGCACAATCCAACATCCACAAAAGGAAGCAATCTTATCAAAGAGCAACAGCTCGAAAAGAATTCAACATCGATGCTCATTTGATTGATTGTTTGACAGTCTCTGATCTAATATGTAGCGTATGTGTTGGAGCTGACCTCTCCAGTTCCAGCGTTGAGCACAGCGTTGATGAAGGACATAATAGCGGTTTTCAAGTTGACCTCGTCCCTGTAGCGCCCCGTGCTCCTGTCCAGCTCATTCAGCAGCGTCTATAAATGCATGGGAGAGTTGTTGTCATTTCAAAAAAAAAAATACATTCATAAATCACACACATGCACCAAGGTGACACTCGGTGACAGCCCTCAACATTTCATCGGGCTTGCCTCACCTGAAAACGAGTCCTCTCGGCGGCGTATTTCTGGTAGTGCGCCATGGCCTGCAATACTTTCTTGTGTCCGTCGGGTACCAAGCACATCGCCCCGAGAATCTCCAGGACAGCCACTTTGGTTTTCACGTTCTCCGACCGCAAGCTCTGCGAGATGGTGTTGATGCTCTGCGGGTGAGCCAGCACGTGCGCTCGACCCTGTGAATTGTTCATGAGAGCCTTGATGCACCCGATGACAGAAGTGTGCACGCGGCTCTCCGAGGTCTCGTAGTCCATGCTGCGCAGGAAGTTGAGCAGGCAGGTGAGGCCGTCCAGCTCGATGAAGCGCGTCACAAACCTAAGAAAGGCCAGGATGACAATTTAGTGACTTAGCTGGCATCATATTTCTTTTAGTCCTAAATTCATTGCGGATTTTTAATATAATCACTTCCTCTCCTATTGTACATCCAATTAAAAAAAAAAATTCAAACCTCTGTGACATGTTGTTTGCAAGAGTAGCGGCTGCCAATATATATTTGACAGAAATAGACTTCTGTGGTTAGGATTTTGTTTCTGTGCAAATGCCAAAGCTACATCCACTTTTTTTATTGAACTGGTTGTGATTTAGGCACACGAAGACAAGATGCTTCAATTCACACGACGGCCTCAGCGCCACGGTTGTGACTCATCGTTCCTTGATGTATCAGTTGCTAAGCAGTTGCTATGCTCTGTATCTATTTTTTTTCCTTTTATGATGTCATTTAGGCCCGGTGTGTCACGGTATAGAAGCTCTGGTTGCTCACTAGCACATATGGACGCGGGTCTCACTTGCTGGTCTGAATAGAAGAGCCGGCTATTAGCATCAAGCTGACAAGCTGAGTGACAGACAGGCCGACGCACACAAATGAACTTTGTCAGATTCCCGATGGTCATGATGAATCATTTCTATCAGCAGGCTTGCGAGAGGGTGAGAAAAGAAAACACGCAGAATGCAGAGCTGATTGCATTGTTTTGACACCACAGAGCAAGCCCTTCCCTTTGACTTTTTTAGAGGCATGGAAAACCCACAAAACATGGAAATCAATATTGCCCCTCCATTGAGGCCAGATGTTCTTTTACGTCGACACAATCACTTCCAGATTTTAGGCAACAGAACACACTTTACCTGGCATGACCAAGAAATTCCTCAAAGAAATAAAACACGTTGACAGTGCATTTGGCTCACAGATGCACCAGCAAACAAAGTGATTTTTTTTTCCCTCCCTAAGGGCTGAAGACATCGATAAATAAATGCACCGTATTTGACATGGTATGGTAGCCGCAAGGTGGAACGCAAGCTACACCTTCCAGCCCAGCGGTGATAAGTGAATCCAAAGACCAGGCCAAGTAGTTTGGCGTATAAGCCAAGAATTGCAAGACCACCTAAGCGAGAGATAATTTAGCCGGGAGAAGAAAAAAAAAATGAAGCTGAGCTGTTGAGTAAAGAACGTATGCGGAGCAGAGGGTGAAAAAGATGCTTTTCTTGGGAGTTCAAAAAGGCAATAAACATTTGCCTTTTCTCTGTTCAGTAAGAAACGTGGACATGCAACTAGACTTTGTGTGTAGCTTAAAAGAAATAGAAATTTAGAAAAAAAAAAAGCACATTATAAGAATGTGTTGACACGAACCAAAAATGACAGAAGAGCACACTGGTCGATCGTGGAAGCAGGTCCAAAGAGAGCGTCATGTGCGGCAGCGTTTAAGATGATTATCTTACGGAAATGATCGTAAAGCAATAAAAAAGGATCAGTTTGGATTTCAGCGGAATGAAGGAAGGGCACTTTGTCAAAAGCTCATTTAGGTCAGTAAACCTTCACACAACCCCAGCACAGCACACTTCAAGAAGAATCCCTCGATAGTCTTGCACAGATTTCCAGAGAAGGACATGCAGCAAAACAGCTCATCCATGTTTTGGTTCAGGCCCAGATTCATTACTTTGTACATGTTAGCCACATGGCCCAGCTTGTCACTTTTAACAGCTCCGTGTCAATTTATATCATGTATATATACAAAGGGCACGCACGCACGCACGCACGAGAAGTGTTAACGATCATAAGAGCTCGTATGAACTCGCCTTAACCTCGAATGGCTAAATCAGAAGTCGACCGGTGCCAAGAATGTGCGAATCGCACGGGCTTATCATAACAGGAAATGCCACGGTGGACAGAACAATCTACAAAATGTCACAATCAATAGAGCAGTAGATTTATTTATTTATCTTCGAGTGAGAAGATGATGCGTTGGCTGAGAATGCGTTCATTTATTTAAACGGTCAACATGCTGTCACCGAATAATGTAAAACGTACGATAAGCTGCTTTGTAGCAATACTCAAAAGCAAGAGTTGCTATGGCTTATTTGATAAATGTGTCAATTTAAAAAAATAAATATTAAGCAGAAGGATTTTTGTTGCCGTTGTTTTGTTTCCTGATAGATATGAACAGCAGGGCAAATATTGATCATTCCTTTGGAGCGGCTCGCATGTTGTCTGTCCACTTTAAAAAGCATCTGGTGTGATGATGAGATTTGAAAGGCAACAAGGCTGACGTGTTTGCATCCAGCTGTTATGTTTTGGAGTGGCTGGTTGCAAGCAATGCTACTTTCTGCCCTTGCCACCTGGCTCCTTGCATGGCCACCATGTGTTTTTAACTCTACAGCCAAACAAAAAGAGGTCTGAGGGCACAGGAGGGCTTTGTCACGCCACATAGCAGCTGGCAGGAGGGACCGCAGCCAATCCCGGCCGGCACTGACCCAACACATCCATGAATTATAAAAGTGTGACACGTACGATGAAGCTGAAGTCCTCTGTCACAGACGTGATAAGAAACAACATCAAGAGTAAAAGTTGAAAATGAAATCGCAAAGCTCAGACTCACACCCAAAAACGTACTGTTGTTGGGTTTGAAACTTGTGCTTCTAATTAGAGAAAAGTTTTTCTTTCTGTTGGTGATTGTTCCTTTTGATCTGGAACTATTCTTTCCTCAGAAGAATAATGTGAGAATGTATTTAATTAGCATTGAGGTACATTGGTTACCCAAAGCCCGCGTAGATATACGCAACCCAGACATGACCCAGACACTCAGTCTACTGTGAGTATTTTCACGCTACACACAGAGGTTTGTCACATCATGGCCCCCTTAGAGAAAATACAAGCTTGCTTCCAGACCAATGCATCATTCTACTGGCTCAAGTTGAAAGACAGCAAGTGAGCAGCTGCTGATGGGGAACTAAAGGGAGACACTTTGTAGCATTGAGGATATTGTGGCTGGACAGCTGTCCTAATGGTCTAAAAATAACACCAAAGTAATATATCTAATGATCCTTATTTCGACACATTAACAGACAATCAAATAATAATCATGTCTAACATTCAAAAGACTTTTCAATTAACGGAGTACGTTATAGTGGATCACCACGATTTGTATTGAAAAAAAAATCTATACTGTATATTTCTCTTTATTTATTTTATTATTATTTTTATTTATTATTCAGCGTTTCACAAAACAACACCCCAAAAATATCAAAAAAATTGTCTTTTTAAATATTAATAAAAAAAATAAATCGCCAATAGCGGTCAATTGTATACTTCCAACAGTAAAATGGTTTCACTGCCATAAACAAGTGACTTGTCTCAATGAGAGAAAATCTGCTGACCTCATTGGCTGAGTCCGAAGCGCCGTCTTCAGATCTTCCACTACCTTGTTCCTCATTTCCATTTCCTCCTCATCAAAGGCAAACAGGGTCTGCATCTGGTGAGAACATTGAAAAAAGCTGATGAGCATCCAGTGAATCATTCCGAATTTGGATTTCATTTACAAACAGCACCCTCTTGAGCAAGATGTTTTAGACACCGGAAAGCCACAGTTAACATTAGGTTGTTTCGTTTGAACAAACTCCAGCATGCCAGCAGTTGAAATCAAGATGGCGGAAAAGAGCATTGGAAAAAAAGCTCCTCGTCCAGAGTTCCATATTTTCATGTAACATCAAGGCTGCGTGTCGTATCCAAGTGCGGCTCTGCTGACGTCCAACAGGACCTTCTGTTTAATTTATGGTCTTCCACCATTGAAACGACATGGACATGTGTGTGCGTTCAACAGTCACAGTGGCTACCTATTAATTGACTGAAGAGGAATTTATTTAAAAGAGGGCTCCATTTTCTTAAACAAAAGGACATCTAGGTGTAAATATTCCACGGTGAGAAAGGACATGTGACCTAACAATCAGCGCCGAGCTAAAAACAGCCTCCATATGTTTGACGACTTCACAAGGCTTCTCGTCTGTCCGACGTGTGAATGTTTAACGGAGAAACAGTTTGGTCAAAACAACCATTGTGTCGACTTAGCCCTACGTCCAGATGGTAGAAACGCTCTTCGCCAAGAAGCTCTGGCAATAAATCCTTTGTGAGTCAACGGGAAGTTGGACACAAATGTCGGGGAGACAAATGCATCCTAGGTTCACCCTGTACACAAGTCTCTTTTTGACATCTGTTATTTGTAAGTGCTGGGTCCAGTCTGCACATGGGGATATGATTAAAACCGCTTGGTGCAACAGACGAGGGGATTCCACTCAACGAGTATTTTGGAGCCACAAATACTCCCTTAAGCACTGATGCTTCATTAACTGCACGAACAATGAGTACCACCAATCAAATTCTTAATTGGAACCATGTAGTACGTGTGGAAACTTTGTTTGCAGAGTTTGGCAATTGAATTGAACCGAAACGACGTTCGTGACATATCGATATGTCTCGATGTAGCTCATTACGAAATATGTAACATGAAGGTGCAAACAAGATCAAGTTGATTTGGGCCGTTAACCTTTTTTCCTTTCTTGTGGTTCTGAGCTCCGACGCCGAATGGACAAAGTGACGCAACCGAGTAATGGAAACCCTCATCAGAGTAACCGCAAGAACATTTGAAATATCACTCAGTGGCCATGAAGTCATTTCAGGGATGTGATTGTGACATGATTTTATGAATGAACACCGAGATGCTGGGTTGCTCGGTAATCTTGTTGGACCTCCAAGCAAAAATGAGCTCATGCAATAACTCGGCTACTGTAGAAGGAGGTTCTCCCTGGTGAGCTCTCATAGGAGCCAAGACGTGAAGTCATTGTCAAACAAATCAACGGCAAATTATTTGAATGCTCTCTTGTCAAGATGCTGCAAGGCAATGAGGAAATAATGGGAATGTGCAAAAAATAGATTGCACAAGAGATTTCTTGTTAAAGATTAAAACGGAGAATTTGCCTTATATGCACATGTCGTTTTCTTCTTGTGTTTTGTGCAAGCTTTTTCTTTCTTAAAAACGCCCCCTGAAGTATTTTAGAATCTTGGAACATTTTCTTGTAGTCAGTCCGGCCATCCACATGGGTTCCAGCTGATGGCTCTGTGGGGCAAATTGGCCTAACGTACAATAAGACAAAACAACCATCGCAGCAGTTGTGCTCCAAATAATACCGAGAGCATGGCTGACCACTTGTTTTCATTGGCAGCCCAAATAATAAATAAAAAAATCACGGCTAGAAGTAATGAGCAGTTCCATCTTGGCCTCCCTCCATGTCTCCGACAGCCATTCCCACTGAGTGTTGTGTGTAGAACCGGCCTGTTTGTCATCACAGTGTGGGAGAACGCTGGGGTCGCACCGATGGAATTTGGCCATGCAGTCAGCAAAGCATGACAATCAACCCACCCTCCAAAAAAAATAGTCACTTCTTCGTCCCATACTGGAGTAGGACAGCTAGGATTGATTAAGAATATGATTTATTTCGGAATTCCGTCGAGAAGAAGTAAGACTTACAGCAGCCATGGAGTTTATTCGGTCAATGTAGTAGTCAGGCCAGCTTGTGGCCAGCTTGTTTGGGTCTTCTTGTTCCTGTCCAGAGATAAATAAACAAAGTGTCAAACATTGATCTTTACTTTAACGACCAAAAGGAAAAGGCAAATAAACCACATCTCAAAAAGTTCCACCTAGGACTGAAGACTATTGTGCGCAGGAACCAGACAACCCAAAAATTTGATTAAGACTCAGATAATGACTATAATCAGCTTGGCAATGATACCTTTAAGAACTTTGGTCTTATCTGCCGTAAGGACTTTACACTTGGATTTATTGGATACTCATCAAAGTTGCCAGACTTTCTGCTGCTGTTGATCTACACTGCACTCTGCCACTTTGTTAAGATAAAGTTAAATGTATTACTGCATAAATGGTTAGAACACAATAGAAGTCAGTCAAACCGCAGACATTGCCAGACAGATCTCGAAGTGGAGATTAACCTTGGTTTGCCTCTTTCCTAAAAGCTCCGAAAGAAAAATTCAATGCAATTTACTTTTTCAGTTCCACAAGCAAGACTAAGTGGTGTAATTTATAGACTATTGTGCTCAAAGAATTATTTGTTATAAAGCAGGGGTGCCTAGCCTGTCTATTGTGGTTGACCGGTAGACCGCGGACTGCTCCCAAGATGACCGTGAGGAATGAATACATTTTTGTAATTTGTGTGTGTTGTGAGTAGACCGTATATTTTGTTAGTGTAGGCTACAACCTGCAAACCCTGTCAGTCTCATGTCCAGAAAAAGTGAGGGAAACTTTAACCTAAAGTAGCACATGATTTCCAATTCAATATTGGGATTCGATATTCATCTGATATCAGCCCCCCTAAAAAAACAGTATCGGATTATACGAGTACATTCAAAACCTTGGATATTAGCACTCGTATACAGAAAATCCATTAGAGACTCCGCTCCTGCTGTTCTATCCAGCAGTGACTGGCTCCAGTATACAGAGCCAGCGTGTAACCCAAATGTTTGGAATAAATGGATCGTATTTTCTCATACCTACTGTTGCTGACTATTGTCAAGTCTCCTTGAACATTTCATGCCAAGGAAAATAAAAGCATGTATTGATATTGAGGATTTCGCTACTCTAGGCTGCTCAAGCCAGAATTCAGAAATATTTGATACTTTTCAGATCCCTTTGGGTTCTATAACAAGCCATTCTCAACATTTAACAGCAGGAGTCACCAATTCCGGTCCCCAGGGAGAGACATGTCGGACAGCGGACCCCGAGGACCAGAATTGGTGACTCCTGTCCTGCAGTGTTTCTCCGACAATAATCGATTTCACAGACTGCAAAAGACCGACGAATCTATCTTTTAAATCAACACTGCTCTCTGTGTGTCTGTGCTGATGAAAGGTGCTGATATAAAGTCTCCAAGTTGTCCCACAGTTCAACCTTTGCGGCCCTTTGCTTTGTACACGGAGCTACAATTATGTTGGAGCAGAAAAGGGTCTTCCCTAAAATGTTCCCATGATGTCAGTTGCAAAGAATTCTTCAAATCACTTCAATATACCAAAGCTTGTGTGTCATGGATCGTGCCCAGGCAGCTACAATAGCACGTTGTTAAAACATTGAGATATTATTCTGAAATGAATATTTTGCATAATCTCCGCTCCAACTGCCACCACAACACCTTCCCGATAGGCATTGAGGGAGATTGTCCAACATTCAAAACATTCTAAATCTCCACGGGGGGAGATTTATCTACGGAAGCCTAGCTTATAAAATATCACCTAAAAAGACAGGAAATGGACAGGATATTAAATCCTTGGACATGATGTAACACTTGCCATTTCCTACAAGTTTCCAGCGTCACGGAATTGTACCAAGAGGGCAGCCTCAAGCACATGTCTGAAAGCCTTGAAAGATATTTTACTGGACTTAGTCATGGCACACAGTTTCCATGTTACGCTTATTTTTGTAGAAGGCAGCATTGAAGCCACAAAGAAACCTTTATTTGGCGCGTTGACGCGAAAACATACAAACGATCGAATTTGGACCGAATTGTTTGAACTGGACGCCAACTGGAATTCTTTCATGGGTAGTAGCTACATTAGATCTTCGTTGAGTATCAAGTTAGCTGTCTTTCTGTCACCCTGTTATACAAGCACAACAAGCGACGACGTCGCCAAGCGGAGGGACACAAAGCGAGTAGTGTTGGTCACGGGGAGGAAGGAACGAGTGAGCAATATTTTGCGGTCTCTATGTTCAAATGGCTTCCACCACGCTGTCATTCCACAGAGGACAGGGCACTACTGTGCTAAAGCCAAGCTACAAATGTGCAGTGCAACACTCGAAATTTGCGAGACAGTATATATGGACTCCTGGATGCCCAAGCACGCACAGACAAGTGAGGTATTCTCCAATATTGCCTCCAACCATGAATGGAGTATTTGTTTAGCTCTTCTTCCAGCTTGCTGACATGGGCAAGCCCGCTTTGGACCCTTGCTTTTCTGACCAGGACACACAGTTGTTTTATTTGTTTCACCTTTAAACATATTTCACGCCGTCTCCTCCACGAGACCTGAACAGACCTCCGATTGTTTTGGTTTTAATGCCGACTCAAGAATGTCCTAACCTTGTCATGTGTTTAGTCATTTATGCCATCAGAAGCATGAAGCCTTCAAGATTTAGAGACCAAAATCTCGGTTATTTTAGCAAAGAGGCACGAGGGAGGGTTTAACGTCATCTGTTCAATTTTCTATTGAGAGAATGAGGAGCTGAATGGCTCTTTTTTCCTCCAAGTGCAATGTCATTTCCTGCAGAATATTTGACCACAAAGTGAGGCTGGAGTTTTTGGGAAAGGGATATTAAGCAAATGGGAGATGTTTTGGCAAGGCAACGGGGGTGAAATAGAGGGCTAACCAGAACTTTCATGGTATGTTGACTATCGTACAGCAGAGCTAGGACATAGGACACTTGCGACTTACGTCGTGAATGTTTTCCATGTCGGATATTTTGCAAGCTGGTCATTCTCGTGCGTCATCGAGCAACAATGTTTATGCCAAAACAGAAATTAGAAGTTGGGTTTGGGCCCGACTGTTTGTCTGAGCTGATTTAAAACCTGGCTCGGGTGAAAGCTGCCCTTCAATAACAAAAGAACTTACCTTCTTTTTACTGCAGTAGATTTGCCATTTCTTCTCATCTGGCAAAGCAAACATGGCCTCCCTGTTCTTATCCGTCAAGTCCAACTCGTCCTGTAACAAAGAAGAATTCATTTTTTGAATAATTATATATGTACAGGTCATTTTTTTGATGGATACATTCTGTTCTTGAATATCCATCTACAGCATCAATCATGAATTCGCAGGGGGGGAAATGAATTGTCCAATCCTCTCCCGACCACAGAAGAGTATTTACATTCTCTCCGTTGCTCTGTTCAATTCTTCAGCCGGAGCCTCCTTCTCCTTTTGAAATGCATATGAGCCCAGGAAATGAGTCCATGTTTGCCAAAGAGGAAAAGAAAAGTATTGAGAGGACATACATAGCTAAATGTGGAACAGGAGACAGAACAAGAAATGCCTTCATGGACAAAGAGGAAGGCAATGAATAAATCCAAAACTGTCGGACACCAAAAACATCAAGGATATGATGAGCTCCTTAAGAAGCGGAGCTTTGTGCTCCAGCTAAAACTAATCTCATCATAATGGTTTTGGGACCATGACGTCAACCAGAAGCACCGCGACCCCCGAGTTCCCCCTAGACTGAGGATGGCCAACAGTGCCAGGGGTAGGGGGCCCCCTTGAAACCAGCCTCGGAGCTTTTTTTTATTTTTTATTGAATCCATTGAGCTGAGTGAGGTGCACGCTGCGAGCCTGACACGTTCAAGAGTGACATCATCTCTCATCCATTGCTTTCAATACCAGAACCAATTATAGTGAGTTTTAAAAAGGAACAAGCTGAATGGTGTGACCTTGAAGGACATCCAGATAGAAGCCTCAAAGGAGCTTGAAAATCACAGGTCCAAGAATTTTTCATTTCATAGACTGTGACTCTAACCCCAATATTCTGTACCCACCACAGAGGTCCACCACTCATCCCTTAACATTTACCGATTTTGATTTAAACCGCAAACTACTCCTCACATTCTTCGGCTAAGAAATCGAACGGGTTTGTCTCAGCGGGCCTGTCGCTTTTTCGCCGGGTCAAAACCCTGATGTCCAAGCTGCAGCTAATTACAAGACCTGATACTGGGAGCTTGTGCGGGAATCTGTGAAAATAAGACTTTTGGATTCAAACCAGATGGGAGCTGAAGCCAAGAGTTGATCTCCGGCTACTTGGCTCTGCCTTAGGGCTCTCCATTTAACGTCCGAGGCGGAGGAGAGATACGGGATGTGAAAGAAGCTTGAATGAAAAACAGGCTTGAAGCATCTGCGGAATGCAGGATTCCACAGTTTAGGGGATGTTTATGTTTACTGAAGGCTTTTACGTAACACTTAAATGACTGAGTGCTTGAAATTGCAGAGTAGCGAGAGGAGGAAAAAAGAAAGGGGAGAAGAAGGGCTAACACATCCTCTAAAGCACTCACCACATTTTTTTGGGTGACGTGCGGATAAGCGGTTCGGATGATGAATGAATGAATGAATATTATTATGTGACTCCACTGTCAAGAACTGTTTATATGGGGCGAGAGATGAGAATTGTTTTTTCGTTTTGATGTCTCTGACCATCAGAGTTGTGTTGGACTTCATCTGCACAAGAGAACGTAGAGCAGAGACGATGTGTGGGCGAAGGATTTTTTCGTCACAACAGCCAAACACAACGAAAGGATTTTTCCTTTCCTCTACCTCCACCTCTCTTCATGTTCCCATAGCAGATTTGCATGACATGTTCTTCCCTCATGACCTTAACGCAATAGCCCAAATCATTGAATCTCCACACAAAACACATTCCGCCTGGGCTGTGGAGAAGCTGTGCCGCCGTACGTCGCCGCCAAACACACTCCAGTTGGGAATTCATATAAACCAAAGCTAATATTGATACACCTGCTGCTCAAAAAGGGAAAATACATACCTTAGGCTACTGAGAGCTTTCGATTTTTCAACAGCCTAGCGACGACGGTAATGTTACAAATCAAAACGCTTGTCACGGTGTTGATGTGTGCGGCACACTGACGGACAGGCCTTATCATTCAATTTCCTGTTTCACGAGGCCAGTTGGCTTCTCGAATGTGCTGAATAATATTGAAGACTGAGACAATGTGGAAAAAAGAGAGTGAGGCAACGGAGTTCAGAGAGAAAACGGGGGCTCTCGGTCGGTACCCCTAAGAGGCTAGAAATTTGTGTTAACTGTGAAAATTGACAAAGTGCATCCATTGTCAGAAAAAATATGTCGACGGGAAGAGCAGAGGATAACTGAGTGTGAATGTGCGGGATAAAAAAGGGAGTGGGGTTATTATCTTGAGACCGCTGAGTTCCAATGTGTCAGACTCCACCTAAAGGGGAAGTGTGCGCTCCAAGAATGACATCCTGCCTGGAGGAAAGGTTTATTAACCGTTATTTCAAGGTGGCTTGAATCATATTTCCCACCGGCTACCATGGGGGCATAAAACACACCCTGCAGGCATCCTGGGCAAGATAGGAACCCCGATGAAAGTTATATTAGGCTTTAGGGGAATCACAGAAAAAGGTTTCTGTCGGTAATTAATTATTGAATTAAATCGACATTAAATCCAGGACCTTGTTTTTGATGCCCAACTAGTTTTATAAAGAAAATATTGTGAGCAATGGGGGTAAATTTAATTAGAAGATGGCAAGATTTATAAATAAAGGCATGAACTTGATAAAAGTAAAACATTACAGTCTGATAGGCTACGCAAGACATCCCCTCGAAAACTCAAAACTTGTGCCTCGAAAAAAACTTGCTTCCTGCCTTCCTCATAAACTCTAAATAAGGCTTGACCACTTCCATAATATGGTTCCACTCATAGTAACATTCAAATGATGAGTTGAAAAGCCCAGACAGACAAGTGGAAATGCGTGTTGGAGGAAAGAGCAAAGGAAGTCGGCCTCATCCCAGGGCGTGCCCTGGACTGGGGCCATCAATGAAGCAAGCCACTGCTTAAAAAAAACCAAGTCCCACATTTTGCCAAACCTGATAATAGAGAGACTAATGTTCTGTTTCTTTGGCTCAGACAGTCAGAAATGAAATAGCAAGGGCAGAACAAAATCAAAATAATTGTGAGGGCGCAGAAAAACGACAGCCGATGTGATGATGTCGTCATGTTTGGGATTTGCTTGACATTGTTTCAACCTCTTCAATCTTCAGTCAATGAGGCTGAAAGAGAACGAGGGGTGGCTCATTGGATCGTTTCAAGGCCCATGCTGAAATGTCCTTGAGCCTCAGCCATGCGTTTATGAATGAATGCGTGTGTGCGTGTGTGTGTGTGTGGTAGCGGTTGGATTAACTAGAAAATGAATCAAATGACATAATTACAGTCTCTTTGCCATTTCGTCTCAAGTGTTGAGTGGAAAAGTGCATTTCAGTCAGTTTGAAATTAAAAAAATATAGCGTGTATGTTGCAGCAGTGGCAGTCGTTTGGATTTGGTTGAAGAACTTGATATTGGCGAGGCAACAAACACCCAAATTTCCAGAATACTTTTAATTCTGCGCCACCTTCACTTTGACATTTCTCAAGCAGAAAGTGGACAAACGATGATGATTTTCCACTGGGCCAATATTAATTGGGATCCATCTTCAAAAAAAGTCAGGCAGATATTTTTGTAGATTTTTGCAAATTGAAAATGAAAATTTCTGATTGTAATCACTAGGAATTATTGTCGATCTTTTTTGACTGGGCAGCTCGAGCCTTTTTGCACTGAGAGCGTGAGCCAAGCTCGCATCTCTGGACCCAGTGGAAGATCCCATTATGGACTCTGGAGGTGGTTTCCTCCTACACTTGGCCCAGATCTGTCGCTCCCACTCCAGAGGCTCCATTGAGTCTTATTCACCTCCTCAAGAGAGTCTTTCATAGCAATAATCCCCTCGCACTGTTGCCATGGAAACCTGCTAATAGGCGTCTTAATTTCACCCTGTGATGCGAAGCTTATGTTACAAATATTATTGTCGAGACCATGTGACTAGTCAATCTACATTCTGGCTCCACAGGTGGTTAGACACGTGGAAGAATATGTTGGAGGTAGCCGAATCGGGAAAGCAGATGGGGAATGCCGATGATTTATCCAGATTACCGTCGACGGGTAGGAGCGTTTTGTGTATCGGTCAGCGAATATGAATCAAGTTGTCACAATGAGTTATGGACTAACAGGAGCATTTTTTCACATCTCTTTTGAATGAGAACTCATAACTGCAGCGGCCAATGCCGTGAAGCTTCTCAAAACCAAAACAGAGACATGAACCCGAGCACTGAACATCTGAGCTTGTGAAAAACAAAGTGCCAATCCATCCATCTCGAGAATAATCTATTCACAATATGTGGAAGGGACTTGAGCCAATAAGATGAGAGAAGGCCAAATCCTCTTTTCCTCCTCAAGGGTCAAAATGTTGCAAGAGGTTTTGATATCGAGTACGGCTCCCGCTGTTTTGATGGCTCTTCCTCTCAGGCATCCGTGTCAGGCTCATCAGCGGAAGTTGAAGAGAAAATATTGACTCCAAAATAAGCAGCAAATCCTCCTGTCCTTGTGACATAGGAAAGTTTGGCCTTATGAAAGGCAGATTAAACATGCCAGCGCTATCTTCCTCTGAGAAAAGTAGCAACAAAGAAAAATGTCAAAATGCAGCCACTTCCAGAGAGAATCACTCGTTGGAAGAATCAGTTCTGGGAAACCTCAGCCTTGATAACAATGAAATATTTTGCAATGTCAAAGGAATGTCTATTTCCCCTAGCTTCTCCTGAATCGATCCGGACAGCTGCAGTAATCTATTCTGTTGGCGGTGAAGTTTAGCATCCAAGACAAAGACCCGAGTGTGCCAGGAACACTCTTGTAGCCAAAGCGCTGAAAACATTTGGAAATGAGGATAGTTCAAAAGGAGCTGAGATGAAGTTGGGCGTGATGTCAAATGGACTCAAATATGTAGGTAGACACTTACCACCAGCTCTGAGAAGCGTGCATGCAGCTCCTCAGCGGGCGGCATGGGGGCACTGAATTCCAGTAGCTGCAAGGGCACGCTGTCCTTTAGGTTGATCTCCGGGGGCTCGCTGCTACCGAAGCAGCACAGGAACCCCAGGCCCGCCCTTGTCCTCTTCCTGGGGGGCATGGTGCTTGCGCTAACGCACGTGGCAGTGGTGGAGTGGAAGCCAAAATGTTTAGGAAGGGACCAAGGGGGGGATGAAGAGGTCAAGGCTGCTATCTAGGGGGCATGATCTGGAAAGAAAGAAAGACAGAAGAGAGAAACATTTTAGTTTCCACCTAATTGCATTGCAACAATCACTGATGAACCCAACGCTTTAAATTGATCGAAGAGGACGGGCAAAGATCAAGACAACAGAGTCAGCGGGGACGTGGATGATATGCCCAGCTGTCACTTCCAGTTCAACAAAGGGACCTCTTGTCCGCGAGGTACAATCGCGCCTCGGCAGTGTTGTTCGGACGCCGAGCTGCCCTAACGCTGCCCTTTGGCTTTTCAATAGAGCCGACTGTGTGTGCGCGAGTACGTGTACAGTGGTGAATAACAACAAGTAGACTTGCCATGAATAGGACACATGAACCCTGGAGGATTTCCTCAGTGCTACAAAAGGGATATGGGTGGTCACTGAATCAAGGCATAATGCAGAGTTTACACTGCATTACGGCCTTTGAAAACATGTTACACCCACTGCCTTTCACAAATGGCAACAGTTGTGTAGCATTTTGTGACCAAAGAAGTCAATCTAGCAGAAATGTTGGACTAAAAAGCTTCTATTTGGGTGTTCTGAACAAGAGTTGTCCGTACTGTTTGAGCAAGAAATATGTTTATTGCAGTTAACTCATTCATGGATCCATTTTAAGTTGGCTGGCAGTAAATGAGTGAAATATTAGTAATGCTTTTATATTTGATGTATTTTCTGATGTTTATGCATCATCGAGTATCGTCGTATGAGTGAGATTTCTGCAAGAAACTACGATCTGCTTTATGTTTACCGAGAACGACTCCTCGCCATTTCTCTGCTTCGCTGAGGCGTTCTCATTTGGTTGACTAAAAATAGCCGGCTGCTAAATTTTTTATGAACGCGCCAGGCCTTCAGCATGAGCTTAAAAGAGAGATAAAGGGAAAAGAAGAAAAAACAGTTGCCTTCTAACAATGCTGATTTTCTTTTGTGTGTCTTGTGTCGGCAAGAGCAGAGCTGTGCGTTCTTCTTCGTTTGGAGAACACATCACTTGTAGGTTGCGTCCTCTGAGACACATCAGGATAAAATTAACAATAGGCCTCCTCTGCTTATCCTTTCTATCTATAATGCGGTTTATACTTTTTCAATTTCCTGGCAGTTATTGAATAAGTTGAGTCGAATTAAAATTAATTTCATTACCACAAATGAGATAATAATGTTTGGCTCTGGCCTACTTGCTTAATTACTGCATCTTATTGCAGGAAAGACAAACACACACATTGTGAGGTCTTTTTATTTTTCATTTTATTCATGCAATACATTTGCACATGCGTGTTTTCACTCTCCTCCAGAGCCCCATGTGTGGTCAGTCTTCACTCAACACCAGTCCTGCTGGCCTGCTTCCAGCCTAGGCAAAGTAGGCCGGGGACAAATATATACATGGCAGGATGTATATACAGCAGCCAGCATAGGAATCTAATATCCTGTTACAATATACAGTAAAAGAAGATCCAAAGAAGCGTGCACGCTCATGACTTTGTCATCGTCCAGCAAAGTCGTCATCCAAGTGACCAGGTGCACTGAACCCCCCCCCCCCAAAAAAAAAAAATGGAATTACCTGGATTCCTGCATGAATTGGTTTTGACACGGTTTCTTTTTGTTTGGACAATCGACAAATCTGAAGCAATATTATTTGAACAGCAGTGGTTTTACATTTCATAGAATTGTGAACCTGCCAGACATTTCTGAAGTTTTTAGCTGACATTCTGGGATTTTTCTTCTGCTCTTCAAAGCACATTTAGAGGACGGCCACTTCTCGGGAGCGTGGCAACAGTACTGAACAGTGCTCAACTTTGTCGAGTGGGGGCTTCACTCCGAGGTGTGGATGATGAATCTGTCCTTCAATTCACATTGTGAGATAGTTGCATTCTTTATCGACGCTTGAGCGGCACAAGAGTCTTGATTACGCTTTCTATTTTGTTTCTCATCCGCATGTCTTATCTAGATACTCGCGTTTACATGGTGGCCCGAGTGTAAACCAGGTCATTTCAAATTGTGTCCATATTGCACAGCCCATATTGTGTTTGTCTATTGTGTTTTAAATGACGTGCAGATGGAATACCATCAGAAATACCAAAGGGTTCACAGGCTTTTTTTTTTTTAAAGATTAAAACGATATGGTTGGCTCGCTAGGTGAAAGTAAAAGTTATTCTTGGCAGAAACAGAGAGTGCCAAGCAGCATATACAGTCATCTCAATGTCATTGAAAATGCGGGCACAAACTTAAAGTAAAACATCTGCTCCCAAACCATGACTGGCACTTTGAGAGTCAGTCGAGAAATGCTGAGCAGATGTGAAGGCAAATAGAACATTTGGGAGAAAAAAAAAATGGGCCTCTTTGGTTGTCCTTGGTCACACAGTCTCTATGAATGACGTCATGTGAGATGCCAGCAACTAATTTATATTGACCAAAGAGTCAAAACCCCTCAAATGCTCCCTTAGGGCTTTATTCTCTCATCCACGCCAGAGCCTCTGGAGACCTTAAAAGGTTCTGCTCAAGTAATGCCGTCACGAGTGTGTGTAAATGACACATTTGAGTGGACCTGAGAATGTGCGAAGCCAGAAAACTCACTCGAGCATGTGTGAGAACGTGACCCTTAGTGCTTAAAGTGCTTAACACATTGGCTGTTCGCATACCATCTTCGACTTAAAACAGAATGTTTGACCGTCACGTAAAGTAAAGTTTTTTTTACATTAGTGAGATATTTCCGTGATTTACAATGATCATTATTTCTCAGCAAATGAGGTGGACCCTGAAATTATTATTCAATGAAAAAATAGAAAGGTATACATTTGACTGAAAAAGTCAGTCTTTGGCTTGCTAATTGGAGCCATCTTAGTGTGATGCCAGGACATCAAATTTCACTAACACACGTGCACACACGTCCCGTGGCAAGCGTGAAACCACAGAAGCACTTTGATGAACTCCTCGCTCATGCTGCGTGGTGCGCATACAGTCACATGTTCACACTTTCAAAAAAAAAGAAATCACACACTCCCACTAGAGGCTTGGATGTGAGCACATTTTGCATACTCACACACTGTGAGCCCTGAAGTAGAGAGACGAGCCTGCCGGCAACTCTGAGTCTTGGTCTGGAACGTGGCCAAGCATAGCGATAGAGAGACACACACACAGGGATGTGATGCGAGGAAGGTGATGGAAGGTGGGAGGGAGCTTGAAAGGCAGATACTGCTGCCACTTGTCATTCAAGCCACTAACTCCCTGCATGGTCCCCTGTGGCTAGAAGTAGGTCAGTGCAGGAGGAGGGAGCAGCAGTGACGAGAGAGAGGGAAGGACGGCGTGCATGCGTGTGTGATGAGTTGTTGGGAGGGGAGTCGGTTAAGATAGAAGAGGTGTGAGTATATCCATGCACGGTGGATCAGTCCATCAAACATTTGCGCTTGGATGATTTCATTTCCTCTCCCCAACATCCATCCTTCTAGAAGGAAAGGCAACGACGTATAAAGTACATCAAGCTCCCGGCTTGGCCGTCATTGGCGATTGGAAACGTAGCAAATATGCTTCATCGTATCTGCTCCAGCATTTGTTGCAACATGCTCATCTGTTAAGATATGGACTGCTTACTTTTTGCTCCATCACGTCAATCTAATTGTACATTGTCCAGCAGTTTCCGCATGGTCTAAAACGTGGCCTTATATAATGTTAACAAATGATACAATTTGCGCATCGTACAGTTCATTAGCTATATGTCTCATTAAATCGTGGTTCACTTTTTGCAGCGTCCCTGTGTGGTCATTTGTTTTTACCATTTTTGCAGTCATTATTTTTCCACTGGACTAATATACCGTATTTTCCGGACCATTGGGCACACAGTATTATTAGGGGCAATATCAATGAAGGGGTCTATTTTCAAATATTTTTAGAGGTAAGGCGCTCCGGGCTTTGTTTACCTCCTTGTCCAACACACTGTAATGCTATTATGCAGCACTGGAATCAACGCCGCCAGTATTACCTATTTGGCATTCGGCTAGTAGGACACAATTTGCCATGATGCTTAGCAAAACAGTGTTTAGTGGAGCAAGCCGAGCAATGCTGGATGCTTGTACCCTAGACGTGGCCTCACCAGAATTCCCTCCCTTGTGTCCGCATGTCTGTAGTGACTAATGGAGCAAGGCTTAATTTTTGATCCCCTTACAATGCAATTGAGTGGAGGCCAAATCACCTTAGACACAGAGAAGTCTTTCTTTCAGGGAGACCCACGGCCCACCCACGGCCCACCCACGGCTACTGTTTCAGGCCAACAACATTAGTCTAAGCTTACTGTGGTCAGAGGTCATATTGTGTGGAAACTAGTTCTAATAACGGAGAATACCCGGCCATCAGAACTGAGATGTATAATCATAACCTTTTTTTGTTTAAATTGTGCATAGAGTAATTAAATGGTGGTGATGATGAACAAAAGAATGTCCACGTGCAAAATGAGACAGCACTCAAATTCCTGAGGGGTGACATCACCCAGCTATTCTGGTACGGATCTCAGCGGCAGGGCAGGCAGGGTGCAACCGCCTTAAAGGACAAATGAGAAGAGCTGATAGCGGAAGATCCAACATTGTTTCACAGTTGGTTTTTATGGAATGCTCATTCCGAACGCATACCTTCAGAGTTCACGTCCACAGGCCAATGACTTCATGAGAATGTCTACACCAAGTGGCTTACTTGCACGTGTCAGGCGAGTGGGACTTTGGACTTGGTTTGCAATTTGCATATCAACTTTCTACAAGTAGCAACAATATGAAACCTGCTTAAAACAGTATTTTGATGATTCCAAATGCAGCTGGGTGATTTTGATTTTGTGCCTACGTGCATCTTCCAGGAAGTTTCCAAGGATCGGAAATCCACCCTTTCCTTAAGCCACCCCCGCCATTTTTTCTTCCCACCCTAATTACAGTGACTGTTTCAATTGCTTCCTCTTTTCAAATCTGCAATCAGATATGGGAAGCTATGAAGATGACAGTCAAAAAACCTGTTCCGCTGTTGATCTGGAAACTATGTCCTCCAACAGTGTCAGTGTAATGTAAGGCAATTATGATATTTTCTGGAAACCAAAATTAGTTTTGCACCTGTACACAAACATTAAAGTAGCAACTTGACAAGTGGCAGATATTTTTGTGGTCTAAAAAGAACATGGACTTTATTCCAAAGGCCGCTAAAATTCTCCATAACAAACACATTCACAATTGATTGCTAAACCAGACGACCTACCTACTACTGCCCGCACAAATTTTCCAATCTTTTCAAACTGACCAAAATAAAAATATTGCCCAATTTCAAACTTCTTGAAAAAAAAAAAATGCTTACTATGTGGGATATCCTCTCAATATCAAACAATAAGCCATTTAACTACTCATTTCACAGCCAACCTTTTGAGAATTCTCTGAGGTCTAGTTGGCTTGCAGCCTACACGAAAACAAACAAGCACGTCTGGTTTTAACAAGGCCAAGAGGCTCGCTAATAAAAAGGAAATGCCAATACCAAACCACTGGAAAAAGACGTGTGGCTGACTATACTGTACGGTTCTAATTCTCCAGGGATGTCGTTAATAGTACTTTCATTTTGGCTTGATTGGTGAAAAAGTCATTTCCTGGTGTGTGTGGAGTGGTCGTGATTGCATAGACCACATGAGGCTTTGTGGCACTGTGCAGTTCCATCATGTTTTGCTTTGATGGGCCCAAAACAGAATTACAAGCCTTAAATTGAACAGTTGCAGGCAAGTCTTCAATAGCTAATTGACAAGTTGTACGAAGCAAAGGCACATGTGCATTATGTTTGTGTGAGGAAATTTCAAAGGGCTGCCAATGACTTTGTTTCTGTTCAGACTTGAGATTGTGTGGTTTATGGTCCTTCTTCCTAAATTCATGTTGCAAACAGTTTCACGTCACCAACGGCAGCTGCCTCTCGCTAACACAATGCTTTGCCCTGTATTTTTTGCAATTCTCATCTATACTCATAATTCAAACCGGATGAATTTTTCTTACGACTCGACATTCCAAAGGCTCCACCGTTGCCGCATGTTAACACGAAATGTAATGCTTGGCATCGTTTTTCGTAAAGAGCCAACGCTTGCCAGATCAAATGGTTCATATTCCAAAACGAGGGGTCAGCACTCCAGTCGTGTGTTTTCGACCTTTTATGAGATGAACATTTTGTTTGACATAAATGGAATGTTTGAGCTGGCTACCAAGTTTGAAAGGGTTCTGGGTGTCCAACAATCTAAAGGTTGTTTCAACAGAGCATGTGTGCTTTTTACCAAATGACACACTTGCAGATCCATCCAGCCCTTTTCTACGTCACTCATTGTCTCCAGAGTCGATAGCGTGCAAATGGGGACTGTCGATCAGTGCACATATCGACACAAACGACCGAGTGTGAAGTTACGTGAATGCTGAACCGACCTCAGCATAAATTTGGGACTTTTTCTCATCATTATCCAAAGGTTAGAAATGAGTTTGCATTGCTCACCTTCTTATCCTCTATAAAAACTGTTTTTCCATATCATAAAATGAAGACTGTAATATAGTCTGCATTCACAAAGCTATTAATATTGCTTGTATGAGGTCAACAGCTGCAACAGAGGACAAGGGGCAATCTCTGGAATTCACTCCTAGGACAGTTATAGGCACACAAATTGGGGTAGCCTCTATGAGGGGACCAGCAGTTTTTCTTTTTAAATAGCCTGAAGTAATATAACACTGAATTGAGGCACTGATATGCTTTCACATGACAAGCCCTGGAAAGTGTGTCACTGGCACAATGACTGGACAGCATCATTTCTTCTTCCCAGAGTTTGGTTCTGGAGACATTTTATGTTGAATATAACATGGTGATAATAATCCTATCCCAAGGATCGGATAGTAATATTTAAGCAGCTTTTGAGACATTTGTTGTTTTTTAGCTATGCTAATGATAAAGGTTGTTAGGCTGCCAGTCAACAGCTGGGTTTAAAGAGTCTCCAGCGTAGCTAAGTGACTCTGCTTCACTCTCCCAACTAATCCTGAGAGAGCGCTTCATACATCAATAATGCTCAATAAAATATGAAAAGGCCCGAGAGCGCTGACGGCAGCAGGGGATGCGGCAAAAAATATGCACGCGTCGTGTGAGTCCTCAACTTTGACGCTTTCTCGACATGTTGAATCTTTTAGTGGTTTTCACCCTTGTCACATAAGCGTCAATGGAGAATAAACACTCTAATTATGATTGCAATATTACAAGGACAAGACAAATACAGTCATATTTATGTTTAACAAAACAATTGCAAAGAATAAAATACAAAAGTGTTTCTTTCTGGCTTGTATTGTATACGTAAATACAAACGGGAGACTCGAGGAAAAGCAAAGTCAAGTTTGAGCGAAGAAGTACTGAGGTGTCTGGATGGAATGTTTTCCATCCATAAAATATCAGACTAAGGAAAACCTTACAAAGAGTATCCGTAACCAATTTCATATGTGGAAATTTGGAGTGCTGATGCATAAAACTTTCATCAGCATGCATTTGACACATTTAGCACAAAGGGACAGGCAAAGCTTCCACATGGGACATGGCGCTTTAAAACATTGGGGAACCCTGGAAAGTGTGTTTATGTTGGGGGAACTTCCATTGTGTAGTTTGGAAGGAGTCAACATAAAAGTAAAATCAGCATTCAAAGCAAAAGCAATTTTTTTTTACAAGATAAGTTGAACGGGGTTCGACATTATTAGTGGCCCTGGGACTATGACTATAACTTGACTATGTCGGGCCACCCAAACTTTGCTGACAGGGCCAGTACAAAGCTCTTAAATACCAGCGTGTTCTTGCTTTTTTAATATTTATATTGTATTCAATGCTTTTGACCCAGAAGAGTTGAGTTGTAGCTTGATATGTCTTTCAAATTTTTTTTAATATTGTTTCTATTGTTCTAATTGAGGCCACAAAGTGACTCATCAGCGACTGGTTGCAGTCAATGATGCATTCCAGATTGCTTCAAGACGAGACAATCGACCACTCCACTCATTACCCACAAGCGACACAATTGTTAATGATCACGTATAATGTTCATCTATTCCCCCAACTAATCTCCACGAGCAAAGTAGAGGGATCAAGACCCTTAAAATGATTCAATTAGGTTGGCACCACAAAACTAATGAAACCGAGGGGCTAAACCAACACACTAAACTAAATTCCACCAGTGCAGAAGTTTGCAAAAGTGAAATTGTCTTTTTGTCCGGTATGCAACTGGAACATGAGTATGAACTTGTTTTTCTGCAGCACTTACCAAACATACACATAAAGTTAGCTAAAAGTGGCAAGTCTGTTAGTCATAAAAGTGTTGTGGTTTCATACACAAGCACACAGGTAGGTAAATGCAGACACCACTGGAGAGACCATGCATGTTTCACTAGCCTGCAATTGCTACCGTTTATGACCTCCGGGCTACTCTTACAGTACCTCGTAACATAGCAACATAAAAAGTTGCAATTTTATGATGTGACTGCATGGGATTGCTACAATGCATAGACAATTGCTTTTTGTAGCTAGATTAAATAGTGAGATGCAGTGCAAAGAAACTAGGTTGACCATCTGCAACCCTTCGAGTCTGCAATCCCCTAGCGAGTAAACAGCATTTAGTCACAATGACCAAGTATCAGTATCAAGATCAAGTATCTCACTCACCCGCTTCAAATGCTAGAAGATGGCTCACTCCCAGGCCACATCGAAACAAGGAGAGCAAATCAAGTCTCGGATTTGACCTAACCACTAGTTAGTCATTCATTATTCCTACTTTATTTTTGTCTTTCTTTCTGTCTAATTCCCGAGGCATTTTCACCCAAAACTGCTATGTTAAGTCTGCTTTCCCTCACTGAACTTCTGAGCTTAGATGTGGCTTTCAGCTGACAGGGCTGAGAGCTGAGCTGTTGACATGCTCCCTGCTTCTTCTCTGTCCCGCCCCCATTTCCAGCTCCCTCGCTCATCTTTGGTATGGTATTCCTTTTACAGGAACCATATTAGCGTTCATTTACGGTATATAGATATATGTAGAGGCCAGCTCTGAATTTAAGACGTTTAATAGTGACCACAGAAAGACACTATTTGCATTGTTCCAGTGTACACGGATAAATGGGGACTTAATTCCCGACGAAATGTTTCCAACACCAAGACACCCTTTTGGGACTGGTGTTGGTGCAACTGTACGTTGAACTTCTCCTTCCTTTGATTACATTTTTTTTGATTGCATCACAGTCTGACTGACCACTCATTTGGATTTCTAATTATAAATTGTCAGGGGAGTACATGTGGAGAGTTAGTGTACATTCCTCAAGTGCCTTGCTCAAGACCACCTCAGCTGTGACTGCTGCATGGATGATGCAAATAATCTCAAGGGAGGATGCAGAGCTTTCTTTACATATGTACACTATGTATCATGTGTGTTGTGAGAGTCCAAGACATAAACAGGATATGACTCTTTGCAGCTTGCAGGCCGCCTTACACCTATACTCACAATTCCATTGGCGTGTCTCACATTCCCTTACTAAGCATCCTGTGGTTGTGTGTGTCGGGGGGGAGACCTTCACAACGCCCAACGGAAAGCCCTTTTCCTGCACGCCATCTCAACGCTGGCACATGCTCAAGAACACACACGGCAAAATAAGCAGATGCATGTCATTAGGACCAAGCTATCACTCACAAAGGAAGAGGATTCCCTGAAGTCAAGAGAGTTAAGTAATGCTGCAGGGGTCAGATGCAGGATGTCATCCGAGTGACGCAATAGCTTACTCTGATAATGGGGGTCGATGTATCCACAACGTTTAATACTATCTTGGTACTGGGCGGGCTTAATCTGGGGTTCCAAATAAATTTATTAAGCGCATCATCACGCCGGTCAGCGAGGCAGGCAAACAAACAGAGGTCAGATTGATCCATTTAATCATTTCAAGACTCACTATCTTCCAGCCCCGAGTTGTTTTTCTTCCTTTCGTTACTTTTGTTTAGTCTAGCCAGCACTGTTGTGAATAAAGCAAACAAAATGTTGATTGAGTTAGACATAAAGACAAACAACCAGTCTTAATTTAACTGATAGTAGCTCACCTAAAAAAAAACAAGCCTATTTTGTATGATCCGTTCATTTGAATGATGAGAAGGCCAAAAACTAATGTCAAAGATAGATTTTGATATGAGACTCCAGCTTTCAAATACTTCCCGAGAAAAACAGCCATAAAGCTAAATATAATCTGATAGTTACTTTGGCGTTTAGAGTGAAATTTCTGCTGATATTGTGTTGCCTTTAATACTTGACTCCTTCCTCCTCCTGTACAATTTGCTTCTCGCTGGTTCTACGTCCAACACAAATAGCTGGTTTTATGCAGCATTAACTTTGAGTAAACAGCCATTTATTCTAGTCCTTTGCTCCGGCCACCTCATACCGGGCTTCATTTTTGGTGCTGTAAAAGTGCTGATGGTGTTTAATGGAGACTGGACAAAGGTCAGAGGTCAGCCAGCTGCTTGCTCCACGGTACCTCTGCTGTCTGCTTGGACTTATGCCAGCTCAATGTTGTCACTGGGGTTTAATTTTTCGCCAGAGTGATGTCAGGGTTGAATCTTTCGGCCTTCAATTTATCACTGCATAGTTGCAGTTGAAAAAAGAACGATGTTGCTTTTGTTTGTTATGAGGCCATTATATAAGATTTAAGATAATCGGGCGTTTGACATACTTAAGTGGAAAGCGTGGGAGGATAACCCGATTGGCCTTCGATACCAGAAGACACTATTGAAGAATACTAATGGAGGAGAAAAAAGAACTGCTGGTAAAACTGAAACGAGTAGGTCTTGTTCTTTTTTTCCAGATGCTTCCATTTGAAAATATGGTTTTCATATTCCACTTTCTATGGTAAGTGGCAACAGGGGAACGGCCTCAGCTGTACGGCACTGACTACATTTCAGTGCTGACATTTATCCAACTAGTCAAAGAAAACAGCACAGACCACTTGAGAGAGAGGATCCTTGGTGACTGTAAAGTGAACCCCAAAAATATTTTCAATTCTCCATTGGGGCCTATCCAAGTGTTTTGTTTCTCTTTACAATGGTGTGAATCAATCATTGATTTTACCTCTCTCCAAAGTATTGGTTCAGTTTGTGTATGATGAAGTTTGTCCAGCGAGTGCAGTTCTAAAGAGCATCGAAGAAATGAATACAGTAGTCGAACTCCACGACTGAACCACTCACTCCTTCCACATGTCACGAGAACATCTGGGAGTCATCTGCCTGGCTAAAGTTGGCCCCCTGTGAACAGGTGCAAGACTGCACTCATGTGGTCCTGTGACCTTTTTCTTGACCTTTAGTCTGTTGTAATAGGCTATGAACTCTTCCCAAGGTTGCCATTGAACACAGACCAAGCTGTCTGAACAGGCAACGTTGTATATTACCTAGAGACTATGATGCAAGCGATATTTGCAAAGTTTGAAGACAGGAATGTTTTGGAAACATCTCTCGAAACAAATACAGCTACTTTTCTGAAGAATCTCTCATCAATAAGAATATTTGATATTGAGGGATCCCAAAACAGCAGACATGCTTTAATCAGCAGTGATACGAGATCATTGGCATTATTTCTGCCTTTGTAGAAACCGATAAGGAATTTGTTCATCTCTAAATCACAACACGGCCTAAATATGTCAAACCTAATGAGAAACTAGAGAGGACAAGACCAAAAGATTTCCAGCAACATCTGCACATCTCAGTGAAAAGCCAGAAATGACGGTAACCGAGAGATCAACAAACAGTCAACCTTTGACCCATGAGAATTAGTCAGGCCCACGTCTCTTGTGTTCCTGCCTACCACACGGAGTTGATGCAACTGCCTCATATATGGCGAGGGTCAGACATGTTATTCATCTGATTTACTGGCTTCCATATAAGGAGCCCTCTGGCACATCCTGTTCATCAAAATTTTTACTACCTTTGGGTTTATATTAGCGTGCACATCACCATTAAGAATAAGAACCCCTCCACACAAACGTATAAACATTCCCAGTAAGACCTCATCTTGACAAACAATAGAGGGTCAAGATTGTATTCCTTAAAATAGGAGGAAATGGAAAAAAAAGAACACAAAGCTGGGCTAATCGCATCAGCTTTAGCCGAATACAATCGACACACATTGTTCCAATTACATGCTACTTAAATTAAATAATCAGGTTGGGCCGACAATTGTCTCATTGCACGGCGGAACAAAAATGTGGGTCGACCCTCCCCACACACTTTTCATTCTTGCATCTTGGTTTCCTTCCTCCTCTTTCGTAGGTCCGACACGAGACAATAGTTGAAAGAAGTGAGCGTTGCCATTGACACGGCTGCACTTTGTAATGTGGAGCACTTTCCCTAAGACTTTTTTTTCCCACTAAACAAAAGTCAGCAGTCATTTTCAAAGTCATGATCGATCGCTACCTCGAGAGTGAAAGGGAAGTGTGAGTCTGTAGTAGAAGAATTTTCCTTGAGGGCAACAAGATGGTTTACCGAGATTAACCTCAATCTAGGTTCACCGGATACAATGCAAATAAGTCTCTCACATTCAAACCTAAGGGACATAGAATCTCCAATTAACTTTGAGAAATATGCAGTGTATTGGAGAACTACTTCCAGTTGAAATACATGGCTGCATATGGAACCCCACCTGCTTTAATACTTAGAAATCTGTCAACATGCTTCAAGTGCACACTTGTAAGCTCGCACAGCGGGGCCCTTTCCTTCCATTCTGTTGCAAGATGTAATAACAGGAATAACGGGAACAATGGCACACGTTTTTTTTTCCCATCTAGATTTCCTTCTAATGCATATCGCCCATTATCAAGGATGGCAGCTTATTGGTGTTAAGGCAAATAGCTTTTTTAATGGACTTAAATGCACACACAACTTACTCCAATCAACTGGAAAATCTTTTTTAATTCACATTGACTAATAGGATTTTAAACCTTGTCTGTATTAGCTCTTTCTGATTCTGGCAACCATTTGACCACACTTTATTAATGACTTTTTAAAAAAGAAAATCTCCCTTCCTTATTTAAGATTGAGGAATAATATGTAATGTGGCAAGGCCACTCTGCCATTGCTTAGTGCAGTGGATCTGTTTTGATAAAGCTGTATCAGTGTCTGTAATGGGGGTGTAGCCCGTCTTAATACGGATGAGCCCCCCCTCGCTTGCATGAATTCAAATAGGGCACATATCCATTCCGGTCAACATCCCCACCACCGCACTGCCCCTCATCCGTTTCGGCTTTCTCCAACAATCCAAATATCTTTCAGCCTGCTCATGCAACATGGCACGGCTAATCCATGCAGCTGTCACACAATGTGAAGGTATTTGCTCGGGACCGGCTTTAAAAAACATTTCGCCATGACGGCGGCTCACGGCTTGAGGATACGATTTAGGTTCAAATGCATGGATGTGTTGAAAAAGAGCACGATGGAGTAAAGTGAGCCTCTTGGAGATGTTATGCTTGCGCTGAGTCAGATGGTTTGGCACACTCATGGCTTTGCATTCCCTCTATCATTCCATTGTTGGCAGAATGGAGCTTGTTTTGGCTACACTGGCAAGAGGAAAATTCTAGATTACGTCAAACGGAATTACAAATGGCAACCACAGCCGGCACCAAATTAGTGTTGGTGCTTGATATAAATGAGCCTGTAACCCTTAATGACACTTTATGAACAGACTGACTAAGAAGTGCCAAAACAAGACAATGGTTGGATCACTTCGGAGCGCTCCACTTGCTGCTTATGTTTGTTTACCCGCACGCTTCCTGAATAGAAATATTTTCCGCGTTTATATGCACAAGAGGGAAAAAAAACACACCATTTGAACAGCCTCCATGATGTATTATAGTAACTCCAGAAACATCGCCAAGGGGCACCATGCAAAATCTAACAGCGTGTCAATCCGACGAGGATGACAACCGCTTTAATGGGTTTTCTTGCTCCCACTTTCCTCCGTCACATCTGCAAAAACTTGGGAACGTCCATCAGAATATCGTAGGTCGATTGACGAAGGGAGGATGAGATCAGTGCCGACAAACAGTAAAAGGAAGCAACAGCTTTATTGCGCAACAATAGAAAGGTAAGCCAATGTCTTTATGGCACTTGGATGACCAAATGGTGCATTATAAAGCTCTAGAAATAAACACCTTGCCGTGTGAAGTGATCTTGTGTGAGATCAATCTGTCTCTCCAAAGGGATAAGCGCAAAAGAAGCCATTTTAGTAAGGCTCTCCAGAGACAGGCTTCTATTCATAAGGCCTCTGAATGCTTTAGCTGTTCCCAACCACGCAGTCCTTCACTTGGTCAAAAGAAGTTCTTGGAGGGGGAAAAAAAACGTGGTAGTGATGAAGGATCCGTGGCTCAGGTCCAACGTTCAGATCCACGTTCATCTGTTTTGGTACTCCATAGCCAAGAGACAGAGCCGTTTGTCATCATATTTGAGATCCCCACCTACGTTCACTCATCCGTCTCATTGCTTGAACACGATGAGATGACAGTTTACGCTAATGACGCGGCAGATTTGGGCCGAGAGCCAGTAGAAGACAAGTCGAGGTGGCTGGCAGTCATTTTTAACCGACTTTACAAGACAGCGTTTTGAAATGATTTCTGAAATGTTTTGGGTTTAAACAAAGACAATCCAATAGGAAAGCTTTGTTATTGTTAAAAAAAAAAATCATCTTCAAGGTCCAGCGTTGGAGGAAAGACTTGCTCTCCAGGGATTGCAAGAAAAAAAAAAAACATCAGTGTGGCACATTCCCCAACGGAACGTCATTGTAACTCCAATGTTTGCACATTCGTCGCCATCTGAAGTGATTAATTGGATGGGAGTGTTATTTTTTCGTGTCGAGACCTTTTATCGCATCGCCGAGACATCTACGTAATCTCCCGCTTCTGAAAAGATAAACTGCATTTTTGGCTCTCTAGTGAAAGCGGCTGGCCTTCTGCTAGCGCTCGCTAGGGGTTGCTAGGAGAGGAGACCCAGAGCAGTGATGGGGCTCGCCGTCGCTGAGAGCCAAGGGGGCCCCCGGGGAAAAGACGGTCCAGAGAGCGGGGGACTCTCACGAATGTCGGGAAATGTTCCCACAATTAAACACACAAACAGATTCACACAGGGCAGCGAGATGACCGAAAGGAAGGGAGGGTGGAATGAGGACGAAGAGTTCGTGCTCTGTCATACTGCTTGTAAACATACTTCATACGTTAACACTGTTTTGAATTGAAAATGACAATTTAAGTGGCTCAGAAAAATAAACGAGTGGGACAAGAACTCAGATGGAGAAGAGAAGGAATTCATGGGGCGACATCGGAAGGGATGGAATTTGTCCAGGCATGAAGAGATAAAGGAGGGCACATATCCTTCTTCCTCCATTTTGACCGCTGTCCTTCTAAAGCGATTACACCTTAAGAAAAAAATTTGATATGCATGCCTTGTTTCCAGTGGGTGAGCGAAAGTTTTCAAACTTCCTTTTATAGAAGTAACCCCTCCGCCCCCCATGCGGGATATTATAAATGAGAAGCAGGAATGCAGAAAGACAAGAAATAAACATCCATCCAAGCTGCTGGGTTATCTACACCCAGCTGTGCAGTTTAGAAGACAATCTTTCAAGCTGATGTCATACACAGTGATAGCGTTAAAATAGATTTCCGATCATTTGACAAAGTGTAAACCCGTTAAATGCGGACCTTGAGTTCATAAAATAGAAAAGTAAAATAGTGATCGGGCGCCAGATGCAATTAATGCTAAATGCACACAAGTAAAAACAGAATGAGCAAGAATGTTCCACCGTGAACGGGGAAACCAAAAACTCCAAGTTTCTCAAGCCAACTGGTAAATATATACAAACATGAACATTTGAAAGCATAAAAGAAATCTTAAAATATTATTGATTACAGTTCAAATCAATTTCAGATCTGGAGAGTATTGAGGAGCACTTGTCCCATGCCAGCTCCAAAGCTCATTTGGGTGGCAAACTGAATTTAAAATGTATAGGTGAAGGAAGGGGAACCTGTTGGCAAGAAAACACTGTGTGGTTGACGTTATGGAGTTTGGATAAACTATTCCATATGTGCACCAGATCCCAAGTGAAAGGCCCGCTTTGTGCTCAGCAAAGTATCAAGAGCATATGTCCCAAACGGAGCCCCACAATCAGCTCCACCACCCGATCCGTCCCGTCCCGTCCCGTCCCTTCGCCCGTCTGTCCATCCCTGACAGAATCAATGTGATGCTTTTTCTGTAGCTCGAGCTATTATTAGCTCAGTACGCAGGAGCTCTAAGATTAGATGTGGAGATCTCAACGTTCATCCTACCGATGGACTACCTGTGACTCCAACACTTGTGGAAAAGCTGTGGAAATGTCAGCAAACAAAACTGTAGGAGGGGCAGCGTTTTTGTTTTGTTTTGTTTTTTATACAGAGAAGAGCTTGAGTGTGTGTGTGATTTGAAATGATTTTCAAGATTTTTGCGGCCATGCTTCTGTCAGTCACGCAAGCAGCCTGGTGGGGGGCATTTGCTGTGATTGATGGGATTTTAATTGACCTCATAGTCTGGAAATGCTTTTACCACATACGGAATAAAAAGTCAGTATCATATTTTTTTTATTCAAGGACAAACTGGGACATATGACAAACTTCCCAGCTGGTTTAGCCACATTCTCCTCTGATGCCAAGAGGTCTTCGCCCTATCAGACATTCCTGCTATGCAGCGCAGGTGTGGCGAGCAGAGAACAGCTTTAGGATTGTCTGAACCTTCCATCTTCCCGTCACCTTGCATGTTATTTATTCTTTTTTTTTTTTTTGTTAATCCACTTGAGACATTGATGTTTAAAAATGTATATCCATTTATGCTGCAACATTTGTGGTCCTCAGTGTGGCCGGGAGAGAATGGACAGGTATTAGATCATTGATGTACTCCTATTCAGACATTTGGAAGTCCAAATGGTCATTATGGGAATGTATTACACGGTGCCAGAAATACAGTTGCTACATCTAGTTTGCCATTTTTTATGTAAGTACCATTTGTGATTAAGGAGCAGTAGGAGGGGGCTTTAGGGAGCGTTGCAGGGGATCACTTTTAACAGACACAACATGTGCTGTCTGGAATAAGATTATGCCTTAACAGCTAATTACTCCCAGACTTCTTTCTGAAACCCTGTGCCAGAAATTGCAGTAAGCATGCAAGCAGGCTGCATTGCCAGCGAAGGCTGAAACCATGATTAGCAACTCGTCATATGCACGTACTGTGACTCACAATGCCGGTTCATGTCATGGGGGGGGGGGGGGGGGGGAGAAGTCACAATTGCCAAATTGTCTGGAATGCATCATGTATTTTTAATGGCAAACCTAAATGGTGTGTTGACATATTTAAGCAAAATGCAATCCCTGCATGATGATTATTCCATCTTAAGGGCCTGATAAGATGTCTGGAAAAGAATTGCGTTGGATCGGGTATAAGCATGATGCTGTTGATTATTTGACAAAGAACCGGCTTTTTCATAATAGCAATGGAGCATGAACTAGATAATAATAACCACAGCTTTGGTGTTCCTTTAATCATCAACAGATTGCACTATGCCACATGGGGTTGGTCCCACATGCAGACCGAAATCACGCTGAAGCAAAGCGCACCACAAACATGGCTGAACGATGATCCCGCACCACCCCTCCCTTCCCTGTGGCTTACCAAAGGCTTATAGTACTAGGCACACCAGTGTCAAGTGCAGCTTGCTTGTTTACCTGCTAAAAACCCAGTACGCCATGCCACCATGTCATCTGAGCAATGCTCCATCTTTCCACCTCCTCCAGTAATGTGCACACAACCCAATTGTCTGTCCTCCTCAGTCAGCGAGGGTACAGCCAGAAGCAGCCCACGTCAGCCAAGGGCTTTTGTTACTCTTGGATCAGATCTATTTTTCTTTCCTCCCTCCCTTCGGAAACGCACAGGTAGCTGGACGAGGCTTGCGCTTGCTAATCAAAACATTGGACCTAAAAATACTTGTGCCAAACTGCTGCAACAGCTGCTCCAGATGGACTGGAAGGCAAAGGCTATGTCTCATCGGTACGATTTTACAATTTGGAAGCTTCAACCTCTTCACGTGGCTTACATTGGTCGGTAAGAGACTTAGTTGGAAAACCTTGTTCTCCCTTTTCTGCCGCAAACAAATTCGCCGCACAAATGTGGGCGATTTATTCCGAAACAGTTGTGTCGGTGGACACACATGAGGATTCATCGGCAGATCTTACGCTGTGGATGCGGAGGGAGCAATTGAGTGCTTGGCATGGCGCACTGCTTGTAAAGCCTGCTCAGATGAGCAAGAGGACACATGACTGCATCACTGGCAGATGTGCAAAGGGATTAAAGGGCTCCATACTTCCCCATCCTCTTTGAATTACACATTGCATTTTAAGAGCCATGGAGGCCGGGAAGTTGGTAAACAGCCACTGTGGACACAATAGTGTGAATGCAACATGTTATTTTTAGAAACTGTTGAGCTGCTCCAGTGATGATTGCATTAACATAGTTGTAAATGATGTGGTGGTATGAAATGATCCTCTGGGATCAACCTTCACTTATTGCTGTGCATAATCGATTGTTAATAAGGAGGTAGGGCGCCCTCTGTGGGTAGTCGAGCGAACCGGCGTCAGATTTGACATTTTAGTATTCTGCAGACATTCATTGAGTATCTACGTGAAGGAATCTAGTTGGCATTGTGTCACATATAGGAGGGGACGACGGTGACAATTAAAATTGTGCAATATAGTGTAAAAAGCAGTTGATGGTAGTAAGACCTGACGTCAAAGACGTTTTTTATTTATTTTTTTTACGGCCGGTGGTCGGAGCGATCGGTACGTTGGCATCCTTTGCAAAAGAGATGTCGCGTAACCTCATCTATAATGCTCTCATTTGCATTTTTCCCTGCAACACAAATAAGAATCTGCAAATGTCAAACGAGCTTGCAACAAAGAGTTCACACGTTTGCCATCTCCACGCCAACGGCAGCCTCGATGCTCGGGCCGGGCCGGGGGGGGGGGTGACAGCCAGGCAGCACCATCACAACCCGAGCACCTCATGCACATCCACCAGGTAAAATGCAACAAAATCGGTGCTTACCGCTTCGGTTCTTTACGGAGAAAGCAGGTTGTGATCGGCAATGATGATGATGATAATAATAATCCCTCTTAATGTTGTCAGCGGAAAATTGCAGTGTGGAACAGTGGGAGCGAGGTCCTGCCTGCCTGGCTGCATGGAATGAGCTGCTCATTCAGCTGACTGATAGATAGATAGTGAGCGAGCGAGCGAGTGAGTGAGTGAACTGACTGCAGCGCGCCTGTCAAGTCGCTCCAAACAGCGGCAGGAGCAGGAGCAGCAGGAGCAGCAGCACCACGCCTCCCTTCTTAAAGCTACGGCGCACGCTCCGTGTGGACGGACGGGAGAGACTTTTATTTCGGTCTGAAAGATGCACTGCACGATTTCGTTTTATTTCTGCAATTGGCCACATTTGAATGCCACATGACAACCAAACCAAACGCAAATCAATATGTTAGCGTCCCAAGCCAATCACATTGTTACGTTTTGCAAGGCTGTTGGAAAAGCAATGCAATTTGCAACTGTTTGCAATTTTTATGCAATCTTTTTTTTGCCACATTTCTTTGTCTGCATCACATGGCATCTATTTTTACACTATCAGTCAAAATAAGTTTGCATAGGATAGTCTTTTGTCGCTAAGCCTGCATTTACTCATCTGAAAAATGAAGAAGCCAAGTGAATGACTGCGTTTAGATTTCCCCACAGCCCATAATCCTTCATTAATTGCCCATTCCAGGGACCCACTTTGGACCCTGTGGCTCAAGCAGACATCAAATTTAATTAGATTTGTCTGAGAAAGATCCATGTCCAGCTGTGCTATTTTTGGTGCATACGATCATTTATAAGCATTAAGCAGTGGAAAGACATTCGTAAAAGTTGATGGTGCTCAAAATAATTTGACTTGTCACCATGAAATAAAAGCTCCGTCCCATTATAAGGACAACTTGGGTGGCTTTATTGTTGTTCCCTGTATTGTGTTGTGACTATTGTTCTTAAAGTCCCACTTCACATGCCAGTGGTGGTTGGAATTTGGTCTCGATTGTTTCTGTTTATAGTCAGTAATGATGACTTTATACTTTTGCCAGCCCTGTATGAGTTGCATGACCATGCATTTTTATTTTATTTTTTTTTGCAAATCAATGCAATGGGATATTGTGACAAGCAATTCGATTCTAGAAGTGTCAGGTGTATTGCCTGGCATTTGGGTGCATGGACATATATTGCTGTGTGATGCACAAAAACAAAAAAGTACTGCTGTCATTCTGTCTGTAATCGTATAGTCCGTTTTTTTTTAAGAGCAAAGATTCCGGTGTTGAAAGGTAGCGCACCAGTGGCTTGGCCTGTCATTGGCTAGATGACATTTTCCAGTGAAGGCCACTCATATTAAACTTGGGGGGAAACCAAGAAAAAGGAAGTATTAATCCTCTTAATTGAGTCAAATCAGGTGGAGGTCATCCAGAGCAGCTTGGATTTGATTTCCAGAATTCTTCCCATATCTTTGTGTAAATGAGGCTCTTGTTGACTTTGCTATTGTTTGAAACAGACGTAAGTGACATTATATTATTCAATGAAAGCTCCATGTCAGTGTGAGCCGTGTCCTCAGAGTGACACCATCATGAATTAAGTGCTTTTCCACTCAAGTCAGTCATGGGAGAAATCGGTCCGGGCCTTAACGTCACTCCAGCTTCGCACTGACCTTAGAGGAGCTAGTGAGGAATGGAACCACGGGATTGGATTATGTTTTCACTCAGTCTTTAGTTAGTTGCAGCTATTAGACGGGATCCAGGTTTTATGAAGAAGTGCCTTGAATTGACAAGGTTGGACATGAAACAATATGACATAAAAAAAAAGAGAAGAATACTATTTGAGTAGGCACTAATTGAGATTTTATGAGTGATGTCATAATAATGAGTGCATGTGATTCATATTTTTTTTTAAATGCACATGATGTAATATAGCAGTGTGCATATGGGTGTATTAAAGAGCATGATTCAAATTTTTTGCGGGGTATTTTGATATTCTGTAGGCATGCTAAGATGCCACGTTGCAGCGCATCAGCCAACAAATATAGCTATTTAAATCCTCCATTTGCTGCGGTGAGTTTTTCTGCTATGAGTCATTCGGCAATTATGATCCGATGATGCCTCATATAAAGCCAGATTGCTGTGTTCTTAAAAAAAAGTGTGAATTTAACAGGCACCAATCGATTTTACAAGGCATTTTTGTGCAGCATATGCTGTAATTATGGTTCTGAAATTATGATCACTACCCTAGGTCTATAATTACCTTTGCAATATTAACTCGATTTATTAATTGCTGATTTATAGTTTTGGTCATTTGCTAGCTTGTGGCTTTAAATGCTGGGAAGTCAATGACTAAGCCTGTATTTATTTTGGCATGTCTGGAGGATACATATCCAAAATATCAATGACATTAATCTCTGCTGTGAGTTTTACCACTCAACATATACTGTGCACTCACAGGTCACTTCATTAGGTACACTTCCTGCTTGAGTTGAAAACCTGCCATATCCTAAACAAAGAAATATTATCAAACATTTTTCACGACTCGTCCTCATTTCACTCACATTGAGCCAGACGGTGTATATTACAGCCGCACTGTGATATTAAATAAGTGTAATCAACTTTGCATGTTTGTTGGGGTTCTGTTTCCTTGGCTCTTTGCTTTCTCACGAGTGACTCTTTTTATCCTTAAATTGTATTAAAGCACTCGAGTGAATTATTGTTTTTTTTTTCCACATTTGCTTCCAGTGTCAGGAGTCATCCTCTGCCACACAATCCCAAATTCCTGCCCAGACGTTACTCACTTGTGCTTGTCTTGTAGAGCCCCAGTTGAATTGTTTCCTGTTATTTAAAGCGTCTTGTTTCTCCTCACCCGACATTCTGGGAACAGCTGACCCGGCTGTGCTCTTTGACACAACACAGAGGCCCGCTTTTGTCCGTGGAACTGCATGCTCTGCTAGTTTTGTCCCAAGTCATCTGCTCTGCCATTTATTCTGCTCTGTGGAGCCTCTCTTTCATGTCGTTTGAAGTGAAGGGAGAAAAAGTCAAGGTCAATTCGTCGGATTCAAAACATCCACGTTAGCGTTGACCCCGAAACAATAGGAGCTCAATTAGATTTGATCTCCTTCTGGCGCTTCCTTTTACTAGATGGGATGATACGCTGAGGTCGGAATTCTTCAATTTGGCAATCCAAAAAATGATGATGTCATTTAAAACGATATAAGGAAACCACTGCATCTTAGCCAAAATGTTTTTCTTTTTTTTAAACTCATCATACATCATGATTGGACCAAAACAATCAGATTGAGGGTTTCCCGCTCCAACCCGAGAAGAACTTTAGATGGTATGGCTGAACAACAAGTTCTGCACGCACGCCATCCGCCATCACTTCGCTGTGGCCTAATTCATTGTGACACATTGGAACGGATCAATATTTGGGCGCTCGCCTATCACAATCCACTAATCCGGTAGCTCGGCTTGTGTTGTTGCTATTGAGTCTGGGTCCCTTGGTGGTTTCCACTCATTTTCATCTTTTTGTTGATCACTGACATACTTTGCTTCATGGCAAGCAAGACCAGCACACAAGCACATTTTTTTTTAGAATGACTGTAACGAGGAATTTGGACCCAACAATCGTCTAAAACAGCAGGGATTACAAGGGCCTACCTCAAATTCCTTCCAGGCAGTTCCTCACTTCTTATGTAAGACTTTGTGTGCTGAACCATCACCTGGACCTGGCTCACGTCAGTTGCCGGCATTTGGTCGTTTTGTGACGGAAAATGTGGCAAAAGTGGATTTATTATCGGCACGTCCGGTAAGGGCTTCCAGCTGCAAATATTTCTCATGTCCTCTTTCAACCCTGTCTCTCATTTCATATCCATTACTTTGCATGTGCAACCTTTTTTTTTTTTTTTCAGGAAAAATAGACCTTAGAAAACTTAGTTGTACTTTACTTGCTCTCATTGTGTTGCGTCGTTTTGAAATAAGACACTCGCCGAGCCAGTTTTGACAGAATCCGCATTACGCAATGATGACCTAGAAAATCTTCTCCCGCTAAAAATACGCATCAAATAAGATGAGCTGGAGTGTATGTGTCAGATTTCTGCGCAGAATGGATCCGCCGTAGATGCCAGGAATAGTCATGCACGTACTTTGATGATTTGTATTTCCCTCGAGTATTCAAAGGAAGCCATACAATAAATGAACAGTCGCTCACAAAGCGAAATAAAAGACAGAGTGAGTCTTGTTAGCGCCAGAAGACGCTCCAAAGCAAAAAAAAAAAGTTTACGAGATCGCACGACCAGACAACTGAGACAAAGTGCGGGTGTTGATTCCTGCCAACCTCAAAATTGCATCATATTTTGCCTCTAGACAGAGTTGAGCGAAAAACTAAATATTGAAAACCACATTTATTTTTTTCCCTGGCTTTTCTGTTCTTCTAGTAACGAAAACATTTCAGCAGAATAACAAATTGAAACAAAAGCCATCCCATGCCTCTATGCTGCTTTATCCTCATACTCACCTTTGACTTTTGAGCCTTAAAAAAGTCATATAGGCTACAGTATTTGAGGAATGCAGACTGAACTTTGATATGCCCTGGCCTAGCAAGAAAAACAGAGGGCAGAAGCCGCAACCGAAGTCCGAAAGAATCCCCTTGGTCACAAGTACTGACCACAACTGTGCGCAGTGGAGGAGGGCAGCCTTAAATAGCCCCCTCGGACTCTGCCGCTAGAGTCTACAGTGAGGTGCAACACATGGAATGCAATTAGGACCTACTTTATTGCATTATCATTGAAAAAAAAGTGCACAAATGAAACATTTCGACACAAACGAAATGTGTATAAAAAAATATATATACCGTAAATTCCGGACTATAAGGCACACCGGATTATAAACCGCACCAGCTAAAATTGGGGGTTATTTTAGTTTTTTTCTTATATAAGCCGCACCGGACTATAAGCCGCACGTGCACACGCGTCTTTTTACAAGGAAAGACCGTTCACAGAAAGCCTTTTTAAAGTTTTAATAACATACTTTAACATGTCTTTCTAAACACTGCCTGTGACGAAGGGTTTAGAGCCCTTTGACGCAGGTCACCTAGCGTGCATTCCTACTAAAGCTCATAATAGTCACAAGCAACACAGCCAGAATAAGCAGCAGCCATAGTAGTGTTTCAAAATAGTATTTTTGTTGTTGTTTTTTTCTTCAAGATACCGCAGTGTATAAAAGTGATCAAGTCATCCCAAAAATCACGAAAAAAATCCTTATATTAGCCGCACCTAACTATAAGACGCAGGGTTCAAAATTTTGAAAAAAGTGGCGGCTTATAGTCCGGAATTTACGGTATATATGTATTTGGTTGACGACTGCATCCCACTGCAAACTCAAATCAGACACCGCGGCCTTAATTCATGTTAATAATGACAGCGGAAAACCAAATCTGTTTGGATGTTCTGCAAGGGTTGAGAATTATTGTGTCAACATGTCCATCAACATGCTTTTATGTTTCATGTCCAAGTATGCAATGAGTGAAAACAACATGGTGCCATAGCAGCAGGATCTCCTTTGTGATCATGCTTCTCGGTCGGTCAAAGAGCATTGCAGAGCGAACCCTCTGTGGCCACCCACAGCCAAAGATGGAACAACACACTGAGATACATACACACACACACGTACACACACGACCGCAAATAGCAAGTCACCCGAGTGGCAGCATCCTTCTCTTCTCTGTAATATTGGCCCTCTCAAACTCAAACCGCCCTGTTTGGAAAGAACAATAAGATGCCTTCATGAGGGATTGATTAAGCAGAAGGGGGTCTGATGTTTGTTGCTCGGCGGGGTGTCAAAATTCGCCCACACTCATATGCGGCTATAAATATAATGCAATCACACAGAGCTTCAATGACACGGAAAACCACTTGAGTGTTCCACGTGTTTTATTTTTTTAATTGATTTCTCCCAACTTGTGATTGCAATTACATCCAAATAGTTCTCAGACATTCTAAAATGTTCAGGAGGCTACGTCATCTTTAGGTGAATAGTTCAAGTTAATGCAGATTTGAAACGTGTTGCCACACCTTCGAAACTTGCCTGTCTGCAACTTTCTTTGTCCTCTGGGGTGAAACCTCAGTCAGCTATTTCAGATGATATTTCGAATAAGAGTTGACAGTTCCCCAACAAGCCCAGCCCAGCCCAACTCATGGTTTGTGTTTACTGCTTTTTCTCGTGCATGTCTAACTATGCTGTATAATTGCTTTAAAGAAAGTGGATGTGGTCACTCCCGCTTTTCAAGTCACTGTCACTTTTTGAGAAAGGAGCATTTTGCCCGACAACACAAAGATTGCTTTGATTGAACATTTAATCACATGTTATAGCATAAAAAAAAAAAACTGCAGGACTTTGCTTTTGGAGCAATCCTGTGCGTACTTTAACTTTATCATTGGATAGTACAAGAAATATTCAACCTGTCATGCCATTTAAAATGGAACCCAAAAAAATGTTTTACATAATCTCTTTTTTTTAAACTTATATTATATGTGTGCTAATTTACAATCGTGCCTTTGACTTCAAGGCGCTGCCAGTTTTGCCTGAACTTCAAAAACAACGTACGCAGTTGTGGGAGCTCTGGCAGGGACTCTTTTTTTTTTTTTCTTTCTCAGACTTGCTGGTTGAGTTTTCATGTTTGTCACAAAATAACAAACACTTTGAATCACATTGTAGACGTTCTGAATAAGAAGCGTCAACACTGCTTTTGTGTTTATATACGGTTTGTAGTGGTACTAAAACAAATTGCCTCTTTCCAGTCGTTTCGCGAGCTCAGGATTCCGGGAGCATGTCTCTTGTCCAGCCAACCAGCCAGCCAGCGGCTCTTCTGCAGGTGAGCACCAACATGTCAGCAATAGTCAACTGAAAGACTGCACTGTCTCGTCATAGAGCCATTGTCTCTTGCATAATACAAAATATCCCCAAAAACAAAAGTCGAGTACGAAGGAATGCAGGGCTACACGTACCCCTATTGTCAAACGCATTCTTTCCAATCGGTTATCCACACAGTCCTCTCAGCAATATTTATCCCTTTGTGGCCACTATTTAGGCGGCTTTGATATCATCTGTATGTCGACCAAATTGACTTTTTTCTGTCATTTATGATTGTGTTATGAATTTGAGGGTGGTTTGCATGACGAAGAGGTCCACAAACCTTTGCGATGCATCTAAATGTGTCATCATGAGTAATCAAAAACAATGCATGGCCACAAAAACGTGCAATATTGTTGGAAAACCAAGGACTGTGGTGGCGCCAACGAGAAACCGCACATGCTTCCTGATTCACTGCCTGGTGAACTGAGAAGAAGGCCTCCCCGCTTGGTTATATTTTGGCAGACATCCAGGGCTCAGGTGAAACAGAAGACACAGCATCACACGCCTACGCTGAAATTGGAGACGGACGGGTAAAGCCATCACTACCAGCCAACAAACGCATGCATATGCTCCTTTATTCTGTAAATAAATATAAATATAAATATAAATATAAATATAAATATAAATATAAATATAAATATAAATATAAATATAAATATAAATATTTAAATTAAATTATTATTATTATTATTATTATTATTATTATTATTATTTGTAGACTGTGATAACTGTCCAACGGTAAGGTTTTTTGACAATATTATTAGAATATTTACTACCATAGCAAAAGATAACTTTGATGGATGATAACTTGAATGATTCATTGGAGGCACGCACACATAATCGACCTCTAAAGTGTGCTGTGATTGACGGCCAGGCTTTGCCTCCACGCAAGTGTTGTGCTTGTTTTTCCTTTCTCCGAGAGATCATCCTTACATAGACGATCTCTGTTTGGTTACTATGCAACCAAGTAAAACACACAAGAGCATCCTGCCAAGTGTGGCTAGCAAGCTCTGCAGCCAGCATACAAAAGCGGAAAGTAAACAATTCGAAAGAAAATGGTAAAACAGACGATTCAGATATATGCTCGTATAAAACCCACCAAGAAAAATGCGGCGGTAAGTTGACACGTATCATCACTTTGCACATGAAACTTGCTTTGAATGTGCGTGCAAACGCAAGTATGAATTTAAAACTTCACTATGTTTGTGGCGTGTGTAAAAAAAATGGTCTCAATAAGTGTGCAAAGATCTTTATGTGCAGAAGTTGATCTTTTGTTCCCCTTTTGCAAGATGTTGTGCAAGATTGATAGTAAAAACAAGGCAGTGCAGCAAACCTGTTGGATAATTAGTGGAGAGCATGAAAATGCAAGCAGTTTGCACAACCTGCTCACACAAACAGCAGTAAGCAGTCATTTGTATTTACCGTCATTTTCGGACTATAAGTCGCACCGGAGCCATAAAATGCCCAAAAAAGTGAAAAAAAAAAACATATATCTGTATATAAGTCGCTCCTGAGTATAAGTCGACCCCCCACCACCCAAACTATGAAATAAACCCGCGACTTGTAGTCCGAAAATTACGGTAGCTGTTATTAGATCATTTCAGCTTCTATTGGATTGACAAAGTCACCATAGAGAGAAAGAAAAGTCCTCCTAAATGCAGTTTGTCTGAGCAACTAATGGCAGGAATAATCAAATGACACAGATGGTTTTTGTGGCCATTTAGCTTGCACGGACAATATTGAGCACAATGAAATGACCACAGCCACATCATTGCGGCTTTTTGACAGTCTGCACATGTCTATGAGAAAGAACAAAACATGCATGTCAGTGAAAACAATCTAATCATTAACGTTGTATCCTTTTCCCTGCCCAAACCCCGATGGGTTTATAATTCCATTAGTGTGTAAAAAAAAAAACATATGCCAGCACATATGTTGAAGATCAAAACCAAAGAGTGGGATTGTTCAACTTGACCCAGCTGACCTCACTTTAAATGCCATCTACTGCCTGAATCCAGTCTGTTGGTTTAATGTTCAACACTTTTTCTTGTATCCTCCCAGGCATGATTTTGGCCTGAGTAAGCGAGTTTCTACACTGCGCTCACTACACAACAATGAAAGTTGTTTTATTTCTATAGCTTTCCACATCGTGTGTCTTAAATTTCAGCTTTTCTTTTTTGGGCCGGACATTGACCTCACCACAAGAATCTAAATTTGCAGTGCGATAAACAGATAGTTGCATTTTAGGGTGGACTTCATGGCACTTTCACCAGATTGACAATTGATTATGATATGCGTCACTCATATCAATAGATTAGATCATATTCCAATCGAATTTGTCTTTATTAGGGTTGTGGCTAGCTGGAGCCTGCGTCAATTGACGTGCAAAGCCCCAGGGTTCATCCTGGTTTGTTTGTCTGCCAATTGCAGGGCACGTAACAATCCCGCTCACAAATGGACTATTTAGATTATTCAATTAACCAAGCATGCATGTTTGGAGCTGAATGATTTCTTGTTTGTGGGATGGACATGGCAATCTCATACAATGTGTTTCCATGATTGCCAAAGCTGTGTTTTTTCCAAGACTAGAATGAAAACAAACAAAAAAATCACCAATCAGAAGCAGCATCATTTACATGTCAAATGTTTTATTAAAAGAAAAAAAGATGTGTTTTCTTGGAAATTGATTAACTCAGCTCCTTCAGGTGTACTCTGTCAACAATGAGCAGTCGACAAGTGGCGCTCTGGAATTCGTGGTGCCCAAGGACATGGCCGATGGCTTTGTTAACAACAAGCGAGAGTGCTTCAACTTCAGGTACGTGCCTTTTAGAAATATATTTCTGGCTGACCAACCTTAATCAATGCAATGATTTATCTACTTAATCTCTTGAATATTGATATGGGTGATATTATGAACTCAGCTTTGTAGTGTCAGCATTTTCTGTGCCTTCAAAAAAAGTCAGTGTCATTATCTGCACTGTGGAGTTTTTTTTTTCCCTCCTATGTTGTTGTATATCATGGCACTTGTCCCAATACTTCTGGATGTCACTCTAGAAATGGCTAACTTCAAGACAATGAAACATCAATCATGGGTGGGCTGAGTAAATAGCAGACAGCAAGACAGTGCCAAAATAAAGAGTTGAAAAGTTAAAATTGTTCTTCCCCAGGTTGCCGTTGAGCAGCTCTGTCATTGCTGAAGCAGAACATCTGGTGGTGAAGGCTGCAGCCTTATATCCCCTCCGGTCTGGGCAGGCCTCACGCCACGCTTCCAAGCCCTAAATTCACAGTTAGGGACTCAGACAGTAGTGGACACGGCGAGTCTTTGCACACCGCAAACTCCTAGAATAGCTTGCGGAGGTTCCCTTATGCCCTTGTATAAATACCATTTCCACATTTAACAGCGCTCCTGGGCGGATGGATTCCACTCGCATCCCGCTCATCTTATTTTGTGGCCTGAAACAAGATTTCAGACTTCTTTCGAAAACGTAATGACTTCTTAATCCATTTGGGAAAATAAAAGACGAAACTCTGGATGCACATGTTGTTGGTATTTATGGAGTAATTAAAAAAAAATTGCAAATGTCATTCTGTTGTCCAGGTTCCAAAAAGTGTTTGATCAAGCAAGCAAACAAGAAGAGATTTTTGAACACATCGCAAAACCAGTAGCAGACAGGTAAAGTGATGAAGCCATTTTTATTTGGAATATTACTTAATATAATCCTGCAGCTATCAGAGCTCATCCAAGATGAAGTCCAGTCACTTGACTGCTAACAGGAAATCAGCCCAACGCAAGTGTTTTAAGATGCAAATGAGGGGTGCCTGATTTTTGGTCTACTTGACATACTTAAACCGCTAAGTGGACTCAGTTGGCAGGCAGGATGGAAAGTTCCGCCATTGTGAGTGTCAGAACTTTTACAAGCCAACAGCGTAGAGGGACACTCTCAACTCTTTACAATGTGAGTTTTGAAATGTGTAAAAAAAACAACAACCTCTTTTGTTGTGTATTTTTAGTGGTATAATATGTGTATTTTCTGCAAATTTTTCATTGCTCTCCAGCCCTCACAATTCCCAAAGCAAATCTTCAGCCTTTTTAGGGATTATTGTGAAGTAGAAAAGTGGTTCAAGTTAAAGACTATCCCATTCTAGGTGGCGCGGAGGTCAGATGCCAGATGGAAACTGCGGGTACGCTTTGCTTTCCAGATTGTTCTGAAGTTTATTATTGCCTCTGCTAATATTAAAGGAAATCCCACCAAATTGCTTGGAGTAGCAGCAGTTAAATGTTTCGCTCCCTAACAACCTTTCCGCCCAAACGTCACTTTGGTCCAGCGGTTAGTCAGCGCTTGCCAAATTTGCAACTTGCTCTCCAGTTGGGAAAACAGCCAGCAGAGGGAGTTTAGGTGGGATTGCCTGTGTTGTCATGTAAAAAGGTGATTCCTCCTCCTCCTCCTCCTTCACAAACATTCATTTAGCCTCAACATCCCTTCATCTGTGAAGACTCCATATGACGGTGCAGAAGTGTTTAATATTCTTTGCATCATTTTCAAGTCATCAACTTGAACAATCCGATTTTTTCAAAAATAAACCGTTACACGTTTCCGCCCTTACCATGACTCAATCCGTGACCCTCGGCTTGTCCTTAAGGATGGCTGTGTGGTATTACCCAAACTGGTCATTTCAAGCCCGGCACTGGTTCCTAAAAGCAACCATCATTAATAGTTTTATGAGAGGAAGAGCCAGTGTAGCTTTGGCAGCTACCTTCTACCCGAAAATGACTTGAGCATTTTCTCTCTAGAGCGTAGCCAATGTCTAGGAAAGCCGAGGAATAAGCAGTGGTAGAAGCTCCGGTGTTATATATCTACACATTTTGTAACGTGGAGGCCACTCACATGCTGCTTTCGATTTTTCATTTCCCTCAATTGCACCGAAATACTATTGGTTTCCATTGGCCCTATTCCCAGCCAAACCAAAATGTACCAGTTGGGTGGGTTTTCTTTCACTCACACTTGAAGACATTTTTCCTTCACCGTCGCCCTAACGTCTCTCCACTCAAGCGCATCCATCTTTTCTTGGGGATTTATATTGTCACATATCATTTCTTTTGATTTTGCTCTTCAGGTGCAGTCGTTTGGACTTCAGTGTTGAATACCTCGTTTGTGTTGCCAATTCCAAAAGCCACCTGACCTATTTCTGCTGCAGTGTATTGTCCGGCTACAACGGCACCATCTTTGCCTACGGTCAAACGGGCAGTGGGAAGACCTTCACCATCACGGGAGGAGCAGAGCGCTATAGTGATCGTGGCATTATTCCCCGCACGCTTTCGTACCTGTATGAGTGTTTCACTCAGGTAGTTCCGTTTTGAATCCCTCAACTGTGACTCTTTCGGTCTTTCCTTTCACACCATCGTGTTTATGTTCAGATGTCAACAAAGTTGGACAAAAGTTGTCCTTATTATAGGGCAGAGCTCAGTGTAGATCAGTTACAAGACATTTTTAAATGGTCTTCTCTAGACTTTCAGTGTGAAAGGGAGAGCATGATTCATTTCAAAAGATGCCAGATCCAAGATGTAGGCGAGGTCAAAGGTCAGGTTGGTACCGGTCTTTTTTTTTTTTTCTTTTCTCAGCGCCCTTGAAAATGATTTCAGCATTAGATGACACTCCAGTGTCCAATGCAGAAATGTCAATGCCACTTGAATCAGCTTTAAATATTTGCTTTCCAACCCGCAGGACAGCAGTACCATGTATAGCACCCACGTATCCTACCTGGAGATTTACAATGAAATGGGTTATGACCTCCTGGATTCCAGACATGAAGCATCTCGACTGGAGGACCTACCGTCAGTATACTACCTTTTTGATTACAGACATAAAGTTAGACTGAAATCTTGTGCCAAAGTAAGTCAATTAGAACGATAAATCGAACAATGGACATGAACAGAGCAATTTTGCTCTTTCCTTTATTTTTAATGCTCGCTATAGTTAAATTATTTAATGGATGCCAAAAAGCCATTTGTCCTTATTTTTGTTTGTATCTGATTTTAGCTACTCCCACACACAGGCTTAACTGGATTCAACTGTCTAGTCTGACAATCACCCAGCAAAACTAGTGGTTAGGCTAGCAGGTCTATTTTAACAGTAAAAAGACAAATCACCAATCATTCCATCATCATTTGAAACGTGTGAGTGTAACTGGGCCTTATTCCTCCACCGCTATTTGGCTGGCTGGAATCGATTTAGTGTGGTAAATATGGAGACTAGAGGATTTGCCAGGCCGATACGGACTGCCAACAGGACGAGTCAATCGCAATTAATGCGGTCAAATTGGTGATAGATTTTGCACTGAAGGGGAGAATGTGAAGAAATGTTCTGGTTGTATTTTTTCAGAACTTGTTATTGCCACTCGCCATAGTCTAGGCCAGGGAATTATCATGATGAATTCTTTGAGCCATGTCTTTCTTCTGTTCTTCTCTTTTTTTATTTTAGCCAATCACTTTGGTGTTTGTCCTGGTGGCATTTCCTTTTGAGGCAATTTCTCAATTTTGCAGATGATTCTGCTCAAGGTTTAGATAGCCCACAAATCATAGTCTTCCGGAAATAGACAGTGCCCGACCTTAACCATGCTGTGTGGCTGCACTTGCTGATTCAAGGAGAAGCTGTGGCACCGTTGATCCGCCTTTCACGTCCACTTCCTGTGTCTCGTGGACTCTTCTTGTCCTTCTCGGCGGCATTCCGCTATCACCAGACAGACAAAGATGCCTACGTTACTTACGGGCACCGTCTTGGCTATGCTAGTTTGCACTTGTCTCTCATGGTATGTGTTTTATTTTAATCAAATGTTTTCTTCATTTTTCTATTCCCAGAAAAGTCATGATCATGGAAGATACTGAGCAGAACATCCATCTCAGGAACCTGTCCTTGCAGCAGTCTGCCAATGAAGAGGAGGCTCTCAATCTGTTGTTCTTGGGCGACACCAATCGAATGATTGCAGAAGTAAGAGGGGGTGTGGCCGATCCCGGAGATTTTTTTCTCATAGAAAAATCGAAATTTGCAAGGGCCACTTTTAATTTTCTGTGACCTAAACACAATCAAATCAATCGGCCAAGCAGTCATATGGTTTATGCTGTTGCATAATGCATTGTTTGTGCAGCTCTGTCAAGGCTAAGATGCTGAAAATCTTTTTCGACCTTGGGGTGGGCCATGGCCCTGCGACCCTCTTGAATAGCTCAGCCCCTCAACTGAACAGCAGCTGAATCAACATCTTCACATTCAGAACAAAAACAAGAGCCATTTGTAGTAAGATGACCATTGGTGAGCACAAAAACACGATATGTTCACAAATAGGACACTAAGAAGAAAGTGGAGCAAAACATTTGACTTCGATTCACCTCCAGGACGTTGCACTGGGATTTCGGCAATGAAATCCAAAACTGTGTTTTGACGTGAAGTGTGTCGATCAAGCAGCTTGATGTTTGTTATTGGCGAGCCCCCGGCACCCAGCCAGCCAGCCACCCACTCGGAACCTTTTGTGAACTCACTCTCACTAGGACCTATTGACAAGAAGCTTTCACTGTTCGCCTGAAGCGAGCAAACAGCATCCACATTGTGGATTTGTTGCTGCCAAATCTATCCCGGGAGTCTTTTGCTCCCTATACAAGGCAGTTCCAACCAAAAAGATCTTCTTTCAATTCTTGCCATATGGACACACACTCAGCAAAGTATGAGCTCATTCATTTATGACAATCCCCACTACTGTTTTATTGGAAACCAAATTCCGCTTCACTACTTCTCACCTTTCTTTTGACCTAATCAGAAAATATTTCCACTCGTCTGTTTTTTTCCTTAATGTCTCATGTCACACACGACGGCCAGTAAGTCATTGGACCCAAACTGTGGCATGCATAAAGAGAGTCCAGAGTCGGAGGACAATTTCATAATGAATGCATGATATTTTAAATTAAGCACATATCAAAGACATTGCTGCCTGGCTCCATCTTTTTTTTTCTCATGAAGCACCATGCAAGTGTTTCACATCTTGTTTTTGTTGATACAGCTTGTTTGCGCAGAATGAATCACCTTCTATTTTTAATCTCTTCCGTGTCACAACCCACTGTAACTTCTGCTCGACTGGTGAGCATCTGAAAATCCACCTCGGCTTTTGCAAAGCTACCACCATCTGTTTACTGCTCATTGTTTCCACATGCTGCAACGTACGTAGGTTTTAATCAGTGGAAGCAAGAAAAAGAAGGATGAAAAGAAACCCATTCGTTGTTTGAATGAAACACAGATGGAAACTAAATGTTACATATTTTTCTTGTTGGTTTCCAGGCCTAATACTGTTGTCGATTCATACTAACTGCCCTTTCTTTTCCGATCTTTAGACCCCCACGAACCAGGCCTCTACACGGTCCCACTGCATTTTTACCGTGCACTTGTGTCGGCGCGAGCCAGGCTCTGCCACTCTCCGGCGCTCCAAGCTCCACCTGGTCGACCTGGCCGGGTCGGATCGCGTCAGCAAGACCGGCCTAAATGGCCAGTTGCTCACCGAAGCCAAATACATCAACCTCTCCCTCCATTACTTAGAACAGGTAGTTTCCAATCAACCAATGAATGAGCTGCTACCATCCTTCATTCTGCGTCTTTTCCACTTTGCTTTTCTTCAGGTGATCATTGCCCTGTCAGAGAGGAATCGCTGCCATATTCCATACAGGAACTCGATGCTGACCTCGGTGCTGAGGGATAGCCTTGGAGGGAACTGCAAGACCACTATGATTGCTACTCTGGCAGTGGACCAAAGGAACCTATACGTAAGACACTACCAAAGTCATGTTTTTTGATATCTGTCCAGATTGTGAACAAAATATCATATTTGACGTTTCTTTCCAATTTATCTTACGACAACCGCAGGAGTCGATCTCGACGTGTCGCTTTGCCCAGCGCGTGGCTATCATCAAGAATGAGGCAATGTTGAATGAAGAACTCGATCCTGCCTTGGTGAGACAGCTGCATACTCTTCAATACCTCACGAGTCATAAATACTATAACTCAGACACCCTTACACCACATCTGCCTTTCACTCGGCTTCCAAGCCCTAATTTGATCAGCAAATGAGTCGCCGTTACTGTTTTAGCTTCAAAATGGAACGAAGCGTAACCTACCATGTGTTTAAATGTCCTCTTTAGCAATCCAAAACCGCTTTTTTCCAATGTCAGTGAGTTGCTCTAAAATAATCCCTTTTTTTTTTTTTGCTCTTCATCACATCAACGCCTGCTCCTCTTGCTATATTTCAGCTCTTTGCAGATTACATTTGCATTCTCTCCATGTCTGCTTTACATGCCTTCAATTCTCTCGTGACAGCACTTCATATCTTGAGAAAGCATGCAGCTGAGGAGTATTAAGTTTATATTGTTTCTAGACGCAACTTCTCATAAATAGTCATATCTGATAGATATAGGAAATTAATCTCAAACCCTGACCGAGATTCTCAATGGAATTGATGGATCAATGCCAATTGTGTTTCAGTGTTGGGTTCATCTCACATGGTAAAATATACAGTAAAAAATATTCCAGACAATATGGTTTCCTCAAGAGCGCTAAGCGTTGTCCCAACCCTAAATTTAAAAACGTCAATTCCGTCTAGTTTCTTCCTAAAGCCGTGACCTCAATGTTGAAATGATGGCCTCCAAAGACTCAAAGCCATACTTAGACTATCTTGAGTTAAACCGTGTCGTGATAAAAGCGCTGAAAGGTTCAAAATCATTCATTTTAAGACGTAACGACTCACCTAAAGCCCCTCCTGCAATTTTCAACACCGTATCATCTATGAGAAAACGCATCTATGATTAGCGCATGGCTTTAAATGCTGCACAGCGTTTGCGAGAAATGTATGAACGTCTCTATTGCGTAACATTTTGGGTTGTATTTGTATTTTTATTGTATTGTGCCCCCCTGCATTGGTCGAAAATATCCATATCCTATCATTTTGTTGTCAAAAGCTCGTGTTTGGATGTTGTGGGAAAACATGCCTCTGTTTCCTTTATAAAGGCGGGCCCCCTAATTGCAGCATGTTTGTGTGTGGCAAACTACGTAATAGTTGAACTTAAGATGGAACCTGTAGTTAGGCAGGAGTGCTTACACTTTACTATGTGTGTGTGTGCGCGGAATTGTTTGCAAAAACAATTTGGGTCTATTTAAGTCATGGCTATTTTTGCTGCTTATTAAATTTATTGAGTTTTTGACATGACAAAATAAGAGCATGAATTAATTTGCGCATCATAAATTCTGCATATAGCAACGCTGCACTAACCTGGCTATGCTGACATCATCAGTCACGCATATTCTTAGTTCTTTTTCCGAGGATTTGAAATTCCGCCATGGAGTTGCGGTACCAGTGTGGGCTCTGCCCGCTGAAATAAACTATGCTGATTGTGCTGTCCGACCACTGGTGGTCAGTTGTTGAGGATGCAGCTGGGAGTCTTACATCAGACCGCAGGGTCCAAATAAAGGGACAGCTTCGGACCGCAATGTCAGCTATGATATTTAAAAAAATGAAATAGATTACAGATGAATATTCTTTTATGCATTTTAAGAGTTGTTTTATAAACTAAACGTTCACATATTATGGGAACAAAGCAAAGGAAAAGGAGAATTTGGCAATTCATCCCTTGGGAGCTAATGTGCAACAGAAGGTTTACTTACAGTATGTTTGGCCTCTTTCATTTTCTTGTCGCCGTATCCAGTTGTCTGGAATCACTTAAATGTTCCTAAAAATGCATTAGCCTTCTAAACCACAAGATTGTCTCATCACTCGGCAACGGTGACATGACCTGGATTTTCCGTGTGAACTGGAGTTTGGTGTCATCTATCAAAAAGTGCATCCCGTCGGCCTCGTTTTACATGTTGCGTACACGCGTGTTAACCTCTTGTTTTTTTCTGCAAATTCTAGTTGATTGCACGCCTGAAGCAGGAAGTTGAGTGTCTGAAGGAGGAGCTGACCATGCTGACGGGAGAAGAGAGAGATGACCAGCTAACGGTCGAGGAGATGAACAAGTGTGTGTTGTTGCTTATTTGTAAATCTGAACGGAGTCACTCTAATTCTAGTCCATATAAAAAAATTATAATAACCACTCAGCACTAATGATATATGTTTATGTATGTTTTATGGTTGTTTTTTTATGGCCTGTAATACTTTGCGTGAAAACTAAGGACTTGTTCAGAAAGCTGGAAAGTCGCCTCCTAGTCTTTCCGGGTGCTGCTTGGGAAACTTGAGAAAGCAATGTTTGGATTATCATCCAGAGATAGTTTATCAACTGACTGGCCCTGTGTAGCTGGAGCGCGGATTTAAATAAATAGTAGTCTTTGAACAGACCCCACTTTAAAGACTAGAACCACTTTTTAAATATAAATTTGCACTTTTGAGCTGGTGCTGAATGGGATTGGTTGTCCAACTTGAAAGTGCAGTGGTTTCACATTTCTTGTCTGTGTGATTTAGGTTGGAAGAGTCGGTCAAGGCCTTTTTAGATGATCCTGATCCGGGCGTGACAATGACTTTGGGACCAGACATGAGAAAAATCCATCACTGCTTTCGTCTGCTTAAGGTAATAGATTAACAATGGCCATTTTTGTCCAGATGTGTTCCTACAAAAAATATGGGAAATGATTTTTCTGTGTTTTATAACACTCCTACATGTCTATATCAGAGTTACACTACAAATTGCACCTTAGCTTTTCCTATCCCAACAGTCCCAAAAAAATCATTGCAATATCTCACTGTCATTAAAAGGGAAGAAAATTTACAGTTTTGGTATTTTAACAAGAAACGTTAAGTTGACACCCATAAATTGTCTTTGCGGGCCGCGTAAAATGATGTGATGGGCCAGATCTGAAGCCGCGCCTTGAGTTTGACACCTGTGAAGTGTCAGTCATCATCATCATAAAGACAGAGCTGAATTGCTGAACCCTAATGTTTCTCCTCCTTTGCATAAAGTCTCATAAATGTGTTTTCTTTTTTTGTTATTGGTGGGGTCAGACAATGATTCTTGGCAATAGAAGCGGAAAGTGCTGTAACCATGATATACAGGAGACAGCAGCGGCGGCAGCCACACCAGAGGAAAAAGATATTCACCAGCACCAGACGACAGAGGACGTTAACAAACTAAAGGAATTGCTGCAGCAGCGTGATCATGAAATCAGTATCCTTTTCGAATATGTCCTCCTTTTAAAATATTCATCCCACAATGCAAGTGGTTCTCATTGACAAGGATAAAAAGAGCTTGCAAAGTTATCATGTGCTCCAGTAATATTGGAGCAAGGGCATGATCTATATTTCCTGCGACGTCTGCATAACCAATGACAAGAAAGATGGAGCCGAGAGATTGAATGAACAGCACAAGCTGTGTGTGTGTGACCACAATATTTGTACTGAATGGCTTTTGAGGATCCAATGTGGAGCCCCACAAAGAAATCTTTTTTCCCAGTTGCTTCAAGTTTATGGTCGTGCTTAGCATAAATGAAGATATCAGATGCCAGACATCTTCGTGATGGAAAAAAGGGACACCAATCAGGATACGCCACGGGTGTAACAAATTTGTAGTGTGTTCAAAACTTGGCATCTTCAAAATGAATGCGTAGCCAGTTTAATGAAAGACTGTAATGGATGCTGTTGTTCCAACTAATCCCTTTTATTGGCTCACAGCAATGTAAAGGTTGTGCCGTTGCGGTGTTATTGAACATCCCAAATGTTCTGCTGACCATCACGGTTTTGCGGTGTTGTCTGTCCACAGCTAGACATCTGCTTATGTCATGAACATGAGCGTGCATGAGGAACATACAAATGTGTTATTTGGGAATGTGCTTCACTCCTCAAAAGTACAAATGTGAGTACAATGGGGTAAGAAGGGATTCAAGGATCTCAAACCCGGGAAGCCGCAGTACTTGTATAGGGGAGCCGAATAAAGCGTGTGGCAGTTCTCTTGTTCCAGACTTCTCGGGTAGCCAGCCAATGTCTATGTCATACTCACGCAAGTGCACCCGCCCGGCCATTTTGACACTTGGACTCCGGTAGACAAACGCATACAATCTCATCAGGAGAGAAGATTTTGTGGAATCTTGGCAAAGTCCCCGCAGCCTCTCTGGCTCCCCTTCTCTTCACTGATTCTTCCCAGACCATGACATCTCCCCGAGTCTGTAATGTCTGACAGGGAGCACATGTCAGCAATCTGCCATTATTAAAAGCCTACTATTGTGCGTGCCGTGAGGAAGCTAATGTGCTTTGTTGTCATTTTCTGCTCACCTCATGGAAATGTCTCTCTAGAAGTACGCTCAAGCGTATCTGCTGGCCTTCAGGTACAACATCTAAAGTATGATTCACATGAGCTATGAATATTTCGTCTCGGTCTTCACAAACAAAAGACATGTTTGTTCCTTAATTCAGTGCCTCTAGGTGTCCTGGTCAAGATTTTGAAGAAGGACAAAAAAAGGGCCAACGATGCCACGATGCAGCTCGCCAGGATTTGCGATGTACAGAACACGGCCAAGAGCGATGCCAAGCCGGGGAACGGTGACCCCGCCTCAACTGGGCCTGTACAGTACACGACAAGAGGTACTTAAGGTTACTTTCTTTTTCCACTTGTGTGTATTTCAAGACACGGACAAGACGAAGGACCGTCGTGAACATTTTCCACGTTTGTCCTTTCGTCATGTCATCAGTTAGCAGGATTGTTCAAAAGTCGATTGGGTGTTTTTAATCAGTCAAAATAGTTGTGGGTCAGTCAGGTCCAAGTTTTCTTGTGGAGTAAATATGCTTCAACGGTTCTCCTTATCCTGGCAAAAGTAATCGAACATCATGAAAACATCATCACCTCACGTTCTCACCACTTCATTGTGACTTCTCGCTGCTGTTTAGTAGTGAGAATGAGACACACGGATCCCGCTAACAAAGAAGTTTGGGAGTTGGGTAAATGTTTTGCAGATGTTGTCTCCTGTACAGCTGACATCTAGTTTTTCTTGCTGGACGAGACAGAGAATTTGCGATGGATTAGATGCAGACACAGCAGTCAGGTGATTTCCTTCCTATGGAATGTGGGAGCCCAAGAGGAGCTTTAGCGTGCCGGTTTACATTTTCTTACAAGCATCAAAAATCCTTGACAACCTGGCATCCCTCTTTTAATCCATCCATCCATCTATCCACTCATCCTTTTGTCAAATACAAACACAAGTATTTGGAGGGGAAGATGGAACAGATTATTGCCATTTCCATTCATTTTACTATCCGAAGATGATTTGAAACACAAATATTTTTTAGTTGACTGCATGGAAGAAATGAATCTCGCATCTCGTGGCAAAATACCAGAATTTCCACTTTGAATTTGATCCTCTGCTAAATATAGCTCCAGGACCTCTATGATCATAGCATCTTAAACGTACAAGATAAATATGTCGAATTATTCTTTTCAGTAATCGTATAGGTAAATATTTTGAATAGAAATTTGCTACGCAGTCATCCCATAATCTGTCAGATTGTTCCCACATGTGTATTTGTATTCTGAAAGTAAAACGTCATCGCACTGCCACATCCTTTCTGGAGCTTTAGATCCTAATCTAAATAGGAAAGAAAAAAAAAAACATACCACTGGCGTGCTGACGTGATGAAGACTGCAGAATTTCTTGCGGCCGAGTCAGCGGACTTTTAACCTTACGTTGAATGCAGATGTTAGTCAGGCCATTTAAGCATTGAGACGCGCTACTTAGCTGGGGCAGCTGCATTTATTTGAATTTTCCTGCCTGCTTTTGTCCAAGTAGATGACGATGAACCAGAGCCTTCATAACTAGTTCAGTCCTAGCCACCGGCCAGTGGATTTTGAGCCAGCAACTCATCAAATTGAGGCTGTGCTGCTGTCTGCCTTAACCGCACTTCCTCTCATTTTTGTATATCTCTGCCCAGTGTGGTAAAAAGGGCCAGTGGAGGGCTAATTGTTAACAGTGTCTCTGAAAAAGGAGCTTATTAGAAAAATAAACACGCATTTGAATCCAGTCCAGACAGATGAAGGGGTGCAAATCAATCAGTCTGGTAAATGGAAGATTATGCTCAATTTGCAGTCGTCTTTTTGAATGATACCATGGAGCACAATTTTACCTGGTCTGGCTCGTCTTTTTTTTTTTTTTGCATTGCACCAAACATAAAAGTGAAGCATGTGCTGCTCTTCAACTACTAAATCATACACAGCGCTCGGCTCTCTCTCGGCCGCAATGAGGTTTTACGCATAATGTCCATGCCAAATCTTTCATTTAAAGCAAATACTGTAATAACATTAAAAGGCAGTCATTTGATATAAGGCCTTTTTTTTGTATATTTTGTTTACGACCCATGCTTTTACATGTAGGCTACTCCAGTGATCATATTCTGGACTAAATCAGAAAATGTCTCCATCCAGTCATGGTCCACTTGCATAAATAGACCTACTCCACATGAGCCGCGCATGACTGACATTAAAGTCCATGTAAATGATCCAGTTGCTCCATAATCAAATCAGAGGACTCGGGTCACTCCTGTCAGTCTCTGGCACACAATGCATTGAAAAGAGTCTTTTGCACTCCAAGGATAATAAGTGACCCTGTGAACAAATTTTGCATCAAGTTAGTTTTGGCGAAGGCCACTCAATAAAATCGGAGGTAGAGGCTTTGGATAATATTTTTGTACTCGTATCTTTTCATATTTAGCGATAAACTCTATCGTGAAAAATGTGTAGGTGGGGAAACGGACAATGAAACAAAGTGCGCCTCATACAAACACGGGAAAAATTGCCGACGCTCATTCATGTGCCAAAACGGACATTCATCACCTGCCTGAAAAAAAAAAGATTTTGAGACTTAGCCACTAATCATTGGATGATTATATTTGAGTCTGCATTCAAAAGCCTCCATTGTGATAGCCATCTTAACAGATGTTGAAAAAGCGTAAACGTAATGATGACCTTTGCGTGGAAAGCATGGCTGCTATAATTTGCTCCGCTCTTTCCACTGCACATCCTTCTATGTCAGCTCCCAAACTTTGCCAACACATAAAACATGCTCCATAGGGAGTTGATTTTTCTTTTTGATGACCACACTGGAAGAGATCTGCACTTACTACTAAATGTTGATGTTGTCAGAAGCACAGTTCCAATGTGTTCTCTGCACGTTGCAGTCTGAACTCCTACGTGAGTTTCCTTTCAGGTTGATTTATTTCCGTCTCTCGCAAAAAATGTTGTTGTTTTTCAGTGTACTTAAGATTGTTTTTTGAGCTAATGAAATTACAAGGTGTTCCTGTAATAATTCAGAGCGGTGATGACTTGTTTTAGGCTTATTAGGACTGACAGGAGACTTGAGACGTCAAGACTTACATCTTACTATAAACTCCGCTCGTGTGTAATGAGATGCTGATGCGTCTAGCAGACCTTCTCCGCGCAGCACGCCATCTTTGAATTAGGTTGAGGCTTTCGTGGCAGTCTACCTGTCAGAAGATTCCAAAAGAAGCCCATGTCATGTACTGAGGCAAATGCATCATTATACTTCACATGATGAAAAAAGAAAAGCTGTCATCCTAACACATTCCTCTGCGACAGTCTCACGACTCGGGGGGGGGGGGGGGGGGGGGGGCATGGAAAAGAATTTGTGAAGTTATCCATGTGATCTCATTATCCCGCAAATGATGTTGGTAGAACATAAAAGATGTCATATTGAAAATAGGCCCGGAATGTTGCGCCTTAAGTCGAAGGAATTGCATTTCCCTTAAGAAGCCCAACTGTTGAGGTTGGCTGGGGCAACGCATGCTTGCGAGATCCCTGCTGCTTTCAATCAGGACTTTGGGAAAATAACCAGCCAATTCCCCACTGTCCTTATCCCGCGTGAGTAACTGTCCTCCGTGTCTGCTTTGTTGCAAAATGATGCATGGAATTCATCCAAATTCAACTGCCAATGATGTCATTGCATCGTTTGCATCATTTTTTTAAATCATTTTGTCTGCCCCTCGCTGAATATTTGATGCCAAATCGAGGAGAAAATATATTGCTATATAACAATGATTATAAAAAAAAAAATTCTTGAACCTAACCTACGGAAGCGTTTCACTTTCTTCCACCTCCTTTTGTATTCATGATTTTTAGTATCTTGCCAATTCGATGTCATATTCTCAACGTTCTTTCCATTACGAGCGTAAACCCGTGTAAGCGGATGTTTACAACTTCAATAAAAATGCTTGTTAAAGTGTATTAGGAGCAACTACCGCTGGGAAGTTCCGTCCTTTCTTTGCATGTGGTAAATTGTGGTGCGGGGAGTTTCTTTCCTATACTGCTGATGTGTTCCAAATGAATGTTTGCTGTGAACAGTTTGTGTGTCTCTGTTTACTGGAAGACACCAAGTCCTTCCTTGACAAGTGGGAGGTCGACAAGGCTGCACATCTGGCAGCCAGACACCCATACCTGTGGAAGTGAATGGACTCAGATGCTGCTGAGACGTCGACTCATTGATTTCAGAAGTATAGAAAGCTAACAGCTGAAGTATTTGTGTTTTATGAGCAGGACCGCAGCTCTCCATTGGAAAGCAGGAGGCCTTTGAGAGCTTTCTCGCTGACCGTGAGGACCATCACGTCATTGAAGACAACAAGAGTCTGCTCAAACAAAGGTAGGGTCATAGATTTCATATTCATGAATAGAAAATTGAAGACTGCTTGTTCAAGCAGTTTAAGCTTACTGAGATTGTGTATGCTCATGAAATTGAATGATTAGAAAATAGTTAACGCCCTTATTATTTAAAACAGGTCAGCAGAAGCCAAAAAACTTGGGGAGCAACTTCATGAGGCCAAAGAAAAAATCAGTAAGTGTTTCTTTTAAGAAATGACAAAAATAGAAACAGATGCGATCTGCTGTGCATTATCAATTGAAATATTATAAGCTGCAGTATCCTCTTGGAAAAAAAAAACAGTCGCATGTAGAGCAGTAAATACAGCAAGCCACTTTTATTACTTATTGGTGCGTCTCCCAAAAACTGCGGCATGTCCAGCCGCCAGACATCCCACTAAAATGGAAAACATACAATTGGCATGTCACCGGTGTAGGCCTTCATACGGTTCACATTTGCCAAGTTTGAGCATGCACACAATGCTGTGAAAAAATGTTTGCGTTCCTCTCAGATGTTTACGTTTTTTTTTCAACTTTTCCCCCCCTTACAAATGTATCTGCATTCGAAGGTGTAAACGTTGATTTGATTTTGGGCAACAAACGAGTGCGTTTCTGTTCAATATTACTGCATTATTAGACACATGGAGCTGCATTCCTTTTGGATGAGGAGTGTTTTTAGTGGACGGTGGTTGCCTCTTCTGGCTGGAAAGTGGTGCTGTAATATTAAGCTCCGCGTACTTGCCTGCCATCTTGGAAGCTCCGCTTGGAAAATAAATGCAATATTTGTCTCTCGGTTGACGTCGAGCGTAGAAGGAGCACAATATAGATAGAAGCTTTTTTTTACTGCTTTGTCTGTTGGATGCTTTCAGCATTGGGCTCCAAATCAAAGCAAGGAACAGCAGCCTCTGCAGACTTTTGTCCAAACATTTCCTTGGTTTACAGGATTATTCTTGGCCACTTTGTCCGCTTGTGGAATGGAGACTCGGCAAAGGAGCGTATGCTCTGAGGCCTTGGGTCCAAAAAAGCGCTCAGACATATATTTATTTTGAACCATCCTTGGTGCACATATTGAACAGTATGCATGGCAGCAGGATACGGACAGGAACTCTTCATTTCGGCAGCAGACGTGAAGGATAATATTGATGCATCACATTCCTATGTCCAGCATATGCTACTTTGTATTTCATTCTCCTTTGCTTTAAGGGTAGAAATATGGAAAGCATATAGGTTCTTTGTATCTACTTTTCATTAGATCCAACATGAGCACTGCTCATGGAGCCATTATCACCTGCTTACACATCAGTCCAATGAAAGCACAGATTGTGTGCCCAATGCTGTGGAAAGAGCAATTCATTCATTTTAAACACTTAACATTTGATGGTTTAAATATCTGGGTTGAGGATTTGAAATTACAACCTATAACAGGCTATTGATGTTTTTTTTAAATGCACTTAAATCAACACACACAGAAACCGGATAACATTTATCATATTTAACAAGCAACTGACAAATCATTAAACTGGAAATTGTTGTTTTCCATCCACAACATGACTTGTGAGGAAATAGCATGGGGCTTTGGGGATGCATGTACAATGGAGGAAATGAATCTTTGATTTCTGATATGTCACAAATTGTCGTGTCTTGGTTGTCCTCGCATCTCTTGGCGTCATTTCATTTCCTGATTTATGAACTGACTTTGAGTTGACTGACTGTAACTTTGACTTTTTAAATCCCACCATAGCCTAACTGGATCCTTTTACTTTCCGCAATGTATGAGCTGGAGTTAATCATTTGCATAGCCGCCGATGTAGTCAGAGCGGTTAATTGTTCATTTGTCTGTGTTTGGAAAAGTTTTTCCCCCATGACATAAATGGAAAAAAATAGGGACAATTTATAATCATAAAACCTCTATTAACTGTACAGATTTTATAATTATTATTGTAACTGGAAAAATCCCGGATGTGTTTTTCCCACACATCTCAATGTAAACTTTTACAACTGTAATACAAAGTTAACCACTGCTGGTACCACTAAAGGTGTAACATGTGACTCATAGAAAGAAAAGGAAAAAGGTGGGATGCCCGAAAGAACGAATTTGGCCAGCACGTGGTTTCCATCCTGCTGGATAGTTTAAAGGTAGCCCCGATCAAACTCACACCCCCAACAAGTTGCACTTCAACTGGCTGCGGGATCGCTTAACAAATGCGCAGTCTACATGTCCGAGACTTGGGGGATTGTAATAGAAACTCACCGCAGAAGATCCTGCCATCCAATACCTTAAAAAGCTTTCACTCCTACACATAATTGCCTGGGTCATTTACTTGTCTCGCTATCTGATATACTGTCCATTTCATTTCATCTGAAGCTGAAATTGCTTCCTTTCCGCTTGATATTGTTTATACCCCGGTGTTGCTAATCATGATTGAGTTCAGTCGGTTAACATTTACTCAACAGTTGCGGCTCCGAGACGTCACTCGCGTATGAAATCGAATCTTTTCATTCGAGGAATTCAAGCTTTTAATTATTGGCACAGAGTATGACGAAAAGATGACTTGGCCATCTGTGTTGGTCCCACAAGTGAGGCAATTATCTAAATAGGCTTTTGGATGATGCTTGCCCTCTCGCTCACATCTTCCCTTTGTCGTCAAAACGACAAAGATATGCAGAAGAATATTTTTTTTCCCGCGTCACTTTCAGAAGCTCTTTGGTTCCTCTCATTTCATGGGAATTTGGCCATTGATCCTATCAGCGGTGAATGTTTTCACGTTTGAGACGGTTCATTCAAAGCAGCGGTGAGTCTTGGCTCAGTCGTGAATTCACTTCTCATTGCTTCCATACACAAATCGGAAGGCTGTGGTCGCAGCACCATTGTAAGCATGTCCATACATCATTTTTTCCAATGAGATTTTTTTTTTATCTTCTGGATATCTTCCTTCTTGTTTATTTTGACACTCGACATGGAAACACACCCATATGACAGCTTGGAGTGATGGCACCTTTGGTCAGTGTCTTGGTGGCTTTGGCATCTGGAAGCAGAGCGTTACAAAAAAGCAGACATAACCCTGGGCTCACCTCTCAGAATAAATGAGTCTTGCATAAAAGCAGCCTGGTAATCCTCATCATGTAGCCTACTGTAGGTGCACGCACGAATGCAGCTTGTCTCTGGACAGGCATGGTCGACATCTATAAAGCAGACCTGCAAATTGTGGTCAAGCGAATGGACAAAACCGCAGCAGTCTCTGGTGCTGCGTCTGGAGAATCATTTTTGATGGAATGGCAACAGCAAGTAGGAAAAGCAATCGGCTACCTTTTCCTGCTGTGGATTAGCATGACAGAACAATGAATATGTATTTTGTCGCGAAAGGATTTCATGTCGTTTAGGATTCTATAGATTCCAAATGAAAAATGACATTTTTTTGCCCATCTCACTTTGTCAGATGAATTCAAGAAGGGGTTGGAGGTGCGTCGAAGACAGAGAGCCGCTTACGGTATGTTGGTTCCGCATCAACCCAGAAGAATGTTTCGCATATCTTCAGATGCATCAGATCTTCAATGCTGACATTTTTCTTTCCGCACTAGGTGTGATTGGAAATCACAAAGACGTTGGTGCGGAGGTGGACCCAGTAGAGGAAAACCTGCGGGAACACATTGAGCAAGAAAAAAAGATGTGAGCTGCATTCAACTTAACTCCATTAGTGGCGCTAATGCAACATATGTTGTACTACTCCTATCTTCCATCAGTTACAAGAGCACAGCTTGCCGCTTGAAAGCATTGAGAACAGAGATGGAACACCTGCAACTGTTGTTGGAGAGGGCCAAGGTCAAACTCCACAAGGACTTCCAGAAGTGGTGGAACGAGGAAGCTTCCAATGTGCAGGTGACTGAGCTCATCGCTCTTCTCTACCCATCTGGAAAGACCACGTAAACATAATGGTTAAATCTCAAAACTACTCCAGAGGGCCTTAAATGTGTTTTTTTCTAAAACATCAATCGTGGCCTCTGAGGACATTTAAGTGCATGTAAGTTGATATGCACATGTCCCTGACTTTGGAGGCCTTTATTGCACCAGTGTGACCCTTACAACCACTGTTCAACATCATACAAGAAGGGTCCTTGGTTATTCATCATTTTTCACAGAAAAGTATTCCAGAATGATTATGCGTTCACTGTAGGATTTATGTTGAATTAATATGAAGAAAAAAAAAATGCTTTTATTCATTCGGCTGTCTGTTTCTGATATCAGGCTTGAAAGTCGTGTGATTGTAAGAATTCACAGTGAATAATAGAGATTGAAAAACACCTTGTTTATGGATGTGAATTTGAAATAGTCATCAAAGCCAGTGACGTTTCCGCTCATAAATTCTCTCCGTGACATGTGACATGATCTACAGGAGTCGAAAGATGAAGCCAGAGGTCACACAAAAATCCTGCATGGAGCCTCGCCCTCATCCTCACCTGGCACTCCGGACTTTGAGTGAGTTTCTTTCGTTCATCTCTTAAATCCATGTTTATGATCTTCTATAGCAGCTTTTATAGCGGCGTCCCAGGTCCGTTTTTATTTGTCGTGCAGAAAATACGATAAGCTGTCATATGGTCTTTTTATTCTGGGTTCCGCTATCAAAAGTGACTTTAAATTGCCTTTGATGCATTTTACACCTTGCCTTCAATGACCCTCCATGAGCTGTCACTTTCTCATGTTTGGTTTTTGTCCCAATGATCCCCGGAGATAAGTTGGATGGATGAATGGAACATTTTTAAATTTAAAAACACAGTGGTCACAAAAATCACTAGCAAAAGTAAAAAGTAAAAAGCGAGAGCAGAATTTGCCAAGCGGCATGATGACAAGCCACAAAGCTTTTACACATTTATGCACATCAATCGTGGCCTCTAAGGGCACTTAAAATTTCCTATTGACAGATGAGAAAACTGGGACATTTTGGCAAGGCGCATCAACTCACACAAAAATGAAGCATACCAAGAAAAGAACAATACCCCTCCTGTGAAACATGGAAACGGTTGTGTTATGTTCTGGGACGACTTTGCTGCATCTGGCACGAGATGTACAGGGCACAATGAAATCTCAAGACCATCAAGGTCTCCTAGGAAGAAATGTGCGTTGATTTAAATTCTATTCAACATCTGTGAAAAGAGCAGAAACAGACCGTGGAGGAGAAAGAAGTCTTCAAACCTGACACAACCTGTTGAGAAGTGACAGTTACAAAAATCTTGATTGCCTCAAAAGGTTGTGGAATGAACGTCGAGGGTGCCAACGAGCCTATGTTTTTTTTTTTTTTTTTAAATACCACACTTGAAAAGCATCTATTATTGGTTAAGTTTAATATTTTATTCATTTATTCTGCATATTTTATATCTGTGGGGGTGATTAGCAGAGCAACAATTTTGCCCATGTGTGTATGTTTGCAGTCACGCAAAGCATCTTTTCAAGCTCTGCATATTTTCAACATGGGATATTAATTGGCTTTTGATGAGAGAAAAAAAAAACAGGGGGTAGGCTGATACTGACAACAATGCTTTGTTGTAATAATTAGCATCCTTCCAGTCTATAATAACAACCATATTCGTCGCTCTCATTTTTTTAATTCTCCTTTCAAAATCTTTCAGTTATTAGTATTCAATATTTCATGTTTGTTTTAATATACAACAGTGCTATTTAGTTCAGTATCCAGCTAGTATTTACATGTTGGAAGCGTCAAACCATCTTGTCCTCACTAATTTGTCTTTTGAATGGAATTTTCAAATGTCTTTCCATTTTAGAACCCTCATTCCCAAGCCAGCATGCTCCAATACGCTGCAAGAGGAACCAGCGGCGGACTTCAGTTCGTCACCAGAGTGGAAGTAAACTATTCCTTCTTAAATTCTTGCAAAATATTTCTAAAATCATATTCCAGTTCTATGTTTCCTTTTACGAGGACAGATGACACCCTTTAATCTGTCACCCGAAAACCACAGAGACAGACAAACATTCACACAGCAGTAATCAATCCCACTCTATAGATTCAGCAAAGGAAAGGTCAGAAGGTCATCTGATTCCATTTTGACGGTGCATTTAAAGCGTCACAGCAGTTGCTTCACAATGCAAGCTCAAGGATGCGTTCATTATGCAGACCCATTTAAAGTGGCAATCAGGAGAAACTACGGCTGCAGAGCCACTTTGCTGTGTTTAATCTGACATTTATTCACGCAACCATAGTAACACCCAGGTGTAACATGCCACAAATGTTGGAGGTAAGCCCTCTTTTAGCCTCTAAAGCAATATTCCATTGCCTCCAAGATTTGTTTTCTATAGAAATTCCATCACATATAATATTTCTAACTTTTGGAAAAAGAACAACCCCCAACCATAATGAGGATCAGCGGGAAAGAAAATGGATGGATGGATGGAGGCAAGAACTAAATTGAGCGAAAGGCTTTTAAAATCTTGCCCCTTAATATAATCATACGCATTTGGAAAGTTATAGCTGACTGAATGTATGCCGCAATGTTTTTATTGAATAAAAGATAGTTATGGCTGCACAGTGCAGATACATGATACATACTTGATCTTGAAGAGTTGTAGATTAATTAATAAACAAATACAGATATTGTTCAGCCACATTAAGCTTTGCCTTTGCGTTCCAGGGCCCTTTCCAAGTCTTCTCTCGCCCCATCTTCTATCCCCCGGACTGGAGACAAGCAAACGGATGCAGACATCCTGGCCTTCATCAGAGCCCGGCAAAACCTCCTCAACAGGGCAGGTCATACACAAACGCACTGAGGTCGTGTTGATTCCCAACCACATTGATGTGCCCGCTACGAGGAAATGATCAATGATTTGAATATTAATTAACAATCAATACTGCCCTCTAGAGGAAGCAGGAATGAGTCTTTTCCCGACCGAGCCTGTTGTCGGGACTGTTCCGGCACATATCTCCTGCCTGATTAGAGACCACAAATGAGCTGAATATTTTTTTTTTCCTGCCAGTGCCGCATTATGGGTCTAAAAATCATACGATTTGTGCATCTTCCTGTTATCTTTTGTGTCATTTTAGTAAATCCTTCAACTTGACCGATTGAGCATAAAAATTGTTTTTTTATTGTCATGGTTTTTCCAGGAGATGTTCCCACGTCCTTCCACTGTCTATTTTTTGGGGGTGACAAAAGGCTCATTTGCATGCTTGTGGTCATGGTGATTGTGCTTTGACAGCAACTTCATTTCTGGGGTTATTTTATCACCATGGTATTGGTTTTTATCCATCAGAAGCAAATGAGATGAAGGATCCGGTTTCCAAATGGGTTGAACAACACTTTCCCTAAAAAGAGGTACGATATGTGACTTGTGTTTTCCAGGCTCTCTTCAGAACTGACCTCAAGTCGTTTGGAAGGAAACCCCATGAGACGTCAAATTGTCATAAAGGAATAAAGGGACGCATCACTACACTCATCTTGCCCGTGTCACGACCAGCACACTTAATGAGCAGCGGCAGAATAGAAATAAAAGCCCTCGTCATCCATTTGATAGGAGCAAATGTTGTTTTAAGATATGAGAGGGGAGACAACAAGAGGAAGCCAGCTGACTTGAGTACGTCATGACTTGTAACATCTTGAGTGTCAATATGTAGCTGTAAATATAAGTAGCTGCCAAGTATTAAAGTCTTTTTTTAAAATCCTTGCCAAGTTAAAACTCTTGTTAGGTCTTTTGTGAATCTTGTATAAATAATCATCGTAACCAATGTGACAGGGTGTTTAACAAACAGTTGGACTGCCTCCTTCATAGTAGTCGGCATAAAAGTTCTCTGAGCCGACTGACAGGTATGAACTAGACCCGCTTGTGCTATTTATCCTTTGACTTGACTCCATGAATGCAAAGTCCATCCCGCAGATTCATCCCATCCGGTTGCCTGAAAGCTCCTGACTGATTCATTGCCTCTGTCAGCATCTGCGGCTCATCAAAATCAAGGCAAGACCGTCCCCTCACCCCCAAACAGAGAACAACCAAGTGGGAGCACTTTGTTTGGATGCCTTTGCATTGATTTGTTTGACAGATGAAGCGGCTGCACAATTTGCATCCGGGTGTCAGAGTTGCCTCCGAGAAAGACCGAGTCTTCTTCCAGTCGTGACGTGTGTTTTTTCAACTAAAGACTCGCATTTATTCATAGCTGATTTGTTTGATGCATTTTAAAGAAATCCATCTTGAAGCATCTTTCAACTCATCGCATTATGGCTTGCTCAGTCCAAAATATCCCCCCCCCCCCCCCCCATTCATCCATAAACACAAAGGCCTTCTCAATCTGGTAAAAGCGTCATGCAGGCATCTGGTTAGCAAAAAAAACTGAAGCTTTCAGACTTAATGATATTTCAAATGACTCCCCTTTGACACGTGTCAAGCTGGCAGTCTGTATTATTTTGACAATTTCCACTAGGGTGTTAAATCATTTGCGGCGGATTTATATGATGTCTGGCTTTCCACTCGACTTGTCTGTGTCCTTCCAGCGCCCCGCTCTAGCAGCAGTCAGGTGAAATATTAACTTTTGTTCTACAGCCAAGATGCTTCCTTATTAGTAGAAACGGTTGAAACGGTTGTCTGTGTGTGTGTGTGTGTCCAGATGTCGCCCTAATGGAGAAGAGGTGTTTAGTCATCGCCCGAGCGACACATAAATCATGTCCGAGCAGATACTGGGCTTTTCTGGCCAATCAGAGGAGGAGCAGTGAGTAGGGATGCTCCAGCTTTGGAGGGCAATCCACTGGTCACGAGATGCAGCTTTACTGAAGGACAGGTACGAAGAATATACTTTTTGTTTTGCTTTTTACAATCATGGCAGCACTCTCCGTGGGATATGTCCAAAGATGCTGCTGATCTTTGCCGTCTACGTAAGGCCTTTCATGTTTTTAAGTCTCAATCCCATCAGCAGCCTGCGCGTCCATTGCGGCTTAGGGGAAACGTTTCGATGGCGAGGATTCAGCTGGTGCGTGTCAAAGTGAGCTGGACGGTACTTTTGGCTCTGGCCCATCTCACCTACTTGCTGTTTGGAGCCATCATTTTCCAGATTCTGGAACGAGAGGCCGAGAGCAACAATCGGAACCACTTCCAACTGGAGAAGTTGAATTTCTTGGCAAATTACACCTGCCTGGACGGACCGGCTTTGGAGAAGTTTGTTCAGGTTTGGCTTGTATTTTCTAACTGTCTTGTTGATCTGCCGCGGAGCAAAAGTGTGATGGGAAACAGACAGCTTGGTGGAGCTGTAAGACTGTCAACAGCTTGTCTGTTTTAATCGTTGAGTCAATTTGCAATGGTAGAAAAAGCAAAACATCAATATCATTAAAGGGTGAAGTACAGGCTCATAAAATACTTAGCGGTTGACTGGCCGACCTAATAAAATAACAATCGATCAATCTTGTCAGGCTTTTACTGTGTTTGTCTTGTACTTGTTTGTAGAACTAAATTGATTTTGGAAATCTGATTGATACCTTCCATTTATTTTTCAGAGCAAGGTGGTTTAATACCATTTTGGTGTATTTGAGCAAGGCGCAAGCACAAACATTTATTAATATGATGCCATAAATATGAATCAGTTCATTTAACTCATTATAATCCTTCATCTTGACATGGAATTTATAAGGAAACTGCAATTTCTTCTTCTGATTAAAACAAAAAAATGTGTGAATTGATTCACAGGTGATTTTAGAAGCCTGGGAGAGGGGCGTGAATCCCTCTGGCAATTCGACTAACCCCAGTAATTGGGATTTCAGCAGTGCCTTCTTTTTTGCCGGCACTGTGGTCACAACTATAGGTGAGAGATCCTCGCTGGAGAATGGTTTGATCTCCGTCCGACCTGTGCTGAATGACAATTCCTCCCTTGATTGACAGGTTATGGCAACCTGTCTCCCAGCACCGTGTCCGGTCAGGTGTTCTGTGTTTTTTATGCGCTGTGCGGCATCCCGCTCAACTTGGCCTTCCTCAAACAGCTGGGAAAATGTCTCACCATTCACTTGGGCCATCTGGAGAAAGGCATGGTGTCTGTAGTTCCACACAAGGTAAGAAAAATGAAAAATAGGACATCCTGGAGTGTCATGTCTGATGGTGAAATATTCAAGGATGGCTTTGCTGTGCACCTCCGTAGCAAACTGTTGAGGCCTTGGCAGTGAGCTCCTTCTTCATCACTGGTAGTCTGCTGTTCCTGGTCATTCCTCCCCTGCTGTTCAGTTACGTGGAAGGCTGGACATTTGGTGAAGGCTTTTACTTTGCTTTCATTACCCTCAGCACCATTGGCTTTGGAGATTATGTTGTGGGTGAGTAGAAAGTGCAAAAGAAGCATGAAATGTTTGCATAAAACATCTCGAGCTACGGGGAAGGTTTTCCAAAAGACACTCACCGTTCTCATCCGTTGTTGTTCAAATCTCACCGGACCTTCTCGTAAAATCTTAATCGAGCTTACTCTGTGTTCTTGAAATCCAGTGTGAACTACCGTAATTTTCGGACTATAAGTCGCGGCTTTTTTCATAGTTTGGGTGGGGGGGCGACTTATACTCAGGAGGGACTTATATACATATATATGTTTTTTTTTTCACTTTTTGGGGCATTTTATGGCTGGTGCAATTTATACTCCGGTGTGACTTATAGTCGGAAAATTACGGTAAATCAGATCTGATTGGATTATAAATCGCAGCAAAAAATAAAACGTGCTAATGCCGTCTCCAGGGTTCTTGCTGTCTACACAAAGTAGGCAGTTTGAGTCTCAAACTAAAGACATTATTACTAGTACTATAGACTACTCCAACTACGATGAATATTACATTTGACATATTTTGTACTGTTGACAGTTGCCATGCCGATGACACACATAGACACTCGTGTTGTTATTAAAAGCCAGTGTGCCATCAAGATAAGCAAGCATAAAATGGCCAAACTCATGGCTTTCCTTATTTGATTTGGAGTTAGTGAGTACCAGGAACTCTTCAATGAAAGTATGTCTACTCGTACAGGGACCGATCCAGGCAAGGAGTACATCTCTCTGTACCGTAGCCTGGCGGGCATATGGATCATCTTTGCCTTGGCCTGGCTGGCTCTTATCCTCAGCATGGGATCAAGAATAATGGCTCATGTGATCAGCTTGACTCATCCAAGCTTTAAGAAACAACAAGAGGAGGACAATGTGTCATCCAACAAACTGGAAGACGCCTCAAAGATTTGATAACATGTCGGGTCGAGCTAGGTCGGAATCTTCAAATGTAATGTCGTGGATTTGAAATACGTGTTTTGTTTGATCATTCATTTTACATTCCATACTTTTTACGTAGCATGCATTGCTGCTGTCGCCACCGAAAATCATTCTCCACTTTCGACATTGTACGTTTTTCTCTTTGCATCCATTTTTGCTTCTCTTTCACAAGTCTACCTCAATAAGCCATACGGAGTCATCCCACACGACAAACATTTGAGCCGAAGGAGGTTTGGAATTGAATGGTGTCATTATTCTGATAGACTGAAAGTGTTTACGTTCCATTCTTCCTGTATGTACTGTTTATTGTAGGAACTCGAAAGACTTGAAAAAATAAATTCTTACAAGTTTGATCCATCCAATCAAGCGGAAAAGATGACATTTTCCCCTCAATTGACCTGTACAGGTTACTATATGTCGCATTAATGGAGCGGCTCAAATTCCGAATGATTGATCTCAATCTTCTTTTTTTTTTATGGCTCAAAAGCCTGCCGTTTGAACAGCGTCGACTTTGTATATCCACTGTGTATATGCATTAACATGAGTCAACATCTGTGTTTGTGTGCTGACGGAAAACTCCGCTGAATAGAGCGTGTTTGGGCTATCTAAAGCAAACACATTAATCAGGATGTGAGGTAGCCTGAGAGCACATTACATGCACAAGTGGCCCCGGGGAAAAAAAGTGCCTTTGAGCTGTCTTCTTTTAGAGTTTGGTCATAAAATGGACGCTAGGCTCACTTTGTGGTCTGGTGTTGACTTTGGTCAGGCCTGTGTCTTGCTCCAAATTTGCATGACAGAACTCTGTTGTGATTGTAGCACGGGCGGAGTTTGATTTGACTTTACATTTATGCAGGCAAGTCATGCCTTGTTGTCCACAGGCTATCTGGAGTTTCATGCCCAGGGAACCCAGATGGGAATAAAAGAAATGTTCAATTTGGCCCGGGTGTGGGGATGGTTTATGTCTTCTACGTGGAGAGGTGCTATTTTGGAAGTTGGAGGGCCATCTCGGGGAGACGGACATCGGTCTTTTATTGATAAACAAACAGAAGCTGCTGTTGACCTACCCATGTCTGGACCGAGGCGGTCTTGAGGAGGTGGTTCAGGTAAGGAACATGGCTAATGGGGCACAGTTCGGGGAATACCCGATAGACGGTGGAGGGAATCGTTGAATGAGCGCACATAGAATCAACTAAAATAGACAAGTTGTTGAAAGTCATGTGAGAACTGCTGGAATCATTCCGAATAAGAAGACTAGGCTAGTAACGCCTGCAAATACTTGAAGGATCCTACTCGGTGAGACTAGTTTATCACCACGTGGCTTTAAATGGGGGACCATGACCACCTGATTTCCATCTGACCGCTTTTTTTTTTTTTTTTTATAACTGTTTATACAATTTGCTTTCAGACTGCATGTCTCCTGTTAAAATACTTCAGCAGATGTTCTCTTAGGCTGTAGCTATGCAAAACATTTTTTTTTTTTGCTCTGATTCTACAGCTGCTTTATTTAATGCGCTCCAGTGAGCCTGTGAAAGAGTTTAATTTTAACGCGGCATCATACTCATTTGCAATGGCCGTGTCATTATCGCAATTTCTCGCGATTGCTGCTCGGTTATTATTTACAGCATGTGACACTAAAAAGGCCCAAAAGCTCTGACCGTGTCCTGTTCACAGTTGGGCCCTTGGGCCACATTTGAACCATCATTCACTTCCAAACGCGCACCACATCCGTGCGTTTTATTTAGCGCACATCCTCGCCAAAGGAAATTTTGCTTTGGTGACGACGACAGCTAGAATAACTGCGTGTCACGGTTTTACTCTCAATTCTCAGTTTTCCTTCACAGTCGTGGCCAAACTAAGACTAAGTTGCCAAGTTAAAGACATCTTTCATAGTGACACTTTAATATTCACTTCCTATCATTTGGGGAATCAGCATCTTATTTGGGGAAACTTGTCTAGCAAGAGGTTAAATTCACCCCCAAAAAAGAGTTTTTCTTGAGACACTTAAAGACTCACGCATCACTGTGGCTACATTGTTCATGCGCAAGTAAAAAGTCGGCTGCTGTTATCAGAAAGTTGTCCGGAAGCTAAATAGGCCTACAAAAGTCAAAGCCCCCCCGGAACAAAATCGTTTGCAGCACACTAAGCTACTGTTTTCAAAAGCGTAGAGGAGGTTGTATTGCGTCATTGTTAAAGTTATAAATCAGAAGCTCGTCCTGATGATAATTCACACATTGACAATGTGTGTTATGTAAGTCACAAAGTTCAGAGAAGTATCTTGAGCCTAACATGCACGTCAAGAAAATGCTGTGTCTGCAGGCATTTTGTTTTTTCCGCTGTTGTTGTCAAACAGCAGGTTATTCAAGACGCATCCAAAGTGGGCCTGAGTTGGAAAAGCAACAGCACCGCAGATGGATTTTGGAAATTCAAAAGCTCCGCTGTTTTTGCCGCCACTGTGGTCACAACAATAGGTCAGTTGTGGCAACCAAAAAAAAAATTGGGATCTTCTGCAACCTTCATATGTTTATTATTTGCAGGTTACGGAAACATGAGTCCCAGATCCACCAGTGGTCAGATCTTCTGCGTGTTCTTCGCCCTTTTTGGCATCCCCCTCAATGTGGTGGGTGAGGAGCTCTTTCATGATCCCGTTGTTGACGCCTCACCTCCTCTTTTTTTTTTTTTCCTCTCAGAGGTGTTCGCGCTTCTTCGTCCACTCGGTGTCCTACCTGTCCGGAGCCGTCCTCTTCTTCATTGTTCCCATGCTGGTATTCCAGCTTCATGAAGGTTGGACCTACTCACGGGCCATCTACTACTGCTTCGTCACCCTGAGCACCATTGGATTTGGAGACTTTGTGGCTGGTACATCTCAGTCATTGCTCGTCAGGTTTTATTGCCGCCATCTTTAAAACCGGATGTTTCTTTCTTTGCAGATAGTAACCCGGACAAAGTGTACCCCGAGTGGTTTAACGTCCTCATGGCCTCCTGGATATTCTTCGGCCTGGCCTGGTTGGCGTTTGTCATTAACCACTGCATTGACATCCTGGAGAGGTTCAACAGGTATGTCAAACTGCGGTGGGGGGGTTGCAAGCAGGAGGAACGGGAGAAGCACGACACACAGCCGGAAGGGGAAGGAAGATGAGGTCAAGCCGACGCCTTCAACTCAGTAAAGTACCAAGCAAATGGACTTACTTATTCATATGGACATGATGTAAGTGAATTTATGAAAATATTTCACTAATTTAACCTTATCGTTTCGATATGTTGCATAGATTTCGACATCAGTGAGGCCCTGGATCCAGATCTTTTTCCGTGCTGTAATAAGTTCTCTCTCCACTAAGTGGTGGTATCATACAAACAGCGCCTAAGGGAAGCGAAACTGGAGCGTCAGCTTTATTGCTTTTCCCTTTTGCAATTGTATTGCAAAAGCACTTTTTCACTCGGCTGCATTAAAATCCACATTCAACACACCGCTCACTTTTCTGTATTGAAATAGTAAGTGTACTTTTCCCACATGGGGGAAATAAAAGATGAGCTGTACTCTACTTACTGGATGCTCATAAAGGTCACGGTGGGCCTTTCAATGTACAAACTCTCTCATCGTTTTGTTTATCTCATCGAAAGTCGGCGAGGAGGAGCAATGTTAAAGGCAGATGGCGGGCAGAAGGAGCGACAGAATGGAAAATGACAAGATGCCAAAGGCCACAAATATAGAGTCGTGCAAGAGGGAGAGAATAATGTGTGCAAAATTCCAAACAGTGGAGGAGGACAGAAAAGTTCTGTGTCTCCCCTCCTTTGCTTGGTTATGGGAGGCTATGGGGAGTGAAAGTGACCGGGTTGCAACCATTGCACAAGGAAAAAAAAACCCAAACATGCATGTTTTGCCATGGTTCAGTGAAGACTCATTATGCGTGATGGGAATGGTGCTTTTCATTTCCACATTTCAGTCACGAGTGATAGGCCCTGTCGACTGAGACCTAACTTAGTTTACAAAGAATCCATAAAAATGTTCATCACGTTACACGGGAAATAAGCGGTAGGTAGATTATTCGACTATATGGAACGTTAATGACATAAATTCTGGAGGGCCGAGGTGGAGTTGAGGTTTCACTGTCTATTGTTAGAATAATATTTCATGGCCAAAAGCACAGTGGCTGCAAACTACTCATTAGGGAGAAGGAAAGCAAGGGCTGGCTGGAATCTACTCGAAATATTCTGGCAGAAGCTGGACTGCTGATGCAAAGTTTCAACGATGCAAAAGGGATGGAAAGTTTGGGAAAAGATGAATATTTTCCTAAAGTGACTCATGACTAGATGTACGCTGCAATGTGTCCATCCATTGTCTACTATGAGTCTGTGGCAGCATCTCAACATTCACATGCAGCAACAGTCTCATAGTTTCATATCAAAGCTGGTTTGCAACTATATTAACCAACGTGCTTGGGGTCCTCAGCATTCACGTGTCAGTCCTGAGGAGCAAGGTCATTTGAAGTCTTAAAAGCTTCCATTGAGGGCTTGTTTTTTGCTTTTATGTTTCCGTAAACGCTGAATGAAACTATTTTGTGTAGAACAGAGGAGCACGCTGCACTGGAAAGTCCAACCTTTTCTACCCTTGAGGTAAGTCAGCAACTTTCATGGTTCTATTGATTTGATTCCACCTGCCTTCATAGGTTCCCCAAAACAGATGATGAAGCGAACCTTACTCCAGCCAAGGTATACCTATTGCTTCAACGTGTATTTCAAGCATTCCAAAGCGGTGAATGTGAGGTCAGGGTTTGGAGATAGGTTGCACTTTCACTTTTTCTTTTTCAGTCCTGCTTGTTAAAAACGAAACCGAAAAAGGAATGAGTCTGTCACTGATTAAAATTTGAATGCACTGCAGGTGACAGTTAGTAGGTTACCAGGCTGGTTCTTCCTTCCTTGAGTTACAGTAAATACCTCAAGGGCAACACCAACTTCCATGGAAGCCATTGGAGAGACAAACAGCGACACATTGAGCTCAATTCTTGAATCTACTTTCCCCCCCCCCCCTCTTTCATATTTGCAGACTAATCTGTTTGCCCTAAGCGTGTCCCTTTCCAGGCACAATCATTGGCCCTCTGTCAACCAATAAGACAGCAAAACATTTTTGTACATTATTTGCCACCTCACTCTCGTTTCCTGCAATGCGATACACCAAATGGTGCAGAATGAGTGCTCTTAACCTCCACTGACTCACTCTTGTCCAACCTGTTTTTTTTTTTACCTCCATCAGCTGATGAGTTCAATCAGGCCACTGCTGAGCTGGCAGAGTGGCACGTGTGATAGCACAAAGGCGTGCATCCACAGAGGAGCGTGACGGCTGTGGGCTAGATTGAAGAAAAAGCCTTTTATCGGCCAGAGTAGTGTGAAAAATCAAAACGGAGGTCAAACAGATCCTTTCTTGTTTCCTGTAAACATAACGTGCGATGAACTAAACGTTCCTCAGCCAGCGTTTGACCCTTAGAATCTAAAGCAACGCATACTTTTTTGTGCTTCTAATCTTCTTTTCCTCATCTTGATGTTGCGTAGCATTTACAAATAAGCATTTCTCCTTGAATTCTGCAAATACCGTGTAAGCACGGCTGCTGAATCTCGTTTCAAGGTCTGGCGCCCAATTGGTTTAGTCTCGCAGTGAACTTCCGATACTTGTTTTCCCGTTTCCTGCAAGTAAGTTTAGATGTTCTAATGAGGCTTTTTAAACACTGACGCGCGCACGCTGAGTCATCCGTTGACTAGCGTGTTTGTCGTGGGGCTGCTCCTCCCTCTGCCCATCTGTGTTTATGTTAACGTCAGCGTGCGACTGTTATGTACAAAACATACCCAAACGGACGTAAGTGCAAGAAAAGGACATTGGCCAAACAGTAGCACAAAGGTCGTAATGAAATCATTTGCACAACACTTCCAGGTCACCTCTGACATAGCACACACACGTGTGCGGGTGTGCACACGGAGAGGTCAAAGCCACGGCGTTAGGGACAAGGCACTGTACGTCTTACTGCTGAACTGAACGACGGGTACAAATATGTGTCGTACTTCCGTAAGTGGATTTAACAGGAATATGGGAAATGGCCACGACCTATTAACATAGCTTTACAGTATGTGCTCGTGACGCAACTCGTGTCAAAAATGACATGGCGGTGCCTCCGAACGAATGCTTGCACAATATTACGGGATGGTGACATAACATAACATTAATTGGGTTGTTCATAAATCAGCTTGTTAATATTCCTTATTTGATTTTTTTCTGAGTTTTGGATGTGGATGTACTCTGATCATTGTCATTGTCCTTGTTGTGCTTGAGGTATGGCACAACTATTTGATTGTGCAAATGGCACCAGAATATAAAACTGGAATAATAATAGCATGAGAAATGATTTCACAAGCAACAATCTGAAGATTTTCAGACTTAATTGCCGTAATTACAGCATCAGGCATTTCACGTGTGCTAATTATTCGAAGACGCTTGTCTGGCTGGAGTGTCAAAATGACCGACGCGCACGTAGACAAACAAGCGTTCGTTCACACTCGCAATCACTCCTACGGACAATTTGGGGTGGTCGGTCAGCCTACTATGCATGTTTTTGGAATGGGGGAGGAAACGGGAGTACCCAAAAGCAATTCACAGATCACTCCCATGCTCAAACGCTTTCTCCAAGACCGCAAAACATGTTGACTGGTTGGACGTAGCAGATATTTGTTTTCTCATGTAGTCCGTCTGTCCACTCGTCCATCCGTGGGTCCGTCCATCCATCCGTCCATCCGTCCATCCGTCCGTCCATCCGTCCGTCCATCCGTCCATCCATCCATCCATCCATCCATCCATCCATCCATCCATCCATCCACCCATCCTCTCACCACACACACACACACACACAGACATACAATAAGTGCATTCTAATGATCGTAGATGTAGGTCAACAATGTCTGTAGTGTTTTCGGAGCACACTGAAATCCAGTTTTATCCAGTGTGGTGCAGCTTCTGCTCTCGGCTGTCATGCAGTTTGTCAGGCAGTGGTTTGTTCTGGCAATTTGACCTTTCCATTTAGGGAGAGAAAAAAGCTGCATCCCCACGTGCAAATTGCAATACTGTCTCTGAAGTTGCAAAACCTAAAGTGACCTTGACTTGTCCAGTTGGGCAACAACCATAAATTCCAAAATACGTATCTGTGGAACGACGTCTGAAGATTATCTAGGCGCCGACAAGTATTTAGTGTCACTTCAGGGGCGTTTGGTGTGTAGACATGTCGACTGTGTGTTTAGTCTGTCCATATCTGTTTTTTATTGAGTGAAATGTGAGTATGTTTATAGGTCAGTCACTTGAGAGTAGAATAGATGACTGATTGGTTAAAATTCCAATTATAAAACACAGATGAAAAAACAATTGTGGGGAAAAGGCTTCTGACTTTAGTTGCCCACATTTTGAACTGACATTCAGAATGATGTAAAAAAAAAAAAAATCCTTTCCAAGACAGTACGTGCAATTAAACTAAAATGAAATGAAAACAAAACGACTACATTTTACTGCATCTGAATGGGCAATGAATCGACAAGCTGCTACTACAAACATCGACGGAACAAAACCGTATTGTCATTTTCAAAGTAAAACAAACAAGCAGTTTGTGTGACACGCACAAGAATCATGCACTGCGGCTCGTGAAATGACCTCACATCATCGTGCAGGTTCTTATGTAATATTCACAAAAAGGTAATAGGCACAAGCAGAATTGGTTCCCGTGACCTCCTTTTAACCTGCAGACCAATTGTTGTTGGTTTTTGTAGGGCGTACCTACTTACATTTAAAAAAAAAAAAAAAGAAAGAAAGAAAGAAAGAAAAAAATTACATGACCGTTAGTTCACAAGCCCTGCAGGACGTGCTCCTCAGAATGAAAGATCACATGCTCGTGGTAAAGGGCAAAGCTATCAAATGAAACCAGTGAATGCTGTCAGATGAAAGATTCATGTTGCAAAATGGTGAACATACTTGGAGATTTAAAAATTTGTAGTAAAAGCTGAGGAAAAAAAAAAAACTAAATTGCATCCATGTCTGAGTAATATGATGAAGTGTGTTCTGTGAACTGGCTTAGGTCTAAGTGGTCGAAATGAGTTACTTGGTCCGTTGCCTGAAGAAAAAAAAATGAATGCAGGTTCTTTCGAATGCACATTGTTGTAGGCTAACTTTTAACTTGGTTTTGTAGTAAATCTGTTGGAATTTCCTCCCAAAGTTAATGTTTTATTACAACCTTTAGCCTTGAAGTGAAGAACTCACTTTTGGTTTACTCATAAGTCACACAAACAAGATTCAGATTTATTGTTGTTGTTTTTTTCCCTTGACCTCTGAGCAGTGACTTGAGTTTACAGTGAGCTCCGATGAAGTGAAAATGTTAGTAAGTTAAATTCGAGCGGCCGCCGTCGAAGACGGGAAGAGAACCTCCCACCCGCCGGCCCCAGTCAGGGGACCCATCAGCCTGCTTAGCTTCTGGTGACATCGAAACATCACAACAAAAGCCATTTAACAGATTGCAGGTTTCCTTAGCGTAAAGGAAAAAAGAATACAATACAACAACAAAAAAACAATAGGTAGAGGAAGGGGTTCCTCTGTCTTTTCACATGGTTCACACACAGAGGTTAAAAATAACTCAATCAATGGAATGACAGTACTAAACAAAACAGGAAACACACACTCTTGACATTTAAATAATGGGGAGCTACATATGCAAATTGAGAGTAATAAAACCACCACCCATTCATTAGCTGTACTGGTACAACTGGTTGCATGACATGTCTCATTATGCCCCCTCTGTACAAATTTGTTTATTTAAAGTTTACAATAATTTGTCAGCAAGTGTACTGTTTAAAGTTACAACTTTCAAGTAACATTTAACGCTACAAAATGAAGAAAAATACTCAAGGACCGAAATTGATTGTGTATTTATTTTGCACATACTGTAAATAAAGCAGTGTTTCATAAATACGATCTAATATCTCGACTTTTTGTCACCAAGCGAACTCATGAATGGTGTGTTGTCCGATGTTGGTTGACTCTGGAAGTCCCCCACCTCATTGATTTCAAAAGCACTTAAGTTGGCTACTTTGATAGTTGGCATGATTGCACTGCTCATGCTGACTGCCCCAGGGGCCCAAACCAAATGCATCAATCAGATGTCATCAAAAAAGCCCCAAATGGGAACAGACCTTACATTCTCAATTATTGCAAATTAACTTAGCTCTGTGTCACATGCAAGACAATCCTTGGTCTTATGATGGGAGCATGCAAGGATACTTTAACTACCGTTTTGGAACGGGACGAGATGAATTGTTGACGTACCTCAACAACTTTGAATTTGATTCTGATCCGAGTTACTTGTTTCTAACGATTCCCAATTCTGTTTGTTTTCGGAGGATGGGGGGCAAACCAATTTTTTGCTATTTTTGAGGCGTCAGGTTGTTTCCAAATTGTCTATCGCAGGGCTGATAACAACCTCCCGTTTACATTCTTAATTATTAAGAGAGAACACTTTGTTGTCATACATGTCGGTTCACGTGTTTGTACACACCCGCTGTCGGAGATAAACCACGAGAACTATTTTAATGAAACAATCCAGTCCAATGTGAATACAACTAAACTACAGTCTTGCACGGATCTATTCTTTGGGACACCGCTCCAAACCGACAGCAAAACCACAAATGCAACCTATAATTCAAACCTGTTATATCAGAAAGGAGCTTTATTCAGCAGAACTGAGGTGTAGTTTTCCCAAAGAATATCAAAAGTTTCTAAGTCAGTTGTCCTCTGAACGTAGAACATGTCTACACGCAAATGAATAAAAAAAAAGAGTTTCGGGGGGAGGTTTGCCTCAGGAAAATCAAACAGGAGAGATCATGATGCAATGTCTGCCTGTCTTGCATGCCGGGAATTCCCACAGAGACACAGTTTTACCACAAGCTTATGTTGAAAGCTTAGCCTAGTAATGATCATGCGGTTCTAACTTTGACCTAAAGAGCAGTTTACATTTGACAGTTCCATTGCTGAAACTGCCTCGGTGTTATGAGCTCTGTTATTTACATATTCGGGAAGCTCTCCGGGTACCACCAAAGGTACAATCGTAAAAACACAAATGCAACCTTGAATGTGTGAAATATTATTGCAAACCTTTGTTAATGAAGAAAAATGCAGGTTGTGGTTTCCTGGATTGCGTACTGCAATGAACAGAGTTGAAACAAAGGAACATAGTTCCGGAGGCTATTTAGAAGGATAGTCAACTCAAGTTACGTGCAAAACTGCCTTCCTATGAACTTTTTGTGCAAGATAATACATTCGTGCACACTTTGCTGACTGTTTTCCGATCTTAAGCAAATGAAATAAAATCTTACAGTACACACGGCAAATACAGTACTGTGGTTATCGTTATAGTTTTTAGTCACATCACCTTCGATTACTGCAAAGTGTTTCCAACTCAGTTAGGGTTTTTTATAGAGCACTTTAAAAAGAAGATGGAACCCATGCGCAACAGATACAATGAAAACAATAGAGGGCCCAAAACTGAACCTTGTGGAACACCGTACCAGAGTGGGCCAGAGTCGGACTCATAGCAATGCCTGCTTGCCAAAAAATATCGAAAGCACTCTATCAAGATTGGATGAGACGGGCGTGGGCACAGCAGGATTCCTAGTGCGTGGCAGTTCAACGTTTAACTGACGTGTAATCAATGTTTTCGTTCCTCTGGCGAGTCATTTATTATAACCGCCAGACATAAACAGTCAGAGTCCACCGTATGATTGTTCATGCCCAAGCAATTATTGTTCTCCTTGCGGCCAAGCTGAAATAGTTCAAGTATTGGAATGATTGATTTCATATTTTTAGAGCATGAGGTGGCCTCGTGTCGGGATGTGCACAATCATTTTGTTTGATCACAGTAGTAGAACTTCTTTTTTTTTTTTTTTTTTACATAAAATCGACTTAGACTGTCCCTGCAGCAAGTCATGCATTTTTTTTTTCTTTTCGTGTACAACTGCATTTTAGTCACACCCACCCCCTTTTTAAGCACAAGTATTTGCACTTTTACTTCAATCATTTGAGTACCGTATTTTCCGCCCTATAAGGCGCACCTAAAAACCTAAAATGTTCTCAAAAACCAAGAGTGCGCCTTATAGTCCGGTGCGCCTTATATATGGACTAAATCCCTCAATTTAAACTGGCCCAAAGCATTGTGTCATGAAATCAATCATAAGTGGCCCGCTGAAGACTATGAATCATGACTCAAAAAGACTATGGATCATTATTTTATGATTATAAAGTAATTTGTTCCGTCTGAAGTTGAAATAAAAAAGATAAAATGGAGAATGATTTGATTTGGATTAAAAATCTGACATGATGCATTAATGGTGCGCCTTATAGTCCGGAGCGCCTTATATAAGGATAAAGTTTTAAAATGGGCCATTCATTGAAGGTGCACCTTATAGTCCGGTGCGATTTATAGGCCGGAAAATACGGTACTTTAATCCACCTCTGTTCAGACTAAAATGACGCATGACTTTCTGACGCATGACTTTCTTGCGCGTCTCCTCACCGAGGGACGCGCACCTGTGTAGGCAAAAAAAAAAAGAGAGAGGAAAAAAAGGGCAAAACGCGAAAGCAAAAGTCGACACCCCCCACCCCTCCTCGCGGACGCTCTCCAGCCTTCTCCCTCCTCTCTTTCTGGGCGGATCTTATGAAGTCCTCCACTCCTACTGCGACTTCACCCTATTTCTCCGTCTGCACGTGGAAACAATAGCAGAGTGTCTGCACTTGATCTGCTGGAGACAATATTTGACCGACCACCCATGTTTGCCTCTTGGGCTATGCGCGAGGACAAACGCTGTCAAGTGTGGCGCGCGTCGACTTTCCATCAAGCTTGCGTGGACCAAGAAAGCTCCAACATTCTCCGACCATGACTGCTTGAGCTGCACTCTTCCTCGCGCTGCTGTCAAGCTCCCCCTCCCTCCCTACTTTCATCCCCCACTTTAAGTCACTCCACACCAGTATGGTGGATAAGGGCCCATTGTTGACTTCTGCAATTATTTTCTACCTGTCCATTGGGGCAGCTATTTTTCAAGTTCTGGAAGAGCCCAATTGGAAGCTGGCCGCAAAGCACTACAGACGGCAGAAGGAGAATTTACTGAAGGAGTTCCCTTGTCTGACGAAAGATGACTTGGAGAGAATATTGCAGGTATGAATAATAATTTAGCTGACGCGTAAGACATGAATGGAGTGTTCAGTTCATCTTGTGGATCCATCCTGTCATTGCTTCTGTGACTGCAAGGCTTCATTTTGCAGCCCGAGGGTTTGCATTCACACATACCAAAATACTCTATATGTTTATATAGTATATGCATGTGTGTGGGTGTGTATCATAATGTGTGTGGGGGAAAAAAAAAAGAAAGGGCAACTGTTTATTTGTATTCCTGTTATCTGTGACGTGTTGCTTGTGTCTATGCCAACCTAATACTTGTTTTATGTTGGGCATTTACAAACTTGATAGTCACTATGTGCACTTTGTACATTGTAAGCATATATGCACGGGTCAGCGTTTTCGCGGGTGCATGAAGGAAGTTAACCTTGTGTAACATGGTGTTCTATTGCAATGTCCAAAGTTGCCAATGTCAGAAGTGCTCGGCTATTAAACCAGTGACCTGTGGGTTCACCCTCTCCCTCCCTCCCTCCAATAAAAGCATTAGAAATGTAGCATTCCTCTTCCACAGGTGTTTTTCTCATAATCCGGCTCACTGCCTTGATTTTTTTTCCCCCCCCCCTTTCTCCAAGGTGTGGGTGCTTTTTCCTGAACCACAACAAATTGGTTTTCCTTTTCAGTTTTTTTTTTTTTTTTTTTAGTTGATCCCTTTTCAGTTTTGTTTTGTTTTTATTTATTTATTTTTATTTTTTTTACACTCGTTTCTTTGCAGTTTTGAGACAGACTGAAAGCATGCCTCAACATGTCCCCCATATGGGCCGACATCAGTATTTGGGAGATTTATTACCTTACCCATCCCCCCCTTTTTTTCTTTGTTTTTTGTGTTTTGGGGTACTGAAAAGGGTATACCCATGAGCCTCCCCCCATTCATTGGACTTGAGTAATCCCTGCAAAGGCCTCAAATGTATGGGAACATAAAGCACATAAAGATTCTGGAAGTGTAATTTAAAGCTGCTGTGGGGAAAAAAAGTACAATCTTTTTTTTGCGTGTTTCCAGTACAACTCCAGACATGAAAATTAGTTTCTTCCACTGACACATACTTGTTGCAAAGACAGGTGGGATCTCATCAATACGACCACTTCTTAAGAAAGTTAGCCCTCTCTTTTATAAACTCCAAGTTTACCATTAACGTCACGTCCCTTCGAGTGGTTCGTTTTTATGGTCACATCGATGTAGACACTCGAGAAACTGTCATAAAAGTTCAGCAAAGCGAGGGTGGTGTCGGTTATCTTCCTTTTGCAAATAAATGATCATTATGCAAGCGTCCCGCTACATGCGTGAATTGTGAGCAATCGGGTTCAGGGTGCAGCTTCAAGAACTTTGAATTCAAACATGATTTGCACATATTTCCTTCGTTTTAATGATTCAGTGAATAAAATAGTTGGGGGGGTTTTGGGGTAAAAAGAACTGCAAACCCCAAAAGCAGTGTCTTCTGAACAATGACAAGAGATCTACAATGGGGCCAGTGTCCATTCACGTCATGCATGAATTCCACAACATAATGGCCCCATAGAGGAGATACTTGACCAACATAATGGGCAGTTCATATTGAAATGAAATGAAGAGTATTCGCCAAGAAAAGGGAACATGTTTAGGATGCATGCAGTGATCGAGACTCCCCCACCGAGCCTTCATGAATCATTTACGATGATGCAATCTGCACTTTTTAAACCACTTTTTAACCTGACTTTAAAAGTGCTTGTACAGTCCAGTGGCACATGCATGGTTAGGGTTAGATGGCCATGGCCAAGATGAAAAGTTTGACAGTGAATGAAATAGCGTCCTGTTTTCTGCACGAGATTGAACTGTGTCATGTGCCTACGGTGCCGATGAAGCTACTATGTGCCTTGAAATAGCAAAGTGTGACTTTCGGTCACATTCTTTCTTTTTTCACACATTAGTAGTTTCCGAGTGAATTTTTGATCCCGACCTAGATTTTCTGTCATGTGTCTCTCTTCTTTTGGAAACAGACATTTTATTCAGTTCATTTCTGTTAACGGGTTCCATTTGGTCAAATCGTGAGCCTACTTCACGCCAAATAAGCCACAGCACTCTAAAAATACTGCAAACTCTCATGTGTCACTTCACCAACTGCTGCATGACAAATGACGGCAAGAAGGCCTTCCGACGTTGGCCCCGAAAAACGCCTTTTTGAGATTACAAATGGCGTGCAGTGAACCAGTCGAAAGTTTATTTCGTCACGCAGCATAAGCATAATCTGAATTTTCAAATATTTGATGTAAATATTGATAGTAAACTGTACAAATGCAGGTTCTACCTAAATTGGAAGACTATTAAAAGACCCCCTGTCATTTTTTTACTTGCTGTCCACAACAAGTAAGAACAACGACTGTGCATGTTGTGTTAGTTTGACAAGTCTTGTGGTCTCGTGAAATTTTACAAGGAACTTTAAAGCAGCCACTTGCAAATGTGTTTATGTGCGGGTGTGTTCTTCCTTTATAATGTCGAAACAAAGCAAAATGTGAAATAATATTCCCATGTCTGTTCAGCAGCAAATGTTGGATTGAGACAAGATCTCCTATTTTTATTTTGAAGGCCCTTGAACACAGATTGTCCTTTATGATGTCTGCAAACCCCAAAGTTGAAATGAATCCAGAATAATACGAGCGAGCATGAGTTTGTGACTTCATTCATCTTGCCTACAGGCAGCTGTTGCTCCTTGGCTGCGTCACGCTCGTACCCAGAAGTGGAAAAATACTTCGGAATGGAGTGCTTGCCAGCTGCTAGATAACAGATGGTTTTGCGGTTTTCACAGTTCTTTGCTTATCACAATTGCAGCATCAGAGATTTAAAGCCTGCAATTTGGGGATGCTTTCACTTCTTTAGTAGTATCAAGGAATCCTTTCTTTGTCATTTGAGCCAGGGCACAATAAACCTCCTTTTCAAAGTGAAATACTCATTGTTGGATACTACTATGACAAGCCACATTTATCTATTTTGTTTATCAATGTAGAGCTTTGTTTTATGTTTTGATGTCGCCCGCCCTCGTGACACGGATGGCTTACCAGAAATAAGAGCAGTTATTTCCCTTCCTTAATTATGGGAAATTTGTATCTCTGTGTATGTTTACACACAATTTTAAACAATATGTGAATACATACCTTTACCGTTTGATTAATAACTCGTGAATTTCAATGATTTGAGCCAAGAGAATTGTGCCAAGGGAGGCAAGGTTGTCTATTATCGGGTACCCTTTTTTGTTTTTGATTAAGACGATCAAGGTCGCTGAACTTAGAGATGTGTTCTATACAATATTATGAATTTGTTGACCTCTGTCTTCCATATTAGAAAGGCGGTGCTACTCTGCCCCCATTGTATTCCTGCGAATCAGCGCTTTCTTAAAACTCAGCATTTTTTTTTATCTGGCAGATGAAACGAATACGTTCAATGCCCTTCCCACTGAAAGAAGGTGAGGGATGTCTTCAAACTATGCTTAGTTGGCAAATATTCAATTGTGAAAAAAAAATCACACAGAGCAAGGTCGGGTTGTTCCAGCACGACTTGTTCATGGCTCAGAACCGTTGCATATGCTGTGTTGAGCGGATCTTACTCAACACGTTCTGGGTTCCAGGATGGTCAAAATTTGAAGAAAGAAAAAAAAATCTCAAAGTTACGTAAGAGTTTTTTGTGCACTTTCTGCACAACTTGAGATTTGAAAGCTGATAAGCTGCACCGTGCACTCTCCTTTGTACGCAGTGGAAAGATTATTTGAAGCCATCAAAAGAGTTCATCTTATCTCTAGTGACTCAAACATCAGCTTTTTCTACAGGATGTATGCGGTGAAGCTTTCAGCCTCACACACAAAATACAAGTCTAACAAAATGGATGATTGTCTTTTTTTTTTTTTTTTTTAAAGACACTTTCCATGATTTGTGCAGACAAACTGTATTTATCTCCCATACTTTTTGTCATGTTTGTCTCCAGATAGTTTCCGATGCTGCCGGCCAAGGAGTCACGATAACTGGCAACAAGACGTTCAACAACTGGAACTGGCCAAATGCTGTCATTTTTGCTGCCACAGTCATAACGACTATAGGTAAGCACTTTTACTTCTCATTCGTCGGAACAAAATGTTCTCCAAGTTCTGTTCAGTGGTTTGAGGAATTTCCTAAAACTCTTTTTCTTTTTTTTTTTTTTTGGAAGGCTATGGAAACATTGCTCCCAAAACAGTAGTGGGACGTATGTTTTGCATCTTCTATGGGCTCTTTGGTGTGCCTTTGTGTCTTACTTGGATCAGCGAGCTTGGGAAGTTCTTTGGCGGACGAGCCAAGCACATTGGTCATTTTCTCACCAAGAAAGGACTTTCACTGGTAACTTGATATTTGCTCTATTATGATGATAACAATGCAAAAGATCTCCCTCCATTTGATGTTTTGTTGTTTCTATTTCAGCGAAAGTCTCAATTTACCTGCACAGCTATTTTTCTTCTCTGGGGGTTGCTGATTCATTTAGTCCTTCCACCTTTTGTCTTCATGTCCCAGGAGGGTTGGACCTATGTTGAAGGCTTGTACTTCTCGTTTGTCACCTTAACTACGATCGGATTTGGTGACTTGGTAGCAGGTATGTTTGCGGGGAAAATGCTTTATTTGTTATTAATCGGGAAATTGATATTGCTGAGTCCATTCTAATGATGATTTAATATTTTGAATAGATAATTAACGAGGTTTTCAAAGTCGGGACTCTTGATCATGGCTTATTTGTACTGCTTTGTGACTTTTGTTTGATTACTTTGTTCTCACCATGACAAGCGGAAGGGTGTAATTGCTCTATTATTATCCATTCATCACAATCGTCTTTTATTCAAACAGACAAGTCAGTTTCAACATTTCAAAACATTCAATCACGCTGAGACGTTGGGCTTTTATTGCATTAGTTTTATTCCATTTTTCGTTTTCTTTTCACAATACCTTGACGTGGTTTAACCCTTTTTTTTTTTAACGTCCTTTCAGGTGTGGACCCTACCAAAAACTATCCCACTTTATACCGCTACTTTGTCGAGGTTTGGATTTACCTGGGCTTGGCTTGGCTCTCTTTATTCTTCAACTGGAAAGTGCGAATGGTGATCGAGGCTCACAAAGCGCTAAAGAAACGACGCAAGTTACGCAAACTATCCCTGGACGAGCTGCGGCACTATAAAGCATCTCACAAAGCCGCGCCTCGTCCGCCGCCCACCCCCAATGACGTCAACATCTTCAGATTCCTGTCCAAAAAGCAGGAAGGCTACAACGACCTGATCAAGCAGATTGGCACGAAAAATGAAAAGCGACTGGACTCCAGCGCGGGGAACGCCATCAACAAGGCAAAAGCCAAAGCCAAAGACACGGCTCGCTCCAAAAGCTGCAACGATAGCACCACCTTTAACGGCCACACCATTCTCTGCTTGGACCGTTCGCCACGGCAGAAAAGAAGATATAGCTTCAGTGATCGTGTCACGGTTGCCTTTTCCAAGTCCAAAAACTACCTCCTGGGCTCTGATAATGGTTTGCTGCTAACAGAGGAACATGGCGATAGGGATGTTGAACTCGACCAGGTTCAGGTATTTGAAAACCAGCTTGACAAAGATGTGGATCAGGATGGCGGAGGTGGAGGACATTGTGGGAGAACGACTCGAAGGACTTGGGCTTCTAAAGAATACCAATCTCTTACATTCCAAAATGCAAACATTACTTTCATTGATGAGGAAAACTTTCTTGGCAATAATCTAGAGGAGGAGGAGGAGGAGGGGGAGGATGATTCCAAAGCGAAACTTTCGATCACAACATGCGATGAAAACATTGAAACCGTCTCCAAGGAGGAGCAAAGTTCCGAGTCGGACGGCTCGGTTTTTGCCAGCGATGTTTTCGAACACGGCCGCTCTTACGAGACTCTTGTTGAGGAATATGCAAAAGAAGACAATACAGAACCTTAGTTGCGGTGCACGCAGTCAACACTGCCTCTGTTGTGAACGCTGATGCCGTTGAAACATTTCTAATGTGAACTCAAACAATCCCATTGCACTCTTGGCTTTGGAAAATGATCACTTTCCAAACCAAATGAATGTTCTTTTCCTTCATTTGAATGTTCTTTCTTTTTTTTTTTTATCATGAATTCAAATCCCTATCATTTGGGACATAAACAGCCTAAATGAGTATTGACTTGAGACTTCATCACCTCTTGCAGTCTTTTGTGGAGATTTAGAAAAAGATTCATCAAGTATTGTGTTTCCAAATCGACTGTTTTTCCTGAAGTGCATTTCTTGGACATCGAATAAATTATCGATATGTTTCAACATATTAAGAAGTCGCATACGCCATATTGGTGTTTAAAATATATTTGAAATGCTGGGCATGGTCGTCGTCTGGAGCTCCGTGAGTGTTTGCGTCACTCGCACCATTCCATCAAAATGAGCACAGGCCAAAGTCCATTGCAGTGCAGATGTTTTTTTGTTGTTGTTTTTTTTTTCCCTTGACCTGAGCCAAACGCTTTCCCTTTTTTTTTTGTTGTTGTTTCTTTTTCCAAAATCCTTGATGAAGTAGCTGTCTGAGATTGTATATGGTTTTGACTGCATGGAAAAGACTTTGAGAAGGGTCCATCAATAAGCGATAGGGAGGTACTGTAAAAAAGTAAAAACACAAAAACTTGAGCAGATAAATATTGCCGCTGTATGTAAATGATGAATGAAGTGGCCCTTTGTGACGGAAAAGTAGGAGTGAAAGTATTCCGCTTCATTGTGTTTGTCAAGTCAATATTGTCTGAAAGGCCATCGGCAGCCACAAACACCTCAGCCGAGGACGTGGCCTTGCTACTTGTTTGCTTTTGGGGGCTCGCACTGACACAGATGACTGTAGTAGCGCAAATGACGGCCAGCTAGGTTAACGCTCCGCAGATCCATACTCTCATGACGTACGTGTGCGTGTGTACGTGTGGCAAAAAAAAAGTCTTTTTTTTTTTTTTTGGTTCACTTCCTGCTATTTGCACATGCATTTCAGCACAAGAAGGTTAGTGTTACTTCTCATGGGAAGATGGCAACAATTGCAGTGTCAAACAAGGCTATTGTGAATTTGGAAATCCGAGTTCTTTTAAGATTGTAAATCTTTGGGAATCCATTGTTTTTGTGCGCATGGAACACCTCCTGCCTTTTAGACTGCCTTAAATAAATCCTCTGCAAAGCAGGGGAAATGAAGAATAATGCTGAAATCGGTGTATATTCCACACTGGGTCTTTTTAGACATTTCTTCTTTGGTATTTGGTCGCATTTTGTGTACATTTCTACCATTGTCATTTTTATAGCGGATACATTGGTGCGCCGTCCTGGTACTTATTATCCGAAGATAATTTACTTGCAAGTGGTTCAACCTATTGTCCTGCATTTGTGTCTTAATGTCGCTCCGTTGTGTAAAAACTCCAGTGTTTGTGTAAATTGACTTTTTTTTTATGATGTTTTAAATTATTGTTTGTAGGCTGTTTGAATTTAAAAAACAACTGTATATTTCAAATAAAAATAAATATTCACTGAAAAATGGCTGTCTTCTTCTTTGTTTGGCCAATTTGGAAAACAGATTAGTGGATTTTTTTGTGTATGCTGAGATGACGTGCTGAGTATTAAATCAAATTTTAGTCAGTTGCCTATTTGTTCCAGAAATTGTTGACATTATTAGACTCTTTTCTGTCTAATTTATTTTACAGCTTGTATGTTGAGCTTTATTCAGATTTTTGTCGGGTAATTTTGAACAATCTGAAACAATTAATAAAAAATCTTTGTGACCTCAGTTGACTAAAGAAAATGCTGGAAAATGGACCCTTGGTGTGATAAGCTATTGAAATTCTGCACAGATATGTTGAATGGTGTCACACAGGCCAGAAATCATAGGTAAAGGTAACACATCATTTTATTTTTGGTTCAATATGAGGTACCGTGGCTGCAATTCTGCTTTACCGTTGAGAGGTTTGTGTTTTTCCCAAAACATACATATCAGGTTAAACTGCAGATGTGTGCTGGAGTCAGCTCCAGTTCACCTATGACCTCACTCAGAATAACTGCTGTCAAAAATATAGATGGATGGGTCCCATTTAAAGCTCAGCACAGCTCCTCACAAAGAACGCAACAATACTTCAAGAGTTTTGGAATTCTGAACCTATTATAGCGCCCTCAGAGGAAGACTTTCTGCACATGCATTACACAAGGAGTCCTGAAACCAGACTCGGGTTTTCACACAACGGTATTTTCTCCAAAGTTTGTGTTTCACAGGAGTAGAGTGTACCTGTGAAGAGATTACTCCTGCAAAGTCCTTTCCGATGGTTACATAACACGTCAGTGCAGTTTCCGGATATTACAATATATAAAATGTTTTGTCTACGCAGAGTTGAACACATAACAGGTAACAAATTTCTTTGGTGCCAAATACTTCTTTTATTATTATTGTTGTTGCTGTTGTTTGATTCCGGCTCCGGCTTTCCTGTGTGGAGTTGGTAAGTTCTCCCAATGCTTGCTCCAGTTTCCTTCCACATTCCTAACACATGCATGGTAGATCGATCGAGCACTCCGTAGGTGTGATTGTGAGGATGAATGCTTGTTCGTCTATATCTGCCCTGCACAACAAACCTCCAAGTTCTTCAAGCTCAGACGCTGAAGAGGTCCTTCGATTAAATACAAGCCACGTTTATCCAGGGACACAGTGATGCCAGTTCACTTGCTCGTCAACAAGGGAAGAAGGGGAACCAGATGGAGATTTGTTTCTGCGGCTTATAAATCAGCAGACCTAACAACAGCTCTGTACCTAACGGACCAGGATGGGGAAATGGGACTGAAACCGGCCCAAGGACCTCTCTGACACCCAATTATTTCCTGAGTTTCTGTGTCTGGCTTTCCGGGCCGGAAACTTTTGGTCACCCCCAAGAGGAGAATTTGTATGTGTTTATTTATATGTGCACGCACTGTACTCTGCGCATTTCGGATGCGGGCCTTCGTGTATTTGTTAGTGAAGATGTAGGAAGTACCCTGGTAACACGCATGCTGCTTTTTAAATGGACCAAAGGATGGGAAAGAAAGACAGTTTTGAACAATGAGACCAGCAGATGCTTATGTTGATTGTTGCATTCACAGGAGGGAAAGGTTCTCTTGACCTTTGACCCTGTAAGTACACGTTGCAGGGTTACAGTCATGACATAATAAAAAATAACAATAGTGGAACCTTGAGTTACAAATGTGCTTTTTTATGAACAATTGTTTTTTGGGGTGGAAGAATACTGTTTATTTAAGTACTGTTTTTAGTATGTTTTACAAATTGTCTTGGTGACGTTTTTTTTTTAGGTCTAATTTCATGTATTTTATTTATTTATTTTTAATATATAACCATTAAATTGTGGAAACAATTATCCTATCTTATTTTCATGTCCGAATAGCTTTTACTTTGAAAAGGTTGACCTGATCGTAACCCGGAAACAAACTAATGTTATGCTAGGTGCTAATGTGTTGACGTAAACAACATAGTAGACGCGTCTTAGTGTTTAATGGCTATATATGCAAATATTTTTCTTACGCTAATAAAAGAAAGCGATATCGTGTGAAGGGTGTCAACACGACAGCGGGGAGTTTAAGCGCAATCCTAGACTGCGTTGCTCTTCTCCAAGAAGACTTTAGCCCCCCACATCAGGCTAACTGGAAATATTTCTGTCAAATTGGGTCCAGGTAGGACGGAGACGACATGTCCTGCTGTTTGTTGGAGTTTTGTCGTCTCCAAGAGCTCAAGACAGTGAGAGACTATTTGTTCCACGGTCAGAGTCAGCCAGTGGAGAAGAATCAAACAGGTAATCGACATCATCATCATTGACAAACAGACTAAATCATTTTCGGATCTGGGATGAAGTGTTGCACACACAAGTATACTTAATAACAGATGGTACGAGTTTCTCTGAAATGAGCTGTTTGCCTTCCTCCTCCCCAGCTCAAAGTGATCTATCGTGGGACACGGATGACTGGGAAACAGCCTGGGAAAGTGGCATCAACAAAGAGCAAGAAGCTACATCGTCCACATTGGTTTGTGGTTTTCTTTCATAATCTTTTTTTTTCCTCCCCTGTACCTGCATATTAATCCATTTGCAAAAGTTAATGGTTGTTGTTTTTGATTGATTGATTCAGTCCATTAAACCACAGTGCAGGTGTCAAACTCTGTAATATATTCAAGCCCTATAAAAAAAGGATGGAGGAAGTGAGAAATATTCGCTGTTCAGATGAAGGCCACGTTGTTATTCGTGATGTTTTTCTGCGAACCTTTAGGTGGAGGAAAGCACAGAGTTAAGTGCACGGTGGCTGCAGGACTGTGTGGTTTCCCTGTCTCCCTGCTCAGATCTGCTTGTGGTGGCTCATGAACAAAAGGCTGTTTTTCTCTCAGGTCAGATGTCCACACATGCCCCTATAAAAGTCAAAATCACGTTTAATCGCCGCATATCACAAAAGACAAAGGTAGTATTGATCCATTTAGTTACGCAAAACACGTTGCCACGTGTGAGTGCACAGTCGATGCGTAACAACTCTTTGCGGAAAATCCCCAAAGAAAATGTTGATGGTACGTAAATCATTTCTTGCTAAATCGGGGCATTATCTTTGGCTGATTTTCACAGCCAAGTGGCGAACAGATGATGGTGGCAGAGAAGAGATGACCCTGGCTGTGTCTTGGAGTGGAGTACTCAGCACTGAAGAAGGGTGAGATCAGATTATTCTCATTTTTGCTAAAAAGTAGTCATGGGAAACGAAACTTCAATTTTGCTTCATGAAACAGTTGTATTTATTATGGGATTAGTTACAAGTATTCCTGTCCACAGAGAGCGTGTGAGCAGCACCATCTGTATACCACTGGCAAGCCAGAAAAGGTATGTTTTTGTTCCCCCCCGTAAGATTTGTAATACGAGTAAATGTAACATTAGGTGGCTGTCATTTGTAGGAGTTCTACCGGGAGACCGGATTGGACATGTGTGGTTGTGGGTTTCACTTCTGGCTACGTCCGCTTCTACACAGAGGTAGAGTCGTTTGAAATCCATCACCTCCATATCGCTTGCTGCGTCGTGAATTTTCATTATTAGCCACGACGTGTTTAATGTTAATGCTTTTCATTAGAACGGGGTTTTGCTCCTGGCTCAACTGCTTCACGAGGACCAAGTTTTAAGGCTAAAGTGTCGCACCTACGAGATCCCTCGCCATCCCGGTGTAACTGAGCAGGTAGGAGATGTGTGAAACTCTTTTGTTTTTATCGTATTCATCTTCTTCTGCAATTCCACTCGTGAGAGTTGTAACAAAGAGGTGCAACAATTAATCAACAATTGTCAAATGAATCAAAAGCTATTTTGATAGTTGATCCATTATTTCGAGCCACTGTTTATCCTAAGATTCTCTAGCCCTAATAGTGACTTTTTCCATCTCAGCATGAAGAGTTAAGCATCCTCTACCCTGCTGCACTGGTCACCATCGATGGTTTCAGCCTCTTCCAGTCACTGCGTGCTTGCAGGAACCAGGTGGCAAGAGGTAGCGCCACGTGTTTGTTTGTTTTCCGAATGTTCTGCGCACCCATTTACTGTATACGTCCCTCCCATTGACCAATGCTTTTAAAGTGGATCACGATGTCTCCAAGCTAAGGAGAAATTGGATAATGGAATCATTGTTTCATGGGTTCTGACAATATTGTCATTCTTTAAAGCGTTCTCATCACATCATCCCTCTTTCCTTTATACACCTCTAGCGGCAGCTGCTGGTAGTGATGCAATTCAACCTCCTCCCCTGGCTTATAAGAAATGGGGTCTCCAGGATATGGACAGTAATGTAGACCACTGCAGTGTGGGTAAGTGGATCAACAAATGCTTGCAAACACTCAGCAAATGTCCTCATTCCACGGATGTCTCCTTCTTTCTGTCTGGTAGGTGTCATGACACTCAATGTGTTTGATCAGATGAAGAATGCCTCTATTTTGGGGGGGTTCAATGCTTCAATCAAAGGCAGCCCTCCAGCCATGAGCCAGTACGTCACAGTAGGAAGCGGCCCCTACGTTGGCTTTTACTATGCGGTCGAGGTGAGCCACCGCACTTGTGGAAAAATATTGACAGGCCAGCCATTTAATATTGAACACTTTGTGTTCCCAGGGAAGCACCCAGCCTCTTCTTTCTCATGTGGCTCTCGCTGTGGCCAGTAAACTTACATCAGCCCTATTCAGTGCTGCCAGGTGTGGATGCATCTATAAAAAAAACATAACAGCTTAATTGGCAAAAATGGGAATGTCTAGCAGAACTTGTGATCCCAGCTCAATTTTTGTTACGTCTGTATACACGCTTGGACACAATATCGATGGTTGACAATGCTTTTGTCTCGTCCCTTTGCTCCTCTTTCAGTGGTTGGCTAGGATGGAACAAGAACAAGAACAAGAATGAAGATGAGACTGTCCAGAAACACAAGCCCAAGGTTGAACCTGCAACACCACTGGGGATCAGGTGCCTCCCATAATACATTGATCCCTTGAGATTTGGCATTCGGTTTTCATCCTCCTTTCTCTCGTTCAGATTTGGTCTCCCAGACTCTCGCCGCCATGGCGAGTCCATTTGCCTATCACCTTGCAACACGCTAGCCGGAGCGACGGACGACTTTGGTCGAGTCACTCTGCTGGACCTAAACAGAGGGATTGCAATTCGCATGTGGAAAGGTAAGGCGAAAGCAGCGGGGAGAAGAACCAGGCCGAAAACTGCACCACGAAACGAGTACCATTGTTGAGTCATTTCATTTCCTGAAAGGTTATAGAGATGCCCAATTGGGTTGGCTGCATGTTCCAGAGGAGCAAGTCAGTCGGGAAGGTTCCCTCTCAACGTCGCTCCCCAGACGCCATGCACTATTTCTGGTTATTTACGCCCCCCGCAGGGGAATCCTGGAGGTATGGGCCATGCAGTACGGACCTCGAGTGGGCGCATTTACTGTGGGCAAACACTGCAGGTAGACAGAAAACTGCTGTTGTATGTCAAACAGTCAGTATGTGATAGAAGTCTGGATTTCTTAGGCTCTCCGTGTTTGCTCACCTCCAGGCTGCTGTACGCCGGTTACCGTCTGTTAGGGGTGAACAGTGTAACCAGTCAGGGTTGGAAGATCCACACCCATCAAGTGTGTTTGCTGGATCCCGTCACAGAAGCCCTGAGGACTGTCAATGTTCCCTTCCACCTGGCCCTCGGGTTGGTTCACTAAGCTAGCACGCATGTGCGCACACTGAAAATAATATATAAAGCATATATACATTGCAAGTTACAATGTATGGCAGATCCTGGCATCACTAACTCTTTGGACACCAATTCCCCCTCACTGCACGTTTTATTGTTTTGATCGTTGCTAGTTGGAATGAATTGTGTTCATTGCAGTGACAAGAAGAGTGAAGGAGCCAAAGATATGCATTTGTTAAAGAAACTGACAACAATACTCAAGAGCGGAGAAATGGAGCCTGGTGAGAGATTACTGACCTCTGTTTGCAGTTTATAGAACAAATATAAAAAGGATTATTTGGCCCCTGTTGACATTTTGAAGGCATTTTTATTTACATGTGATTTTTTTTTGTTTTATCTTCTGTCTCTCTATTAAAAATAATCCTCTCATAGAAGATGTTCATTGATTTTTAGATAGACAGATAGATCTTTATTTGTCATTGTAACACGTACAACGAAATTTAAAAAGTGCCAACAGATGTGGGAAAATCAGCAGGGCATCAAATCATTATTTTCCTCACGTTGGTCAAGTGAGCCTCAGTTTTTGGTTAGACTTCGTAGAATCGCAGACATTCAATTGAAGGAGTTTTCTTCTCTTTCAAGATATTTTGGAGAGTGAGACCAAAAGCCTGTTGCTGGATATCAAACATTCCTCCGTTCAAAAACAGGTACATACATTCATACTTTAATATTGCATGTCTGCCTGCACACAGCTATATAAATGAGATCACATGGTGACAATCCAAATCACACATTTCCAAGTATGATTTGTGCTCCTTCTTTTCCTGCTTTGCAGGCTTTAGAGTCTTTGCTGTCCAACAAGAACATTCCTGTTTCATGTCTCACAAACATCACGCGCGCCTTACTCAGCACTCTGCAGCAGCAAGGTGGAGCGGCATGTCTGGAAGAGAGCGTTTTGACTTGAGCATTCATCATGTCTAAATCTGTATCTCTCAAACAAGCCGGCGAAGAAGTGGATCCAGCGTTAATGCAGCTGTGCTCCTCCCAGCTCAAACTGCTTCAGCTTTACACCGACATCCAGCACATGAACTCTTCTGCCGACACCGAGCAGCATGATGAACCTGTAACCTAAAAGTTTTTGAACCCAATGTCATGATTCAGAATGAAATAATGATTCCGCCTCCCAACAGCTGGACTCCCTCGGTGGAATTGAGAGTGATTTGGCACGTGTGACTCCCACCTTGCAACGCTACGCCAAGTTCAACTCCAGGCCCAGCGTTTGTTTTGTTCAAGACGCACCCGACGCACCTCTGACTGCCCAAGCCTTCCTATCGCAGATTGAATGCACAGACGATGGCCACTTGAAGCTTATCCAGTGTTCCGAAGCAGAATGGAAGCAGCTAGGTACGCACAGTTGTCACTTTATTATTCATATTGTGCGAATAACCCCAATAGAGTTTCTAACATGAAATTCCGCATTCCGTGCAGGGAGCTTCATCTTCTGGGCTTGTCTATGTGGTAAAAGCTCGATACATCAAATCTGTGACAAATTGCAACGGGCTGGCATCAGTCCACAGCAGCTACTAGTAAGATGAGAGCGGAAAATATCTTTTTAAAAGTAACCATTTTGAATCATCTTATCCCTTTGTCTTGTTTAAGTCTCTGTTGTTGAATGTCTGGTTGCAACGGGAAAAGGATGTGCTCCAAACCCCGACAGAATGTCTGAGAAATCTTCACGCGCTTCTGGTTCTGCTTAGCAACATGGAAGGTATGTATGATTTTCCGGCGTGTGATTTTCTTTCCCAACCTTCCATTTTGCCTCTTCTGTTCAGGTTCCATCGAAGAGTCATGGGACCCCCAGTCTGTCTCACCTTGGTGGCAGCAGTGCCGTAACACGTTGGCACAAACGCACAACTCCGCAGCCGCTCTGCTGGCTGCTTTTGTCGCTCATCGTGCCGCTAAGGCTAGCATCACCAGCAGGGCGGACAGCAAGGTACAAAACACACACACAGCAAAGACTATTTACAACGTATTAAAATCGCAAGTGTCGCTTGAATACAGTTACAGTCCGAGTGGGAAGCAGTGTCTTTGGAGCTGGAGCAATGGGTGGTGTGTGTTCGTCAGCTGGAGGATGTACTGGTGCTGCAGACGCTACTCTTAGCGCCGCCGAGTGTTGGATCAGCAGGAGGCCCTGCGTTGCTGTGTTCCATCAAAACACTCCTGGAGGGAGGCTCAGGTTCAAGTCCCGATGAGGATTTTTTTTTTCGACATAATTCACGAGCCTGAAACCTAATTATTCTCTCCAAAGGTGGCATCACTGACAATGTCTCCAAGTGGGTGTTCAGACATAACCTGGCTCCCGAGCAACTAAACGAAATCCTTCAGAAGCCAGAGGATGAAGATGTAGGAGAAGATGTGAAAGAAAGTCAAGAGAACGCAGATGGAACAGCAGGTCAAGTGAAATCGAATCAGGCTGTCGTAACACGCTGGACCTTTATTTACAATCTTCTCGGCATGCTCCCGCAGGGCTGCTGGTGGCACTGCGCAAACACTTTCCTCACTCCCTCTCGCCAAACTTGCTCTTTGCTCATTGCTGCTGGGAGTATGTGGTGCAGTGGAACAAAGATCCAGAGGTTAGAATCACACAACATCATTGGGATTTTTCTTTCCAATGCATCATTGCTGATATTGTTTCTCCTCTAGGAGGGTGTCCACTTGTGCCGGGCCATGGAACATCTGAAGCTGGTTTCCAGTCCGCATATCCAACTAGGTGGGCTTTTCTAACATATTCCTGAACAATGCCATGAGTTTAATTACAAGCAGTGTGATCAGCTCATTTCTTGATCAAATCTTTCCCACAGGTATTTGCACAATGATGTGGAGTACCTTTCTCGTCAAACGTTTCTCCGCAGCAGCCTTCCTCATCGAGAAGGTAAGCTGCACCCTCACAATGACAACCAGATATTTTCCAGACCAACATGATTTATCTCGTCATCTCCAGGTGGGCAAAGCGCCCAAAGATCGCCTTTGCCGACGGGTACGTATCTTTAAAAGATTTTCATTCAGTCACTTTTGTAAAAGATGGCTTGTGATGGCTTTTCTTTTGTTTGATTTGAAGGATGTAGGAATGGGAGACAAAGCTTTGACCTCCTTTTTGGGATGCTGCGTCCAGCTGCTGCAGGTCCTCATGGAGGTGACTGGACTCTTGGTTAAGAATCAGTGCCCATTGTCTTTTGTCAACTACTTTGTAAGTCAGAAGAGTCCACAGCACGGCATGAAGAGTGGCCAGTGGCTCGTAGCAATCTGCCGAAAGCATGAGTTGTAAATGATCAGCTCCATTTGTGCTTTTTATATACATTCCAAAAATGTGCATGTTATGTTCATGGAAGACTCTAAATCGTCCATACAGCAAATATATGTATCAAGACTTAGTCTCTGATTTAATGACTCACCTGGCTGACTTTTGTGAAGGCAGCACGTGTTCAGTTCCCACTCATCGACGTTGGGAATGAAAGAGTGAATTGTTGTTTGTGCACGTGAGACTGCTATTGACTGGTGACTAAGGCAGGCCTTTGTTGATAAATGGACTATTGTGGCTGAAATTCACAGCACTTCCTTTTTTCCACATTATATGTTACAGCTTCATTTCAGAATAGAATAAACACTTTTTTGATGTTTGCACCTGCATGTATTAAAAAAAATAATAATCATCATCATTTTTCTTTGCCTACCCTGCTCCTCTCCAGGCGGACTCCGCCGTAGCTGAGGTTCCTCCTCCGGAGCTTTCGTTGGAGGAGGTTTGGTGTGGTGCCGAAGGCCCGGCCTCCATAGCTGAACTTGCCATGGAGCAGAAAGGTGTCCACTATCCCCTGGTGCAGCACCACTGTCTGCTCGCCTCCTTGCTACATGCCGCCTTGACTTTCAGCCTCAAGGTCAAACCTCTCAGCCTGTTTGACAGCAAGGTGAGGAGAGAGGGTCCTCCATTTTCCTTCCGTTACCTGACAAATCATTTGAATCATTCTTCCAGGGTAAGAATGCTTTCTTTCGAGACCTGACCACCATTCAGCTAATGCCAAGTGGAGATATGGACCCAGCACTGGTCCTATCACGGCAGGAGGTGAGACTTCTTTCCTCTTTTCTGTCTCATCTATTACTTATTGTGACCTTTAAGAAATAAAAATCTTACACACATGAAATACTCAAGAAGAAAACGAAGAAAACTAATGCTGCGTTGTTATTGTCTTGCGTACGGTAGTCACAGTTCTGTTCACCCTCCTATATGCGTCAGTTCCTTCTACGGGTGCTAACTGCCTGGGTGCAGTCCATCGACGATGCGTCCGTGGCCGACGCGAGCGCAGGGTCCCGGACGCCACCCTCGAGCGGCGGGCCCCGGGCCGAGTGGTGGCCCTCGCTTTGTCTGGAGCTGGGCAGGCTGCTGCAGGTCTCCCCCGACCACCTGCGACGACACCTAGTTTGCCAGCTCTACAACCAAGGCCTGGACTCGCACGGGGAAGAGGTCAGTTGGAGCACCGGCACATTTATTCATGAGCAGATAACGGGCCCACATCTCGACTGGACGCACTGTTGTGCCTCTTAGGTGATGTTAGAGGTGGAAGACAAGGACGTGCTGGGCTCTCAGCTCCTGATGATCACAGGACAAAGGCTGAGCTACTCGCTGCTGCGCAGTCAGAACCAAACACAGCCTGCTATGGAGCTACTAGCCCGCCTGCCTCCCACTCTGTGCACATGGCTCAAAGCTATGGTGAGGACTCAACCACTTTCTTTTAGGATCTTTAGGTAGTCGGGGATCCGAAGCAAAGATATCATCATGAAGTGTTTTCCACAGAAAATGCGGGGTGCCCTCACCCGACAATGTTTAAAAATAGATTACTATAGTATCGTGCAGTGTATTCTCTTTATCATGTGTTTGCAGGACCCCAGTGAGCTGCGGCGCCCCCTGGTGCCCCTCCATCAGACCAGCAGGCTGGTGGGCCGCGTGATCGAGATGCTTCCCGAGAACCATGGCCAGTACAGCCTGGCACTGCACCTATTAGAAGCCGTGGACGTCCTTACGGCGGAAGACTGACTCACCCAATATTGACCGTTAAATAGACAAAGGACACCTTATGAGCTCCTCAAGTAAACAAAGTTCAGTAAACAGGGGTCATATTGTCTTTATTTTCCTTTTTGGTTCATGATATCAAATGTTGAATGATGTTAATAGAGCTTAACTATTTGTTTTAATGTCCCATATTTTTGTATGTAACAAATGATGTATATGATACTTGAGTTGGTGATCCTCATCTTTAATCAAGTCTGTTATTATGAAGAGAAAGAAGCTCGTTTCATTGTTTGTGTATTACTGATGTGCATTGCAGTTCTTTTAAGTGAATTGAATCTTTAGAATCAAATCATGGCTGGTTGATATGTGACGTCACTCAGACACTAACCCTAGCTTTAAACCCTACTGTCTTCGCCCCGCCCCCTAGGTAGTGGGCGTGATCCATTTTTTTGCTCCGACAACTTGAGGGCGGGGCCACCTTATGTATTTACACTTAAATACTTTGCATACGCGTACGCATACAAAGCGAGGTTCTAATTCTAAAAGCACATTTAGGTATATGCTCACACCTGGGATCGAACCAAAATCTTACCGAGCAAGAACATATTGGAACGCGGCCCCGAGGACTAGAGCTTGACACCTGTGACCTTTGACCATTATATTTCCCTAATGAAGTGGCCTGTTATTAGGTACACTTGAAAATGGCGGTGTACCTAATGGAGTGTCTGTTTGATTCGCTCGTTAAGTGCACCTGCGAGAAACGTTTTAGCTCCTGCGGGACGTGAAAATGGCTAAAAGTTTTCACGCAGGTGCGCTTAACGAGGGTCACTTGGAAAACAATATTCCTTGGGGGGCGCGTGTGACCCTGGGGAACAGGCTTTTTTTTTGGCAGTACTAGAATAAAGTGTAATTGCGCGTTTACTACAGCAGGGGGCAGTGGCGCTCTCATTGTTACTTCTGTCACGTTTGCGACAGTGCAACATTTTACGACTTACAAGACAAGTTAGGATAGTCACGGTGGGGAGGGGGGGTGCGAATAGTTTTCTTCTTGCTAGGGGGGGGCGTAACAGAAAATAATTGAGAAGCACTGGGTTAAATAAAGGTTAACCTAAAAAAAAAAAAAAAAAAAAAAAAAAAGTGAACCCTGAACTTTGAACCCGCGGTGACCCCGCGTGACCCCGCGGTGACCCCGCGTGACCCCGCGGTGACCCCGCGGTGACCCCGTGGTGACCCCTGGGTGACCTTTGAAACCTGAACTTTCAACTCTAGTTAAAAATCGAAAATGTGCACATGACCCCGTGAACTTTGAACCGACCTTTGACCCCTGGGTGAACTTTGAACCGTAAACTTTGACCTTTGACCCCTAGCTAATTACGTGTTTTTTTTTTTTTTTAAACCGGCATAGCAGAACGATCCATGGTCTTCAGATGCCGCGCTGTCGCCATCTCCTGGTCAGTTAGTGAAATGCTTTTGCTGATGTTTTTTTTTCTCTCAATTAAAACAAATCAATTAGCCAGTTGGTTTTCTTTATTTAATATCTATTATCAGACAAAACCAAATTGTGAATCAGTCACCTAGGCTATAGCAGAACAAACAATCCATGGTCTTCAGATGCCACGCTGTCGCCATCTCCTGGGGGGGGGCGCGTGTGACCCTGGGGAACAGGCTTTTTTTTGGCAGTACTAGAATAAAGTGTAATTGCGCGTTTACTACAGCAGGGTGCAGTGGCGCTCTCATTGTTACTTCTGTCACGTTTGCGACAGTGCAACATTTTACAACTTACAAGACAAGTTAGGATAGTCACGGTGGGGAGGGGGGGCGCGAATAGTTTTCTTCTTGCTAGGGGGGGGCGTAACAGAAAATAATTGAGAAGCACTGGATTAACGCGTGAGTGACAGACAGCGTTGCTGCTACACCAGCCGACACACGTTATGCCGACATTGCTGTTTTAATTTTGTATTTGTTGGATTGTAATTGATGGTGTTATTATACCAAATGTGTTGATGTTTGAATAAAAGGTTGAAAAAAAAAAATCCGCGATGATTTACATGATTTATTACACAAAAGGTAGATGCGTCATGTCCTGCTGTCATAATCACATAGTGACGCTTCTGTCGACAACTCCTTCTTGATATATACACAAAAGTAAAACACCCTTTGACTGGCCTCCTTGCTAGACTCAACTTCAGTGCACTCCATTCTAATATAAATACAGTAAACATCCTCAACATCATGAAGTTGTAAAGTCTTTGGGAAGCCCTTTGTGTGACCCATTGCTTAGCGTAAGGACGTAAGCAGCAAGTTTCCATGGCGATGATCCATTCCTAAGCTTTGGCGAGAACAGTCTGACAGCGTGGGCACAGGCAATCTGGCGACTCCGCCGTGTAGCGTCGGCATCGCGGGCATCGATCGGCGCAGGTGGGCACGGCCGCTATACTGTAGCTGCCCTCCTCTCGAATAACACCACCTGATCACATGCACACGGAACAATCCGTAACTGCTTTTCGACTAGGCTTGCGGTGTGACGTCTCACCTTCCAAATTGATGAGGAAGGTGCCGCGGTTAACGGGGGTGTCGGAAGGTAGGTCACGAGGCAAGGCGCTGCTCAGGTTGACCCGAGCCGCCATCATGAGTTCTACAAGTTGCGAGGACGTAGATGAGGGATCTTCTTGGAGAGACTGAAAGATGAAGCCCAGATCATGTTGTATGTATACATACATTCATACACACAACACAACACAACACATACTGTTCATATACGGTGTGTGTGTGTTATTTATTTGTGATGACCTTGTTGTTTTGTTACCTCCATAAGTTCAAACAGTAGCCCGGGCTCAATGGCAATGGTGAGGTCATACTGGGCCGCATTTTTGCCCGGAATAGAAGACAAAAAGGAGTCCCTGATGGCGCAGGCCCCTTCCACCGCCTCCTCCAGTCCAGGTTGCTTCCACACAGAACTGGATTTGATCCAGCCGCTCCGGAATAGCGTTTCCTCTTCTGCACAAAATCCAGCAAAGACATTTTGGCTGAGCCAAACGGTTTGCAGTGCGTTTTACTCACCCTCATGTCCTGGTGCATGAGTGTATACGTCTTCAGCCAAATGAGGCAAGATGGGGGCGATGGATCTCATCACCCCGTCCAAAATCTCCTCTAAGGCCGTCTGACACGATCTTCGGCCTAGCGAGTCTTCCGGATCGCAGTACAACCTAGTAAAAGAACGAGTTCAGTTGCATGTAGTTGTGAAAGGTGGTTATGTTAGGACAGGGATGTCAAAGTCTTTTTTTTTTTCACGGGCCGCATTGTAGTCAGAGCTTCTTTCGGAGGGCCATTATGACAAATAAATGTATGAGCACCTCATATTATATACAGTAAAAGCTACAAAACAAACTGACAAATACCGTAATTTTGGGACTATAAATCGCGTTTTTTTTTCATAGTTTGGGGGGGGGGGGCGACTTATACACATATATATGGTTTTTCTCACTTTTTTGGGCATTTTATGGCTGGTGCGACTTATACTCTGGTGCGACTTATAGTCCGAAAATTACGGTAACTCGTTTTCAAATCTGACAAATATCTAAAAAAAAAAAAATTATTATTAAAAGAGATTATTAAAAGTGAAGACAATTTGCAATACTAGTCATGACACACAAATTTGATGCACAGTTTGTCTTTGCGGGCCGTATCTGTGTGTTCGGACATTACCTGTCTTTGATAATGCTGAAATAAAAGCTGGAGAGGTCTCTGGCGATGAAGGCTTGGAGGAGGCGTATGACTCGGCCAGCGTCAAACTCATTGTAAGCATCTGTCACCTTTAAAAGTTTGAATGTCAAGCAGGAGGGCGCAGAGCAACGCTAAGGAAGTGCAACTTGTGGGCCTCTTCTAAAAAAGAGCTCATTGTGATTTCCTAGGAAAAACAAATAGCCTGCATAGAGCAGCTGACCAGAGTTAAATGTTACGTAAGGCTTTAGAGTTGGCCTGGGCTGACCTCTGACCTGATTCTAATCTGAAGATATTCAAGTCCAATAGCTTTAATCTCTTGACACTGCCTGGACGCAAATGAGAATTGATTGTGTCAGCTTTAGTTACGTGTTACCTTCATGCTGTACTCGCGCAGCAGGTGTAACATGTACTGGTCGACGTACATCATCTCTTTGGCTTCCACAGCCTGAACCCGCGGGTCAAAGCCGTGCAGGTTGCCCAGCAGGAACCGCAAAGTGTTTCGGACCTGCCAGAGACAAAGGAAAGTGAACAAATTGAGAACGATGCAATCAGGACCAAAATTGGGGAAGGCTAAAGTGGCACCACTACCTTATTGATGTTGTCTCGGGCTGAGGTTAGGGCCGAAGGTCCGATCTGAACTTCGGAAAATATGTTTGACTCTGCCACCCACCATCGCAGCACGTCCGCCCCGTATGCTGGGATGCTGCCGTCCTGGGAAATTGTCAAGGAACACAAAACGGTGTGGCTCTTCGAAGATCAGACCAAATGTTCAAAAATGAGATGAGACTTTTCTTTTGACCTTCCTGCCATTGATGACTGCATCCGGATCCACGACATTCCCAAGGGACTTGGACATTTTCTCTCCCTTCTCGTTGACTGCAAACCCGTGGACCACCAGTGATCTGCCCGCACACACGTCAACAATAGACACATGGACATTGGGGATTTTTTCCATCAATAGCAGAATAGTAATTCTGAATAGTTTCTGCAGTTGATGAAAAAAAATTCAGGAAAAAACTCACTTGTAAGGTGCCTTGTTCCTGACGGCGACGCTGGTGAGCAGCGACGAGAGAAACCAGCCTCCGATCTGGTCCTTCCCTTCCACGTACGCGTCTGCTCGGCTGTCTGTCTCTTTAGGAAAAAGAAGTCCACTGTCATGCTAGCAATAGAGCAGGGTAACGTTTTGTTAGTTCTTGTCCGCAGAGCGTGGAAATAAATAGAGGGCGACGGCCGTTAGCGAAGAATGCAAAAGGGTGCCAGGTCGGAGGCAACTAGAAAAATGTCAGTCTGTCTCATCCTCGACCAGACTGAACTTTGCCAAAGATGGACAAAGCAGGAGAAGTCCTGCATGCAAAGGAGGGTGGATCTGCAACCAAAGCCCAAGTAAGGAAGGACGAGCATTTGAAGAAGAGTCAAAGGTCAACAAAGGGCTGGCCAAATTGCTCCAACAACCTGCGACCAGCGGCTTGCGCAGTGGCGCCGGGAGCCAGCTGAGACGAGACTCAGGCTCTTCAGACTCAAACTCCAGCTCGTCTGGAAATCACAACCCGACAGTGGAATACTTTAATGGCAACTGGACTTCTTAAATGGTTGGATACAAATGTTCGAAGAAGTCTCTGGCGGGCCTAACCATCCCACCATCTCTTAGGCTGTGGAGAAATCATCGAAGCTGTGCGTCCTAAAAGTGAACGCCTTTTTTTTTTTACCTTCCAGGACAGCGGCCCATGATGCTCCGCTGTCAAACCAGATGTCAAGCACGTCCTCTCCACGGACAAAGTCGCTCACTGGTCCTGCTTTACTCTGATGGTGATATAAAAGGGGGGAAACGGTGAACGAATGAATTGCCCGTCGTGTACTTGGACACACGTACCTTCTTGAGCACATTTGCTGGCAGTAAAGTGTCCATGGGAAGCTCCCACCAACAGTCGCTGCCCTTTGTCTTGAAGAGTCCGGCAATGTGGGACACCGTGTGCCTGCACGGGCAGAAAGTCAATCTTTTTCTTCTTCGTGATGATGACGATGATGTCAGTATTACTTGTTGATGAGCGCCTCGCCAGTGTCTTTGTGGTAGAAGACGGGGATGGGGACTCCCCAGCTTCGCTGCCGTGAGATGCACCAGTAAGTGCGTTTGTCCAGCGTGCTCACGAGGCTGTTCCGTGCCGACTCTGGTGAAACGCGAACTTTTTGCAGCGCGTCCTAGACACAAACATGGCGGCCATTGCTTACATGCTACACAGAGTGAAGGCCGTTCGCAAATCTTCACCTTGGCCTTGTCCTTGAGTGAGCCCGTGTTAATAAACCATTGTTTGCTGGGCCGGATAAGAACAGGTTTCTTGGTCCTCCAGTCGTACGGGTAACTATGAAGAAAATCCTCTTCTTTTGCCAAAGCCCCGCAATCCTTCAGCATGTTGATCACTAACGGAGGAAGAGGCGGCAACGTACATGAGCGTGATGGGAAAACAAATCCCAGACAAAAAATTGGAACGCTACCATTTTTGGGTCACATTGCTTCGTACCTTTTTCATTGCCTTCTTTAAACACAGATAAATGCTGAAGCTCCGGTCCCGCCAGCTCTGTGAACTTGCCGTCCTCATCGACCATACACTCCTTAAATAGAAGCAGAACAGGTCGACTCCACGCCGAGCACCTTCGATCGTTCTCGTTGAGGTGAGGTAGCCTCACTGAGATAAGACGTACCACGGGGAGTTGAAAGTGAGAAGCCACGCTGTAATCGTCCATGCCGTGAGCCGGTGCTGTGTGGACCAATCCAGTTCCTTTCGCCATTGTCACATGATTAGCGGGCAGGAGCGGTACTTCCTTGTCGGGAAGAGTGGGATGCTTGCAGATCCCACCCTCGAGTTCCGATCCTATTCGCGGGATGCCAGGTATTCATTTCTTTCTTTATTTTCTGACAAAAGTGTGTGAAGTTACCGGTGAGAGTGGCGACACTCTCCAGTTCTGTTCCCAACACTCCTGCCAGAGTGACAGAACGCTCAGTGGCCATTAAGAGCAATTGGGAGTTGTCTTTTCTCCTCACCACGGAGTACCTGTAAATACACGTAACCCTCAATTACGGAAACATATGCAAATTTTAACACTATACTTCTTACTGGGCATTTGGCATGTAGCAGACTGCCTGGTTAGCAGGAATAGTCCAAGGCTGTGTAGTCCACACCAATACAGAAACATCACCCTGACCTGCAAAAATTCACTGACATTAGAAAATAATCGTCCCGATAGATTTTTTTTTTTTTTTTTGGCAATACCTGTTTTCGATGCTATCTTAGGCGGCAGCGTGACCAGCGGGAATGTGGCGTAGATGGTTTTGCTGAGATGCTCAGGGTTGTACTCCAGTTCTGCCTCGGCTAAGGCGGTTCTATCAGCACAAGTAGGAAATGATCGGATCAAGAAACAAAGGCGTTCAAAAAGGAAAAACTGAGTGCAAATGGGGAGATTTGCTGTTGCGGAAAGTACAGGAGCAATGGCCATTGTATAAATATCTTCATACCTTGATGAAGGAGACCAAAATACAGGCTTGTAATCTTGGTAGATGAACCCCTAAGGGACAACGCAGAGAAAAACTTGAATGAAGGAAATGTCACCAAATGTGGATGTTTTTATCCGTTTTTTTTTTTTAATGGCCTACCTTGCTGTGCATCTCCTGGAAGACTTTCAGCTGAGCGGCTTCATAGGTACCATCATAGGTGTAGTAGCATTGGGCCCAGTCGGCCATCACCCCCCAGCGCTGGAAAGCCGCCTTCTGACGCTCGATGGCCCCGTTTGCAAACTGACGAGCTGCATAGAAGTGAAGCAGGTCCAACACCCAGGCAGGTTTAGGAGACCACATTTCTTTCCTACCTTGACGCCTGATCTGCAGAGGGCTGAGATCCACAGCACCCAGCTCGCCCAGAGCCTTCAGCTCAATAGGAAGACCATGACAGTCCCAACCCGGGACATAGTGGACCTGTCGGCCCCTCAGCATCTCAAACCGGTTATGGATGTCTTTCAGAATCTGAATCAAAGGAATGAAGAGTTCCAATTTATGGAATACCGCAATAAGCAATGGAAAAAATGACTGAATTAGGACCTTGTTGAGCGCATGTCCCACATGTGGGTCTCCATTGGCGTATGGGGGTCCATCGTGAAGGCAAAACTTCTTTGTGCCTTTCCTTTCGCTTTGCCAAGTGTACAGACTTGCAAAGCCACACTTCTGCAAACAAAACACACGCAGTCAATAAGGAAGTCATCAAACATCTTGATGCTTTGAGAACTGAAGCTTTGTACCTCCTGAATTTGGACTTCTCTGTCAAGTAGCTTCTGTCCCGTCAGCTTCATTGGGAACTCCGTCCGGGGAAGGATCACGGTGTCCCGGTAGAGTCCCTGGGCAGAGCCCTGCTCTGCAGACTGAGCGTTGCCTTCGCCTGCAGAAACACCATGACAGCGGCTAGAGCTACACAAGAAGGATCGGTGGAGGAGGCCACTTCCTCGGTGTGACCTCCGTCCCCATCTCGTTAGCGTTCGGCTTACTGCCGAGATACGGCACAGCAGCATGGGGATGCTTTTGGGGGAAAATGTCTGCGACTTCTCTATGGAATGACAAAGATAACCTTTCACATGTGGCGTTGTTTTGTCCGGAAGAAATAAAAAGGAGGACAACTACGGAAAACCTATACGGTCAAAAATACGCGGAAGTGCAACAGTTTGACAACTCTCCACAGGATAGCGCAATTTAGCAACTTTCCATTGCAAATGACTTGCTGCAGTCTGCAAGCTGCTTTACATTTTTACCACTTTGGACTAAAAGAGCAGGAGTGTTATAAATAAAAAGTAAAAAATATTGTGAGGTTGATGTTCTGTACACAACAGAAGTGTTAAAAGGACTATTCAGTATATACTATGTTGATATATTTATACATTTCATTAAGCATGTTATTTGTTGGGCAGTGCCACACAAAACAAATGACGTACCAGAATAAAATCAGATGAGTATGTCACTCAAGTAAAATTCCATTGTAATCAACGTTTTTTATAATAAAGTCAATGGAAAATATAAATCCATTCAGTGAAATAAATGAAAATCGGCAAAAGACTTCCGACAGCACCTGAATGCACCGCGTCACAGCGTGACGTCTTGTGGGGTATAAAAAGGGGCCGAGCCTCACTTTCAATCATCTTGCAACTAGTCGTCTACCTTCGTTGACGTCTGCTCACTGAACATTCTTTACACCTCCCCAGCAAGATGAAGCTGTGCGTTGCCTTCTTTGGAGTTCTCCTCATCGTTCTTGCACTTTCAACTCAGGTAAGTTCAAAACTAAATGTTTTCTTAATTTCTAGTTTGACACTTGTTTCTAACAAGCTGAAGAGGGTTGCCTTTATTTGTAATTAACAAGGGCGTAGTCTCCTAGTAGTTTTAATCTGTCTTTTTTTTTTTTTTCTCAAACAAACCCATTTTTTGGCTGATTTTAGAGATAATACCTAGCACAATGTAGGAGCAAAAATAACTTAAAAAAAAAAAATCCATTAATTTTCCCCACGATGTAGGTAGAAGAGTCAGAATGGCTGGGCCTGATGACTCAGAGACCGCACAAAAAGATCAGCTCATGCAAAGAAACTGCAATGTTCATTTTCTTGAAATGAAAAGACTTTATTTAGCCTAAACTAAATTTGGTCTGTGTCGCAGGTGGTCCACGGCCAGAATTCCACAGATGCGCCCGGGAATACAACTAACTCCACAACTTTGGCTGCACCAACCAAGATGCCAAGCCCCACCACCATCAACACAACTGCTAAGAATGCATCCTCCAGAATCAACGCCCCCGTCTTGCTCACGCTGGCCCTGGCCTTGGCCCCTTTGCTGCACAGTCGGTGGTGCTGATATGTGCGCTCGTGGCTCCTTCACTGGGCACCAAGAAGAGTTTAACAGCCTTGCCACTTGGCTTCTCCCAAGATGACACCTGGAGTTTGATGTTCTGAATGTGCAGCTGCTGCGCTTCATGTCACGTAAAATTATTTGTGGGAGTCTTGCATGGACTGGACTATCACCGGAAGGAACGCACTGTGTGCTATCTAATCGTTGATGTCCTTGTCTTAATGTCCAGTGATGGTTTACCCACCCCCCCCCCCACCCCTTTTTTAAGAGGATGCCAGTTGGGGGGAAAAGTAAAGCTAACTTTGGAGTTCTGAAAAATTGTGCTTTTTAGGCCATTAAACATTTTTGTAAATTCAATAAACATTCAACTTAATGACTTTGCCTACATTTTCTTTTAGATGTTCACTTGGATTTTGGGGTACTCCAAAATGGTAAGATGGGTTGGTAGTGCAGTTGCGGTAAGACAACCCTTGTGTTTGTAGAGTTGGAAACTAATTGAATTGGTATTTAAGATGCTTAACTGGTATCATTAAATGTGTCCTGTACTAAGATCTAAGTTAAAGCTCTTACTTTAGTGAAACTGGGCTAATAAGACGGAGAAGAAATTGAGTAGCTTGAGCTGCCCCCTTTTGGCATGGCCCATTTTAACTTGACCAAAGTGAGGGATAATTCATGTTTGAGGGTGCATATGGTCAATATTTTAAACTGCACCTGTTACTGTTTAAAGCTCTAACCTTAGAATGAAACCCTAACTCTAGTTTTACACCCTACAGTGAAACCCTGACCCTAGTCTTTTGCAACTAGGATTTGGTAAACAAATTAAAAGACCTGTGCGGTTGCTTTAGTGACAAAGTCAAACAAGCAACTCCTAACAATTACTGGATGATACGACACAATGAAAGCTGTGAAGCTTAATCATTGACTTTCAGCGGGTCATACTGACCAATCCAATCTTCACCTGCTGCTTGGACCATCAAAGAGGCTGGTTCTAAGCACGACACATGGAATTCTCTATACTCCCCCTTCGTTTGTTTCTGTGTGGGAATTGCTTCCCAATCCTCACTTTTGAGACAATGGCTTCATTGTCCAAGCCCATCTTATCTTCTGAAAAACAGCCCCATCCCTCATTCCTTCCTGGTGCTACACTGACCACCATTACACAAAACAGTTTCTTCCCCTGTCTTTTTTATATTTTAAAACGAGCGCAACATTCGCATTCCTGCAACTCTCGAATGCGGGCGGAGTGTGGTCAGGTGATGGAGACAAGACTTCTGTTTTAGTTGACCAACAGAGTGTGACCACTATAAGGTCTTTGCTACTTTCCTTTCCCGCCACTCCATACATCCCCTGAAACTGACAGAAACCTGAGATCAGGTGGGGGAGGAACGCAAACAGGGACTGAGAATGCCTTGGGATTTATTCTTGAATCTCTCACTCCATACTAAATAGTCATTTTAATAGTCATGTAATTGAGTGAAGATAAGTTGATGGTGGTCAGATGTGATACGGCAGTTTGTTGCTTGAGCATCAGATCGACCACATTTCTGCACCCTACGCAATTCGAGTGCGTCACGTGCCCTCGCCGCACCACATCCTGTACCCAGAACTTGAGGAACAAAGGCTTTCTATCTTATCACCATCTTCTCTGAGTTCCTTCTTGTGTGCACGCTATCACCATTTGTATTTCTTTAACTAATGAACATTATTGGCAAGTCAGTGAATACCTCCATGACATGATACTTCAATGGTAGGTGTCAACTTTGCTGGCGCCAGTTATCACATTCCACGTACCCCCAAAACGATAAGACGGCAAAAACATTTGCATAAAACATGGCCTATCATTTGACTGCCATCTGTGCAGTACGTGTGCCTCTGCTGCTAGTTTGCTCCAGATAAAGTTTGCATGACCTGCTTTTGATGCAGCATGCATGTGAATAATTGTCATTTAGGAAGCTCTTTTTTTAAATGCTGATCTAAGACAACACTACTTTAAACAATAGAACAATCCAGTCTTAACTAGATTTGCTACAGTGACTTTAAATACAGTATATTAATCTAAACCCTCACCAACAAGCTAAATGTAGCAACTGTGAGCCGGGATTTGAGGATTTGTACAATCTTATCTATGGGCGAAAGAGTAGTTCGTATTTAACTGGCTTAATTCAAACGACTAAAGTCTTGCAACTTAGTAATCAATACAGTAAAAATTCACAACGATTTTCCATTGACAGTAACTCTTTATATGTATACCTGAAGAGGGCACATCCAAAATCCCAAAGAGCAACTGAAACACAGAAAAGGAAAGTGCACATTAAATTCAAATGTTTTATCTTTCATTGGTCAAGATGCAGTAAGTCACTGTAATCATTTGGAATGGGTCAGTTCCTTTTAAAAGTGTACTAATTGCTGTATTCATCATTATTGAGAAGAAAACAAATACATGATTTTCACTTGAAACCCTGAAACCAGCATTCCATAAAGTTGTATGTTGCCGCTTTGTCCGACAGAAAGGAAACTAATGGTGAACTTTCAAGAGTTGTTGATTCTGCTGATTTCTTTGGTGTTCATCTCTCCCCCCCCTGCAAAGCTAATATTGTAACTGGAGCTCTGCCCGTTGGATTCCTCAAAGTCACCGATGGAGGGAAACCCAACCCTTTGTTCGATCCACTGGGCAACACTAAGGAGCTTCTTGTCTCGGAAGGCGGGGCCTATGAGCTGTAAGCCAATGGGAAGGCCTCTTTTGGATAAGGTAGTTGGCACAGAAACAGCCGGGAGACCTGGAGCGAGGAAAAACCAGAGCTGAAGGACAGTTCATGGAAAGGTGATGATTAGGATCTTAAGCGAAGTTACAGGTTAATTTGGAGAGTGATAACAAGCAGGAAGAACCGACATGAAGGTAAACATCTCAGGAATGGTGCATTATTCAAAATATTTGCAAGTAAAATAACCAAAGAGAGCCAAAAGAAAAATCCAAAAACCTTCATTTTTGAGTTAATATGCAGCATTTATCTCGCTGCGTCTGTACCTGCTATGTTGGCGGAAACAGTGAAGATATCCTCCTGCACGCTGCGTGTTCGGTTGTCCTCTCGCGTGAAGTCGGCATAACGTGCGGCATCCGAGAGCGTGGTGGGTGTCAGCAGCACCTCAACACCTGAGCCGAACACGCGCTTGAAATCGTCCGCGATCAGTCGACGAACCTTCTGGGCTTTCACAAAGTAGTGCTCGTAGTTTCTGAAAAAAGTAGGAGGAAAATGTTACAAAATTGGAGATATACATTGGAAACATCAGAAGTTGCCTTACTGCTTGAGCAGGAAGTAGTTCCCAGATAATATCCTGCCTCTCACAACGTCATTGAAACCCTCGTGTCGTGTGGTGGCATACATGGCTTCCGTGGAACTGTCCACTTCGCTACGGTGGCCTGATGGTGGGATATAAATATCGAAATGATCATCAGCAACATCTTCAAACTTCTGTATTGTATTTCCATCTGAGGCTGCAGGGGACTTCCCGCCTTGTTTCGAAACTCAGAAATCAGATTTCCTGTGCAACCCCAACGTGGGATGTGGTTAGAAAGAAAGCGCTTTCTTACCATACTGGAGGCCATCGAAACGCGCCATGTTGGACGCCACCTCAGCACAGCACAGGACGTAGTAACATGCGTTGGAATACTGGCTGTGGGGGAGGGACACTCGCTTCACACGTGCACCTGATTTCTCAAACATGTCAGCGACCCGACTCCATTGTGCGGCCACCTCCTCCGACAGTCCAGGGGTGTAGAACTCCTAATAGTAAGAAGGTACCATCAAATCTTACTTTTAGGACACTGCTGGTATACTCAACAAGCCCCGATATAATCAAAGGCAAATCATCATTAAGGTTACTACAATAGTAAATGTTTCATTTCCAAGTCAATGAGTCTCCTACGAAAACAAGAATGGATGAACCTTTGGAATGCCGACGCAGAGGTTCTTGACGTCAAAGTTTTCAGGCAGCTCTGCTGATGACGATGCAGGAGCAGGAACTGTAGTGGAGTCTTTTGTGTCGAGTCCTTGGAGAATATCTGAATGATAGATTATCTGGTTAACATTTGTGTTTACAATGCAAAACATTTCCAGGCAGAAAGTACCGAAAACAATGGCTGCATCTCTGGCACTTTTTGTCAAAATGCCTGGAACATCACAAGAGTTGATCAGGGGGATGAGGCCATGCCGCGACAGCAGTCCATACGTTGGCTTCAAAGCCACGATCCCGCACTGCGCGCCCGGGTTACGGGTGGAACCGCCTGTATCCGACCCTAAAGCGCTGAAAACAATGTTGCAATATTATCCTCAGTCACGTCATCAAGATTTTCAGACTGAAATATGTGACGCCTCACAAGTAAGTGGTCAGTGAAGCCACAGCTGCTGCGCTTCCCCCTGAACTTCCTCCAGAAATGACCCAGTCAGAGTCTGATACCGCTCCTGTCTGCTCACAGTAGGGGGTAGCGTAGCCCCACGGGTTCCTCACTGGTCCAAATGCACCGTCAGTGCTGCCTGAACTGGAAGAGAAAGAAGCAAAAGGCTGACAAATATTGACCAATATTTCCTTCGATTGTGGCAGGATTTTATTTTTTGAAATATAAAAATAGCATTAAAAGTAAAAAGCAAGCACATTTACACTCGAAATGATTAATTGTTAATTTCTTGACTCTCCTCGACAAAACAATGCTTTTACCCCATAGCAAACTCATCCATGTTGGTCTTCCCAAGAAGAACAGCTCCTTGGTCAAACAGCTTCTGTACTACTGTAGCATTGTACGGCGGAGTGTAGTCTGCAACAAGGAGCATCAGCTCATCAACAATGCTTGGAAATAATATTAAACGCACACACAATGCGCACATTTCCACATACTACCTTTGAGCATCTTCGAAGCACATGTGGTCTTAATGCTCCTTGTGCAAAAGTTGTCTTTGACTGCAAATGGGATTCCATCCAGAGGACCTTTAGAGGTCCCTACAAAAAAAACCCATAAAATATTGTTGTGATGTAACAGAACAGACATGTTACACCAGATGTAGATGTTGTTTTTTTTTTACCTCTTAGTAGTCTGGTCTCTGCTTCATGAGCCTGCTTCAAGGCCAATTCCTCTGTCACCGTGATGTAGGCATTTAGATGGCGGTTTTGCTTGATGCGCTCCAAACATTTTCGACACAGCTCAGATGGAGAAATCTTTCCCTCTCTGAATGCAATGGAAACCTGGAAAATGGAAAAAGTACATTCGAGGTATGTGTGCTGCTTGAGTGTAAATTTCAGTCGTGAAATTGGAAATGTTCCAATTTAAACATGGGGAACATACCTCTATGTATATTTGGTATGGTTAAAATAAGATATAACTGTATTTAGCAGGTGATATGGGAAGTATTGTGATATATTTAACATAGCCTACACACAAGCCTGGTTGCTGGACAGGATATTCTATCATGTTTCATATAAACACAAAAACAGCTACTTTTAAACATGAAGCTGTACTAACCTCTCGTAGAGTGAGGTTGAACATATTGACGATACGCTGGGGATTTAATAGTCAACCTTCACAACAGTGTGCGGTATCAGGGAGCTGCCATGTTTGTTTGGAAAGGCGTGTCGTAACAACGCTTTGTTTCATTGGCCTGTACACACAGCAACCTCTGCTCTGATTGGTTAAACCTTCTTGTTGCAGGAAGTTGTTTTTTTTTCCAAGAGAAGCGCGTCGTATCGAGAGGACATCAGAATATATTTCTTTAATATAATAATTAAGAAGGAGAAAATGCTCACAAAAAGGAGGTAGTACTTAAAGAAAATTTAATAGGTCAGCGGAATGACGACTTTGCATGTCCATTTTCTTATAAAGATGGAAACGTTGGTCTGATGTTTTAATAATTTCACTGTCAAGAGATGGCAACTATTAGACGCGTGGTGGACCGCAGATTGTTCCTTCACCGTAACATTTCAAGGACATCAGTTTCCAGATTTTTTAAGACCTCCAGCAGCTCCAGGACTGTCATGCCCGCATGGGTCATTGATAAGTATGGAGGCAATGATGTTCTGAGGTTCACCAAAAATGCCAGCTTCCCCGTCATTACCTATCCCAATGAGGTTATAGTCAAAGTGTTTGCTGCAGGACTGAACCCGATTGACGTCAGCATGAGAGGCGAGTGACACCGTTCTGCTCTTGAATCTCAAAATACTGTTTTTAGAGTAGTGGTGGTGCATAGAACATATCACTGAAGATCTATTTGTACCAGATCTCTTTAATGAGGAATACTGTTAATAGTGTGTGCACTAATGATGTCTTGCATTCGGCTAGGTGGCTATGGTGCTGCAACCATGTCCACCAAGAGAGACCCTCTGAACATAAATCAGAAGGGCAGTGAGTTCCCGCTCACCCTGGGGAGGGACGTGTCTGGGGTTATCATGGAATGTGGCCTTGATGTGAAATACTTCCAAGAAAGGGATGAGGTAAAAACATAGCGTCATGTATTCAGCCCTTCGAATCAATAAAAATTGAAATTATGCCTCATCAGGTGTGGGCTGCCATCCCACCATGGAAGCAGGGAAGCTTGGCTGAGTTTGTTGTGCTAAGTGCCAATGAGGTACGAATCACGTCGTAATGATGCAATAAAGATTTTGACTTGGCATGTTTCTTCTCAGGTGTCCCTCAAACCAAAGTCACTGAGCCACACGGAGGCTGCAGCCATCCCTTACGTGGCAACCACGGCTTGGTCGGCTCTCGTCAACACTGGCGGGCTCACTAAAGACAACTGTGCCAAGAAACGGTGAGGGCGCACGCTTGCAGGCATGTGCACATATATACACACTCACATTCTTGCTCTTCTTTTTCACAGTGTTTTGATCATCGGAGGGTCTGGGGGAGTGGGAACGTTTGCCATCCAGGTATATGTGTGACGTCTCACGTACTGTTTCGTAATATCATCTCAAATCATCTTGATGTTCTGGTTATTGTTCAAGATGCTGAAAGCGTGGGGAGCCCATGTGACGGTAACATGCTCCCAGAATGCTGAGCGTTTCGTCAGGAAGCTCGGAGCGGACCATGTAGTGGACTACGCGGCGGGACCTGTTGAAGTGCCGCTGGCTGCCCTGGACAAGTGAGAACAAGCGTGCACATTTCATTTCTACATGGTGCTCTCCACAGAGCTGGGAAATATGGCCTTAAAATCTTCCATTTTCTTTACGTCACTTATACCTCCCACCATCCTCCTCATGAAGGTTTGACCTGGTCCTGGATAACATTGGAGGCAGCACAGAAAGGTGGGCGCTGAATTTACTCAAGCCATGGAGCGGCGCCAAGTACGTCACCCTAGTGACGCCCTTCCTCCAGAACACCGACGCCCTGGGGATTGCTGATGGAATGCTGAAGACGGCTGCCACTGTGGCCAGTAAGGCCCTCAAGGTAGGGAAAAAGCGATTTGACACTAGACCACAAGAGGGTGCAATACACCATCTCACCGGTGTTATGAACAGACCTCTACAATTAACTTGACCTTTCATATGTTTGCTCTGTTCTCATGCAGCACCTTGTTAAGGGAGTCCACTACCGTTGGGGATTCTTTGCACCGAGTGGTCCAGCACTGGATGAAATCAGGGAGATGGTAGATGCAGGGCAGGTATGCGATGCGTCCTCATTTTCAAACCTGAACAGAAATGCACACACATTGAACTAACCACAGATGCACATTTCCTGGGCTGGTTTCATTTGCAGGTCCATGCGGTTGTAGAAGAAACTTTCAGCTTTGCACAGGTTCCTCAGGCTTTTGCAAAAGTGGAGAAGGGTCACGCCCGAGGAAAGACAGTGGTCCAGATCAACGTGGGGACAGATGATGCGTAGCAGCAAATTACAAAATAAAAATGTCTTTGACTGCTGAAATTGAGTGTTTAGAAATGTGTTATTTTTGTCATCCTAAATTAAACAATCAGATTCGTTTTTTTCCTGTGCAAACTAGCTTTTCTCACTCTAGGAATTTCCATTTAATGGAGCCAAAGTTCAAATAGTTCTGCAAAGTGAGCCCAACTCATTAATCTTTAACAAATGCATGGTTAAACTTCACATTCAAATTCTTTACAGTCATGGCGACATAGTATACCATTAAATGATACGCGGGAACATAACTGGTATTTTCTCTTTTATGTTTCCATATTTACAACAGTTGATTCAAAATTTGTCTGATTGAAAATGAATCTAATCTACAAATAATATGAATCACATTCAGTGTTAAAACTTTAACAACGCTTTACAATATTATCAACAGCAGTGACGAAAAATATGTAGTAAATAAAATGTATCTTTGGAGTTTAGACTTCATTGCGTCCATCAACATGAGATGAGGAAACCATGGAGTAAAGACGTTACGTACCATAAAGTCAGGAGAGCCACCACATGAAGATGGGACTGACGTTTTGCTCCGAGCAATGCAACATATCAACACAATGCTAGATAAATAAGAACGTACTTCTTATGCTTACATAATACAAAAAATATGAACAAAAGTGTTAAGTTAGCCATAATTGTAAAGAACATTGTCCGAACATGGTGACCCTCCTCCAGAAGGGTCCAAATGCTACAAGAGTGCAGTGTTTGTGCAAAGTACCACTCAGGACTGAGTGGTTGTGTGCTCCACGAGCAGAGCCACGTCGGTGGGCCACAACATGGCCCGGAGAGTCACAAAAGCTCCAGTGTCCATCTTTGGTTCGGTTTTCCTTCCACAAACGTGTTGAGGATCACTTGGTTCTGGTCGTACTGGCGACCTCCTATGATACAGACCAGAGTGTTATGTTAAGTTACTAGTCATTAAGTTATTTCAAAAAGCTCAAAGGAATTTGGCACTGGCAGATCTACACATTTACCAGCAGGTGGTGCTGTTGCATTGGAATAAGTCAAGTACAATATACACCAGGAAATTAAACCCTTAAAATAAATGGTAATAAATTAAAAAATATCATTAAAAAATAACTTTTGCGTGACTGTTACGAATATCAAAACACTGCCTACCATATAAATGACTATTATTTCGATTTCCATTAATTGCAGTTTCAGCAAATCTCAACAGGGGACTCTGACCTTTGACCTCAAGGACCAGGCCAGGTTGGAAGTGGCAGCGCACCACACCATCCGAGGTTATGTCCCACAGCTGGTTGTCTTTTCCTCTCTCTGGAGACACGCAAAGCCGACTGCCCGCCATCACCATGTCTCCTGCGGTCTGCAGGCCGCAGTCCTCGGCCAGCTGCGAGCGAACGGTGCATACGTTTTTGGGGCCATCGAGAGATATGGCAAATATTGCGAACTGATCATTCAACAATCCTTCCGAGCATTCGTTGCACAACCACAACAATCTGCTTAGTGTCGACAAAAGACATCCTCCTCGAGAGAGAAAGCCCAAAATAGTGATTTCCTGCATTTAAGAAGCTTACCTTACAGATAAGCTGACCATCTCGATAGAACCAGAGTTGCTCATCGCCACCAGTGTCTTCTACGGCATTCACCCTCATCAGGTGGACATCTTGTAGCGCCCCCGTCAGTGACATCAGACATCCCGTCTCCTTGTTCCGCAAACGGATACCGATCTGTTTCTGTTGGTGAAACGCGTCGACATCAACTTAGTTAGCCGGACAATAGTGTCACATTGCGCAAGACAGATGATGACGTTCGGCATTGAAGGTCTCTCAGTACCTGCCGCAATGGCCGCAACGATCCGATTCCCCTCCATCCGCTGAACTTGCACCAGTCGACCAATTGACCCGGCTGAAGCAGGAGCTGCCGACCGCGGTAGTTGCTGCCTTCGTACAACACCCAGCTAATAGGGTCAAATAATGTGAGAAAAATGAACGCCATGTGAAAAAGTCTTTGTCGTATTAATCATTCAACAACGAAGCGCTTTGTTAGTAATAAATAAGTCGCTACGTACTTTCCTCCCTCTACCACCAGAGAGCGTACGCGAGGAAACGAGCCTGCTCGGTGCAAGTTGACAGTCCCTCGGGTCAGCACCACCCTGCGACCTGCGCAAGCCACCTTGCTGAATAGCAAGAGGGAGGGTAGGGACAACTCCTGCACAAAATAGCGGGGAGCTTTATGACTCACGTGCAATATGACACCAACCCGCCACACAAACACGAGAAACCAAAGCACTCACATGGGCAACAGTTTGCACGGAACGGATGGTCACGTCCGAGGACGGGAAGCCCATCAACTCAGTGTCGGCATATTCTCCTTCCTCCAGCAAGTACATGTTGTTGGTGAAGTTGCCGCCTTCGTATGCAATCCAGCTGAGGGTGAAAGAAACTCAAATGTAGTTGTCACATTGTGTTTGCGTGACCTACATTAATTATATCTCGCAAAGATGTACCGTCATTTTCGGACTATAAGTCGCACCGGAGTATAAGTCGCACCAGCCGTAAAATGCCCAAAAAAGTGAAAAAAAACATATATATGTATATAAGTCGCTCCTGAGTATAAGTCACCCCCCCCCCCCAAACTATGAAAAAAAAACGCGACTTATAGTCCGAAAATTACGGTAATCATTATCTGTTGGGTTGTGACTTGCGTACCTGCCATCCAGCACCTTACAGGACCTGGGCACAAAGTCCTCATCCAAAGCTTCTGCACTGTCCTCCAGAACCACCAGTTGACCCTTAAAATGGGGTTCAGAGAACAGCTTCACCTGGATAGAGGTTTTATACAGTTAGATTTCACACATTTGGGATCTGAAACTTCCAGTATCCTCCCACTTTACAAAAAGAAAATGCATAAAACAGTCAATTGAATACTAAATTGTCAATCGTTCAAAACGGTTGCTTCTTTTGACCCTGGACAAAGAACGCTATTAGACCACATCAAAAAACTAGTCAGATGAATTGTATTTTTTCATGTCAGCGTGACATTTGGGATAATTGGCTTTCCACACGGAATCTGTTCTGGCCCAAATACACACAGAAATAGAGATTGTTATAGCTCCGCCCTCTTGACCCACTTTTGCGACCTGTGACATCACAAGCGTCCTTCTGGATGAATGGCTACAAATTCCCACCCTAACATTTTGTACAATGTAATACTTTTGTTCATTTCCTAGAAAGGAGGGGAAATGGTTACATAACATACCTTGAACTGAGATTCCAATAATGTTTCCTGTAAATTAAAATGTTGAGAATGTGAATGAGGGTTTCATACAACGAAAGTGACTTGTTGATTCAAATTATTATTATTTTTTACATTGAAAACTGGTTGAATGGATGATATCTTGAAATTCTGGGCACCCCAGTCTTCTGGACACAAATACAGGCCTCTCTCCAGGATGTAAAGCTCGCCGCTGAATGCAGAATTCTCAAATGCCACCCAGCTGACACCAAGAGGAAAAATAAAATACAATTTATAAAAAAAAAAAAAAAAAATCTTATTTTGACATGTATCCTCAGGGGCTGTTTGTCTGCATCATCAAGGTGTGTCAAGTTTGAAAAGCGACAAAACCTTTAGTTACGTTTCTAAGAAGACTGGCACACACCCTAAATTCCAAGCGTCTGCATGAGAGGACAAGATCTCAAACAATTTATGTTACGCCTTAATGTTTTTACTATCTCAATCCTCTGAATGTCGATCCGAAAGTCTACAGCGGCGGTTTTGTCCCCTTAGCCGGTGCGTGGGGAGCATTTCTATTTACACGTGAAAAATAAAAAGCAAAATATCATGTTTGACTTACACCCCACTCAGGACGTTGATGGATTGGGTTTTTATGGCATGGCCGATTTCCTGCATGTTGACAACGGGGCCCATTAGATCCACACTCAGCCCCCGCTCATCCAAGTTGGGCTCACTGAACAATTTAATGTGGGGGGACAGGAAATCCTACACAAAAATATTAGTTCTCATGATCCATTCATACTGTCTATGAACATTCAATGAAGGCACTGAAAATAAAGCTTACCGTCCTAATGGGCCGAAGGGATAGTAGACCATCCTCGGATCCGCCCCAATGGCTCCAGTGAGGATATTCCCCTTCCTCCAGGATGTATTGCTGACCCTCAAAATCTTCTTCTTGATAGCCAACCCAGCTACCAGACAAAAGTGCAGAGAAATCATGTGACATAGCCCAACAGTTGGACCTTTCTATTATGGCTCAGGAATATAAATCTCATTTATCCCAGCCTATTGGCATGGATGAACTGAAATACTCACAGACCACCGAGTATCCTGATGGACCCCACTGTGGAGATGGTATTCTTCGTTCCACCAGAGCTGCTTTGTTCCGCTTCTCCCTCTTGCACACTCTGCAGCGTGTACAAGTCACCATCCACCTCTAAACACTCTCCTTCAAAATTGGCCTTCTCGAACACGAATGCCTGAACAAGCCCAAAAAAGGAAATCCATTTCCTGGAACTGGAATGAGTCCGAGTAGATACGATTTCCAACATAATGAGCAGAATGAATGCAAACCTTGACTTCTTCAGGATGTTCCACCCTTATCGCTCCCTGTAAAAATAGGCAGAGGCTGTCGGAATTCACCAATAAACAAAAGAACAAAGCGATTCCATGCAGAGTCGATGCTTACAATTCGAAGAGGCCTGAGAGAGCCAACAAAGGGCTGAGGGAATCCCCACGTCTGCGAACGAGGAAACTCGCCTACTTCCAGCACTCCTACCAAACCTCCGAAGCCAGGATCGCTGTACACCAGCCAGCTGAACGAGACAAAGTCGACAACGCAGTTATTATTACCGGCGCCTAATCACTAGTTTTACTCGTTGCAATTAGATCATGCAAACGACACAAGGTTAGATCTTCAATCAGGCAACAGTTAACGTCCACTTACACTCCAGAATGGACCTTGATGGAACCAGTGGCTTGGGGGATCCCAAAGGAGCCGATTTCAAGAGCGTCATCGCAGTAAGATGACACCCTTCCCAAACCATTAACCTCCGTAAACAAGTCAATTCTGGGTTGGCTATAATCCTGTAACGGATACAATATTTGCTGATTAATAATGACAAAAGTCCAGTCACATTTGAGATGGAAAATGGATGGCCGGATTCAAGTTAGCAACTCACGTTTACCGCCAGTCGAACAGAACCGATGGTCAAAGGCGTCTCGGGTACAGGCTGACCCTTGCCGTCCAGAGTCGTCGGGGCGCCTTCGTCGGCCCAAATGTTCACTAGGTGATCTGTGTGACCTTCCTCCAGGGCAATGACACGACCCTGGAAGCCCTTGTGTTCGTACAGGAGCCAACTAAATTGAAAACAGCAGCAAAAAATGGAACTAAATCATTTATAAATTCTAAATGTAATTGATTACACTCCAAAGACAAGATATTTAATGTTCCAATTAAAACGGAACTTTTCAAACATAACCTAAAAATAAAATAGGATATGGGGGCAGCCTGCTTACCATCCTCTGATGACCCGCACCAAGATGACAGGAGAGAGTTTCATCTGCGTGGCATCCTCCACGTCACCACACACTTCGTAGACTTCACCTTCCAAGTTGTCATGTTGCTGTATGAAAAGCTGGAGCGGGACACGAGGGGTTACTCATCAAGAGAAATGTGCACCAAAAAAAAAAATCACTTGTACCTTTGCAGGTCTTTTGTGGACCCCTTTGACCACAGGTGTCTGCAAGGAAATGTCAAAATGTATTCAATTTACACATTGGTCAAATTAGACACATGATGTAAATGTGATTTGTTGTTTGTCATGTATAAAACACAATATTAAAGTGTCGGATACAAAATAGGAAAATGACCTCGTTAAAATAATCCACTGCCTACCTTTGAAGGATTCTTCGGGATGTATTTGGTGGGTGGAGGTAGCTCAGCCTTATCGACTTTAGGCGCTAAGGCCTCGTCCATAGTACGAAGTGGTTCCGGATTCGACTTGCTTTCGGGTGCCCTGGTGGAGTCCCGGTCAGTATCTGACTCTTCTCTCGGTTTCGTTTGCGAAAGCGAGGGCGGAGGAGAGGGGGCGGGGCTTCTAGTCGATTCACGGGGTGCATCTTCGGGAGTCGCACCCTTGCTATCTGATTGATGTTCAGGAAAAGTGGCGTCAACTCTTTCCTGTTTTCCAAGTGAGGGCGCATTTTTCTGTTGTTTGTTATTTTGGTCGGCGGCTGCCGTTTCCTCTTGGCTCCTCTTGGTGGAACGCGGGGAACTCAGCAAGCTCGAGAGGATGGATATCCTTTCTAATCGGGAAGATAGCTTTCCGGGCCCCTCTCCATTGTTCTGCTCAACCTGTAGCCCGACTTTGACGTTGGTTTTGTCTTTTTCCTCATCAGGTAATTCAATTTGGTCTTTATGGACCGGCTCGTGCTTTTCCATGGCCCGCGCTCGCCGGCTAGCGGCTTTTTCTTTTAACATCATGGCCGGGGATGGGTCCTTCAAAGCTTTGCTTTTCTTTCTCAAGCCAATGTGGAATTCTTCGGGATCAAAGGTCTTCTCAAAATGATCTTCCTTGATGGCCGGCATAGGGGGAGAGGGGGATTTTTTCCCCGGGTGCTTTTTTAGAGGAACCGGGAAGGGGATGCCGCCTGCTTTAATGCTGCTGATGAAATGGTCCAAATCGTCTTCGCTGGCCGAGGCGCCCGCTTTCCGTCTGTTGTCCTTTTTCGGTTTGGGATGATGTTCCACGTCCAACCAGCTGGATGGCGACTCCTCCTTCAGCGGAAGAGGGGAGATGTCCTTAAGGAATGCTTTTATTGGCTGTTGAGAAGCTTCTTGCGTTGTCTTTTTCTTTTCTTGGGATAATTGTTTTAAACCACCAGTGGTCATGTCTTCTTTAATCAGACTGAGCTCGGACTCTTTTTTTTCTTGAGACACTGTTTCAATAATTTTGTCCAAATTTGCATTTTCTTTTACGTCAATCTCACGGTCATCGATTTTGCTCGTGGACAAGTCGGCAGGCATTTCGGGATCTTTGGCTGTGTTCTCTATAGGTTCTGCTGTTATCTTCTTTGCTTTGCTAGATTCTGCATCGTCATTAACATCCTCAACTCCGTTCTCATTTGTGGCAGGAGGCGCTGTTGCTTCCAAACTTTTTAGGGGAGAATCATTTGTTTCTTTTTGAGTCGCCGATTTGTCCGAAAGTGCATTTTCATCATTTGCAGTATCAGCTATTCCATCGTGTTTGTCAGCACTCTTTAATTGCACTCCAACAGGTTTCTGGTCTTCAACTTCAGAGTTGGGACTCTTGGGTGAACTTTCATTCCCCAAACCTTTTGGTGATGAAGCATTTGTTTCACTATCTTCAATTGTCTTGATTTCACTTGGCTCCTCCCCTTTGTCACTTGTGGTTCCCCCATCCTGAGCGAGCAGTACTTTGGGTTCCAGATCTTTCATTGCTGATATTGGCTCCGGAGATCCTTCAGCTGCACATTCCTTCAAAGAATCATTAACAGCTTGGTGGGAAGCCAACGTCTCGGTTGTACTTTCACAGACTGCAGTTATTTCTTCTGAATTGTGAAGTAAATTTTGGGATGTTAGCTGGGTCGATTGAGGAGATCGGCTGATTTCTTCCTTGAGCTCCCCCATGCAGTCGTCGCCCATCGCTGTTGTGTGCTTCAGCTTTTCACTGGACTTTGATTCTTGTCCCTCCTTTTGTGAAAGAGCCACTTTGTCTAGCTCAACATTCTTGGGTGCTTCTTCATTCTCTGTGTCTATTGACTGTGTTGGTTCCTTGCCAAGCTCCTCTTTAGGTTTCTCCTCTCCCGTAGCAGTTTGGACCGAATCTTTGGTCATTGCAGATGGATGAATTGTAATTTGTTCCGGACTTTTTTGGGTTTCCTCAACAGTGTTTAGAGAAGTTGAAGGTGTTGCCGAAAGACTTTTCAGCTCCGAATGAGGCTCTTTTGGAACGCGTTCAATTGGAGGTACGTTTGCATTTTCTTGAGGGTGCTGAAGGTGGGGAGAGGCTGTTAGGTTGTCACCATGGGCAGTGTGAGGCACCAGTGCTAAATCTTCTTCTGAATGGCCCTTTTCCAGCTTTGCGTCATTGGTGGGCCGGGCTGATTCGGAAAATTCTTCTTCATCCTTTGCCGTCTGTGTTTTCTCTTCCGGTGCAGCGCTGTCGTCTTGAAATTTTTTTTTTGTTGACGGCTCCAATATGGTTTTCTGTAGGTCTTGATGCTCTTTGACCTCAGAACTGGGTACCGACTGGGTCGGCGCTACCTGGGCTATTTCAACTTTTAGCGGTTTAACTTTGTCTTGGAGCGTGACCGTCACCACTGTTCTATTTCCTTTGACTATTGGAGTCTTTGAAATGTTTCCTTTCGGGCGAGCGAGGCCCTCTTCAGATCCTCTGGCTTTTTCTTTGGTTTGGCTGGCGCAAGAAGGATTTGCGAGTGTCACACTGTGCTCTTGTTCCTGCTGAGACGTGGATTTAACGTTCCTGTTTTTCAAACGATCTGCATCGACGGTGTCCGCAGGTTTGCCGGCTGTCTCGGTATTACTGTTTGGATGGGAAGTGTCCGAATCGGTTTGTTGATTTCTCCTGGATTTAATGTTGGGGGAGCTCCTTTGGCCTCTTGTGGGGAGCTTGCTCGGAGATGGCGGAAGAGAACTTTTTAATGGAGTCTTTTGTTTGGTCATCTTTGAGTCTTTTTTATCTTGGTTGGAGACGTCGGTTTCCTCTTGGCGTTGTCTTGTTTTAAAGATCTCACTTAATGGTTTGAGGGAAAGCGTGCCTCCTGTTGGGCACAAAAACACAAGCAGGAATCAGCAAAGCACGTAACATGACGTGCTTCGACATTAATCCACTTTTCATGTCAAGCCATTTTGGAGGAAAGATTTTTTTACCTTTCTTGGGACTTCCAGGAGGAGGAGGCGTGTCAGTAGCAGCTCTTTCGACATGTGCTGGTGCTTCTTGCTGGTCTGGGCACTTCTGGGCTTGTTTGGGTTTGTCTGACTCTCCTTGGGAGGAGGTCATTTTTCTAGAGTTAGTGTCACTCATTTTAGGTCGGTCCCTTTCCAACTTTTTAGGAGAAACAGGCAGCCGGCTCTTTGGTATTGAGGAAGCGTGTGCTTCCTGACTATCCTCTTTCACTCCATTTACCGAGTCGATATGTTGTGTGACATCATGATGGTCCTTTGACAATGGCCGGCAGGATGCTTTGGTAGGAGAAATATTAGGCTTTTTTTCCTCCCAACTTGGTTTCCTGACACTTTTGGGAGTCACCACTGCAGATTTGACAGATTCGTGAGCTAGTTTGGGAGTTTTCTGTAGTTTGGGAATAGCAGAAGATTCATCTGCTTCTGTTGTTTTGATCTCACTATCTGATATTTGCCTTTTGGGGATTTTCGACTTTGTCGGACTACTGCTGGATTTGTCTTTTGACGGCGTGGTTGTTTTTTCATTGTTTTGTTGCTTTCGATCACCGGACGGTGTAACTTTAATGTCCTCGGTGGAGCCCTTGGCTTTTGTTGCCACATTTTTGGCCTGGCCTCCCGTTGCCGAGGCCCGCGCTATGCTTTCAACGGTACGCCGGTTGTCTGCTGCTACCGTTTTGGAGCCCGTTGCTTGCTTCGTCCCATTGCCTCTTATTCCGGATAGCCCAGGTTGTAGTTTGGATCTGTGCATGTCAGGGGTCGTAGGGCTATCCTCCGTTTCAAATGACTCGGAGACGGAATTGTGGTTGATTAAAAGTTCCGACGCGTTTTGGTCTTCATTTTCATCGGATGGTGTAATTGACGTCGTGTCTACGTTCCCGTTTTCATTAGATTTATGTTTTGGGAGACTTCTGGAAAGAAAGAATACATGAGTAGATACATAAATATGGACAACATCTGAGTTCCCACAAAGATAATCAATTCCTCATAATGCAGTTTCCATTCTAATTGCTGCAGTGCATTTTTTTTTTGCATTCATTTTTGCAATGCAGAATTGTGCCAACCAAAATGAGTATGATATTTTTAGAACTACTTAGAATGGGCGATGCCCTTGCAAATGCGTAATTAATAGTACTTGGGAAATGAGTCCTTTTGTAAATAATACGCTCGTACTTATGAACTTTTAAGATAAAGCTGTTGGGAAGTTGATCCATGGTGTATTTATGCAAGTCAAAAGATAAACTCATTTTTGACACTGACTTCATTTGCAATCTTGCAATCTTATAGCTGGCTCAGTATCCATGGAGATTCGTCACAAATGTGCAGTAGTTGTGTTGTCCAACAAGTTTTGTAATGACTAAACAATGCTACGCAGGAACGATGACGATTTACAAGTGAATCCAAATGAATGACGTCGCATCTTGCGCTTGAACCGTTTTCAAAATGTCATCGCTCTGTTTAATTCGACTCTCGCAACGTAAATATTTCAGCGGCTCCGTGGCTGTCTGTTGTTCCCTCCTGGTACAATAGAGCAGGAAAATCCAAAGCTCAGGTTGCATGAAGCCACCTGCTTTTGTCAAAGAGCCTTTCGAACAGAAACGGTGAAAAAATACTCACAAGTTGTTTGTCTGCTCCTGTCCTGGCTTCAAACGGCAATTGTCGGCGTCTTCCTCTGGCACTGGCTTATTCCTTTCCGAAGTTACCTCTGGGTTACTGAGCGCTTCACGGGCCGCGTGCTTGGGCTTTGAAGGCAGATTCACAGTCTTGCGTGTCACGCAAGATACTTTTGACCCTTGTCTCTCCTTAAAGGGGTGTTTCTTTGAGTCGCTGCCAGTGCGAGGCTCCTCGGGCTGCCGTAAAATAATTTGCAAATGCTCGGGAGTTGGCGCGGAGGAGGAGGAGGAGGAAGACAATTCTGGCAAGCTGCTTGTGGCGCCTGGGCTCCCCGGAGTCATGGAGTCATGCTCTGGAAATACTGTGACAGGTATTGCTAGCACGGGAGGCGAAAGTGGTGTGGAAGCCTCCTCCTCTTCTTTCACCCGATCTTCTGTTACCTCCTCCTTCCCAATTCTCTCCTCCTCCTCTCCCAGGTAGGTATCAACTAATATGGCTTTGAAGAGGTGAGTAGGAGATGCAATCGGTTGTGGTGAATTTTCCCTGCCGTCATCTGGAGGAGCCTCCTGAGTCGAGACGAGGTTAGTTGAGCCCAATGTTATTCCCGTTAAGGTCGTGCTGTGGACGTGTTCGCCGACTTTGACCGATGCTTTTGACGTGGCCAAGCTTATGGAAGTTAAGTGAGGTGATTTTGGAGGTGCGACGTTACTGGGAAAGGGAATTTGAAGCGTTGGCAGCTTGGTTGGGGTATCACCCGCAGGGATGTCCTCCAAATTCATACGCAGCCTTTTGCTCACCTCCTCCACCACTGACTCGGCAAATCCCACCTCTGAATTGGAGTCAGAAGAAAGCGGCAGAGTGGGGCTTTCAAAGTCGAATGCAGTGGGGGTGACATTTCCCGAATTCCTTTGACTGTCGGAGGTGCCGAACACAGGAACCTCCCGCACACTGCTACAGCCGCTGCTGCTGCTGGAGTCTGAAAATGGAACATCTTCCCCGTCAGCCAATAGACAAACCACACTGGAGGCACTGGGGCTGGAGCTTTGGCTGAGGGTGTCCTCGCTCTCGGAGGTCAGTCTGAAATCATTGTGGGAGGGGGTAGGAGTCTTTGAGCCATCTTCCTGCTTCAGCGGAGATGAATCTGGAGACATGGGGGACGTCGGGGAACCGGGAGAAGATGCATTGAGTGAAGTGTCGGAAGTCTCGCTGCTTCGGTTCCTCTTCTTCTTGGGTTTGAAGAAGTGACTGAGACGACCCAACACGCCCTTTTTCTCCTCGGAATTCTAACAAAAGACAGACAGGAGATAAGTGGTGAGAAAAGCATGTTGTCTCTTGGATCCCTATGTAACTTGTTTAAAAGAAGAGGAAAAACAATCAAGTTGTAAACGCTTCAGATGAATCTGTTTATACATTTAAATAGTCTGCTAATTAAAAAAAAAAAATCTAGATTATATACAATTTTGCATGGATGGAATTCAAAATGATATTACAATATCAGTAAACAATTTAGCAGTACTACTATTTAACTTGAATTGATTTACTTTATTATTTTGGACATGTTTTCTTTCAAGTACATCCAAAGAGAATAAACAGCCAAGCTAAGGTGAATCATTAACTCTGGATATAAATATGAAACGAGATGAAAAGATCAAGCGTTATCAACTGAGGGAGGAAACAATCCCAATTTAATAAGATCCAAATCCAATATGAGGTGTCTTCACATTAGAAAAGATAAAGATTCTGTTTTATTTATATCAATCAGTATAGGGCAGTTCCATAAAGCAAACTGACATTCAGTTGTTACGTCATAAAATGTGCAAGACTTGAAGCGTCTTTTCATTTCAAACAAAATGTCAGCAGCAACAGCCGGGACTCAAATGTGAGCGGCACGAGCCTTTGTCAATGACTGGACTTATTATTCACAACCCAATAAGTATGAGAATGCAAAAAAAACCAAGTTACATACCATTTAACTAGCTGTAAGAGTTCTTTGCAGACTAGGGTGAAAAACATTCAAACAGCACCGACAATCTCCTTTAGAATCATCTCTCCTATATTGTTAGTCCTGGCCCGGCCGGCCGGCCGAGTGACAACAAACAGTACCGCTGGCGTGTGGCTCCGCTGAAGGGCACGGACGGCCTCCGTAACATTTGAGGCTTTGAAAACGGCGGCGAGAGTTTTACAATACGGTAAAAATGAAAGGGTGTGGGAAAAGAGGGGAAACCCCACCCTTCCTCAGCCTGAAGGGATATCACGAGAGCTGTTTTCTCTCGAGCCTACGTTATTTATGACATTAGTTCCATAACATAAAAGTTGATGCAGTGAATTCAAGCACCATTTGCGCAAGTGTGTATCACAAATCTTTTGGGAATAAAAAAACGGTCAATAAAAACCATAGTGTAAATGTTACCACTATTTGAACAAACAAACAGCCACTCTTCTCTTGGCTGGGATTTCCAGTTCATGTTTAAACAGAATAAAGGAAGACAGACACCTATGTATGAAGTCTCGGTTCGAGCTTGAGTCCGTGGAGTAACACATGAACTTCAACACTGTTCAGTATTTGAGTCTTAATAACACAGCGGTGTCCCCTTTGTATATATATAAAAAAAAAAACTTTTAACAGTTAATTCATAAACATGTGCATGCTCACACTCACGTTATAACACACACTTAAAGTCTCACACAGACAAACAGAACACAAACACTGCCTGAGTGAAAGTACTGTAACTCAAAGTTCACCTTGAAATTTGAAAAATGAGCGTTCTACAGAAATAACCATAATGCAAAGATGGGGAAAATGGTAGGCAAGCAGGTTTGTCAAGTTCAGGTAGTAAAAGAGCCCGGGGGACACTGACATCCCAAAGGATAATGCTCATCAGTACTAGTTTGGTGATCTGACATGTTATTTTGCGCTCTCTGCCGGCTGAAATGGGTGACGACTCTTCAACTATGACAATCAAAATAACCCCAAAAATACATTGTGTCAAATAATTGCAATCAATCTGACAGATATGACTCTGAACCAGGAACTCTAACCTCAAAGAAAAATTCCAGTTGAACTTATCAAGATGTCTCCAGATTATTGCCGGTTTTACGACATTGGCGGCCTTTCAAATGACAACAAGAGCAGCGCGTCTTATCAAGTGCTTTATCAGAAAAGGAAGTCAGAAAATTCCCTTCAAATGCAGATGACTGCAGTTAGAAATATGCATTCATATCAAATTCAGAAACCAAACCGAGAGCATAGGATGTGCACATTTTTTTTCAATTCAAGACCACCGTTCATAGTTGGTGTGAATGAATTAAACACTGACCTTGAAGTACTTGGGTGGTGTAGAGGGATTTCCTTGCTGAGTCATGTTGAAGTAGATCATGGACTTGGTGTCAGAATGAAGGTCCCACTCGGATTCGGTTTGGAATGAGCACGCTGTCGAAACACTCATCTGGTCGTAACTCCTGGTAAAGTCAGGCGGGAAGCAGAAAAGGAGGGGTGGGAGAGACAAAGGAGGGGGGTCAAGAGGATATGAGGTCATTCGGGGTTTTTTTTCCCCCCTCACTGTTCAGTGGGTCTTTACAAAAGATTTCACTCAGGCTTTGCTCCTATATTTGGCGCTGTCCAAAAGGAGTGTTCCAAGGACAAGGTGCATGAACATTTAAAGTTGCATCAAAATATTTGGCCTAAGTTGAAATGTACAAAAGAAGACAGAGGAGAAATATAATATGAGACATGACAGGCCACACAAGTTCAAAGTAGAAGACCACCGTGGGAGAGCAATTAGAGGGCCTTTGCAAATTCTGGCTCATGTGTGAGGCATGAGGAGCATTTATCTGCAGCTAGAGATAACACAATATAGGGACACAACTATTACACCCTAATCCAAAAATAATATTGTGGTACGAGATGAAAATGATAAATAATCATTTGTTAAATTTACATTCATTTTAAGTATAGTCAGCTTGGAAGTTTTTAGACTAGATGGGTCAGCAATGATCTGTTGCCTCCACAAGAGGGCGCAAGCAGTTTGTTTTTCACTGAACATTAGCCATTAAATATGGCTTTTATGACTCTCCAACATTTAGAATGCCAGGACTGAAAGCTGACTTGAAGATGAGTTTCCTATCACCAAGCATTTAATATGAAAAGACAAAAAAAAAACTTGTCAATCAGGTTTCTGCCTTGTTTTGCACACCATAGCAGAAGTGGAGATATACGGTATCATATTTACATTCTTCTCCAGGGCTGAACTTACCTCCGCACACCACACCTCACGTCATGGCATATTTTGCTTAATTGTGGGCTCTTTTTGTTTCAGCATGAGCACCAAGTGCACAAAGCAAGGTGCATAAAGAAAACATTTTTGGAGGTCAACTAGAACCTGAGATGATTTAACCTCAACGATGGTCAACCATTGAAGAAGCGGACTGATCTCAAATGTTATTTATCGTTATTATATTAAGATCACAGTGGGGTCAGTGAGATGCACGTCTTGAATCAATTGAGGGGGAGTGGTCATCGATGACATAACCTTTGACACTGATGGATTCACTCAAGTTTCCAAGTGTGACTTGTGTGATCAAACGTTTGGTCAGTCAATAACTAGAACTAGAGTCGAATTGATTGACTGATTTAAAAGCAATGAATTCAGGTGAAATTTCGCTCTCTGGCACAAACCAGCCCCAACTTGTCGGAACTTTGTCAGTGCACAGCAGACAAAGGCTCTGCTTGTTACTTCACTTCACATGAAAACTAAAACTGATAAAGAATGCCACACAAAAATACTTCAAAGTAAATACTTCAGGAAAATCCATCGGACAAAGGGTCAAATTGAACAACAACAAAAGAAATAGGGGCCAGGTCAGTGTTGAAAAGCTGCAAGTATTCTAGGCCCCCACTAAGTACTGTGTGACCTCATGCTGCAAACATTGCACGCATGGAAGGGCAAAATAAATGTAGCAGTTCTTTACTGCTGCTATCTCTTCTCTCCATATTTTCTTTTTATTGTAGATTATAAGACAATTGTGGATTCAACAATATAACTGTGGGATCCTTTTAGAAAGTACCGTATTTTCCGGACTATAAGGCGCACCGGACTATAAGGCGCACCTTCAATGAATGGCCCATTTCAAAACTTAATCCTTATACAAGGCGCACCGGACTATAAGGCGCACCATTAATGCATCATGTCATATTTTTAATCCAAATAAAATCATTCTCCATTTTATCTTTTTTATTTCAACTTCAGATGCAACAAATGGCTATAATCACAAAATAATGATCCATAGTCTTTTTGATTCATGATTCATAGTCTTCAGCAGGCCACTTATGCTTGATTTCATGACACAATGCTTCGGGCCAGTTCGAATTTAGGAATTTAGTCCATATATAAGGCGGACTGGACTATAAGGCGCACTGTCGGCTTTTGAGAAGATCTTAGGTTTTTAGGTGCGCCTTATAGTCCGGAAAATACGGTAATCTCTTTTCTTTGATTGGAATGTTTTTAAGATCATAATAAGCCAAAATTCAAATCAGAATTAAAATATAATTGCTCAGCGCATAGGTCATACAGGTACATGCACGCACACAAGTTAGCACTAAACAGCTGTCAACAGCTCCTCATCTTGCCATTCTAAACAGGCAGTAATCTGAACAAACACACAGGTCTACCACTTAATAGAGGTCCTCTCCATATATTGAAGCAATGGAGAAGAAACAAAGCACATGAATAAAACCATGAGCAAACCTGTTTAATTGCAAACTATTCTCTACGACTTCCTGAATTGCTTCTGATAAGAGAAAACCATGCAGCAGCAAGTCGTATGTCTGATAACACAAGGCCTCAATGTTTGTTTTGAATGAGAACGTGTGTTTGGAAAATGACAGTTTGCCAGATGTTGGGTGTGTCCCGAATGCTCTGCAGACTGCAACCACTTCCCTTGGAACTAATAACCAACAGGAGAGTGGAAGGTGAACCAAAAGCATTCTACCATATAATGTTATTTTAAACTTTGTTACGGCAACAGCTTGTAGTGAAACGCCGTATAAATAAAGATGTGGATTCTATTGTATTGTACTTATGAAGGCAAAAAAAAACAACCCCAACTGCAAGAATAACATTCAAACTCAGTTGGGATATTATTTGTTTTGATATTCGGACATTTCTTGAACAAGAAGACCTTTCTTCTGCTACTAAAAATGTGCTGGCCTAATCCCAATTGGACTGTGCAAAAAGCACTCCAAGCCCAGAGGTATGTTTGGCTAAGAGCTTTGCTGTTCTCTATGTTGTGCACACCTTCAGGAAGAGCATTTGCTCTTCAATAAGGCTGCATTATAGAGGCTTAATCTGGACAATTGTCACCAAGGTTATACTGTTGTATTTTTAACACTGATATGATAGAGCAAGGGTGTCAAACTCATTTTTTTCGCGGGCCGCCTTTTAGTCATAGCTTCTTTCGGAGGGCCATTATGACTGTCAACCCAAAAAAATGTATGAGCATCTCATATTATATACAGTAAAAGCTACAAAACAAACTGACAAATAACTTGTTTTCAAATCAGACGAGTAAAAGCTGGTCAAATATTTAAAACAAAAGATATTATTCAAAGTGAAGACAATTTGCAATTCTAGTATTGACACACAAGTTTGTTGCACAATTTGTCTTGGCGGGCCACATAAAATGATGTGGCGGGCCGTATCTGGCCCCCGGGCCTCGGGTTTGACACCTATGTGATAGAGTGACGACTAGAAACGTGTGCAGTCGGGCAAATATTGCTTAATCAATCTGGTGAGTGGACTCTGTACTGCATCACGCACGTGTCACTTTGAAAAAATACATTCGGTGATCAAAACAGCGACAAGCAGCTGATGCATTTCTTTGCGTTCGCCAAAAACAAATGCCTGAGAAACACAATCGGGAGAATGGGGTGATTTGGAAAATTGTCTTTAAATGGCTCTCAACTTTGCTTTTCATTGTATTCGTAAGCAGGGGAGTTAGTTACTGAATTTTTTTGCACATCACCATTGCATGCAAAACTGAATGCGTGATCCGTTTTGCGCAATCTGGCAGGGAATATCTGGGTTAGATACTGTGGGGTCATCTTTATCAGAAACAAGACTTTCAGTTTTGGTTTGCTCCTGTGTACATGCTTGCGCGCACGCCTTCCAGAACAAGCTGTGCCAGTGCGCTAGAAAAACAACAGTTCAATTTAAGCGAACCAAACACACATTTGCCGAGCAGCATAATAATGAGATCACGCTGGTTCTTTCTTATTGAAAGGCAAATGGGTGTTAACAAAGGTTGGCTAAATACAGAGTTCAATGGGCCAGGTGTGGGCACACAAATAAATGCTCACTCCTGTAGGACAAAATGACATTCGAGACAGAAGAGCAATGTGGAGACCTGGATCCAGCACAGTCAAATCTCTGTGGTGTGCTCATAATGCAAGATTATATATTTACATCTAATGGTTTTCAATAACGATTGAGAAGAATCCCATGAAATCAAATCTTGCAAAAAAAAAAAAAAATTTGAAAATGGAAGACAACATAATGATGCAAAAAGAATAAATGAAAGCAGATATTCAATATATTATTATATAATATATGCAATATATTAATGTACAGGCTCAGAGGGATATATTTTGAAACTAAGAGATGCAAGACAAAGTAAGATTAAAAACAACAAAGCTTAATATTTGTCACGCAATTAAAATCTTGTCTGACTGTTTCGTCTGGAATGACTGTTGTTAACAAGCGGCAGAGCTAATCATGTGTGTCACGTGGTGATGAATTTGCGATGTTCTCAACTGTCTTTTGTGTCTGACATTTTGCTGAAGTGCCGCATTTAATGATTGAGGCGTCATACCCGCATGACGGGTTTCTTTAATGCTGCTGCTGCCTTCTACAAAGTGTTATTGTAGGTCAACCTAATTGACAACAGAAGTGGAGGCAAAGCACACTTGAATTGACACTGATGGACAATGAACTTTTCATGCATGCTTTGAAAAGGTAGGAGGAAGCCAGAAACCTGCAGGAACCCCAAAAGAACAGGAAGAAAGAGAGCCCTGCCCTGGAAAAATATATTTACCTAATGTCATTTCATCAAGTGGTGGTGCTTATATTTGCATGTCAGTTTGTCACGAGGCTGCTTTTACATGTTGACGTAAGAAGAATCAGTGGGCTGGCTTTAATTTCTTTCTTTATATTTGACTTATATATGGAAAGAAAAAACTCGTTACCCAAGATTCATTTTCTACCTTTTCAGCATTCATGCTTATGGTTCAGAAAGTAGGTCAATAAGGTGATGTCAGCCATTGCATGGACCTACTCACCTTGGAGTTTTTGCATTATGTCATTTCTACAGCAAAATAGCCAAAGTTCCATAATTGCACAAGAGCATGTGAGATAAATTATGGTTACCTCCACAACAAGTCAACATTGATCAAATGTGAAGGTGCATCATTGAGTTGCATGGTTTTCATTCTTACATGTGTCTGGTGAAGCTGTCCAGTTCATTGGGGAACAAGTCATCGTCGCCAACAACTCGCTCTTCTTTCTGCTTCGATTTCTTTCGTTTAAACCTCAACGACAACGACCGCTTTCCTTTTTTTTCCTTGGGGGAAATGAAAACGCCATCAGCGGGCAGTGCGGCTGCAGCGGCGGCTGCAGCGGCGGCTGCAGCGGCGGCGGCGGCGTCTCCGGGGCTCGCCGGTGAAGTCTGCGACGTGTCTCCATCTGTGATGGAGCCCGACTGCTTGGAAGCCTTGCCTTCTTTATCCGGTGACTTTACTTTGAACAAATTCTTCACTTTTAAAGAGCTCGACTTACTCATGCTGAATTGGAAAAAAAACGTCAAAGAACACAAATGCATTCAAAACTTGGAGGTGAGTGCACCAACTTGAGTCAGTTGGAGGCGTGAACGACTGGGAGAACCTGCGGGGCGGGTTACCTGCCTGCCAGGTAATCAGTCACGTGCTGGCTTGATCAATTCCGGTTTATTATCAAAATAAACGACTGGTGTTGCTTAAGCATCAAACTCGCGAAGAAGACAGAATACGTGTTTATTGTCCTCAATATTGAGGAAAACTAGAATAGAACATGCCACAGAAATAAATCATTAACTCTTATTTTCAGTTCGTTGGAATGATAGCGCCATCTGCTGGTCATATTAGGGAGTACATTAGGGTCACCTTTTGGAAAATGAGAAACCAAAGTCGCATGAAATGTGATTTGTTGCAAACTTTTCTTCACAAATGAATGTTGCTTTTTGGGGGGGGAGGAGGATCTCTGTAGGCAGGTGCCGAAAAAAAATCTGCAGAAAATGAGCAGGAAGCAGGAAGATAAAATCAACGGTTAACCTGAGTGGAGGCCCCCCCTTTGGTCTCCTTCCTTTTTTCTTTTTGAAACTTTGCTGCTTACATCTGTGACTATAACCTCCCCCTGCTCAAAGCTTTTTTCATAAGCAGCCAAGACATTGTGGAACTTTTCGCCAGCATTTGACACAGAAACCTTGACTCTGAGAACCATTCTTCTGAGGGTATGTTTTGACTTTCGTGTCAGTATTTTGTATTGGTTTGCATAAAAATAGAAGGCTCATAAATGAAAACTTAATTTAAAAGTATTATAATGTCTAGAGACATTATTATTATTATTATTAATTATTAATAATAATCATCATTGATTCTAATTATTAATTGTGCTTGTCGTTTATAAAAATGAATACAGTGAAACATACTTAGGGATTAAATATTTTGCATTATTTTCATTTGATCAAGCGATAAACAGCAATAATTTGCAAAAGTCGATTTCCACACATCTTTAATAATATTGGCTGTAACCATTCAGTGTGCATGTTAGTTAAATTGGCTTTTCAAAAGGTTAAATGAGCATGAATGAATAAGTAACTAATGTTGCAATTCCTGTTATTAAAGTATCCTCAGAGACAATACACAGTCGTATTTGAAACACTTCTTCAAAAGGGCATCTAATAAAATGCAGATTCCTCTTTTAAGCTCTCAATTCGTTTTTTTCATATGGAATCTAGCTAGCACTTATTGACAGAAGGTGCTAAATTCTGCAAAATGTTATTCAACATCTGTCAGACAGTAAACATGAAAAAGAAGTTTCTCAGAAGCTAGATTGCTTTAAAAACATACATCATTATTATATGTATGGATGTTTGATGCTGCGCAAAAGATTCTTTGGGTGATTGACAGAAAAAGCACCGGAGTATAAGTCGCACCAGCCATAAAATGCCCAAAAAAGTGAAAAAAAAACATATATGTATATAAGTCGCTCCTGAGTATAAGTCGCCCCCCCCCCCACCCAAACTATGAAAAAAAACCGCGACTTATAGTCCGAAAATTACGGTATCTTGAAAATAGATGGATAGATGTTTTTGGGTGACCTGGTTTCGTTTCATCTTTAGATGCGTGACTTACACGCATAAGCTTCGATTGTTGTCTAAGATCATCACTGATAAGGATCAGATCACCTTTAAAGATCAAATGAAACCCTAACCTGACAAAAAAAAAGCTTAAATTGGGTCATGCACAACCAGAGGAAGAGACAAACTAGAACACTGCCTTTTATCCTTCACACAGAGTACGTGTGATATTTAACTTTTGCTGACATTGGCTGAAATGTCACTCACCACTTGTTTTTCTTCCCCAGAACCAAAACATGTCTTCAGTGGCTCCAGACTATTACTATTATCCCGGCACTGATGACTATACAGATGCGGAGCCGTGCAACCTGGATCCAAATCCCGCTGAAGTCATCACCCAAACCTCCATGCACTCCCTCATCTGTGTCTTTGGCCTAGTTGGGAACGTCCTCGTGGTGGCCACTTACTTATTCTACAAGAGGACCAAGACAATGACAGACATCTACCTGGCCAATGTGGCGGTGGCCGACCTGACCTTTGTGCTGGCCCTGCCTTTTATCATTTACAACGAGCGGCACAGCTGGGCGATGGGCACGGCGGTCTGCAAGGTGCTGAGGTCGGCCTACTGCATTAACCTTTACGGCGGGATGCTGCTGCTGGCGTGCATCAGCGGCGACCGTTACATCGCCATCGTCCAAGCCAGACGCTCTTTCGGGGCCCGCTCGAGTTCTCTCATCCACAGCCGCATCATATGCACCGTCGTGTGGCTTTGCGCGGCCGCCTTAACGCTGCCCACCCTTCTCTACACCGAGCGCTTTGAGGAGAGCGCTCCGGGGGCCGAGAGCGTGCACGTGACCTGCGAACTGTCTTTCAGCAACGACGAGACGGCCAAGTTGATCAAAATGCTGATCCCCTGCCTTCAAATGGCCATTGGGTTCCTGCTGCCCCTAGTGGTGATGGTGCTGTGCTACTCCAGCATCACGTGCACGTTGATACGAGCGCGAAGCAGCCAGAGGCACAAAGCCATCCGCGTGGTCTTGGCCGTGGTTGTGTTCTTCATCGTGTGCCACCTCCCCTACAACGTGGCTCTGCTCAACCACACGCTTGATCTGTTTGAGCAGAGAAGTTGTCGGGGAGAAAGGCTCAGTCTTCAGGTTCTGGCTGTTACGAAAAGTGTGGCCTATCTCCACTGCTGCGTCAATCCCATCCTCTATGCCTTCATCGGCTCCAAATTTAGGAGCCACTTTAAGCAAATACTGATGGACCTGTGGTGCTTTGGTAAGAGGTACATGTCCTCGGCCCGCACGTCTGACGTCTGCACCTCGGGCTTCAAGTCTTCGGATGGCTCAAACAACTTCTCCTCGTTTAGTGTTTGACTTTGACTCAACTTTATTTATTCCTTGGGATTGCTCGCTCGGGAAAATCCGGTTCAAGTAGCTTACGCAGACATAGTAGAAAAGAGAATATTGTCTTTTAAATGTATTGTATTGTGTGTTCTCAAATGAAATCTGTTTTTTTTTTTTTAAATGAATGTCGCAGTAGTTTTGGGCATGAGTGAAGTATATATTTTTCTAAGTGCTAAAATGCTTTTCAAACTCCTGCTGTTGGACTCCATTGTTGATATGAAGAGAGGATAACTTCTAAATGTATCGCTTTGATTTGTTGCCTTATTCGAATTCAAATCAGACCTGATTAAAGAGCAGAAGGTGGGGGAAAATGTTTTTGCATCTTAGTTTATTTTATTTGCCTATTGAAATGCATAAATTCTCCACAGACTCACGAATCATCAGTAATTGAGCTGCATTAGTAATACATTTTATTTCCACTAGATAGCGGCAGTGAGCTTTTGGACTTTTGGGGTCAATTTGATTAACATACCACTCCCTTATGATTAGAGGGTAAAGATGAAATTACATTTATCTCCTCTATCCATTCAGTCTTCATTGTCCATCTATCTGCTCTTCGACGTATGCATATATTCAGCTGTGTGTCCGCTCACAGTCTCCCATAATGTATTGTCTCTCTGTCTAGAATGTGTTGACATTTATTGCACAGTAGTATTCCAATAACAAAGAATGAACTGGAGGACACAGGGTGTGTCTTCAAATGTTTGAAGGTCTCTGTTGGTAGGTCTTTGCACTCTCTGGTGAGGAATTACACCACTAGACGTCTTTTTGCATAGTTCACTGCAGTGATTTTGGGAGGTTTAAACCTTGGCCTCATTCCAGAAAACTCTTTTGTTACGGTAACATGAAGTAACTCTTGATGGTAGCTACGGGATCTTGTTGGAACCTTCTGCTTTGAGGGGACATGCACTCATTTTTTAGCCAGATGTGTTCACCTCAACATCTGGTGTCTTCTAATGAAGTCATATTTCTCGCTCTTATGTACCGTCTGATTCATTTTGCCTTGTCAGCAATGCTCAAGAGTTTGGCCTCAACATGCTCTCACTGGATGATATGAAAGAACAGATTTGATTCAAGGAAGAAATTACAAAAGAATGCCACTTAAGTCTTTTTTAAGGAGATGCCCTTATCTCATGCAGCCAGTTCCTTGGCGAATAGGATTTTTAATAATAAATGGGATTTTTGTTTTTCATCCTAATTTGATACGGCACTGCTCAAAACACACAAAGGATAAAGAATGGTAGCAAACTTGATACTTCTTGGTGGGGCAGTTGAGTGTCATGCAAAAGCCCAGAAGAGTTTTCTTACTATTACGACCAGTGCATCCAGCACGTCTTTGCTATCTTCCTCTTTGACTATTTTTTCCCCGAAAAATGAATCACAACAATTTGATTTGGTGATGTTATTACACCCCGTATAGCCAGAATGCAAATGAACAACTCACCGCTGGATTTACCTATATCCCCACTTTTGTTAAAAAAAAAAAAATGGTTGCAGCCCCAATGTCATTTCATTTAACAAACACATGTTTCGATTTAGGCGTGTATTCAAAGCACCAGGCAATTTTGCTTGGCTGGCAAGAATTCTGGCCTTTCAGGCAACTCATGTGGCTCCCTTGTAATCCTTTTTCATGTCAAAGTGGTTCTACTTGTGCATGGCAACACATTCCTCGCCCCCAGCCCTCCACTCCACTCCACTCCTCCTATTAGTTGGCTCATTTTAGGCCCAAAGCAGAACTGATAAGGGTTCCTGGCAGTTTCAGGATTATCGTGCTGGGTCAGACTGTACCCTGCTGCTCTGCACCAAGGAATGCAAGCAAAGTAACAAGTAGGTAGGTCACGCACGAGCCTTCCCATCTGCCACTCACCCAAAGTGCAAGTGAGGCTCTCAGCCAACCTTCACAGTCCATCATCTTATCAGCAACATTTATTTGGGAGAACAGTACAGTAGCGTAAATGTGTATTTTTACTCAGCTCCCTTCCAGGATTGTCTTTATGTACGTAAAAAGAAAATACTAACCTCTTCTCTTCTCATCTGTCGTCTTGGGAGGCTACGCTCCGTTTTGGCAATGGCATTTCATGGAGCTGGGAAACAAGTTTGGTATTTTGATACAGAGTGAGAGGCCAAGAGAGGACGCGGTCAAAATCGGATATCTGTTGAAAAATCATTTGAGTCAGTGAAACAAACAAGCAATCGACGACAACAGCAGATAACACACAAATGTAAAGATGACATTTTGAAAAATAAAATCACTCTTTCTTTTCAATGTGGATAAGATAAACTCATTAGGAATACACTAAATGACTCTTCTAGCTGCAATGATCTGCTTTCTAATGCAATCTAGGTGGAGGAAGGCTCATTCCAAGCAAGCATCCCTCCAGTGCTCTAATGACCCATTGTGTTTGCTAATTGTGTTAGAAGGCTGGCTAATGGATGACTAGAAAACCCTTGTGACTCCAAGCCTTGTGTTGTACCTGTGTTGAAATAAAAAATAAATCAATAAAAACAGAATTGAATCAAATAGAGCAAATCGCCTAAACAGGGATGCTAAGTCAACATCCTGCATGCTTTTCCATCTGCAATTGTGTAATCACATGCTAAAGTGTGTGGGCTTGTTTGTCAAGGGACTGGAAGCTTTCCTTCATCACATTTCTCTCCCACACTCTGCTGTACTTCCCAGGAGGAAAAAAAAAAAGCCATTTTGCCTCTGAGGGACACAGATTCTCCTCTTTGCTCTGGAAACCAGGATGACTTTCCACTTGCAAAGGTGAAAGACATTCCTTAAGGTCATTACAAAAAAGTTGCTGAAATGAAATTCCCAAATGTGATAGTGGGCCGATTTGGCTCCAGAAGATCATTTCTCCAATTGCTACATTTTTTTTTGCTCCAATAGTCTGTCCATCTTCCGGTTCAATGAACAAATGAGAGATTTTATTGTAAACACCACCTGCAACTGTGACGGATTGCTTCAGGGACGGACCGAGAGGAAAAGCAATACACATTTAGAATAGACATAATACTGAGCAAGTGACGTCCCTTACTGCGGGGGTGATAATGTCTTTTCCTGTTTAGTAAAGAGATGGAGGTTTTTATCTATGCACTAACTGGAAACTTAATTTCCTGCTCGTTTTCATTCCAGGATCTCTGACCGCTCGTGGGCCAAAATGGTCCTGTCAGCTTGCAGCATTGAAGCTGTTGACCATTTTTGGGGAGCGCTGAAGTTGAAGTCAATTGAATGTAACGTTCTTCGAAAACATTCGTGGCAGCTGGAGAAGCTGAGAGGGTAATACCGCTGACCTTTGACCCAAGGGCTCAAGAAAAGCATTTGGTGGGAAATCTGTGCCAAAACTATCACGTGAATGCTTACAGGAAACTTCCTAAAATATTCACTATTTTAAACCATCCTGATCTAGATCACCCAACACTCCTTTTTGGATCCGGTACTGGCTGGTTAGTAATCTCACTAGTATGGGTTTTGGGAGCCAGGCCAATACGCAATGAGAGGTGGAGCGGCAGGACGACTAACTGCTCCTCTGTGCAAGAAGCAACAAGAGTGTTGTTGCAGAGAGCTCAAAATTGATGCCAGATCCACATCTGGGGGGACAATCCCCACAAAGACCATCCATCATCTCATCATCTCATCAGACACGCGGAGGGCATACGGGTAGAACAAGGTCACGCACCCTAGCAAGCCTGTGATCTCATTTTCCATGGGTGTCATTCTGAATCCACACCTCGACGACTTAACGATTTAGACTCGATGAATCAACGCGATGACATGATCTTCAGCCTTGCATGTTCTCAAAAGAACAAACAATGCGTATCTAAAACAAATGTGGCTGATTTTTTTAATTTTTTTATTACTGTTGAGAGGCATACATTACAGTGCAAACCATTCTTTGGCATTAAAAGCCACATTGACCACTTGGATGGGACAGTGTTGGTAAGGCGTGTTCAGTCTTGCAAAGCAGTGCATTCCATTGACACTTGGGCATGATTTTAAGCGGTGAAAAAGGGGCAGGTTACTGTAAAGACCCCCCCCCTCCCCTACCAGGTAACCTCGCAATGTTATGGGACACAACATTGGAAGTGGGGCCAAATTGCATTTTGCTATTAATGAGCTAAGGACATGGGCATTCAAGATGAATCCAGTGAGATGGAATCATTGGAGCAACATATTAAACTGGACTAGAGGCTAACGCGGGAAAGAGAAGAACTGTAAACACGTAGTTTAATGTAAAAACCCGTCCTGAATGGAACATTCCAGACAGTATTATTTCGGTTTAGTGACAGATGCTTGCTCAGGACGTGACGGCATAAAGAAAACAATGGAGGGGAACATGGCGGCAAAACAGGAAGACAAAGAAAGAAAACATGAAGTGAGCGGCCGCTGCATTGAATGGCATTTGTTTTTTTATGTACATTCTATGTGCTTTGATTGTGTGTTTCAGCACATTATTTCCTACCTCTCATATGGCTTCCATTACAACGGAATGAGGGTGAGCGGGTTAAAGAAACCGGCGCTCTCTGCAGCGTGCTTGGCTAAATGACGTAACGCAAAGTTTGCCGATGAAACACGTGCAGAAAATCTCTCCAAATGTATCAGTACTAAAGAGGACCCGCAAAGGGGGGGTAAGTAAAAGCAGATTTGTGACACGTTTGACAACAGAACGCATGCAATCCAGTGCTGCAGGTCCATGGCAGGCGGGCAAAAAAAAAAAAGTCAACAGTAATCATCGCAGTCCTTCAAATTGTGTGAATGATGATGACAAATAGTGTGGCAGTAGATAAAACAGCACCACAGATGAAACCTCTACTCCGACGTGGTTTCACAGTTACATACATTCTAGATGTTAACGTTTAACGGGACGGTCGCGACGTCACCACGAAACAGTTGGCCGGCAGAGACATTTAGGAGCAGAAATCAGTAGACATCTCTCTCGCTTTCTTTTTGTCCGTTCAATTTTCATAGGGCTTCACATTATGTTCGTTTGGATTAAAAAAAAAAAAGAAAGAAGAAACATCCATTGTTACAACATGGCGTGAAAGCACCTTCCATGAAAAGAAAACCTCTTTTACCTTGCATAAACTGATCTCAATTGTGATTTTAGCATAGAAAATAGGCAGATAAGTGGATATAGTAGGCTGCTTTGCATACAAATGGCAATACTTCAAAAGGTATTTAGTGATTAATTCATTCATAAGGGATACAATAGCACCAGTTTTCGGCATCTCTAACCTGAGAAAACACTGGCCGGCCTCCTCAACCTACTTCCCTTTCCTGCTGGTGGCGGCGGCGGCGGCAGGCCCTGTGATTTGGCAAACTAAATTGTTGCACAGCGGAGGCCTCCGGGAGCAGACATGAATCCATTTCATCCCAGAGGAGGCAGCGATCCAAAAATAACAAAACACGAAGAAAAAAAAAAAGAATACAAAATAAAAAACAATGAGGCTATGGGGTGTATCGAGGCCACTGGCGGGCGCCGACACCTTCAAGAGTCTCCTCCTCTCAGTGGAAGTCTGAGTGTTTCAGACACTCGAGTGTGATTAGCGGGAGGGACGTCCTGAGGATTACTCGTGGCTGCCGTCTGCTTTTTGCCACTTGGCTCCATCCAAGCACATGGGGCAGCAGGCGCCTTTTAGTTTGACAGGCTGTTTGCACGGGGCCGGCGGACAGGACTCCACAAAGCAGGTGATTCTGGTGTCCTGCGGGAGGGAGCACAGAAACAACGGGCCTGCTTACTTTATTAGATTAGGGAGGATTGAAAAGTTTCCCGTGGTTACAACTGGGACTTCCAGCCGACAGCAGAACAAAAGGGAGACCGAGCAAACAACTATGACGCAGCCCTTTTTTTTTTTTTTTACCACCCTTATTCAGTGATTGAACATTATTTCAGGACCCCGTTGAGTCGTTGAAGTGGGCAACGACAAGTCGTGAATGCGTCAGCCGTTTTCGACACGCTGCTGGGAACATCTTAAAAAAAAAAGCCTAATACCATAAATGTAAACTACGGCATTTAAAAGCATACTGTAGAAAAGCTAGTACCGTATTTTCCGGACTATAAGGCGCACCTAAAAACCTAAAATTTTCTCAAAAACCAACAGTGCGCCTTATAGTCCGGTGCGCCTTATATATGGACCAAATTCCTAAATTTAAACTGGCCCAAAGCCTTGTGTCATGAAATCAATCATAAGTGGCCCGCTGAAGACTATGAATCATGACTCAAAAAGACTATGGATCATTATTTTATGATTATAAAGTAACAAGTTGCATCTGAAGTTGAAATAAAAAAGATAAAATGGAGAATGATTTGATTTGGATTAAAAATCTGACATGATGCATTAATGGTGCGCCTTATATAAGGATAAAGTTTTAAAATGGGCCATTCATTGAAGGTGCGACTTATAGTCCGGTGCGCCTTATAGGCCGGAAAATACGGTAATGAACGTGTGTTTCCAAATACAATAATTATCATGATAATAATATAAGATAATAATATTAACAACACAATTGTTTGAATGCACTTTCTATCTCGGTGCAAATACGTGCGCAGGCAAATTATTTGGTGCTTTCCTGTCCATATGTTGAACCTACTTTGCATTCGCATTGAGTGCACGAATCCTGTTTCCACCGCTCTCCATCTGTCCGCTCACGCCCGTTACCGTCGACGCAGTCGGTCTCGCTCAGGCGGGCTTCCAGTCGTCTAATCTGAAAAGACAAATCAAAGGCTGTCGTTTCTATGGGCAGAGACGAACGGCACCATAAAGAATGGACTTTCTATTGAGTTGGTCTCATGCTGTTGTTCCTGATTTATGAGTTACTTCCTGTCCGAGTGCTTTTTAAATGCGTAGGGAGCAGGATTCCTTCAGCATAGTTCAGGGGCAGCGATGCTTGAAACGCAAAAAAAAAAAACCTGACTTGAATTAAAAGAAAATGCAAGGAAGAAAAGGGAAGGAACGCACCTACGGAAAAACTGATGAAAAACACATTTGCCTGACAAAAAGGCAAAAGACTCGGTGATTGAATCTGACTAGAACGCTGTACGGAAGAAAAAAAAAACCTGCCAATGTCCAAATCTTGGGAATTTACCTGTTTGCGTAAGCTTGTGATTGTCTTCTGCATGTCGGCGACAAAGTCTTGGAATTCACTCGCTGGGGGATCAGTGCTTTTTTTGGAGGTCGCCGTAACATTGACATGTTCTGTTCTGGCTTCTTCCAAGGGACTGCAAATCATCAATGCAAACAATAGGGTCAAATGACACTCACGGAAACTAAACGGTTGCTTTTCTCCGATGGCCGGTGTGTCACCTGTTTTCCTGGATGCCGTCGGCAGCTCTGCCGTCTTTGTAACTGTGATCGGCCGACCTGCGCCCTCTAAAGTGGTAGGACAGCGCGTTGAACTGACCTTTGGTCCTGCAGTCTGGCAAAGCGAAATACAACAAAGCTCAATTGGTGTCAACAATGACAGATATGGGTTTTCTGCGTTGCAAATAAAAGCAACGTTACCTTCGCAGCAGTCTTGCCACATGCGCAAGTCAATGTGCGGGATGTTGTCGCAGCTGCCGTAGCCGTGCGGCACCTCTGCCACCCTGAAGACGTCCGACTGCGCCCGCGTGATGTTATCGCCGTTATCGCATAGCACCCGGGAAAGGGAGGCCTGCTTCAGCTGAGTCAGTTGGGCAGGCGTGAAGGTTCCAGGGTTTTCGTACCAGAACCTGCACATTACGAATATTTGCCAGGTTCAGGGATATTAAACGTACGGCCCGTTTCCAGCGAGCGGAAGGGCTCGGTTCAGGATGAAGTGGTTACCTGTCTCCATCCCGCAGACGTTTGAACTGAGAAGCCAGCAGACACATGAGGGTGGGTCCGAGCCTACTGCCAGGAACCACATCTTCAGCCATCAGGGCGGGGAACAGGTCAACGTTCAGAGGCGTACCGTAAAGCCTATCACGCAAGAGATATGGTTTGGGTGACATGAATCCAAAGAGTATCTTGGGTTTTACGGCTCTCAAATCACCTCTGCAGCTTCTCTCTGACGTCGGGGTTCTTAATCTCGTTCCTCAAGTCGTCAAAGGTCTGAGCCGAGGTCAGGTTACAATAGGTCCTGTAATCATTGTACGGCGGTATGCCGTGATCTCTTCCTCGCTGTATGTTCATGGCGGCCAGGTCCAAGGCCACAGCGTGGGCCATGGAAAACAATCTCTCGGTCAGCTCTGTATTGACTAGCTGCGAGGGGACCCGCATTTTACCCGCCACGCCATAGAGCCCGCGGAGCAGCGGGTCAATGCCACCCTCGTTCACGATGCGAAAGGGCGAGAAGAAGGCCCGATGCAGGGAGATGTGACCCTGGGGGATGGGCTGGAAGTCCTCATCTAACCTGTAGAGTATCGGGTTAATGAGGGTGTGCCCGAAGCGGAATGCCGCAGTGGCGAAAGCATTGAGGATGCCCGCGTTAATATTGGGGTCATAACCTGTGTACGGCCCCATCATCTTCATGCCTGCCTCGCCTAGGATCTAGAAAACACAAAGAGTTAGGCTTGCCCGGAACGCCGCTACCCCCGTTGGGCGGAAGGAAGGAATGGTTACCTTTGGCAACCAGTGACTGTAGGTGATGTGTTGCATCTGGGCTCCCACTATCTTCCTGGCTTCATGGTAGATGGTGTCCCCATCCCAGTGGGGGTTTAGCCTGAGTAACTCTGTGGCTACGCGGTTGTGCTCCCTGAACCACACCGTGTGCATGGCCGTGAGGCCCAGCTGTTCGTTGGCACGGTGGTCTCCGGCCAAAAAGCAGGGGATGGGACTTTCATTCTCGTTCCTCATGCACTCGGTGGGCGGTCCCGTGGCGAAAGGCAACAGCGGCTTCCCGGTACGCTGGATGATCCCCTGCCGGAGCAAACCCCGTTGGCTGGCCAAGTCGCGGATCTCCTCGGACTCGTGCCGCGAACTACCGTAGACGTTTGAGGCGTCGATGTACGCCGTGAGCTGGTTGATTTGCTCTCTCGGGTACACGCTGTTCATGAGCAGCGACGTCATCCCGCTGCCGCACACGGGGCTGGAGCGCACAAAGAACATGCAGCGGGCGCCGCTCCTCAGCTGCCGGGGATCGTTGGGAGGGAATTGGATGGGGAAGCAGGGCGGGTCGTTGGTGCAAACCTGAGTGCACAGCTGTCCGTCAGAGAAGCGCGACTGGCTGAGGGCCGCCACGGTGGAGTCCAAGTCGTGATCCAGGAACTGACCCCACTGCATCAGCATGTGGGTGTAGCGATCGTCCGGAGTGATGGTCTCGGTCCCCATCAAAGCGGTGGATACAAATCTGGGCAGAGGCAACCTGTAGCTATTGCCCGCCTGCTCCGTAGCTCCCCTCGGGAGATTAAAACCGTTGTCGTAGACGGATTTGAGGAGGCGTTGGAACGGGGTGAGCGAGGCCCCCCACATGGAGTGCTGCAGGTTGTTGCAAGTGCCGTCGTGAGTGCGGTACTTCTGGTGGAAGCAGATGTCGGAACAGTTGTTGATGCGGCGGTGGGCGGTGCAGCCCGAAAGGTTGGCGATCACGTCCAGAAAGTGCGGGGACACCAGGTCGTTGTAGCGAAAGTCTGCCGGGCGGGACACAGAGGGAATGCAAATAGTGTTATTTATCTATGTACTTAGCATTTATAGAAAAGTAACCCACTCAAATTCTGACATGTATCATGATAAGCGCTTTTAAGAGTGTATGAACTTGCAGTTGGACCTTCTAGAAAGAGGAACTGCCAATATTGAAGTTGTGACCCTTGTGGTGCTGGGCAATGATTCAGGAAAGAGCTGCGTTTTTCACTAAATATTTGGGAGCTTTCTAAATCCTGATTTGAGTCCATGGTTTTTTTATTCCCTTCTATTTTATTCCAACTGAAGACTCCAGATTGTCTTTGGGTATTGATGATGGTCAATCCATATGTGTCAGTCCTGACATTGGCAGAGGAGCAAATTAGGGTGTAACCCGCCTGTCAATTTAAGTCAGCTGGGCTAAGCCGCTGTTTCCAAGTAACCCGAACCAGAATAAGCAGTCAAATAGAAGGAAGGAATCAAATATGTAGCATCGATTTAGAATCACCAGCGTTTATTTATCCACTGAATCAGCCTCACCGGTGCCGTTGGTGTCCACCGTGAGACCCTGGTTGACGTGGTTCTGGATGAGAAGCAGAGTCTGCTCGAAGATCTCGCCAGCGCGAGCCTGCTCCACTGTGTAAGGGTCACGTGGATAACGGAAAAGTGCAAGTAGCTCCCCTGGGGTACGAGGCTGACTAGAGGGATAGGGAGATGGTGGAAGGACAAAAAAACAATTTAGTAAGCAAGCGAGTCTTTCGGATAATTAAGTTCAGACTTTAGACAGAGGAGGAAGCAGAAAAGGGCAACACTTTATTGTCGATTGACTCAGGTGACTAAATATCTGCACGAGCTCTTTGACAGAGTGAACAGAGTCCGTGTACCTGTTCAACCTTGCAAACAAAATGCCTTTGCCTCTGTAAGCACAGTGATGTCATATTATGGACTGAATCCAAATCCAACATGAATGCCTCATTTGGCGTGCTGAGTCCTCAAACACACATTTGTCAGTCACACCTCAGTGTATATAGATATTTTTTTTCTTCATGCCTGGTCATGCAGGAATAAATATACACCATATACTTCACAACTACCGTAATAAACCGGATTGAAATGAAGGGCGTATGAGAAGTTTCTCGGAGTAACGCCTTCAACAAAAATGCGCTATTGAGTTACCTTGATTAGAATGAATTCATCTTTATATATATATTTTTTTTACAACAGAGCTTTGTGAGTCAGTTTTAAAGGCCTTTTTTAGTTCAACCAGCAGCCTCTGATTGCCATTTAAAACGGAGGCTGGAAATCCCCTCGTCTGATTTTTGGCTTAGCGGTTTGACTTGTGTGTATTTCTGTTCTTTGTTTATGTGTTTGTTGATGTTCACTGCATCATGCATGCGCGGCTAAGCCGAGTGCGGTGCCGTTTGTGCACGCCAAGATCAACACAACTGCTTACCGCATTTTTTAAACAGGATGGAAACACTTAGAATGTGCACAGAACCTGCCAACAGTGACTAAGATCACTTCTTCTTTATCTTCTCCGCAACGAATAACTGGCCGGATGAGAACATTGGTAACCTTGATTATGATTCACTTAAAAAAAGTCTGCGGGAAGGTACGGCCAGCCAAAATATTCCGGTACAAATTTGAAAGATGTCGCTAGATTCATTTCAGGAACCCTTGGTGATGTAATTGTTCTTATGAAATGTGCTGGTGTACCTAACGGCATGGCCACTAAGGTACATATTGCACGAGTCGTTCACAGCTTACCCATCAAACAGCCGTCTCCTCGTCGACTCAATGGCACTGTCCACATTTCGGATTGCCTGCTCAATGGACGTGCTCACAAAGGTGTCGCCTTCCCTGCTTACTTCCGGAACTGCAAGACAACAAGACGTGAGAAGAAGTGCTTTAAGAGTAACTCTGGGGAGGGGGGAAAAAAAAAGTTCCTCAGTATTATGACTTTATTTGAATATTACAACCTTCTCCAGCTCTCCAGTAAGCGGATGCCAACATGAACCAAATCATTAACTCGAGGATGCAATGTGGATGTGGCCAACAAAAACAGAAACAGAGTGCAGGGATGGATATTGGAGCAGAATGAGAAGAGCTGACAGCAATCTGATATCACTGACTCAAACTTGGGCGTTTCACTCTGTGGACTCTACAATAACATGACAAGCACTGCCGGACAGGAGAAAAATCCTGCTTCAATGTGAATTGCGGGGATGAACTTCACGAATTCACTACAGTCAATATTTTAAAGTTATAGTAAAAGTGGGAATAGAACCTGTGTCTTCTCACCCGTGACAGTTAGCACCATGCTTGCGACCTCATAGCCAATGGGATTGCGGGCTATGCACTCGTAGCGGCCAGCATCGGCGGTGCCCACGTCTTTTACCTCCAAATAGCCATCGGGGCTGATATGGAATTTACCACTCTCTGTCACCTGCACACCATCCTGAGAGAGAAGATGATGCAGTTGGGGAGGTCGTGATCTTGGGAGCTTGCATCAGTCATTTACATAAGATGCAAAATGAACTATTGTGTAAAAAAACAAAACAATGCTGACGATTATTGATCACGGAATAACTAAGTGACCTATCATGTAAAAAAAAAAGACCAATGCCGACTGATGCAGCATTCAAACCAATCTAGAAATCCTTCAAGGTGGTTTTCCATCTCCTGAGGCTCAAGGAGGTCAAGGCTACTCCTAAAAACGTCGTCTTAGCATCTAACCTTGTTCCAGGTAAGGACAGGTTGTGGCTGGCCCTGAGCACTGCAGGGAATCTGGACGTCCTCGCCAGACTCCACCGTTGCGTCCCTTGGAGCATTTGTGAAAACAGGCGTTACTGAATGAGTTGAACATACACACACACACACACACACACATATGCGCACGTGTTAATGATTATGTGACAGTACAGGACAGGTAAAGTGAGAACAATCATTGCAGACAAGAAAGTCTACTGTCTTGTTTAACAGTAACACTTCAAAAAAAGAAAAAAGCATGAAAAAGAATTATGCTTTGTTTTCCAAGTGTGTATTTATAAGTACACATCATAGACAAAAATGTGATTGTTTTCACAATAATAATGCAAAAATTCCAGAAATTTGCACAAAATCTTCCTTGAAAAAAAAAAAACCCTCCCATTGTTGCCTTTGTGCTTGCCAAACATAAGTGTTTTTTTTATTTCCCTGCCAAAACATTGAGGTTGAAATTGTTGTGTACTGAAAGTGTAACAAAAATGGACACATATGGTTGCAAAGCAAGTGTGAATTTGAATATGACGTGTTGGTGAAAGCAGCTGCTTTCCATTCGGAGTCCATCATCAAACACTGGGTGTCCCTGAACTACGTCTTTATCATGCACACAAATGAACCGCTGAGCATTGCTACACAGTGAGTCACTAGCTTTCATTGTCTGGGAGCTGAGATGACACTTGGAAAGCCAAGGTGTTAAGACATCTGACACACACACACACACACGGCATGGGAAAATCCTGCTAACCTCTCACAAATACTTTGTGGTCTCGCCTAAACGGTCTACTATAAATCAGAGATGAACTTTCGAAAAACCCATTGTTCACAGCAGTCCACTCCAAGTCCCATCATCAATATAGTAAACAATTTCCAAAATGCCCCTAAAAGAGTCTCGGGCACGTCTTAAGCGCCAGAATACAATGCACGAGGCCTGTCAGTCTACATATCACATTCATCATGATTGTGGCCTGTGCGTCATTTTAAGAGTGGAAGCATTACGCAACAACGTATACTTTGAGGCGTGTTAGCAGCCATTACTAGAGGGAAAAACATGGAGTCATCTCAAGAGTTATGGTCTGACATGCTTCCCTATTTAATAACAAGGCTGCCATTTCAACACCGGTCGGTCGGTCGGTCGGTACATCCCACCAACACATGGCAACATAGGCTACACGTGATAAACAGCAGCAACATTTCTTTCAGCGTGTAAATACTTTGTGACCATTTCCAACCTACACGTACAAACGAAACATGAATGAGCTCAGAAGAGTGCGCCAGCTTCACTGTGTTGACACTAAAGCCATTTATTTATGACCGAGCCTTACGTGGACTTTCCACTAACCCTGTCAACTCACCTCTCTGTTGGATGTTGAGCTGCACGGCGGTGCGCACAGTCCCTACTGGGTTGACCGCCTGGCACTCGTACTGGCCCTCGTCGTGGGCCGCCACCCGAGTGATCCGAAGGGTGCCGGAAGACAGGACCGAGTGTCGGCGGTCCAGAGGTAACGGGCTGCCTCCGCGAGTCCAGGCGATAACGGGCTGGGGGTAACCCGTAGCCTCGCACGGGAAGTCCACGGTGTGGCCGTCAAGGACGGACTGATCCTGTGGCGTGACTGTGAACTGGGGGATTGCTGGAGGCCCAAGAGAAAGACAAAGAATGAATATGTCATCGTATATCCAATCATGAAGCAGTGGGGGAATATCGTTAACCTACCTTGAACAATAATATAAGCTGTGGCGTGAATGGTATCAACATTATTGGAGGCAAAACAAGTGTACTGCCCTCCGTCGGCCTGGACCACATTCTGAATGTAAAGCCCTCCGGAGGGGGTGATGTCGATGCGAGCGTCACTGGGCAGCGGTGTCTGATCTCCTTTGGTCCAGGAGATTCGGGGCTGGGGCTGGCCCGTGGCGCTGCATTCCAAAGTCACGCTCTCACCCACCAGCACTTCAGTGTTTTGGGGCTGGATGACGAAACTTGGCCGTGCTGCAGGCAGAAAGGAACCAATAGTTGATCGGAATGATCATCGTCAGGTGCTGATAGAGAACACATCTGTATCACGGCTCCATACTTGGCCAGTGATTATAGTAGTGAGCCATTAAAAAATGTAGACAGCGAGGAGGGCCCTGGTGTTTACAAACCCAAAGAGATGAAATGCATAACATGATAAGAGGGCCACCTATTAACCGAGGAATGACCTGCTGGTTTGCAAAATGCAGCCAAAGTTCCTTAAAAAAAATCCTATGCATGATAAAACATAGCCAGGGATTATGGAACTTCACTTACAAGGCGCTCCGAAATATCGCAAGGTGACCTCTGAGGTCTTGACCTCCCCGGCTACATTTTTAGCCATGCACTGGTAGACTCCCTGGTCGGTCTCTCTTGTATCCTGGATCATGAGTGTCCCATCCTCCAGCAGGTTCAGACGACTGTCGTCTCGCATGTTAAGAGCATTGCTGTTGTCAGAACACAAGAGATGAACAACACGAATCATGGCTGGACTTTCATTGAAGCAGCCTTGCACACTATTTAGTGTCACACATTCGAAAAGCTTACTTGTTGCGGAGCCAGATGATCTGCGGTTTGGGGTTTCCCTCAGCCCGGCAGGTGAAGTAGACCGTGTTCCCCGATGTAACATCTACGTCTTGAGGCTCTGAGGTAATTCGGGGTATTTCTGGAGAAAGTTTTACAATGGACGGTATTATGGCATGTCTGTACAGATGTACTGTATGTTCCATGACGCAACAGCTATCATCAATCAGCTTGATTCTAGAGCGAGCACGCCATTCTTTTGTGGGGGGTAATTTTGTCGTCTTGCCAGAATTCAAACTCAACTCCGTAAATCACTATAGCCTGGAAATCAAGACTGTAGGAGCCTGGTGGAGTAAAAAAAAAAAAAAAAAAACATATTCAACAACTTTTTAAATCTCAATTGATAACTGAATTGCAATCCAATGGTACTCTCGGTAGAATTGAACGTAAAGCAGCTGGCTGCTTGACTCACCCAGACACAAAGAAGGGATGCACCTGCGTCTAACTCCATGCGGTCATGAGTAAGACCAAGTGACGGCGGGCATTAACCGCCCGCCATCTGCAGGAAGGAAGCCCGGAGGGGATTCACTCCATATACTGTAGTCTGTTTATTGTTTGTATGGCTGTCTAGCTTGAGCGCTGTAATCCTGATGTCAACATTCCACTCAATGCTGCACCATCCTTATTCATTTCTATATGTCTTATTAATTTGTTGCCCCCCCCCCAAAGTAAAACTGGAAGCCAAGAAGCAGATCTCGGTTTCAATCTCTCATCTGGACCTGTTTTCATTGTGAATGCTGCCTGCAGCTTTTCAATGGCATTCTCGAAATTGTAATTTTCCTCCTCCTGCTCCATACCGCAGCTGAGCTCCTCTGCCGTGAGCGTGGCCACCGATCTTCCCTGCAGGCGGCTCGGGTAGTCGCACGTGGCGGCGGCTTGGGCATTTCCTGACTCTGCGTACTGTTTTAGAAGGTCGGCCAGCCACAGCAACTCGCAGTCGCAGTTCAACGAATTGGAATCCAGTCGCCTTAACACACAACGTCATTCAATTAGCAGTCATTGCAGGAAAGCCGGCTAGAATTGAATATAAATAGCCAAAACATTTCAAGCTAAATGATGCTGACGTATTGATTCATAGCCATTTTTAAAATTCTGAATTTTACAATACAGAGACAAGATGGCGAAAAGCCCAGATAAGGCAAAGGTGTTCTTTTTTTTGCATTTTTTTTCCTCTTCTGCAAATAAGTCAGCCAAACATAGCCAAGAACGTGCTGTGATCCTTTAGATGAAAATCATCTTGCCCCTCCCAAAAAAAAAACAAAACCCAGCAAGACCACAGTGGTGGCGTGTAACTGTAACTGAGTAACTGATTAACACGGCCAGCTTCTCACTGGGCGACACGCTTTGGAAGGTGGACATGCATTCCCACACAGCTGTTTTAGAAGTTGACATGGAGCTTTTCCGCTTACAGTCGTTTCATGGCCTGCAGATTTGAGAAGGTTCCCGGGACCAGCTGTGTGATTCTGTTATTGTGCAGAAACCTGAGGGAGAGGCACAAGCAAATTTATGAGTCTAAATAAATGCTCGAGACTGAGGGATCACTCACGGCATACCCCAAACATTACTCATAATCTTTGAAGATATTTATGAGATTTTCCATCGCAATTTACTTGACTTGGAATTTTTTTTACTCGCCTCATTACTTCATCGCATTTTGTACGGTACCGCTGTTCTAAAGTTTGAATATAGCTGGCAGCAAGCAGCCCATAAAAGGGCTCAACGCTATTTAAGCAAATGTCTCCATCTGACAATACACCTTCATAGAAATGGGACATTGTGCTGCTTCAAGTTATGTTTTGTTCATTTCAATAACGGAGCCAGGATGTGTTCCCAGTCATCGATCCAATCCAGGAGTTTAAATCGCATGTCGTAATCTCTTCCTCTTCCGCTACTCTCGTTTTTCCCAGGCTGATTGTACCAAAGAGAATATTTCTGGAAGCAGATAAATAATTGGCCGAGCAATATTTCCTGACAGCTGTTGAACAAATATACAGCAGAGTGAAAGAACACTTGCATCATCTCACTACTCTGACAAGACAAATGAAACTGGCGCTGACTAAATATGGACATGACTCCTCTCTGACAGTCAGTCATATGCATTCTTTTTTTCTTTTCATCAGACATTGTTTTCCGGCTTTTGGGACCCTGCAGAATTCAGCAGTTGTACTATTGATCTGCTGACTAAAAAGATAATAAGAGGTTATGATTAATAGGTTCCACGTCAACGGCCGAAAGTGGACTTACAGTCGTTCAAGCTTTGGTAGGTGACTGAATGATTCTGGTTCCAGTGAGTCAATGTGGTTGAAGTGGAGGTACCTGAAGAAGAACAAATGACGCATTGTACATTATTGCCAAGTTAAGAGCTCTCCTGTCATTTCTTTCATCGCTGACAATTCATAATAAATTCATACTGCAAGGAATACTGGATGGCTTTGCATATTTTATCAGTAATAAACACTTTACATGATGGAGGATGGCTATAGAAGTGGCAAATAGACAAATACATCAAGTGCTGTGAAGACATTAAAAGCCAAACAAATACTTCAACTGTACTTAACAATAACGACAAAAAAGATCAAATCGAACTGATGTAAAAACAAAACAAAAAGCAGGAGATTAATATGCAAACTTAAACAAGAAAGCAAGCAACAGCAGGCCTTGACGTCAACAAACAACGATAATACAAATGATTTCATTAAATGGCACATTTTTAGAATGGAGCCGGATGGATCAATTCAATCCCACTATTAGAACAGGCAGTGTAACATTTGCAATGGTGAATGCCATGATCTCCTTTTCATTCCGATTTCTCGTCAATATTTCGACCCACATTTGGGATGCTTCGCTCAAATGAAATCAATGTTGGCGAGTCACGTTGGAATGTGCCTTTGAATCAAGTCATTCTTCCAAAAGAATCATGTGAGATTAGGTATTGGCATATTTATGTTGCTAATAAAACTCCATATTCTTGCGCAATTCAAAGCATCTGTTGGGCGGCGAGGCGAGCCTGCTGTTGGAATGGGATTTAGTCAATTAGCCATTTGGTCTGCATTAATGCAGCTAAGCCAAGTCACGTATAGTCGGTCTCGCTCGGAAATTGCGGGAATCATCCCCGTTGATTCTAGACGATGCTTCGATTTGTTTATCACAATACAAACAATGGGTCGATTAAAATGACCAAACCACTGATGAGCCTTTTTTTTTTTATTTGCGCAGTTAAAAACAACGCCTACGTGTTTTGTGTCTCGCATTTTCCGACATGTGGACAGCAAACAACAGCGAAAGCAAGCGTAGCAAAAGAAACACTCCAGCTCGCCGCTATGATGACACTAAGAGCAGCACAAACATGGCGCCGCAAGCACGGGTGGGGGGGTTGGGGCGCTGTAACTGCGTCCAGACTAAACGACATGCGAGTCATGCAAAAAAGGGGGGGGGGTCAAAGGGGGTCAGCGCGGCACACAAGGGTGGGTGCACACACGGCATGCACGGTGGAGGAGGGAAGGTGAATAGTGGCGCGCAAATGTGCAATGCTATCATGACACTTGCAAAAGGCCTACGCAGTCATGACACGAAAGAACTCATGTTAGAACCATGTGGAACTTTCTATCCCTCATGACTTGTCGGTAGCGGCTGTTTCCAGGGCAACGGTGAGAAAGTAGGCGGCAGATGCGACGGACAACGAAAGCTGACGGAAAAAGATGGTCACTTACAGTTGCTCAAGAGAGACAAGGCCCTTAAATGCTTGTCTGTCAATTGATTGGATTTCATTCTTGTACAAATAGCTGGAAGGAAAGACAACCAGTAACATTAGTATCACACTCAGACATCCGCATCATCCAAATACCGCCTGGTGGTTAAGAGAGGAGGTAGACAAAATAAAGACTTGTTTAGGTTGGAATTCTTCAGCCAGGGTGGCTCTTTTCAATCGGCTCACGGACTTGGAAGTGCGTTGCGGGGCAAACCAAGCAAACAGCTGCTTATCGACTTCTTGCTCCCTTTGTTCTCTCTTTAGCAGTAGACCGCAACGCAATTACATAGTGTACACACTCCAATGAATAATCACTACTATATAGTGTTTATGCAGCAAAAAAAAAAAAAAGTACACGCAACAAACATTACAAGGAACCACATTTGGATACATTAAAAAAAAGGGAGAAAAAAAAAGATGAATTGTCTAGCTCCACAATTATTTATTTAAACTCAGAAAACACCCTTTAAAAAATTGACAAAGTTGTTCTCAACGTCATAAATTCCTCTGGCTTTATTTCAGCTCTGAGACAGACGCCCCCCGCCCGCCCCTCCTTCTCAACGTGTAAACGTTCCCTCTATTTTACGCGCCAAAAGAAATGCGATACGAGTAAAGCGACGGCTTGCAGCTGTCTTTCATGTCCCGTCTATTTTGCACTCTCCATCATCGCACCCGCAGCTAGATACGGAAGGGGCTCCTTTGTGGCACATGCGATGTGGTGCATGGAAAAATAAACACTGCATTCTTGCATCATAGCTAAAGCGTGTCCGTGGCGGCCGTATCAGCTTTCGGTTCGGGACCGAGGATAATGTTGCATGAACTGGACACCGACTCTGAGGAAACATTAGAGGCTAATCACAAGGGTCAGAACAATGGTGCAAGTCTGCTTTTAAAAGGAACCCACCTCTGTCATTAAATCAGACCACAGCATTTAATTAAAAGTAAGAAAAGTGAGGGATGTAAACAAGCACTTACACGTTTGGAAGGTCATTGAGCTGCGGAAAACTTCCTTGAAACTCCCAACCCACTTAAATCTACTGATCCATCTTATTAGGTGGAGTATTTCATTTTTTCTGGTTGATATTCGATATCAGATGGGGACACGCCTAGGAGGAACATATGTCGCCGTCCGTCCGTCCAAGCAATGTAGGATGTCCCTACTTATTTCAGTACGACAATGCCAAGCCACATTCCACAACGTTGTGGCTTTGCGGTACGAGTGTGACTAGTAGAAGGAGACCCCACAAATTGTACACCAGGCAGGTTTATGAACATTCCTTGGAGTGTATTTGATTTACATTTTCGAAAGGGATTTGCAGGTCATTTGGTTTTTATTTACATTTTACTCGACATCCTATCTTCATTGGAATTGGGCTTTGTATATCATTATTATTGGACAAATAAATACAGCACATCCTTGTCCCTCCTTTAGCTAGCACAATTAATTCAAGTCCTTGAATGTGGTGCAAAACCCAAAGCAACTGGCAAAATATTCCTATCACTAAAATTCATTTTTACCTTAAGCCAGCAAGAAAAGTGCTAAGGGAGAGTTTTGTTTGCAAAAATGCAAAAACAAACAAAAACAAAAAAAAAATGAAAGAATGACATTAAGACAACTTACAGATATTTGAGGTTTTCAAGATCTTCAAATGCTCCTCTGGGTATTCTTCGTATATGATTGTTGTTGAGGAGCCTGCAAAGAAAAGGATTTTGACATGACATCATAGTTCTGGTGATATTAAATAAGGACACTAAAAGACACCAAAACTTACAGTGTGTTGAGATTCTTTAATCGACTAAACGATCCCGGTTGTAAATCCTTGATTTTGTTGAATCTTAGGTCCCTGCGGAGCAAAAGAAAACATAAATGAAATGATTAGGCAAAATTTGCAAGAAAAAAGTGACTGTAATTGTGTCTTTTTCATTCTTCTTTTGAATATATATAAAAAAAAAAAAACTTGCACTAGCCTGTATGATATTTATAATAATAAAAATAATAAATATGGGCCCAATAAGAAAATGAAGTGCTAAGTTTGTAGGTCACTCTCTTTGTACAAGCTCAGCTCCTCCACATAAGGATTCAATCAGAATTGACCGACTTTTTTTCACGCATTCACTTTTTCATTCAGAGCATGTGTATCCGGTGCGGGTGTCCTATTTCCTTTGGACCCTCCCCTAAATTGACTATAGTGGAATTTCTAAGGTTGCCACTTCCTGTGCTAAGAACACTTTTTTTTTTAAAGCAAAGCCACAACCACCACGTTGTTCCTGCCGGATTTGAGAATATTATAAATGTCAGTCTGTCCAAGGTGTTTTAAGCGGTGCCAATGGTCCTCTGTGGAAAAAAGCAGGGATCACTTGCAGGGTGAAGCGAATCAGGAAAACACGGTGACAGGCCCCAAGATGCAGAGTGCACTTTGCGGGCATGCTGAGACAGCTGTCTTCAGCTCTGAGGGAGGGATACATAAAGGCATGCTGGAACTCAATGCAGCTTCAAGCTGCGCTGATTTAAACGTACGTCTTGAAGACTAGAAGCTGGCAATTCTGCTGAGAAAAACGTTGCAGCAAATCATAACAACATTTAACATACGTGCTTATTTCGAAGCAGTGGTTCAAGATATGTTAAATCTAAAATACCTGAAATACCTTGTGGTTCCATCAAGTTCATCGCCCCCACTGTTTTATGCATAACTTCCTTCCTCAAAAAAAGAGTCCGTGACATGTTTTAAGAGTGACCGTTTTTTTTGGATGAATAGAAGGCTTGAAATATTTGTTTTCTTCATTTTTTGGGATAATCACAGGGAACTGAAGCAATTAAAGTATTACAATATAATGAAGGAAAAATGCAATTTTAATGCCATTAATTTTTTTAATTGCGTAATTAAGGCTCATTTTGGCTTAATTAAAGAGTAAAAAATGTGATTAATCGTGATTAAATACTTTCATCGTTTGACAGCACTAAAAAACACAAGCACGGGTTAATTTCCAGCCAACAGGAAAAATAAAGGCGTCACTGTTCCACTGCCCGAGTTAATGTTTAGTTAAAGTCACTGAATTAAATGTTACATGTCAACCATATATTATATGGCGCTTCTCTATATGCAGCATTATAAAAGCTTTTTTTTAAGCACTTGCCTAGACCCAAACAATGAAAAAACCTGGATGGTACCCAATCCTTCATCTGAACACCATGTGTGAACTTCTCCTGCTTTTCTGTTTGTGGTCAAGAAAGTAGTTTAGTTCTGTCACACATGCCCAAGTCCGCTTTGCCACAGACTGTGTGGGTCGGAGACTTTGTGACTCATTAATACTTAAACATAAGAGAATGGAAGAAAACTACTGAACCCGAATGAGTTAGAAAATGAATCCATCTGGATAAAAAAAAAAAGAAGAAGAAGAGACAGACCAAGAACACAGACTTCTCATTGAAAGCAGACCAAAAGATTTTGTTCATACAGCACAACAAGCAACGTTTGATCGTTGGACCTTCCAAATCCAATGCGCCATAGAAATGTCATAAAATTCAAAAGTGTTTCCTGCAGTTTTTTAATCTTAGCTATTTTATTGAGAACTACAATTTTTCACAGTGCTTTGGTTTCACAAATAATGTCGATTTCCTTACTTCATTATGACGTGAAATTCATTTTAAAATTGGTCGTTGGCATTATTTTCAGAATCCAATTCCCCCGAACAGTCTAATTCCCTTAGCTGCTGGAAGGGCCAGTTGAGTTCCTTCAACAACTATCTTGGGGTCAATCTCACTGTGCAAATTAGTAAAGCTTGGGGGATTTCTGGCTTTGCATTCCATAATACTGCAGAGACTGAGTGAGTGAGTGAGTGAATGAGTGAGTGCCTCACAAGGTCCGACTGCAGCAAATCCCCAACAATGGACCTTCACTTTCTCTCCCTGACTCTGTGTCAATGTCAGAGCAGTCCACTGTTTGGGGCCAAAGAGGGGACATTTAACAGTCAATTTGAGACAATCCACCCTTCTGGAAACATTGGACAACATTTCCCATTGCAATTCATGGAATGGAACTGATAAGCATATCTCAAAAATGCATGGCCGTTGGTTAGGCTGCAAAGGATAACTATTGTCGTGACTGTTCATTTTTCTTGCCAAGCTTATTCTGATGGCTTCGGAACTGGGTTACATCATCAAGCAAGAGCTTTGACTTTTCCGTATTGTCACAGGTCTCGCGACGCGTCAACACAGGTTGCCGTTGGGAGTGGAGCAGAACGTGCTTGGAGTGGATTTTCGAATGCACCCGTGGATAAGGAGATAAGGAGAGCGGGCAGGAAGAGGAGGAGACAGGCCAAAGCAGTGTAAAAAGATGGCAACTTTTAACCGCAGTCACAAAGTGCAGAGGGAGCAGAAAAGCACTAGACGACCGGATGAAATGATTACCCGTGTGAATGCACGTTCACATCAAGTTCAGAGAAGGTCACCAGACGTTTGCAGTTTCAATACCATGTGATACCATCAAGCCAATGCAAATCCAATACGAATTCGGTTAACATGCAACTAATGAGGCAAAAAAAATATATATATATATATATATATTGAAAAACTGAATTGGAAGGCAATCTTACCAGCAGTCCAGCAGGGGTACAAACAGTAAAACATCCAATTGAAATCTCAGAAGATATTACTTCTCTAAATCCTTGAGAAACTATACAGCTGTGTCCTTATTGTAAAAAAATATAATTTACCATCATGCCTCCAGTCCGTCCCAAGAGAAAACAGCTGAAAAACACATGGCTGACAGAAAGAAATTCTGGGGGAAAAACATCAGCATCCCCAAATGTCTTGTAGCAAAGTGTTTGGAACAAAGCCGGAATGCGATAGTGCCAAGATTTTCTTTTTTTCTTTTGCAAGAGCATTTAAATACAAGATTAAAATGTCAACTACTTAATCATGCCATTAATTATTTCCCCCCCCTAATTAATAAATACAAATACAATCCCAGCATTCAACCAGTATGGGTTGTTCTCAGAAAGTGTGCTCCACAAGTCTGACATGACAATAGTCCTGCGTTTTGATTTTAAGTTTAGACCACTGCACAATACATCAAATTAAGTTTAAAGATGTAAATTATTTACAGTTATATATTTGATCTCTATCTTTTAATCCATGGTACATGGTTGTTATTTCCCCTGCAGCCAGGTATTCATGTCCTGACCTGACGACAGACGGGAGGAGAGCTGACGAGCGGCTGCGACTTCAAAGTTCGCAAGCATGCAGGAAATGACAGCGTGCGCTTGTGTTCTATCAAGCCTGCAACAAATTTAGACATCCTGCTCCAACCCCTAAACAATACTCTCATTGCTGTGGTAAAGTGGATGGGTGGGTGGAGGTGCGGGGTGTGTCAGGTCAGGTCAGGACTGGACCATGAATTGACTGCACGGCAAGTCATGTGGCCAGCCTAGATTTGAAAGCACAAGGCCATTTTCTGCCCGGTGGGCTGCTTTGGTTCAATGCGACTAAGATGGCTCTTTGTCCTACTGGCAGAGTGTTACTATTAATAGGTTGGTCAGTGTATTGACAACTAGATCACAGTGCCAATTCCACACAAAGACGGCAATGTCTTTGAGGAGTTGGCCTGATTGGTGGCTTTTTTTTTTTGCCCCCAGTGTGAAAAGGGAACCTATTCAGCTGGGCAAAAAGTACACAGTCAGAAAGGAGGTCAGCAGGAGTTACCGTATTTTCCGGACTATAAGGCGCACCTACAATGAATGGCCCATTTTAAAACTTTGTCCTTATATAAGGCGCACCGGACTATAAGGCGCACCATTAATGCATCATGTCAGATTTTTAATCCAAATGAAATCAT